>NW_026125281.1:19057500-20257500 GCF_943737965.1 Phodopus roborovskii | reverse complement strand
TATTCTTCCCCTCCATTCACCCCCACAACCTGATCCCTCAAGTTCCCATTTCCACCTGCCCCCAGTCCACCCAAGAGATCGCTTCCATTTCTCCGTCCCAGGGAGATACATGTGCTCTCCTTTGGGAGCTCCTCCTTGTTACCTAGCTTCTCTGGGTCCGTGGATTGTAGCATGGTCATCCTTAACTTTATTGCTAATGCCTACTTTTAAGTGAGTACGTGTTTGTCTTTCTGGGTCTGAGTTACCACACTCATCTTAACTAGTTCCATCCATTTACTGTCAAATTGTTTTTAACATCTGAGCAATACTCCAATCTCTTTATCCATTCTTTGGTTGAGGGGGCATCTGGCTTGTTTCCAGGTTCTGGCTATTACAAATAAAGCTGCTAGGAACATAGGTGAGCAAGTGTCCTTGGTGTATGATTGAGCATCCTTTAGATGTATGCCCAAGACAGTGTATCTGGGTCTTAAGGCAGATTGATTCCTAATTTTCCAAGGAACTGCCATTTTGATTTCCAAAGTGACTGTACAAGTTTGTTTTCCCACCAGCAATGGAGGAGTGTTCTTGCCAAATCCTTTCCAGCATGAACTATCATTTGGTTTTTGATCTTAACCATTTCTGACAGGTGTAAGATGGAATCTTTTTCTAAAATAAATTTTTATTTAAATTAAAACAATCTCATTTTACATACCAATCCCAGTTTTCTCTCCCTCCTGTCCTTCCATCCCCCCTCTTACACTCCCCAGGGAGGGTGAGGCCTCTCAAAGGGGAATATCAAAGTCTGTCACATCATTTGGGACAGGACCTAGGCCCTGTATCTAGGCTGAGAGAGTATCCCTCCATAGGGAATGGGCTCCCAAAGCCCATTTGTGCACTGGGGATGAATATTGGTTTCTTTGCCAGAGGCTGCATAGACTTCACAGTCCTTCCAACTGACAGCCATGTTCAGGGGGCCTAGTTTGGTCCTATGTTGGTTTCCCAGCTGTCACACTGGGGTCCATAAGCTCCCACTTGCTTAGGCCAGCTGTTTGACTTTTATTTAGTTCTTTTTTTTTTTTTTTTTGAGGCAGGGTTTCTCTGTATTGCTTTTGGAGCCTAACTGGCCTTGAACTCACAGAGATCATCTGCCTCTGCCTCCCGAGTGCTGGGATTAAAGGTGTGCACACCAACACCTGGCTCAGGTCAGCTGTTTCTGTGGTTTCCCTAGCCTGGTCTTGACCCCTTTGCTCATTACTCCTCCCTCTCTATAACTGGACTCCAGGAGTTAGGCTCAGTGCTTAGTTGTGGATCTCTGCTTCTGCTACTGGATGAAAACTCTAGGGTGCCACTTAAGGTAGTCATCAATCTCATTATCAGGGAAGGGCATTTAAGGTAGCCTCTCCACTATTGCTTAGCTTCCTAGTTGGAGTCGTCCTTGTGAATCTCTGTACAGATCCCAAGTTCCAGATTTCTCTTTAAGCCTACAATGGGGGAACCGTTATAGGTTTAAAAAGATGAAATCTTACAGTCATTTTGTTTTGAATTTTCCCTAATGGCTAAGAACGTTGAACATTGATTTAAGTGTTTCTCTGTCATTTGAGATTCTTCTACCATTTGAGAATTCTGTTTAGGTTTATGCCCCATTTTTAAATTCACTATTTGTTTTTGATGTGGAGTTTCTTGAGTTCTTTGAACATTTTGGAGATCATCCTTCCATCAGATGTGGGGCTTCCCTCACATCTTTTCCCATTCGTAAGCTGCTGTTTTGTCTTACTGACCGTGTCCTTTGCCTTACAGAAGCTTCTCAGTTTCATGAGGTGCCATTTATCAATTGTTGATCTCAGTGTCTATGCTACTGGTGTTCTGTTCAGGAAGTTGTCTCCTGTGCCAATGCATTCAAGGATGCTCCCCACTTTCTCTTTCAGTGTAACTGGATTTATGTTAAGGTCTTTGATACACTTGGTCTTGAGTTTTATGCAGGGTGATAGATATGAATCTATTTGCATTCTTCTGCATGCCAACATCCAGTTATGCCAGCACCGTTTGCCGAAGATGCTTTCTTTTTCCCATCGTGTAATTCAGGCTTTGTAAAAAGTTTTCTTTGTCAAAAATCATGTGTTCATAGGTTTGTGGGTTTTCATCTGGGCCTTTGATTCGAGTCCATTGATCTTGTCCTTGTGACCAGCTCTTGCCAGCACTTTTCCATGTTGATTTTGCAGGGCCAGTTCTCACTGACCCCTGCCCTCAAAGGCTGTGATGTAGGTGAATGGAAAGGAATGCTGGGTGACCCTGATCTCCAACTGAAGTATAATACACTTAAGATGCAGATACAGTGAAGTGGATGCTTGTTAGCTAGACAACAAAATTTAAATGAAAATTAGCCTGCAGCCTTCTCAACATATTTCCATACTTTGCACAGTTCAGATCCTCAGAAGACTTTTCTTTTTCCTCAAATGCAGATTAAATTACTTCCTTTGTGACACCTTCCTGGTAACCCCAACTAGCTATGGCACTCCATGATTTTTCTGAAGCTCACAGTAAGAGTATAATTTACTGTGTATGAAATTATATTGTAACCATTATTATGAGCATGTTTTTAGACTGGAATATCTTCCCATGCTTTGTTCCCTATCTCCTAACAAGCTGTGACGTCAGAAGGTGGAATAAATATTTGTTGGATAATGAACCATTAAAAACATCTTGTAGCACTGCCAAAGAGTTCACAAACATGATTGTGTTTTTAGACATATATATAATTTATTGAGCCGGTGAATATTTTAAAAAGGTTTTCCCTTTTCTTACAGGACCAGTGTTCCCTTTTAACTTTCAGAGTGAATACCCATGTAACACTCAGTGCTTACAAAGTGGAGTTGGCAGAGTAAGTCTTAGAAATTATAACAGATTGGTCTGGGGAGTAGCTCAGTGGCACAGTACATACTTATCCAGAGTTGTGTGTGTGTGTGTGTGTGTGTGTGTGTGTGTGTGTGTGTGTAAGTGTAATATGTCTATACACATTATAGACTGTAAAATGACTTTGCTAAGTGGCTTTATGCCTGCTCTTAAGATGTAAAAGAAAAATAAAAGGCCTGGAGACTGATATTGGGGTTCAAACTTCAAGCTGAAGAGTAGAAAAGCAAATAGCGGGCCACTAGTCCTTACTAGCCAGGCTGGATGGGCTGAGCCTGCTGTCTCTCCTCAGTTTGGCTGGAGAATCCTGAGATTGAATGTCTTCCTATCCTCAATGTGGCTGGAGAATGAATGTCTGGTACTGGGACCCTGTTCCTGTCTTAAATACCTTTCATGAGTCCTGGGATTAAAGGCATGAGCTCTGGTTCACTCTTGGTTAACTCAGGGTAGTCTTAGACTCAGAGATCCATCTGCCTTTCTCCTGAGTCCTGGTATTAAAGGTGTGTACCACCACCTCCTAGCTTCTGGCTGCTGGGATTAAAGGTGTGTGCCTGCATTCTATGGCTTGAAGCTGGTTTTTCTTTCTGAATTCTCAGTTAAGCTTTAGTAAATCATAAATACCATAGCATCACATTAAGAGCATTATTTTCTTGTAAAAAAATAAGATATATTTTATACATACACTAAGAATTGCATGCCCACCCATATACTTCTCAGCATTTTCAAATGTAAAAAGTTTTCCTATATTTGCTTAAAATTAAAAAAGATAACCTGACAATTCAAAAACTCCATGTGTATCTTTCTAAAATTAATTCCCTTTTCTTGCTACCCTCCCCAGAGCTAACTATCCTGATTGTTATTTTTTCCATGAATATATTTTGAATTTTTGCTATAATGGAATTATTTTAACTACTTTATTTTTAAAACTTTCTTTCACATTAATGCTATGTTAAAAACAAATACTATGATTTGTAGTGAAGGTTTCATTCTGGCCTATGGCCCTGCCCTGGTGGCCCGTTTCCTACTAACATAAGTAGATATTTTGATGCAGATATTCTAGAGTCAAGTGTGGGAACACAACAAGTATTAATGTGACTGGAAAGCTAGGCAACTATTAATAAATTGAGCTTTTCTATGGGTGCTAATGGAGAATGATACTTGAGTTTACATGAACATACCTCATTTGGGGTCCTTTTTTTTGATGGACAGGTGTTTTAATTTTATTATATTACATTACATTACAATGATTCTCCAGAGAATTTTCACTTTTTTTTCAAGTTTGAAAAGTTCTCTGTGATAAATCAGGAGAGAACTGTTGTGCTCAATAATGTTCTCACAGCACTCAGCAGGCAGAGGCAGGCGGATCTCTGTGAGTTGGGGGCCAGTCCAGTCTTCAGAGCAAGTTTCAGGAGAGCCAAGGCTACACAGAGAAACCCTGTCACAAACAAAACAAAACCCAGAACAAATGAAAACAAGACAGGAAACAATGTTGTCACCTTCAGCTCTGTTAGCTACTCAACATGCGCAGAGGTAAATTATCTATGTAATGAATGGAACTGAGTGCCTGACCAAGGTCCTTGTCTTGTTATCAGACAAAACAGTTTCTTCTTGGTAAATGTTGCTTTTCAGTTTTATTCTCTGTAGCTTGAGAATTGGCATACATTTTCATGTGTTTAGCTTGATGTGTTTATATGTGTAGAGAGATTGCCAATTCATATCATTGCCCATATTTTCTCGTGTTGCCTTCTTGTTTTTAATGATCCTTTGAAATAGATTTGGGTTTTTGATTATTGTACTTATAACCACAGCGAATATTTTAAGAACATGGTCTACGAGAGAGTTGTTTCGTATTTGGGAATTTCTGAGTTTCCAAGAAGAGATGTCATATTTTTCTTTGTATTTCCAATTCAAACCACAGTGCTCCTGTTTCATGGGTACCCTATGTTCATTAGGACCATTGCTAACTAACTAGCATTTTCTAAGAACTAGAAGAAAACCAAACATATTACTGAAAAATTACAGGTTTGTTGTGCTGTGTTCCTATTTATTAAAAGTCGCTATCAGTATGGTGAAGGGTTCTCCTTTAGGTGCACACCCTTCATAGCAATATATATTAGGAGCAAGCTTCAAAACCTCTTCAGCTAGCTTAGTCACTTAGTTTTTACGTTGGCTGTAAATATGATGATCATGTTTACCTTTGTATGACTATGACAGTTAAGTCACAGAACACAATCAGTCACCTTGTAAAACTTTCAGTAAGTATACTTTTTACATGCATGAAATATTTTAGATAATGGTCATTTTAATATCGGGTATGAAAAAGTATAATTTTACTTTGATGTTAGACCTTGCTTTGAAGTAGCTGTTTCAGAGTTAATGATCATCTACTAAAATTTTAGATGTGAACAATATACTTTTTACATGTATTTATTTGTGCTGTGTGTGTGTGTGTGTGTGTGTGTGTGTGTGTGTGTTTTACAACTCAGTGTAGTTAGTGTTACTGGCATGTGTGGTTGCTTAGTGAGTCGTGAACACCTTACCAGTGGCTGCTCCTCTGATGGAAAATAACTTCCTCTCTTCCAGTTGCTATTAACAACAATAGTCCCTATCTGGTCCAGGCCCTCATGTACCCCTCTGACACCCATGCTAGAATGTTGAAGGGCTCAATTGTGTGCAGGTCTTGTGCAGAAAACCATAGCTTCTGTGAGTTCATATGTACAGTGGTTATGCCATATTCAGAAGAAAGCATTTTGCAACACCCTATCTTATATTCTTTTGACTCCCACTTTGGGGATATTCCCTGAATCTTGAGGGAGGGGAGAGGTACTTGTGTTTCATTTAGGACTGAGAAGCCAGCATCCATTTTGACCAGTTAGGAATCTTTGAATTAACCACTTCCCATATTAACAGAATGTGGTGAGTTAACTGTAGAACATGACTGCCACTGTTTGATTACTGGTCACATCTGGACTGGCAAGTCAGTAATACAGAGAACAGGATGAAAGCAATACTTCTATGACCAAGGATGAGAGCATTACTAGATGGAGTGTAGGCATAAATACTTAGAAAGCACATAGAAATGTCCATTTAGCAAAGCGACAGTAGTACATTATCCTCTCAAGAGTATATTACCTCACAAGCCTTGAGCTTTTGACTAGGTTTACAGCACCAGACATGAGTTCCCTTTTGTGAAATGGGCCTGAAATCTCAACAGAATATGGTAGTTAACGGTGTGACATGCATGCCACTGTTGCACAGTTAACGGTGTGACATGCATGCCACTGTTGCACTGCTGGTCGCATCTTGACTAGGGCAAATAACTATTATACAGCATACAGGGTTTATCAGTGGGTAAGATCATTGATGATTTGCTCCACATTAGCCTGTGTAGTGTCTTCTGGCACTATATAAGCTAGCCAGAGGGGAGAATTTAAGGTTAATTCAAGTTTGATGTCTTGTGTCCTACAACCAACCAAGTGTGTGGTTTCACAATTAGAGTCTTACCATCTGGTTGTGTGGGGTAACCAAAGACAATGGCAATAACTATATGTTTTTTTTTGGGGGGGGGAATTCCCCCCTATGGAGAAGCTCATAGTGATGCATGAGCTGAGATTGACTTGGAATGCTGCCTCCCTCCCTCTGTAACCCAGGCTGCCCCTGAATCCCCTCCCGCCTCTGCCTCCTGATGGCTGGTTGGTGCTGTAAGTGTGCAGAAGAAGCCAGCTTTCTGTTGTTCACTTCACAAAGCAAACTTACAGTCCAGGTTTGTTAGTGAGCTCCAAGTATTCCTTGATTAATATTTTAGGCCATATCTGAGTGGTTGAAAAAAAAGTTACATAAACGTTTCAGATCCAAGTTTAAACGTACGTTTTCTTAATCAACAGTGTAAGACGAATGGAATGCAAGCCTTTTCTCAAGGTCTTAATGAGCAACAGCAACACCAGTCTCCAGTTAAAAAAGGTACGCTTTTGCCAAAATTCTCAACTTTAATTACACAGTATCCTCAGTATTCCTATAAAGCTAACTCTCTTTGTTATTTGTCTTTAGGTTGATTTCTTTGTATTAGTAATTATGTTGATTTTTCTGCTCTCAAAGAAAGATTTCAATGATTTTTCATTGGGTTGTCCGTTTGACTGATTTGTAACATACATACCTACATGATACATACCTACATGATACATACCTACATCATACATACCTACTTAAGTAGTCTCATCCCCCCTCCCCCGTCCTTTTTCTCACTGTTTTTGTTTTGAATGTCTAATCCCTGTCAGACACCAGATACCTGATTTTCCAGAGTTTTCCCTGTTCTAGCACACATTTTTCCAGCTTCTTTTAGTGCTGAGAATTTTAATTAGATGACTCCCAACTTGACTGTTTATCCTTTGTTGGTGTACTTTAGGATTAGATGTAAAAAGAAATGAGTGTCTGCTTTTATGAATATTTACTCTTGTTCCATTCAGGGTTTGATACTTTTATAACTTTTGGGCTTTTGATCCATTTTGAGTTAATTTATGGATCTATCGTGAAATTAGAGTTCAGCTTCATTCTTTTTTTTCATATGGCTATTCAGTATTAAAGATACCTTTTCCTCATTGAGTGTCCTTGGAACCTTCATTGGGAATTAGGTGATGTGGACGTTGGTGTTTATCAGTTCTAAACCTGTTTCCTGTATTTTTACCCTATGCTGATGCCACACTGAGTACTGTAGCTTTGTAGGAAGTGTAAACCCTCTAATGCTGTTCTTTTCAAAATAGTTTAAGCTATTTGGGGTTCATTGAAATTTCATGTTTTTTTAGGATCAGATTTTCCATTAATATAATAGATGACATTAAACTTTTGGTAGTTACGGTACTGAATTTATAGATTATATTACCATCTTGAAATACCATGTCCTCCATGCAGTAAACACAGCACCTTTATTCCAGCCTCTATCTCTTGCCCTGGGAATGGTGTCCTGCAGATTAAACTTTTAATGTAATTACAGAATTTAGGGAAAGCCAAGTCTTCATTTTTACCAGCTTACTTGTCGTTCTGATAGGGGGAAAATTTTCAAGTTTCCAGCTCTTTTCCATGTCGCCATTCAGATTTTCTCTCCATTGTCGCATTGTCTTCATTCACGGCCTCTCTTTTGCTCAAGTACATTTTTTTGGAAAATTTAGGAAGAAGAGTGTTGAATGGGTGACTCTTTTGAGTCCTATCTGTTTGAAAATGGCTTTATTCCACTTTCACACTAGATTGATATTCTGGCTAAATAGAAAATTTCAGTTGAAGACAAGCTTTCAAACATGCTTGTGTGGACACAAAACCTGAGCTATTTTAAGTTCTCATTTACACAAAACTAGAAAAGACAAGTCTGTAGAAACAAAGCATATAAAAGTGAACTTTCTCAATATGAAGATGTAGGGCCTTTGGTGTGAACTATTTTTTGCTCATTTCTTTAGTAGTTTTTCTCCGCCCTATTTTTCCTGTTCCTTTTCTAAAGCCCCTATTTGAGTCTGTTATTAATAACATTGGCTTGCTATTGTTTTTTTATATATCCTTAGTCATTCTTCGCCACCTACTCCCTGTGCACACGGGCTCACCTTGCTCATAGCTTTTCTTGTGTTTTTCCTGTGGCAGCACGCTCTAATGTGAAGTTACAAATCCTTAGTTTCCCACTGGCCACTCCCATCCGGGGAATGAGCCCTTCCTGTTAATGACTTTTACACAGCTCTGTTTACAGCAGCCGTGATTAGTCCTCTCCTCCCCATCTCATTATCCGAATTTAAAAATCTTCTGTCTCAGTTGGATCCATTCCTTAGGAGCTTTACTGAGAGTCAGTGTGGCTATTGTAGCAGTCACCGATGTGTGTGATGCGTCCTCTTGCTAAACTGCAGAATTGTGTAAGTATCACTACACTTCCATCACAAAGCACACTCACTGGAGCACATTTGCTTCATTCCCTATCTGCACACTCAAGTAGCTAACACTAATCACAGGCTTTCTCTATTGGGTATTACGTTTTTGTTTTTGTTTTTTTGTTTTTTTGAATTCCACTGTGTTTGATTGTTCATATAAAACGTTATTGTTTGGATTGTTTTATTTCTTTGGGAGTAGAAGTTGGACTGATGCACCCTAGAATACATACTGTGTTCACTTAGCAGAATAAAAGTAGTAACTTTTGGGATGGCCACTTGGTATTGCATAACCAATTAGAATGGTCTCTGGAAAAACTACTTCTCCAGCTCTTTGAATCCCTTAGTTACCAGTAGTTCTTTATCCAGAGGCAAAGCCTTGTGTGCTTTCTTCTGCTGATGTTAACATGTATGTTGTTACTGTCCTTCAAAACCAAATTTGTTTTCACATGGTAACTTCTTCCTATGGCCCATGACTTGTCTGACTGTAGGCCCTTGGCCTAATAGTGGTGCCAGGTGTGGGCCTCATGTTGTGAAACAGCCTTAAATCGAATCCCAAAGTGATTGATAACATCTGTCATGCTTATGTTACTACTGCTACAGTGGGCATGGCTGGCTAGCCTAGTCATTACTGTAGCTCCCAGTGCTGAGATGAGTGGGGAAGGTTGATGATGAACACCACCTCTGGTAGTGTTCATAGCACCTTCCAGTACTGAGGAAGCTAGTAAGCAGGGTGGAGCTTCTAAGTCAGTACCACCTTGATTTCTCTATGTTCTATGACTCAGATATGTGATATCCTCAGCCACATTCTACATGTTTGAGAAAGACTTATTCATTTTAAAAGTGTTTGTGAATTTTCCCGAGTGTATGTATGTGCATCAAATTTGTGCCTGATGCCTGTGGAGGCAAGAGGACGTCAGATTGCCCTGGAACTGGAGTTACAATGGTGTACCACCAAGTGCATTCTGGGAATTGAACCCAAGTCCTCTGCAAGAGCAACAGCAAGGCTTTTACCCTTTGAGCCATCTCTCCAGCCCCACTCCTTAAGTTTTAAATGCTATGTTTGGATTTTCCTCTTTAAAATATTTTCAATTCCCCTAGCTTTATATCTTATGAGTATATCTTGAAATATATTACTTGACTTGTTAGATACTTGAGATTGTATAGATTTATTATAATTATATTATAGATCATTATTATAGATTTATAATTTAATTTTGTTACAGATTTTTAATTAAGAATTGTTTATGGTTTGACTTATGGGTCTTTGTAAGTGTCATGTTTATAATTTTAGTTAGATGAAATACTTAATAATGTTCTCCAGATCACTCCTGATTTTTGTGTTTAATTTTCTTACATTCTGAAGGAGGGTTTTATAATACTTAACATTATTGTCTATGTTTTCTTTTTTTTTTTTTAATTCTTTTTTTTTTTCTTAAAGATTTATTTATTGTGTTTACAATGCTCTGCTTACATGTCTGCTTCAACACCAGAAGAGGGCACTAGACCCAATTACAGATAGCTGTGGGCCACCATGTGGTTGCTGGGAATTGAACTCAAGACCTTTGGAAGAGTAACCAGTGCTCTTAACCTCTGAGCCATCTCTCCAGCCCATTGTCTATGTTTTCTAATTCATTTCTGTTAAAGTTGCTTCATGTCTTTTAAAATTCTGTTGTACAGAACATATTGGTAATTACCTCCTTGTTTGAGAAGGTAGCCATCCATTTCAGATTTCTTATTTCTAGTCTTGGTATGATATATGTATATATGTGTAACACACATTTTATTTATATATATATAAATATAAATAAAAATACACATTCCTTCCACACAAATCTGTTTAATGTGTCATTTGCAGGCAGTACATAGCAAGAATAAGGTCTTCTTTACCCAGTGTCAACTTGTATGCAATGCTTTTCACAGGAGTCAGAAAACTATGGCTTATGGATCAAATGCTTCTTCTAGAAACAAAATTTGTTGAAAATAGAGCCACACTCTTCATGTATATATCATCTGTGGCCACTTTTGTGCTATGACACAAAACTGAATAGTTGTAACAGATTGTGTTACATGATTCTCAAATATTTGCTAGCTGATCCTTAATAAGAGAAGTTTTTAAAGCATTCACATTTAAAGTGATTGTTGATATAGCTGCATTTAGGCTTGTTATTTTATTTTTTCTGTTGATAATAGATGGTTTATTTTACTTTATTTTTCTTGTCTACTTTTAGATGGTTTTATGTTTTTTATTTTAGTTTTATTTATTGACCTGTTTTTCATTACTTTTTCTTTCTTAGTTATAATCTAGGAGTTATAACATCTAACCTTATTAACATTGTTACTTATTTTTAATATTTACTATTTCAAGCATGTGGTGATGATACATTTCTGGACACATGTGGAGGCCATTCTATACATCTATACCTTCAGAATACACCAGACCACATTAGGACTTTAGCTTTTAACAGTGACACACATCTTAATAAAACTTAGAGGGGAGAGAGGAGTCTGCTGTACTTGGCCAGCTTATCATTTCCTTTGCTCATTCGTTTTGAAGAGGAACGTTTCCATGTAGGATCATTTCCCTTCAACTTTTACCGTTTCTTGCTGACCAGCTCTGTTAGTGGAATTTTTAGCTTTCTGTTATGAGAGTGTGAGTAGGATTCCAGTGGGATTTTCTCTCCACACCACTGGTAAGAAACCTTTCAGTTATTTTAGAATATTATGGCCATTGCTTTCAACATCAGCATATGGTCACTACTGATGATAGTTTCTGATGAGAAATTGGAAGATATTTGAATTTAGGTTGCCTTTAGGGACCCTGTTGTAGAACTCCTTACCATTACCTACCATACAATAGGCATATAATAAATGCTTTTGAATTAGTTTGAGTGTATTAAAATTACAGTATTAATTGAGATTAGATAGGCTGTTACCATTTTGGCATGTATGAATATTACAATAGACATATAGATATTGCTGTTTTATTTTATAACTTAGGTCATATTGCTATACCTGAGTAAGCCCTATACTACCTATTTTTATATGACTATTCTTCTTTTTTCATTTCTTGTCTTTTTTCTCATGTGAAAGGAAGATTTGGTGATTTTTTTTTTCTCCCCTATCTTTTTTCAACAGATACTGCATGCCGTTTAATAAAATAGTTTAGAGATGTCCAAAATGGAGTTGCCTAGAATGGTATTGTTTTATAATTATTTTTAAATTTTTCTATCTACAGAGAGAATTAAATACAGCAGAGATTTCTTGTTGAAGCTTTCAAGTGTTTCCATCTGCAGAAAAAAACCAGACTTTCTGCCTGATCATCCCATTGTACTTCAAAAACCAGTGAGTCCCTTGCTGATCTTTATTGAAAAATGTTATTTCCAAGTATTGGTTTTTCATTTGATTGTCATAGATTAAGAATTTTAACATTCTGTATTGTAAGGTAATGATAGTACAAAAGGCACAAAAATCTAAATGAGCCCATAATCAATCATAAAATAGTTACTAGTCTACTTAAAAGACAGAACAGAATAATTTTGATTTTCTGTATGTTAAAACTCTTCAGCTGAAAGATTATGAAAATATCATCTTGCAGTCTAAAAGTTCTATACATTCTATAATCTTCCTAAAATTTATTTTATAGCAGTATGAAGTGGGAGCTGTTTTAATTTTTTCCCTGTGTGCATATAGTCATTCTAGCAATATTTAAAGGAAGGGAAGTGCCCCAACATTTTGTGCTATGTGTACCTGGCCTGTTTGTAGGCTTCTATTCTGCTTAATTAGTCTTTTTTTTTTTTTAAATACAGACCACTCGTGTTATCTCTTTAATTTGCTACTTAGTAGCCTCTTCCATTTCCATGCCAAACCACCAAATGTATCGAAACACACAGTATATAACACATCCTGCTGGATGCTTATCGGAAATGACATGGGTTTTCCCATCACACTTATGATAGAGACAATTCTTCAAGTTGTTGCTTCACTCTGCATATTGCTAGTTCAAACTTGTGCAGCAACTTACATTGAACTCCAGTTTTGTAATTGAAGATAAGGATGATGACTTCTGTGTGGCTAATATTAAATCAAATAACATAAACATACAGTCATGGGGCTGGGATGATGGGTCACTGTGACCAGGCATAAGGACCTGAGTTTGAATCCCCACATCCCATATAAAAGCTGAGCGTGGGTGCCTGTGGAAATAGGAGGGTCACTGGGGCTTGCTGACTCAGCCAAGTTCCATGGTCAGTGATACAACCTTTCTCAACAGAATAAGGTGAAAGTCATAGAGCAAGAAACTTGACATTTAATCTCCATGCATGTGTATCTGTGTTTCAGTTAGCACACTCATACAAGCTCCCATTATAGATATATTTCCTTGGCTATAAGTTAATACTGTTTATAGTCATTGTTTCTATCATTATCCCATAACTGAGGTGCCTCCAGCTCGTTAAACGCCTTTATTACATTTTTATTTTATCTATTGTATATGTGTGTGCATGCCTGACACTGCGCATGTACTAAGGTCAGAAAATAACTTTGCAGGGGTCACTATTCTTCACTGGTCCCAGAGGTCACACTCAGGTTGTCAGGATCAGCAGCAAACACCTTTCTTTGTCCACGTCATCACCTCACTAGCTCATTAGCCAGTTTTCAAATTAAATCAGGAAATGGACTTTTTAATAATATTCTCAAGAAAGGAATATTTGGTAAAGAAAAAGGCATTAAATACTTGTATTTTCTCACCTGTTTGAAGATCAAGGGAACATATGATTTCTTGGTCTATAAGAATAAATATAAATTTTAGTTTCACATAAAACACAATCACTTTTTATTTCCAGGCTTAAATAATCCATTAACACTTTATTTTGTTAATAAAAGCTTGACAATGTTCATTAGAATTGCTTATTTTGCTTTATGCATTAACAACATTTATAAAACTAGGTACCACAGAAACAGAACAACAGACTTAGAATATAGTTTGCTATATTTAAAATGGTTTACATAGGTTTACTGAAACACAAATGTATTTGATAGTTCCAGTTACTTTAATAGTTTCTATAGTAACATGCATTTACATAGAAGTAGATTCATAGTATTTGGTTGAATAAGCTAATTTTTGAAAACTGTATTTAGTAAGTCTAATTGATAAATTATCTTTCTTCTATATTACAGGAAAACAACCAAAGTTTTAAGTAGCATTTAAGAACATATGAATTTGAAGATAAAGAATTATTCATTTTATATTTTGGACACCTGCAAATGAAGTGGACCTAGTAATAATAACTAATGGACTGTGACGATTCAATTTATTTTTACTTTTGATGGTTGGCTATTTGGCTTCTCATAAGATGAGAAAGAGATATTTTAAACTATAAAGAATTTTTCTAATCAGTTTCAACTTTGCAGGTAGTTCCTGCAAAAATTGGGAAGTAACACTCGAAAGTGGGGATGTTGTTGGCAAAGTGGGAAGGCTGTATTATAATTTGCATGCTACTTGCAATTCTTGTTTTTCATCACTTGTAATAATGGAATGGAAATGTAAGCTGTAAAGATTCTCAAATATAAAGTATTTGCTACGATGTATATATGGTATATAATTTTTGTTGCCCATAAAGTCATGTCACTTGTCCTTTTTCCCACTGATTTCACACCAGCAGCTGAACAGGTCATTATGATGTCTCCAGAGGCTGGGAACGATTCAGGGTGCTTAAAGCACAGTTGTCAGTGACAGGGGGAAGACTTTCTGATAGACCCAATGGCAGGGGGAAGACTTTCTGATAGACCAATGGCAGGGGGAAGACTTCCTGATAGACCCAATGGCAGGGGGAAGACTTTCTGATAGACCCAATGGCAGGGGGAAGACTTTCTGATAGACCAATGGCAGGGGGAAGACTTCCTGATGGACACAATGACAGGGGGAAGACTTTCTGATGGACACGATGGCAGAGGGGAAGACTTTCTGATGGACACGATGGCAGAGGGGAAGACTTTCTGATGGACACGATGGCAGGGGGAAGACTTTCTGATGGACAGGATGGTAGACTTCCTGATAGACACTTCAAACAGTTGATGGAGTGTTCTCTAGGTTCTTAAGAACAACAGGGTCTTAGATTCATAACTCCAAGCAGAGATAAACATGGTAGTTAATGAAACTAAAGTTGAAATGTAGCATACTTAATGCCACTCATCAGACCATATGATTGAGAGTCAAACAGTTGGAAAATAAAATTGAGATTGTTTCTGAAAGAGGACAAATTCAGGCATTGGCAAATAATTGATGTACATTAAGTTTCAGTCCCATAATTTCTCATAAGAACATATATATTCTTATGATATTTTTAATTCCTAGGAATTTAATGCACTAAACTGTATGAAATGTGTCAGAAATACTGCAGACAGAAAGGTAAGCATAAACCTACTCCTTTACTCTTGTGCTCTGGAGCTACTGGGAAATCACGAGGCCACCAGTAGAAGCGACCTTGTTTGTCCTGAGTGTGAAGTACCAAACTGGCACCTCTGCCACAGTAGATTTCCCAGCTTGGCCTTTTAGTAGCTTAATTTTCATTGGTTTGCTTCTCAAAGAGAGGATTTGTAAAAAACAGAACACAAAGACAAAACCTGTTCATTAGGCATAAATGTATTGCTTGTTTGAAATGAGATATGTATAGTATGGATGGCATCATTGTGTGTGTGTTGCCTCCTATGGTTTTCCTTTTCATTATAGGATCTAGTATGTTTGTATTTTCATACATATTACACACACACTTAAAACAAACATGTAAATATATGCATAATAGCTGAGATAAGATTGGCTATACTTAATTGGTTAATTATTTGCTTTTTCCTTAAGTGTTTTTGATTCTAGTTCAATATGTTTCAGTTTGTAGCCAAAGGGCCTTTCTCCAAACTTTGTTGCTGGGCAGAGATCCTTTTCAGTTAGACTCCTATACTACTTTGGAAACTACCCAGTATGCAAATCACATGATAGGATTTTTGGGTTGGATATGAAGTGCACCGGTTAATACAATGTTTCCATTGATTGTAACTTGTATTTTGAAATCTTTCATAACCAGCATTTCCAAGAAGCATGTGTATGTTGAGTCCTGGGTTTCAGAACTTTATGGTGTGTAGTCACAGCAGGACCACAAAGACTGCTTTGCTGTCTTTTTGCCTTTCTCACAAATGCATAGTTTGTCTCAACAATCATTGTACAAAAAGCTCCATTAATGTTCTTGCCTTCATATCTATATCAAAAGAGTTGAGCCAAGCATTGTTTCTTAGTTCTTGTCATCTTTAGACTTGAATATACACATGTACATAGTGTGTGTGTGTGTGTGTGTGTGTGTGTGTGTGTGTGTAAAAATGTGCTCATTTGGTCTAACAAACTATGAAAATTTACATAGAAAGGTATTGAAATTATACAAAAATATTCAATAAATTAATGTCCCATTAATTATTTGAGATAATATTATAGATTGCGTCTCATATTTATGAAATTAAACTTTAATTTAAGCTTTGTCTTTTCCTAAATTTTCCACTTGTTAAAAATGCCATAATATGGCTGGGTGGTGGTGGTGCATGCCTTTAATCTCAGCACTCAGGAGGCATAGGCAGGTGTATCTCTGTGAGTTTGAGCCTAGCCTGGTCTACAAAGTGAGTGAGTTCTAGGACAGCCAGGGCTATTACACCGAGAAACCCTGTCTCAAAAAAAAAAAAAAAAAAAAAAAAAAAAAAAAGAAAGAAAAGAAAAAAAATACCATAAAATACCATACTATTTTACATGTTTTTTCCCCCTCAAGACCCAGAGTTTTGAAGGCATTTGTATGAGAGAATAACATGGTAATAGTTTTATGTGTATTTTCATAGCAGAGTCTGTAACCAGAGCTGTGTAGTTTATCAGGAAAGTCTATAAAGTAGGTTTATTCAGTATTAAACTTTTGTTCTTGCTTTAAATTTTTTTATTCAGTTGAGTTGAAATTTTATATTTAAAGTACTGATCTTAAAAATCTTCATGTATATGCAAGTGTCCTTTTTTCATAAGAATAATCAGCTATTTGATTATATACTAAAGCCTTCTGCCATAAACTTTAATTTCCCAAAGTTTGCTCAATAATGTTTAGCTTATATATAAGAATTGTGATCCTAACAAAGGTGTCACATTAGTAAATGCCCTAAGTTACTACAGAGTGTTCACTTGCAAAATAGTAGTTTACAATATGACACATGGATAGAGCTTCTACAGGCTACAGCCAGTTTACGACATAACACATGGGCAGAACTTCTACAGGCTACAACCAAGTATGTTTTCTGCATTTATGTTAATGTTAAAGGAATTATTAAGGGAATAGTTGGAGGTTCATGTGATTAACATGTACCTTATTGAAGAAAAATATTTCACAGAAGAATGTATTACTAAAAAGTCACAAAGCACATATGTAATCCTTTGGAGCATATGCCAGTTTACAAACCCTCTCCATGATATGTTATGATGTTCTAGACGTTCTCAGTATTTTTACCATAATTATCATAATTTCATTATTTATATACCATTTTATATATTAGGATTTTGCTATGATTGATTACAATGTATAAATTAGCATCAATTATTAAGAGTAACAATAAACCTTGAAAATAGTTACAGAATATACTTCAGAATAGTGTACTTAGGTAAACACATTGAACAAAAGTGTGCAGCCAATTGACAACCACAGAGAACTTTCCAGGTTGCATTTTAGATAAGAACACTTGCACTTGGAACAATAAAGACTATGTGTAGGGACATCTAATTGTTGTTCAGGATCCACCATGAAGCTGAAAGAAGAAGAAGAAATAATGAAAATGTGTGTTTTTAGGGCAGAGAAAGTCAAAACTGTAAAAAGGTCATCCCCTTTATCTTTAGTCTGCATAATTGCTTTTCTAGGTTTCAGTTCTAGACTCTTGGGTATATTGACTTATTCCTGTGTAATTATACTGTAGGCTTTTGTTCGTTGTCATCTAAGACTTTTCTGTTATAGATGAATAATATTTGCTGTAGCAAGATTATCAACACTCGGATGATGAGTCATGTTGCAGTCTACCCAATACTAGCAGTTGTTAGGAAATAACATAAGGTACTCCTACATACATGCTCCAGGAAGTTTGAGTCTAAGATGCAATATAAGCAATATTTTTAATATGTTTATATTCCAGCACTAGAAATGTGTTCCCAATGAATATAAATACCTGAACATAACCCATGGTGAAGATGTATGGTAACTGGCACACTGGGGTAAAGGCAGATGAGTAATCTGTGTTTTAAAGCTTATGACTGGCTTGCACTCAGACCTTTCTTGTGTACCTTCTTCCCTTATGGTATTAATATTTTGGCTCCTGAGCCAAGTACCTAACTCCTGCATGGTTAGTGGGTCTACACTGCTTTATTCCAGTATGCTTCAGTTGGCATTTGTGTTTAATTGCTTACAGGGAGATACTTTGGTTTGTATACTCACATCTAGATGATGTTCAGCTTACTTGAGAGTATCTTCTTCAGTGTTTCTAAATATCACAGGTGCTGTTTTCAGTTTTTAGACTAAACTTTAGGCAGTGACCATGGTTTTGTTTTCATTCCTAACCTTTATTGTGACATAACATACAAAATGCACAAAACTAGTCAATAAAATTAGTATTAGAAGTGGTATTATTGTTTGAAATTATACACAATGTCTAAATTGCAGATTTTTGTTCAGTATTGTGTTCCTGCAGCACACCTAGGAAACTTTAAAATAGATGGACTGCTCCAATGGATGTTAAAACTTTGAGGTAGGTTTTAATTTGTGTTAGAAGCTAAGCCTACCTTTTCATTATGTTCTGTTAAGTTCCATTTATCACTGCTGAGATTAGGTGTGATGTGTAAATTAATGCAAAGTTGGACAGAAATTAAACTGCATGAAGTTTAGCCTCTGAGGATGAGAGTTGATTCAGCTTTATTTGTGCCCAATTTTTCTCTGTAAATTTGGGAACACTGAGAGACAGTGGAGCAGAGTAATGTGTGTGTCAGTAATGGACTAGTTTATCACATCAAAAGTTCATCCAAAATAATGGTAAAGCTGGATCAGAAAACTTACTAGGTTGTTTATATTTACAATGCTTACAATAGCATTTCTTCCACCCTTCTTGTTAACCCACGACCCTTTCTGTATTATTTTTCTACTCTGTTTTTGCCCATATGTTTTCTGACTTGGATAGACTCAAGACCTCAATAAGAACAAACAGTACTTTCACCCTTTCGAACCAATGAGCTTAGTTTTGGGGGAACTGAAAATGGATCTGATGGAAAACACAAAAGTATGAAAATTGGACCTAATGCCTAATCAATGCATCTGTGACATAGAAGGTCTTCATCTCTCTCAAAAGTTTTACTGTTTGTGTCACAGAGTAGCAAGCAGTACAGCCTTAAAGAAAAAGATGAGCAGATAAATGCTAACACTGTTTTCCTGCCTTCTATCAACAAAGGCTGTATCCAGTATCCAGTCTAAATAGGCTGAACCTATTTAGAACAGCAAGTTCAAGCTTGCTGTAATAGTGAAGATAAAACCTTGCTAGACAAATAGAATGTGGCTGCCTCAGTCTATTCCTCCATAACTTGTCACCATATCTTCCTGACCTTCTCTGTATTGCAAGGTGCCATAGTTAAACTGACTCCAACTGCAAAGCCTGAGGAACTCAGCCATGTGCATGGCTTTTTTTGTTTGTTTGTTTGAGGATTAATCCAGCTATCCATTGAGAGAAATTCTGTACACATGTCCTCCAGGGGCTCTACTGGCACACCAAAGCTCTTCCTGAGACTGAGGATCAGCTAAATTGAAATCTCTCCCACCTGGCCTCCTGTCTCCTTAACCAGCTGCAATTCCAGAACTCATTGCCTTATCTCCCATCTGGTCCTCAACGCCTCAGATCCCCACCACTCCATTAAGACTCTTCCCTTTAGCGGTGATCTTGTGAAATCCCATTTTCTGTGTCAGTTTTTCCAGTTACTTCACCATGAATGCCCCAAGGAGCATAGTATTCTTGTATTCTTGCCTGCCACTCTGATATAATTCTGGCTGTAACTACTATTCTGTGCCTTGAATTGTGTTTTGTTTTTATCTGTGTCTGTCCTTTGTAAAATTTTTTTTTGGTCATACTGAATAGACGCCACTTTATCCTTAAAGACTGTGTTTTTACTTTGCATATCAGTTAGCTTCTAACAGAATGGTTGGTTAAAGCAGGTGTCAGTAAATAGGCTAAGCATCTCAGGGACCCCTGTACCAAGCACACTATTACACAGTAAAAATATATATACAGTGAGTAGCTGGGTGAATGAGTAGATAGCAAGTGAATTTTCTCAGTATCTTCAGCTTTGTTCAGGCTTCTTAGACAATTTCAATACAAATCTCTCTCCTCCTGTTCTTTCTCCCAGTTATAAAAATCCTTTTAGCAACCTTTGTAAAGAACTTTCCTAGCACTGTACATTTCCTCTGTGGTCACTTACTTCATATTGCATTCAGCATACTAGTATAATATAGTATGTATATAGTATATATATTATATATATAGTATATATAGTATATATATAGTAAAACATTTAAATAATTTTTGAAGTATATGAGTTGACTTACATCTAAATTTTCCTAAAATTGTGGTGGCCAAGCAGCTACCAGTACTAGGTTTAATGTAGATAGAAACAAGTGGTCATTAAGGACAAAAGACAATTAAATATTTCCTACCTCTCCCCAAATTTTGGATAAAGGAACAGTAAAGAAAGTGCCATTGATAAAATGTGGGAGATCATGCTATCTTTAAAAAAAAAAGGTGGTGGAGAATCACAGAGGAGCAGGGCGCATGCTCCAGTGTAGTTACCTGGAACTAGCATGGTAGATGTGAGCTCTGGAGTTTCCAAGAAATCCACATTGCTTCTTTGGAAGGTCTTGCTGTAATTTGTCTGGAGGTGGCTATGAAATGATTGTAGGTTAAAGCTGTGCATTTTTGTTTAAAGCCTTCCCAAATAGAGTACAAGCACATTCAACCAACATGTCAAGATTTGGGGTGGCTTGGACCAAGTGGCCAGATACAGTTTGCTCTAGATGCTTATTTAATTTTAATAGATCCTAAAGAATAATAATTGTTATCAGAAATTTAGAAGAAAGGGCATTTCAGATAAGCATACAAAACATGCAACAATGGGAGGTAGCCCACATTCCAGGAGAAGTGTACAAATGAAATAATTTTAATATTCATATCTGCATGTTTAAAGAACAGGCTATCTGAAAACAGGAACTGTAAATTTTCTGTCAGTAGAGAATAAAAGTCTCATCTTTAAAAAGACCAATATTCTTGGAGCTTGGGTGACTTCCAGGGTTCTGCCTGAAATAATATTGTTGCTACTGTATCTTGATTATAGCACAAAATGCTTCCATTATTTACCACTGGACAAGCACTCCTCCATTGAGCTACAGCCCAAGACTGCTCCTTGAAGCCACAAAAGTAACAATTTAAGGTGAAATACGTATCAGTTGAGTTTCCCAGCATTCTTTTATTTCTATATTTAGTACCCCAAACCACTGATAATTGGAGAGCTATATTTTGTATACTACCTAAAACCATCAGGAACTGTTTATGAGATAGAATAACAAAAGAGTTCCTTAATCACATTTTAAAATTGCATATTTGTTACTAATCATTTTTACTTTCAAAGTTGATTTGTCAGCTTTTCCAATGTCTTTTATTCCTTTATTTGTAATGTTTAAAGGCATTTAAAAAGTTATATTAGCCATTGTGTACAGTTTTACATTTAAATAAAACAAAAATGGTACCCACAGAGCTCATATTTTATGAAGTTTCATGTCCTCATCACTTCTTCCCAAGATACCCGTGTGTAGTTCTGCTTTCCCAAGAACATCAGTCAAATGCAAAAACTCAAAGTGGGATCATTATCTGAAGCCTTGAAATATATTCCAAAGAGTGCAGGATTCAGTTTAACAGGAAGACAAGTTTTAAGATGAGGTACATACCTCAGATCTGGTGGCATATGTCTGGAATCCTAGATACTTGAGGCTGAAGCAAAAGCATTTCAAATTCAAGGCCTGACTGGGCTACAGAGTAAGTGCAAGGTCATCCTGGACAACTTATTCATCCTATTTTCAAAGCATAAAGAAGGAAGCTGGGATGTATCAGTGACAGAGCACTTACCCAGCATGCTCAAAGCCATGGTTCAAACTCTAGCATCACAAAAGAAAGCAGAAATGCATGGTACAAAAATGTACATACCCACATTTAATAGGAAAAGTCCTTTTTCCTTGCAACTTACCGATTCCACACACTGCTATTCTCCCAGAACTCATAAATCATGTAGCGAGATTCATTTGAAAGCTTCTGTATAGAAATACTGTGTAGAAATAGAAAAGGCATGATTGGACCCTGGAAATTAAAGAAGCAAGGGGGGAGGTATGGCTCAGAGGGCAAAGCATAAAGGACAAGTTGCACTGTAAGTTTGCCTCAATGAATGATGTGGTGAGCAGCCAAGGGAGAGTCAAGCTTCTGCCTGTGTACCTGTGTGCACACACACATGTTGACACACATATCTATAACCACTGAATGCACACACAGACAAAAGTGAACCAAATTTTCTAACCTCTATGTAGTATGCAACAATGTTACCTTTATGTATAGGAAACAGTGATTTGAGCTGGTCAGACTGTAAGGACGGAAAAATTTAGCCTAATTCTCCCTCGACTCTGCCCCCTAGCAGTGAGTAGGCAAAAGGTCATTCTTGACAGAGTGGGTTACTGACAGCACCTGTGAGTGAATGAGAACAGGAAATGAGCTGCACCACACTACCCAGGAGCCCTAGTGAAAGCAGACTTCCTGGGCAAAGCACGGGCTTGGATAGTTCAAATTGATTGGTCCACACTGGATGCTATTGAGATGATTGGTTTGTAATGCGTGGGCTTTGTTGAAACCCTATAAAAGCTGTCTGAACCCTGTACTCAGGGTTCCCAGCCTCCACACCCCACATGGAGTGTGGCCACAGGGCCCCGGGGCCCCAGTGCATCAAGACTGCTTCTTGTGAATGATTTGGGGGGGGGGCGCCTTTCCTGAGCTGGGGAGTGAAGATCCATATTCTCCGTGGGTCTTACAAGACTACAAAGGGATTTATCAAGAGCCAAGTAGCCCAGTGCATGTATTTTGGCATATAATTTTTAGTTTAATATCATCTTTGAACACTTTTCTTAAGAAGTTCTTTTTTATTTGTGTTGTTTGTGTTTTGCTTGTATGTGTGTCTGGATGCTACTTACATGCCTAATGCCCATGGAGGTTGAAAAGGGTATCATACTCCCCTGAAACTGAGGTTACAGTTGTGAACCACCATAATTGAAACCAAATTCAGGTCATCTGGAAGAGCAGTCAGTACTCTTAACTGCCAAGCCATCTTCCCAATCCCCATTCAAAAGTTTTACTGAGGATCTTTCGTGCCAAAATTTGTTAAAAAATATTTGTTTTAAAATATCCTGTTTAGCTAGGCATGCCTTTAATCTTAGCACTCTGGAGGCAGAGGCAGGCGGATCTCTAGGAGTTTATAGCCTGGTCTACAGAGCGAGTTCCAGGACAGGCTCCAAAGCTACAGAGAAACCCTGTCTGAAAAAACAACACAAACAATAAACAAACAAACAAACAAACAAAATACCCTGCTCACAGCATGTGGAGCATAACAGAGGACAGTCAAGTAAAGCACAGAACAAAGGAACCTGGTAGATGAGGAAGGGACAAGCTCATGGCATTCAGGAGCCTGTGTAAGGAAAGATAAACATGTGATGCATGTTCAAAACGATTCTTCCAGGACACCTTTTTAGTTTAATCTTTCATAATATATTTACATTAGGAAGCAAAACGAAGGATCAAAAAATAAGGATTTACTGGTGAAATAATGAAGATTTAGGATTTAGGATCTATTTGTGACCAGCAGGTGGCAGTAACCACCCAGCGGATTTTAAAAATTGTTTTAAAAGATCCTGCTCAAGGCAGTGTGGAGCATGAATAGAGGGCATTTTGCTTATTTTTGTAGTATGGTATTTTTCACAGTTTTAAAATTTTTATTTGCTTCATTAGGCATGATGTGCTAATGTTACTAGCTCAACTTGAGATTTTTCTGAATATTTGCTGTATGATAATACAATACGGTGTTTCTATTTCTTACCCCACAAGTTCATAGGTAAGCTTTGTGATTTTCTCCATAAACCTCCATAGTGGTCTGAAAATTATTGTACATATGTACTTTTTCTTAGGAAGAGAATCTATAGCTTATTTAGTGTCTTGAAGCTTTCTCTAATGCTCAAATACATTGCAAATTTCAATTCTATTTTCTTTAAAATAAAGATTAAAACACACAGCATTTCAGGCCCCTCATTTAATTACCTCCTGCAAGTGATTTATTAATATTACCCATTATATTAAATGTCCAGTTATTGTATTATGAAAATGTTACATTTTCTGGACTAGCACAGAAAGGCCTGTAAACCTGTAATTCCAGCATTTTGGAAGACAGAAGCAGCAGGGTCTAGAGGCTAGCTTGGGCTAAGTGGTGAGCTATCCCTGAAGCCATCAAGCCTTGGAGATGCACTCATTGGTGGTGAGAGACCTTGTGTTTGATGTCCAGCATTGCCTTCCAATGAAAGGCACATGTCAGCACAATGCACAAGCTTGTGAAAGAGGGTTAAAGAGGAGGGATATCATGGTGAGATGATACTGGGCCAAAGAATGTCCCAACAGAACTACCACCTGTGGCCTCAACCTCAGTTTCCCCTTTTCTGAAATGGTTCTTTGAGGATGCAGAGGACTCCCTTTCTCGTCCTTCTTTCTCCGAGTGCCTGCTCTGCCTTACCACAGAGCCAAACCAGTGAAGAAAAGATGTAACAGGAGGGGCTTCCTCCCCACATTTCTCTACACCGAGGTCTAGGTTTGGCCACCATATTTTATCTTATCTATACAGATTGATGATTGACGCCTTAATGCACCCCGTTAATTCTTAAGAGTGGTTTTTGCAATATAATAGTCATGTTTTGTGGGTCCTTGACATTGGAAATATGAACATACTATATTTCTTGAGCTTTGTAGCTGAGAGTAGCCTCAGAGATCACTTAGTTTTATTGAAAAACTAGAATTTTAGGACAAGAATATGATTGGAATTGCCTTCTACCTTTATGAGTAAGGAGCCCATACCCAAGTTAGATGATAAAACCATGGAAGGCAGAAGCTATTTCCTGTCTGGCATCAAGGGTGATTCTACGAGTACACTGTTACAACATTTACTCAGCTGGTGATTCTCTCACAATAGGTATCGAGCATTTGTAATTGCAGAGGACATTAGCAGCATAAAATGATATGCCATTATATACCCACTCACATGAATCTCTCTCTCTCTCTCTCTCTCTCTCTCTCTCTCTCTCTCTCTCTCTCTGTGCGTGTGTGTGTGTGTGTGTGTGTGTGTGTGTGTGTGTGTGTAAGTATGCACACCAGGGTGGGTATGTGGAGGTCAGAGATAAGTTCTGGAAGTCAGTTCTCTTCTTCCCCCATGTAGAACCCAAAGATGGAACTCAGAATACTGGGCTTGGTGGCAAGCGCCTTTACGAACTGAGCCATCTCATCAGCCCTCCCCAAGGTCTTTAAAGCACCATGGACAGAATGCTATAACCAAACTTCTGTGAGTCCTCAGACTTACAAATTTCTTAATGAATACTCAGAGCAAAAGTTCTAACTCAGTTGCCTGAATGTAACAAGATTATTTCTGTTATAACTGGAACAGGAAGGATCTAGTGTATGTATTTCACCCCAGGTTAGTCACAAAACCTCCAGGAATCTTTAATTCGGCTATGATTAAATCCTGACAAGGAAGATTAAACATGAGTGAAGCTTGGGCAAGTTTTTTTCAACACGCCAGAGCCTAAGCTGGATGTAATATATGCTTGTAACAATTCTTGTGAAAACTAAGTATGGAAACTGTTAATCTTGTAAGACATGACCCATGGCAGCACTCTGTCTGGCATGGGGAGAATTAGCTCAGCATTGTGGGCAACAAATCTAAAACATTTGCTAATCCACAGAGCTTCATCAACTCAGCACTAGGCAGCTGTGGAGGGCACCCAGGATCACAACTGGGTTGACATGAGTGGCATCTGATGACTTGTCCAGAAGTAGAGAAGTGGCCCCCATTAGCTGGTGCATCTGAGACACCGAATTTAGGCGAGAGTTGTGTCTTCCACTGTGTCTTTCACCTGTGACGTCATCTTGTGATACTCGTTACATCTGACAAAACCTACATTCTGACCATTCCTGCAAAAGAAATGAGCTGAAGAGTCAGCAGTAAGTGGATGAAGAATCACTAGGAAACTCACGAGTGTTGTGAAGGAAAAGGCAAAGCTGGAAATCCAGCCTTCAGGAAACGGTCCTCTCCTCCAGTAGGGGAAGTTCTTCATGGTTCTGCATGGTTTGCAGCACGCATCACAAGCGTCACCTACTACATCTCTGACCAGCCAAGCAGTTTCAGAGCCTTAAAGACTTTTGTGCCCTTTTAGTAAATATGAACCATCTAACCAATTCCCAGTAATTCCGCACTGTTCTTTCTATCCTTGCTATTTCAAAAAGAGTTCACTGAGTTCAATGTTCTGCAATTGCATAAGTTCCTATGTATTTTATTTTTAAACGAGTGGGCTTTTATTCTGCTTTGGCTAATCTCTAATTCATCCAAGGGTGAAAATGCTATTATTTGTGCACTTCTGATGCTGATGTGAAGTGGAATAGCAATCATGGAAGTGCAGCATTTCCTAGTGTCCCAAAGGCTGCACTGGGAGGTGCGGGGAGTTAATGATGCTCATGCTGCAGAGAAGGGAGATCAGCCGGGAAGGAGTGGTGAGTCTAGCTCAGGGTTCATGGTCTTCAGTGTATGGAAGATACAGTACTGGGCAGTTCATGCATAAATATTCCGCGAGGGAGGTGTGTGTGTGTGTGTGTGTGTGTGTGTGTGTGTGTGTGTGTGAGAGAGAGAGAGAGAGAGAGAGAGAGAGAGAGAGAGAGAGAGAGAGACTGGGGATTGAATCAGGGCCGAATACATGTTAGGCAACTATTCTACTTCTGAGTTTCTTTCCTAATACTGTGTTTGGGACAAGGTCCCACTAAAATTGTCAGGATGGACTTAAACTCATCCTGTTACCTAGGCAATCCCTGAACTAATTATCTTTCTGCCTCAAGTAGCTGGGATCACAGACCTGTGTGAGCAGGCCTGCCTCCATGAGGTTCTCGATGGTGAAAAGTGAGGTTCACAGACAATGAGAATCCCTAAAACACAAATCTATACAATCCTAGATTTTCTTTCTTTTCTTTTTTCTTGGATTTTCAAGACAGATTTTCTCTTGCATTGGTTTGGAGACCGTCCTGGAACTTAGTATACTAAGCTGGCCTCAAACTCATTGAGATCGGCCTGCCTCTGCCTCCTGAGTGCTGGGATTAAAGGCGTGCGTCACCAACACCTTTCATAATCCTAGCTTTAATCCAAGTTTAATTCTAGTTTACTTCAAAGACCTAAAGTTAGGCTTGAGCATAAATAAAAATTAATTACCTGCCACACAGAAGAGCAAAACAAAGACATAACACATGTGTTTTTATGCACACACAAATGTATACCTCAAAAACACACATCTGCTAAAGCACTTTCCATGAGCATTGAAAACATTAGGGAATGCAGTTCAAATGAGCTCACAGGTAGAGGGAGATTGCTGTGGAAGTTTCCTGAACACAGGTAAGTTGGGATCTGTGCTGTGACTTCTGATTCGTCACAAGAGACCAGCTGGGTGTGTACTTTTGAAAGAGCCTGGTCAGGCCTGTGGCATGGTAAGGAGGGACAGAGGATGGTGGTTTATTGCTAGATGGCTGTGCCTGTGGGCTTCTGGGTCTGAGGGCAGAAAACTCATAAAATCTAGGCAAATAATCTGGCAGTTGACAGGGTACTCCTGGGAGAGGTACTGCAGAGTCCTCATGATAGTAATTCTACCATTGTTTGTGGACAACTTTCCTAGTATTGGTTTATTGGACCAGTGGTAGTTGGAAACTACAGATGAGGTGGGTCTTTATGGGTCTTTCCACAACACTGGAGAGGAAACCATGGAATGAAGGAAGAAAAAAAAAAAAGATCTTGCTGCTGCTGTTTTGAAACAACCGAGGTCTGAAATCTTAATTTTGGAGAGCCCTGTTTTTCTCACAATCGTGGAAATGGTCATTAGTCCACAGGGTAATGGAGGCCAGACATCTTGTCTACACAGATGGTTCTCAATGTACGCTGGTGGCCTGTGTGCAAAGGGGAAGTCACAATCTATTTGAAACCCTTCTCATTTAGATGGCTCTCCGCTTTATTTCCCTGGGTATGCCTAATGATTAAATCAACTCTGCTTCCAAGATCAAACAGAAAATATCCTGCTCAACTCTGCAAATGCCAGGGCTGGACTGCCCTGCAGAATGGAACAGGAGGGTTTGGAGATGCCTGTGCTCTGGCACCTGCATCCTCCCTAAACTCCCATGTCCACCACCCGTGTAGAGCGGTGGGGGCTTGCACTTGAACACTTACCGCAGGCACCCGCTTTGGGCTGAGGCGCTCTCCACATAGTGTTTCAGAGCAAGCTGGAACTCTTCCAGATCGTCTTCTGACACGGACATCTGGCGCTGCACGAGCATGATGTGCTGTGGAGGAAAGGGAGTTGGCAATCACGACTGCCAGCCAGAAACTGACTAGGGAATGCCGTGACTATTCCTTATCTCAAGTCACGCAAAAGCCCCCAAACTCATAGCAAGAGAAGCTAAAGAAGCGCTCTGCACCGAGGCGCCCTTTTCTTTAAAAGTAAGCAATAGATGCAGTTAGAATCACGGAGGGGCTTTCAAGAGTAAGTCTCATGGGGCAGAGATGGCTGACCCAGGCACTGGTACCCTAAAATCTTCCCAGTGTGCACTTGACAAGCAGCCGAGTCATTGCCACCACCCGAGAGATACCAAGTTTTAAAGAGAAGTTCTATCGTAATCTGCACAGCTTCTTGGATATTTTTCTGGTATCAGATACTGTGACAATCATTATAATCAAAGTTACTTTTAAAACTGTGGGCTTACTAGTGCATTTCTAAGGCTGTATCATTATTAAAGGACTATCAAATATTACTCATTTACAACATGTGCTATTCAGGATACCATAACACTGTGATGCTCCGTACTGTCAACTTGACCAGATCCAGAACCAGGTAAGGGACAAACCTCTGGACATGATCTGTGATGGAGTTTCTGTATTGGGCTAATTTAGCAAGTAATACCCAGCTTAAGTGTGGCCCACCGTTCTGGAGCTGGGGTACTGGAGTAAGGAGAGAGAGAGCAAGCTGGGCAACAGCACTTATCTGTTTCTACACCCAGGCTGTGGACACAATAGCACCAGCTGCCTCGAGTCTGCTTCTGTTACTTTTCTGTCATGATAGAGTGCACCCTCAAAACAATAAGGCCAAATAAATAGTCATGTCTTCCTTAAGTTGCTTCTGTCAAATATTTTGCCATAGCAACAAGAAAAGTTGCTACTATACCCTGTTTAATGGCTCACAGTGGGTTTGCTACTAACTGCTTTTCCTGAAAAATCTTATTACCATTATAATAATTGTGGTTTCAATTCCCTAGACAATTGCCTAGCTATCTGCTCATGTGCCTCACGGAAGTATAGGACTCAATATTAATCTCTTCTTCTATTGCAAGGATTGAGGGGGGAAAACTTAAAAAGTATGAAAATAAGCCTCAAAAAAGTGCAAAAGCAAATTTAAAACACAGCTCACACGAATTATATGGAATACCAACAAAACTTGCCCAATATTGCTAGCCACGTAGCATAGCGACTACAGTTAAACCCCATCTTCTGTTCCCTATTCCATCCAATTTCTCAGTGCTTGTTAAATAGCTGCTATTTGTTAAACACCGATTACATTGTAAGAACTATGAAAGGCACTAAATATATCCTGTTGTGGTTTGAATAAGAATTGCCCCTATAGCTTCATATGGAGTTACCAAGGGAGGGGTACTACTGGAAAGGAACAGAATGAACAGGAAGCGTGTCTTTGTTGAAGTAGGTGTAGCCTTTTTTGGCCTGTGTCACTGGGGTGGGCTTTGAAGTTTCAAAAGCACAAGCCAGACCCAGTCTCCCTCTCTACCCCCCTCCCCCACTGCAGATTAGTTCCAACACCATGAGTGTCACGATGTATGCACCTGGGCTCCCTTCCTTGATGGTAACTAACAGGCTAAGCCTCTGAAAGTTTAAGCAAGTCCCCATTAAATGGCTTCTTTTATAAAAGTTGGCTCGGTCATGGTGTCTGTTCTTAGCAGTAGAACAGTGACAGGGATGCCAATAAGTGCTTTTTTTTACTTTGTCACAGTAAATACTACATGCAGGGTTCTAAGTATGCAGTGATGGATAAAGATAGGCATCTAGGACCGGGGATTTAGTTCAGTGGTAGAATGCCTGCCTGGAATGCATCAGTCCTAGCTCAATTCCCAGTGCTACACACACACACACACACACACACACACACACACCTTCCTGCTTTTAAAGGGCTTAGCAAAATAAGGTTAAAACCTGTGTCCAGGTAATGACATTAGCTCACACACATGAGGTTGATGACAGGTAAGTAAATGCTAAGTCTATCTTTTTTTTTTTTTTTTTTTTTTTTTTTGAGGGAAAAGTATTGCACTGCCACTGAAATACTAATTCAGTAATGAAATTCTTCATCTGGTTAAAACTATATTTGTGTCCACAAGTATATATGCACACCCAACAGGCTATGAATAGTGTATAACCTTCCCCCACTCCCAGGAAGATGATTTCTTCAGTTGGCTGTTATAGACGATCACAGAGGTTAATTGGACCAAGAAAAAAAGAATTCACAAAAACAATTGGGTGGCAAGGCTATTCCAAGAATTGAGACCCAGAGTCTAATCATAGAATTTCCTAGCTGAAAAATGTTTCTCAGCTTGAATTCATTGTTGTAATCAAGCAGCGAGGGCTGTGTGTTTCTCGTCCACCCACCCCATTCATGCCTTACAGCCTAGTTTGATTACTGTGTCGTCCCCCCGTCTCTCTCTCTCCTCTCTCTCTCTCTCTCTCTCTCTGTTTATTTTATCTAAAATTCAGGTTTTCCAGACCTCCAGAGACTAATTTCTAACAAATAGGACTTAATATCCATTGATCCCAGATTTTGAGCTAAAGGAGCAACTAAGGAGAGTTTTGTGTGGCCCCTTGTAGCGGGGTTTCCAGTGTTCTAGAGGAGGTACCCTATGGGGATTAGATGGTTAGACCCCACATAATGTTCATTCCTCTTCCATCACAACTTTCCTTGCATTTAGATACAATCACTTGATGCTTTTTTTTTAATTTAACCAAGTATTCAAACAGAAGTCCTAGATAACACATTTGAGCCTAAAGTTATGAAGGACGTGAGCCATTACATTCTTTTTTGGTTTCTTTTCATTTGGTAGGAGGAAGATCTATCTTGGGAATGAGAGAGACTCAAGATGAGAAGGCTATGGGTCTCACTGTGTGGGCTTTTACTGGAAAAATAATAGTTTAAAAGTGTACTGGAACCATTCTATTATGTTGCTCCATTCATTTCCATAAATAGCCACTCGAGTTTAATACCCCAACTGACCTTTGTTTTATTTCCTCTCATAGTCAGAGATCAAAAATCAGAAGATGCAACCTGTGAATAGCTCCCAAGGTTTTGTGTGATCAGTCAGCTCGTTGTGTGATTATCCCAGGAACCTGGTTTTGCATTAATAACTAAATAGAGTTAACTTCCAGCAAAGTGATGATGGACATGTCCTTCCACAGACTCCTTGGGTCGGGAATTTCTCAGGGGCTATCTTTGGTATCAATGTGAACTCTAGACTTCTATGCACTGGTTTCCCTTTAATTCTTTCAGTTTGAAAGCAATCCTTATATGATTCAGTAGGATGAATCCTGAAAATGTCCAGACCATTACCCCAAAAGTTACTGGCCCCCCTGGAATGCAACATTTCTGCTCCACCCATGAAATTCTCACTTCTGTTTCCTTCACCTGGGACCTGGGTTATCTTTCTGACCTGCTTTCGATAACTGAACGCTGCAGAAGGGACAGTACATTACAGGTTCAAATAAGGAACCAAGAACTGTTAGAACACAACTCAGGTTCCTGAGATTGTCATGTGAACAAGACCTGATGGAGCAGGCTCAACAAGGTTTTCTGTAAACAGACAGCAAATATTTCAGGCTTTGGGTGTTACTTGCTTTCTATATCAACTCCTCAAGTCTGTTATTGAGTGACCACAGCTGTTACATAAATAAATGGGATGGACCCAATTTCAATACAAGTTTATGCAAAACAAAACAAAACAAAACAGGTGCTAGACTATGAATTAAGCCCACAAAGAGCAGTTCTGAGCCTCTACACGCATGAAAGGCTTGGCCAACACCAACAAAGCTGATGCACAACTTGTCATAGACACCTAAAGGGGCCATGAGGGCATCACAAGAACCATGCCACTGATCCCCATCTAATTTTTCTGCCCATAAAATTGTGGCTATTGTTTCCAAGTCCCTCAAGTTTGGGGTTGAATTGCTAAGCAGAAAATTGGTGCAACATGCATGCTTATTTAGACTATATCTGGAATAAATATCTATTGCTTTATTCTATTTACTACATGTTCTGCCTACCACAATTCTATCCTGAGTATGTCCTCAGAAGTAAAGTACATTGTAACCACGTCTTTATTTTCACCTTCCCTTTTCCTTTTGAAAACAGATTTTTAAAAATCACATAATATATACAGATTATAGTTCCCCTCCCTCGACTCCTTCTAGTCTCTTCCCTCCTCCTCTCCCATCTTGATCCACTCCCTTTCTGTCTCTCATTAGAAAACAAAAAAGCTTCTAAGAGATAATAAAATAAAATATAAGACAAAACAAAACTACCACGTAGGAATTAGAAAAGACAAATAAAGAAGGAAAAGGGCCCAACGGAAGGCACAAGAATCATAGACTCATGCATTCCCTACTCAGGAATTCCATAAAAACTCTACACTGGAAGCTATAACACAAGCACAGGCATCTGGTGCAGGCCAGTGCAGGCCCCATGCATGCTGCCCCAGTCTCTGTGAGTTCACATGGGCTTTGAACATGTTGATTTATAGGGCTTTGTTTTCTTGGTGTCCTCCATCCCCTGTGATTCTTATACTCCCTTCTTTGTGGATTTGTCTTAAATATATAATTCTGGATTCATTCTCTGGTCCCATATATTAGATCATGTCTCCTTGTGAAAATGTATATTCATCTGTAATATTCTTTCTCACATTTTATTACTGAGTCTAGTTTAGTTGGTTGTTTCCTTCTCAACTGTTTCCTAACAAATAGTATTCACAAACTTAGATCTTTTCACTGATACATATAGATGGTCTTTAAGTTTTTTGTTTTGGTGAGGTGATTAAAATGAAAGATGCTTTTGCTTTTTAGCAAGTGACTATTAGTGAATCTCCTTTAGCCCATTCCATGTATGTATTCACTGCAGATCTGAAGCACTCTGAGAGCTATAGAGAGTACTGGACAGTTAAAGAGTTTTCTTATATTTGCTTCTACCATTTTGCTTCTCATTCCTTCTTTCTCAAGAACAGAGAGCATAAGTACAAATGAACTGGTTTCACTTGTACAAGGTATTTGTTTTTCCTTAAGTCTGAATACATAAAACTGAAATAGTGGTACTTGTAGCACAAAATTGAAATATACCAAATAGTCTTATTGTCAGAACATGGTCAAGAATAGAGTCATGTGAGAATTCTCAGTGCTAGTGAGAATACTCCAAGAAAACAAGACAAAAGTCTTGTGACCTCAGTCTCTTCAAAAACACAGAATGTTCTTGGACTGTGCTTTCCTAGTATAGCAGAAGGAGTGAGTTTACTTCTGCTGTTGTTATTCATGTGCCCCTATGGAAAAACATGTTTTTGCCTTGTGTGGCTTGTCCTTGTGGTTGAACACCTTACTCAGGTGACTCTTCTTAACTCTCAAAATATAAATAGCTTGAATAAAGTTGATGCTCTGAATAAAGTTGGCTAATGCACGAAGCTTTAGTCAACCACAGTTTTTGGCCCTGCTCAGTCTCCCAGGTTCGCAATGCCAACTAAAGGAGTAAATATCTTATAAAAATTTTTGTCTATGACATCTTACTTCCATGGCTTTGGGATGATGGGAAAAATGGGTCTTAGGAAATAAAACATAGCTTCAATTCGTGATGATGTTATGGTCCAGTGCTCAGAAAGTTACATGCAAAGATGTCTAGATTTGCTGTATTTCAATAAGCCCACCAATGAATCTAATCTGTTCTCGTAATGGAAAAAAAGTCTCACGGACTAAAACAATCAACTGTTAATCCACAACCTTGCTAGCAATAAGCACCTCTACTGCAGTGGTGAGAAATCCAGGAGACACTGTATGACAGTGTCACCAGACTGTTGAGTGTGAGTGTAAGGTCACCATTGGGCTTGCAGAGTTCAGCTGTAAATTTAAATCTCTCTGCACCTTACTTTCTTCTTTTATGAAAATAAGCTATGCTACTACACACCAATTTGGCTATCTTGAAGACTAACAACTTAGTCTCTTAGTTTTAACAGTCCCCAGATTTAAGCTAAACACTAGAGGTACAGTGATATTTACAAGACTGGGTTTCAGCTTATGCTTTTACAATATTCAACCTAGTGGTGTTTACGATAACTTCCGAATGGTATTCTACTTTGCCTGTTGTAGGGCCCTGCAGGGACCCAGAGGCACCTTGAGCATGCCTAAAGCTGTTGGCTGGAACATAATAACCAGAGTTATGCTAACACACATCTTCTGGGGAAGAGCTAAGCCTGAAAACTTACACTCTTGACCCTGTTGTTTTCCACTGTGCTGTGAGTCAGTATATAAGCCCACTCCTTCCCCTCAATAAACGGTATTTGGCATTTGGCATTCCTGGCGAAGGAATGGCCTGCTGTGTTGTCTCCTATTTCAATCTCTAGGCCTTCACCCAATTAGTGGAACAGACTGTAGAGTGGGTGCTACAAGTGGAGGTCCCACCGAGATAGGAAAGAAAAGATCGCCCTTGGAGACCGGCTGGCAAAGTAAGTGAATGAGGGTGTATTGAAGGATGGGTACCAGGAAAAGCTCAGTGGGCAATTAGTGGCCCTATTGAAAAGACAGGGCACTGGGATTAAAACTAAGACAGCTAAAGAATTTATTGCCATATTAGAGAAACATAGTCCCTGGTTTATACACTCTGGAGGCTTAAATATCCCCAATTGGGAACAGCTAAAAGGAGATCTCCAGAAGGCTTATAAATAAGAGGGGTCTGATAATTTCCCTATTGCCACCTTTTCCCTTTGGCATCTAGTTAAAGATGCGTTCCTGAGCAACAATGTCAAAGTAAAAGAACAAATGGCAGAGATGAATAGGACTTTTGAGGAAGTATAAGATTTAGAATCTATGAAATCTACCAGGGAACAAGAGGGATCCCAACTAGGAGATAATAGTCCTACTGTAATTGATGAAGAAGATACTTTGGAAGCAGAAATTGAACAATTGAAACAAAGAATTGCTGAAGCTGATGAGCACAAATGCTGTCTTTCACGGCACAACCCCTTTTCTTGTTATCCCTTTAGTAGGGCGAGGGATAGAAGAGGAGGTCAAAGAGTTAATAACAAAGGCAGAAGCATTAGGGAAGGAAAGACAAGCTTTTCCTGTGATTGAGACAGTAGATCCTCAGGATAACAGGGTTAGGGAGCACAACTCACTAAATTTCAAGTATATAATACAACTTAAGGGGGCTATCACTGCTTGTAGGCCTGAGGATTGGTTTGTGTCTTTACACAGGATGTGGATAACCTTGTTTGGGTGCCTGAGCATCTGGTTCAGCATATGGGGAGGGACCTCGATTGTAGCAACAAGTGAGAAAGTCTGATGGGCCTTCACCAGAAGTCTATTCATTCTGATGCTTGTGGGTCTGAGTAGCCCCACGTGGCCCTTTATCCTGATCACTAATTATAGTTTGGGTAAAGCAGCTATAGAATTACACTTTGGTACAAAGGCTAAAAATTTCACCTTCATTCCAGGCACTTGTGTTCTGGCTCCCTTCTTTTTTTATTTGTTGTTGTTGCAACTAATGCTACTAATTTTGGAGGAAGTCTCAATTGTTCTCAGCAGGCCTGCTGACTGGTTAGCTGCTGGACATATGAAGTAATAGCTGTAATGGTTTGCATACTCGAGGTGGTACCTATGCCAAAGACCTCTACAGATGATCAACTTGTGCAGCTTAGAGGAAAGGAGATTTCTGGATCATGGCTGCAATTGTTATTGCCATTGCCGCCTCTGCCACTGCAGCAATAGTTTCAAGGATCGCCCTCTCCCAATCTGTAAATGCTGCAAGCACAGTGGAGCAACTATCAGGTGAATTGGCAATTCAATTATCTAGTACAAATTGGCATTTTAAAACTAAATCCAAATTACTCTCCTATAGGAACAATTGGATTTATTGTGGAGGCACGTATGGCTTCTTGTTCTCTCTCTTTCACACATAACTGTGTTACACCAGCTAAAATTAAGAATGTGTCTGCTGATATTACTTTTCTCCAGGGATCCTGGAGTGATCAGTTTTAAATCATACACATGCTTTAGCTATGAAGATCATTAACATCAATGAAACCTGAGTACCACCTAACAGTACAGAAGACCTTTTACAAGGACTTCAACTTGCAGGCAGATTAATTAGAGAAAGGGCAAGTTCTCTCTCACTGGGGCTCATAGCCCTTGCTTGGTGCTATCTGCCTGATCTGTCTATGCCACCACAACATTAGACAGGCCCAGGCCAGCTTTCAAAAAAGACAGATTCTACTGTCTTTAGTTCAAGAGAATCCCTCTGCCCAAGTATGGTGAGCTAATTGCCAGAGATGGGTAAGGCAGAAGGGGGCAAATATCCAATCTAAGATGGAATGTTATGGGCCTGAGTGACCTCTCCAATGACGGGTAAGGAATTATGCTGACATCCTCTGCTGCCTGAGACAGGTAGGTCAGTTTATATTAAAAGAAAGGGGAACCTGTAGGGCCCTGCAAGGACCCTCGAGGCACCTTGAGCAAGCCTGAAGCTGTTGCTGGGGCTATTGTTGTTATTGTTACTCTTCCTGTTTTGCTAACACACATCTGCTGGGGAGGAGATAAGCCTTAAAACATCCACTCTTGGCTCTGGTAGTTTTCCACCATGCTGTCAGTCAGTATATAAGCCCACTCCTTCCCCTCAATAAAGGGTATGCCGCATTTTGCATTCCTACATTCCTGTTGAATGAAAGATCTGCTGTCTTGTCTCTTATTTCAATCTCTAGGCCTTCTATTAGTGGGACAGATTTTAGCCCTGGCGATACAGCCTGTCATATTCAATTATTCAATAACTCATTGTCTCATAAGTATATAAAAACTTGATTTTGCATCTTGTACATGAAAGGTTAATTCACGCAAGTAACTAATCCTCATTAGCCAAGCAAAATGAATTAAGAGCTTTAAACAAAGAGAAAAATAATTGGAAAAGTGCTGAACTTTTTTTTTTTTTGTTGCAATTTTCTATATATTGTGGTTCCAGGTTTAGTATTTAGTAACTCTTATAAACATCTTGCTCTTTTGTATGCCATGAAATTTTTATTGTTATTGAAAGCAAGAAATAATACATATGAAAATAAATGTCATGGTAAGTGTAAAAGGAATAAAAGTGTTCCTTCATTACTTAAGTTTCCAACTCATTATTGGGGTACTAGATTTTGAGGGTAACAAGTCTTGCCTTCGAAGTATGTATTTCTGATATTCTGATATGGAAATCACTTACAGGTTTAGTGCTCTCTTCAATAACTTCTTCTTCCAAGGGCTCAAGTTTCAGATCCTTCAGTCAGAGGAAGTAAAGGCAGAGAAAAAGAAAAAGACACCAAGTTACATAACTAAAACAATCAGCATAAAACCATACTGTAGCTTTCTTTCCATGGCTAATATTGAGCCCAAAATACTTTACTACTTGAAAGAAGATGAACTAATTCTCATTTTAAAAATTAAACTGTCTAATAAAGAGATAATGTATCATTATTAAAAGCCAATGTTGAGGAGCCATTGTGTTAAGTTGTTACTGCTGTCCACTTCACTGATGCCGACAGAGAGCAAAGGGGAGACTAGAAATGCATCCAGAAAAAGAATAAAGTTGGAATGACCAGCCTAACAGGCAGATTGCCTGTGTTGTAACTATTGCCACGTCTTTCCTTTCCGTGGGAGTTTATCATAGAGGGTTTTCTGTGTTTTTGTGGGGCAGCACACATACTTTACTAAAATTAGTGACTTGAAAAATAAAGGAAAAAAACTACTAATATTTCTTACAATAAAAAACTTTTCAAACTTTTACCTCGCCCCCCCCCCCCGCGTACATGTGTGAAGGCATGTGTACACCTCAGTGTATTTCTGGAATTTAGATGAGAACTTCTGAATATCAGTCTTCATGAAAGACTTTTGTAAAATAAATTTTATTTAAATTAGAAACAATCTCATTCTACATATCAATCCCAGTGCCCTCCCCCTCCCATCCTCTCCTGCCCTCCAGACCCCCCCATCCCATCCCCCATCCACTCCCCAGGGAGGGTGAGGCCAAGATCTTCTTTCTGGTCTTTGATGATTATCAGTGGTTCACACTGATCAAGTGAGAAAACCTTCAATACTTAGGAAGAAACATACATTCCAAGTAAGGAATATGTGAAATATTTCCTTCAAATAACTAAGAAAAAATTGGCAGTTGAAGAAGTTCAGTTCATGCTAAAAAGTGTTAAGATGAGCAGACAGGTCTGTTCTGGCTCTGCTGCGTGTGACAAGAGCTCTGGGAAAGTTATCATCTCTGGGATTCACTTTCAGGGTTCTTTCTGCTGTAAATCTATCGTCTTCCTCTAGATGGCGCCTTCTTGTCTTCCACGTCCAGTTTTAACACAGCATCCTTTACAGAGACTTTCCCAGATCACTCTAAGTATGTGACCTCTCCATCCACTCCCGTTGCTGACTTCAGGAGTTCGGCTGCAGTTCATGATTTGATTTCATGTCCTTTCTTGGATTCTTTCACATATTTCTGTCTGACTTTGTGGAGACGAAAAATTTAACCTGTTTTCAGCATTTCTGAACATCAGACTTGACCTTCTAACTTTTCTGAGCTAGTTCTCTTTATTGTTTGTTGCTTCATACAACAGGATAGACAGCTGGTGAGCCTCCAGGAATTCTCTGGTTTCTACCTCCCATGTGTCTCCCCAAAGAAGCCCAGAGATTGTAGATGGGTGCTATTGCACCCAGCTTTACATGGTTCTGGGTATTTAAACTAAGGTGCTCTTGCTTGCATAGTGAACATTTTACACCTGGAGCCATCTTCCCAACCCTGAAGGTATTTTGTATAATTTAAAATAAGCATGGTTATAACTTCAGTACACATCTGTTATTACCAAGGGAGACTGGGAAGGACAGAAAAAAAAAAACCTGAAAAAATTGTAGGAATCATATGTTATTAACCATCAACTCCCTGAATTGGAATCATGTTTAGTTTATAGTCTAGGGAGGATTATCATAAATATTTAATAGGTTTAAAAATAACCTATGTTCTGCCCCAAGTATACTTTCTTTAAACAGGGAGATCAAATATAATGCTATCAACCACAGGAAACAAGGGAGTCAGCAGTGAAATGACATGTACTTAGCCACTGTTTGGCAATTGGGTAGTTTTACTCTGGAAACCTAATTCAGCACAGTGCAGAAAAACTCACAAGAAAACCTAACCCATACCGCTGCACTATTCGTTAAGGCAGCTCATGCTGAGCAGCACACAGCTGGAGGTCAAGGCTGAACTCCATCACACTGTACGTTCGGCAAGCCTCTTGTATGCTGCTCTCACAACCAAACCATTTCATAGGAATGGAAGGAGACAAAAGTACAGGAAAGAAAGGGATGCAACACTACTTTGATTTAAAACAGGTTAGAAAGGTACCACTAAAGTTTAAGCCAACCAGAAAAAGGAACTGTACATATTTCATGTGCCTAGAAGAGATAGTTTCCATAGGAACTTCAAAACTACTTCAAAAAGAGATATTTTGTCCTTAAAAAGAATCTAAACTTATTTAACACAGGAGCCCTTATGTTTCCATTGGGTTTTCTTTTCAAAACACGGTCTCATATTCCTAGGCCTTTTAACATCAGAAAACTAATTTTCATAGCCACTATTTTCCTTGAATCCCAGCTGAAAATTCAGTTCTCAAAAAATGTAAGAGGAAAGTTGATTTGCAAATGCTTATGATTCATGTGTTTGCTCCAGTGGGAGACCAGTATCAGTGAAGATGTCCTGGCTGAAGGGCTGGGCCTACCCAGAGTTATTTCCCTCTCACCTTGTTTCAGCATCCTTGTCCATGTTCAGGCATCAAGGTTTCACCTCAGTAGGGCTAAGTTTAAGAACTGGCCTGTCAGCCTGACCTCATTACTGACTCCTAAAGGCGGTACCACTGGCTTTTGCATCCTGAAATTGATGCATCTAGAAAGTCAGCTTCCTTTCTCATTGCACCTCAAAGTAGGCTACCACTTGTCTTCCCCATTTCTATGCATGGACTCTGATAGGCTGAAATCCTCAGACACTTTGTGGTTCTCAGCATATCCATCCGGTGACGCTGTCAGTTCTATTTCTAATCTCGGAAGTCTTTCATCCCCATTGCTTCAGTTAGTGTGGGTCCATCTCTGGGTTCTGGTACACACACTTGAAATGGCTGGCGATGGCTTCTTCAGCTCTCAGCCTCGTCTAGTCTTCTTTTACTCCATTTTGATCTTAGTTTAATGATATTTGTATCTTACTGTACTGCCTGATTTTCTACCAAAAGGTCTTATGCTTTTAATTATCAGTTTAAAAAACAATAAATGTGTCTGGTGTTCTCAAGTCCACATTCTGTAGTCTGGTACAAATGCCCCTCACAATCAGATAGCAATTCCTCATATAAACTTAGACCTCATTGTTTTCCTAAAGGGAAGACAAAGCCACCCTACTTTCACGATTTCACTGTCCTCTCCAATTAATGTATTTTTTGTTTACTAAAACATTACTTCTTCAGTTTGCTAGTTAATCAGCATACACGCCAACTTTAATTTCAACACGTTTCCTTTTCCATGAATTTCCTCTTCCCCCTTCACTGCAGGGGTCTGTTAGTTAGAATGTTTTCCCTTCTTTCTTTAGGATGCTAGCATGTAACCCTAACAACACTACGTCTGTCTTCTTACCTGGAAATGGAATCATGAGTAGAACATAACTAGACTGCAAATGGTTTGAATTCATTAATTCTAGCAGACATCCCAAGAGACTACAGCTCTTGCTAGCTAGACATCTGGAGTCATCTTATCTCCCAAGTTCCTGAATTCATGTCTTAGAATATCTATTGATTTCATGAGTATTTCTATACACTTCCAGAATTTTCTCAATTTTATTAAATTATAAAGATGATTTCTATTTTTATAACCAAATTCTTTATTTGAGTCATCATCAGATTTAAAATATAACTTATACACTTTCTGAATGTGAAATACTTCCAAGTACCCAACTCAAGGAGACCATTTCTTCAGATAAGCATCTGCACATTCCAATCTTGACAAATGTCAGGACCCTCTGAGCAAAAGCTATGAATTCAGTTCTATCAGTCATTTAAACAACAAACAACCCTCCTTCTATCCCTCCTTCTTATTTGTACAATTATACATGGCTTCTTTTTCTTTTTAAATAAAGTTTTATTTAAATTAAAAACAATCTTATTTTACATACCAATCCCAGTTCCCTCTCCCTCCCATGCCATCCACCAACCCCTATCCCACTCCCCAGGGAGGATGAGGCCTCCCATGGGGAATTATAAAGTCTGTTACATCATTTGGGGCAAGACCTAGGCCCTCCCCTGTGTATCTAGGCTGAGAGAGTATCTCTCCATAAGGAATGGACTAGGGAGGCCCCATAGACTGCCCAGACCTCCTACTGACACCCACGTTCAGGGCCTGGGTTGGTCCTGTGCTTGTTCCACAGCTGTCAGACTGGGATCCATGAGCTCCCATTTGCTCAGGGCAGCTGTTTCTGTGTGTTTCCCCAGCCTGGTCTTGACCCACATTGCTCATTACTCTTTCCTCTCTACAACTGGATTCTAGGAGTTTGACTCAGTGATTGGCTGTGAATCTTTGCTTCAGCTTCCATCAGCTACTGGATGAAGGCTTTAGGATGGCACATAAGGTTTCCATCAGCTACTGGATGAAGGCTTTAGGAAGGCACATAAGGTAGTCATCAATCTCATTATCTCATTACAGGGGAAGGGCATTTAAGGTAGCCTCTCCACTATTGCGTAGATTCTTAGTTGGGGTCATCCTTGTGGATCTCTGGACATTGCCCTAGTGCCAGATTTCTCTTTAAACTTATAATGGCTCCCTCTATTATGGTGTTGCTTTTCTTACTCTCCTGTATTCTTCCCCTGACTTGATCTTCCTGATCCCTCATGTTCTCCTCCCCCTCCTCTACTGTCCTCATTTTTCTCCTACCTCCCTCTCTACTCCCACTCATGCTCCAAATTTGCTCAGGAGATCTTGTCCCCTTCCCCTTCTTGGGGGAAACATGTATGTCTCTCTTAGGGTCTCCTTGCTTCCTAGCTTCTCTGGGGTTGTGAATTGTAGGCTGGTTACCCTTTGCTTTATGTCTAATATGAATACATATCATGTTTTTCTTTCTGTGTCTGAGTTACCTTACTCAGAATGGTTTCTTTTAGTTCCATTCATGTGCATGTGAATTTCAAGATTATTTTGATTTTCTTTTCTTTATCTTATCTTCAGTTAAGGGGCATCTAGGTTGCTTCCAGGTTCTTCCTATTACAAATAATGCTGCTATGAACATTGTTGAACACGTTCTTGTGGTGTGAATGTGCATCCTTTGGGTATATGCCCAAGAGTGGAGTTGCTGGATCATGAGGTAGACTGATTCCCATTTTCCTGAGGAACCGACACACTGCTTTCCAAAGTGGCTGTACAAATTTGTATTTCCACCAGCAGTGGAGGAGTGTTCCTTTTTCTCCACATCTTCTCCAACATAAACAGTCATTGGTGTTTTTGGTTTAGCCATTCTGACAGGTTTAAGATGGTATTTCAGTGTTGTTTTGATTTGCATTTCCCTGATGGCTAAGGGTGTTGAGCACTCTCTTGAGTGTTTTTCAGCCATTTTAGATTCCCCTATTGAGAATTCTCTATTTAGTTCTGTACTCTACATTTTAATTAGATTATTTGGTGTTTTGGGGACTAGCTTTTTGAGTTCTTTGTATATTTTGGAAATCAGCCCTTGGTCAGATGTGGGGTTGGTGAATACCTTTTCCCATTCTGTAGACTGCTGTTTTGTCTTGTTGACTGTGTCCTTTGCCTTACAGAAGCTTCTCAGTTTCAGGAGGTTCCATTATTAATTATCAAAGTCAGTGTCTATGCTACTGTTGTATGTTCAGGGAGTGGTCTCCGGTGCTAATTCATTCAAGGGTACCTCCCACTTTCTCTTCTAAGAGGTTCAGTGTGGTTGAATTTATGTTGAGGTCTTTGATCCATTTGGACTTAAGTTTTGTGTATGGTGATAGATATGGATCTATCTGCAACCTTCTACATTGTTACCATCCAGTTATGCCAGCACCATTTGTTGAAGATGCTTTTTTTTTTTTAATCCATTGTACAATTTTAGCTTCTTGTAAAAAAAAATCAGGTGTTCATAGGTTAGTCCACCTGTCTTTTTTTATGCCAATACTAAGCTGTTTTCATTAGTATAGTTTTATAGTAGAGTTTGAAGTGAGGGATGGTGATGCCTCCAGAAGTTTCTTTATTGTATGGGATTGATTTGGCTATTTTGGCCTTTTTTTTTTTGTTATAAAGTTGAATATTGTTCTTTCAAAGTCTATGAAGAAGTGCTGGGATTTTGATGAATCTGTAGATTGCTTTTGGTAAGACTGCCATTTTTAGTATGTTGATCCTACCTATCCAAGAGCATGGGAGATCTTCGCATTTTCTGGTATCTTCTTTAATTTCTTTCTTTAAAGACTCACAGTTCTTGCTATATAAGTCTTTCACTTGTTTGGTTAGTGTTGCCCCAAGATACTTTATGTTGTTTGTGGCTATTGTAAAGGGTGATGGTTCTCTAATTTCTTTCTCAGCCCCTTTATCATCTTGTATCCTGCCACTTTGCTGAAGGAGCTCCCTGATAGAGTTTTTTGGGTAACTTATATAAAGTATTATATCATCTGCAAATAATGAAAATTTGACTTCTTCCTTTCCAATTTGTATCCCCTTGATCTCCTTTTGCTGTCGTATTGCTCTAGTTAGAACTTCAAGTACAATATTGAAAAGATATGGAGAGAGAGGGCAGCCTTGTCTCGTTCCTGATTTTAGAGGAATCACATTAAATTTCTCTCTATTTAGTTTGATGTTGGGTGTTGGCTTGCTGTATATTGCCTTTATCATATTTAGGAATATTCTCGATAGCCCTGATGTCTCCAAGACCTTTATCATGAAGGGGTATTGGATCTTGTTGAAGGATCATTTAGTTTTTCGTTTTCAGTTTGTTTAAATGGTGGATTACATTGGCAAATTTTCATATGTTGTACCATTCCTGCATCTCTGGGTTGAGGCCTACTTGTTCATGGTGAATGATTTTTCTGAAGTGTTCTTGTATTCGATTTGCCATTATGTTATTGAGTATTTTTGTATCAATGTTGGTCTCTTTGTTAGTTGTGTCTTTGTGTGGCTTGGGTACCAATGTAATTGTAGCCTTGAAAAAAGAGTTTGGCAATGGCTCTTCTTCTATTGTGTGGAACAGTTTGAGGAGTATTGGTATAAGCTATTCTTTTAATTTCTGGCAGAATTCTGCACTGAAACCATCTGGCCCTGGGCTTTTTTTTTGGGGGGGGGGTTGGGAAACTTTTGATGATTTCTTCTATTTTATTAGGAGTTATAGGTCTATTCAGACCTGGGGGAACTTGGTCTGAGGCAGGGACCCCGGAGCACTGTCTTGCTGGATGGATGGAGACAGAGAGCATCCGGAGTCGTCCTTGGGACAGGAACCTGCTGGTGTTCATCTGTCTCTCTTGTAAGTTATTTCTCCCTAAATAAACATCTATTTAGCCTATCTGTTTTTCCCAATCCTTATTATTCCACAATAAAAACTGTCTTTTTTGAATTTTGTGGAGAACAGGTTTTCAAAGTATGACCTGATGATTCATTATATATCATCAGTGTCCATTGTTATGTCCCCCTTTTCATTTCTGATTTTGTTAATTTGCATGTTCTCTCTCCCTTTTCATTAGGTTGGTTAAAAGTTTGTCTATCTTGTTGATTTTCTCAAAGATTCAACTCTTTGTTTCATTGATTCTTTATATTGTTTTCTTTGTTTCTATTTTATTGATTTCAGTTCAATTTTATTATTTCCTGGCATTTAACCCTTCTGGGTGAGTCTGCTTCTTTTTGTTCTAGAGCTTTCAGGTGTACTGCTAAGTCTCTAGTGTCACTGCTCTCCAGTTTCTTCATGTGGGCACTTAGTGCTATGAACTTTCCTCTTAGCACTGCTTTCAAAGTGTTCCATAAGTTTGGGTATGCTGTGGCTTCTTTTTCATTGAATTCTAGGAAGTCCTTAAATTCTTTCTTTTTGTCTTCCTTGATCCAGGAGTGATGAAATTGAGCATTGTTCAAGTCCCACAAATTTGTAGGCTTTCTGAAATTTGTGTTGTTGTTGAATTCCAACTTTAAACCATGGTAATCCGATAAAGATACTGGGGGTTATTCCAATATTTTTCTATCTGTTGAAGTTTGCTATGTTGCTGAGTATGTGTTGATATTAGAGAAGGTTCCATGTAATGCTAAGAAGAAGGTATGTTCTTTTATGTTCAGATGGAATGTTCTATAGGTGTCTGGTAAACTCAATTGAGTCATAACTTCCGTTAGTTCCTTTATTTCTTTGTTAAGTTTCTGTCTGGTGGTCTTGTCTAGTGGTGTGAGTGGGGTGTTGAAGTCTCTTACTATAAATGTGTGGGGTTCAATGTGTGATTTGTGTTATAGTAATGTTTCCTTTATGAATATGGGTGCCTTTGTATTTTGGGTATAGATGTTCAGAATGAGACAACATCTTGGTGGATTTTCCTGTGACTAATATGATTGATTTTAGTTTGAAGTCTGATTTGTTAGATATTAGGTTAGTTATACCAGTTTATTTCTTAGGTTCATTTGAATGGAAAATCTTTTCCCAACCCTTAACTCTGAGGTAACGTCCGTCTTTGAAGTTGAGGTGTGTTTCTTGTATGCATCAGAAGGATGGATTGTGTCTATGTATCCATTCTGTTAGTCTGTGTCTTTTTATAGGCAAGTTAAGACCGTTAATATTGAGGAATATTAGTTACCACTTATTGTAGATTCTTGTTAGTTTTGGAATTGTTGTTGGTATTGTGTGTGGTCTCCTTCCCCCCTCCCCCACCACCCTTTTTGGCTTTGGTAAGATAGGATTATCTATTGCATATGTTTTTGTGAGTGTAGTTAACTTCCTTGGGTTGGAGTTTTCCTTCCAGTACTTTTTGTAGGGCTGGAATTGTGGATATGTATTGTTTAAATCTGGATTTGTTATGGAATATCTTGTTTTCTTCATTTATAGTGCTGGGTATAGTAGTCTGGGATGACATCCTTGGTGTCTTAGTGTTTATAGAACATCTATTCAGGACCTTCTGGATTTCAGAATTCCCATTGAGTAGTCAAGTGTAATTCTGATATGTCTGCCTTCATATGATTTCTCGGTCTTTTTCCTTTGCTGCTCTTAATAGTCTTTCTTTATTCTGTATGTTTTGATTACTATGTGGCAAGGGAACTTTTTATTTTGGTCCACTATATTTGTGTTCTGAAAGTTTCTCATACTTCCATAGGCATGTCCTTCTTTAGGTTGGGAAAGTTTTTTTCTATGATTTTTTTTAAATATGTTTTCTGAACCTTTGAGCTGTGTTTCTTCACCCTTTTCTATACCTGTTATTCTTGGTTTTGGTCTTTTCATGATGTCCCATATTTCCTGGATATTTTGTGTTACAGACTTGTTGGACTTAAGGTTTTCTTTGGTCAATGAATCTATTTCCTCTAGAGTATCCTCAACATCTGAGATCCTCTCTCCCATCTCTTGTATTCTGTTGGTTATGCTTGCATCTGTAGTCCCTGATCATTTACCTAGATTTTCTATTTCCAGCATTCCCTCAGTTTGTGTTTTCTTTATTGTCACTATTTCATATTTGAAGTCTTGAACTGTTTGAATTGTTTCTTTCACCTGTTTGATTGTTGTTTTCTTGGCTTTCCTTGCTTTCTTTAAGGGATTTGTTTATTTCTTGCATTTGTTTTTGGGTTGTATTTTTCTTCCATTTCTTTGAAGGATTTTCTCATTTTCTCTTTGAGGCCTCTATCATTTTCATGAAGTTGTTTTTTTAAGGTTATTATCTTCTGCTTCATCTTGTTGGGATATTCAGGTCTTGCTGGTATAGAATCCCTAGACTGTGGCAGTGTCATATAAGTCTTTATGTTGTTGAATGTGTTCTTATACTGTCTTCTTCCTGTGGGTGAAGGTGGGGGGTCTCTTCCTCTCCTGGTGGGTTCTGGGCCAATCCTCCCATTGTGTCAGATGCTGGATGGTTTGGTTTATGCCCAGGTATCTGGGGTATTCGGTGAGTTGGATAGGACCTCATGCCTGGGTCAGGGGACTCCATGGGGGAGAGGTGAGCCGGAGAAGGCCAGACACTCACTTCTCCTACTGGATGCTGGTTCCATACTATACATGGGTTATATAAAACTCAATTTTTTTTGCCAAGCTAAATATTCTTTTTATTTTGTAGTTCAGAAATCACAGGAAACAAGTCTCTCACTGATTGAAAAAGGTTTCCTTTAGCATCCAAGCTCTATATGTATAGTATTAGTAGAATGTTAGGACACTTGATACAAGCTGAATCACTTCACAGAAATGTTAATTAAAAGCATACAATGTAACTCCAAATAACTCATAATATGCTTCTTGTATGCTTACTAGTCAGGCTTAAGGCTAAACATTATCAGGTAACATGTTAATCTCTAGAAGTTGAGCATAAAACAATTCTTCCCCGAATTTAACTGGTAGATGCTTAAGACTTCACATATATTGTTCTATGAGATGCCATTACCACCATCCAAGAATAACCTAAGATTTCATTTAATTCACAGCTCTTATTGTAAACATAACTCTAGAGTTTTCATATTTACTTTAACAAACACACAACTAACCAATCAGAAAACAAGCCCTCATAGCTATCAACCATCCATTCAAAGAGCAAGTTGAATGTTGGACATTCTTGTATTTGTGGGCCACCAGGGACGGATATCCAGGTGGTGAGGAAATTGGGTAACAAGATTTCGCAAAGAAGGAGAGAGAGGAAAGAAAAAGGAGTACCCACCTTCTTTTCCAGTCTATCAATTAATTTCTGGAGTCTGTTTATCTGGGTCATCCACTGGTTGTCTTCTTCTAACAACGCTTGGGAGGAAATCACAAAGGCCAATGTTAAATTTTTAACAATACTGAATGCTCAGTTACCTCTTCTTCCACCCTGAAGGAAGGCTGCAGTGTCAATGACTTTTAAACAGATTCCTAAAAATGCACCCATGAGTGATGTCTAAGTATCTGATTCACAGAGTTCCCACATCACTGCCTTTTTCATGAACCTGTTGTTTCGTTTTTTGAAATTAAATGTTTTCTGTAATGGCCTGTAAAGATCCAAGAACAGATACTGCTGAGCCACTTTTACTTTACTGTAAGCTAGTTTTCTTTTGACAAAGAAGGAAAGCACTGACTGTAAACTCACCTACAAGGCAGGGGCAGGAACGGATAACATCAGAACCTTGATGTGAAGCGGTGATGCGAAATAAGTGGAATAGTGAGGTAGTTGGTGTTGCCTTTCCCACCAACTAACCTGGGACTGTATGGATCCTTTAGTCATGGCTTAGAGGTGAAGAGTACAAACAGACAAACAGAGCCTGTTGTGCTGTATTCATATATATACATATGTAGGTACTAATTTGGATACATGTATAAATTTGTATATACATATACATATATGTATCAAATATTTGCATATCTGTACCATGTAATATATATGACATTGGCAAATGTCATGTGCTGCTTGAGCTCATTGAAAGTTGGCTTTAGAAGTAGCATTGCTCTCCCTCCTCCTTTCAGACCCAAGCATGTTTGTTTCCTAGTGTCCTCCAAGGCTCCATGTCTGGGGATGAGATGGCTCTCTAACTTTACAGTAGGGAGGAACTGAACAGCCGAATACTCAAGAGTAAACACATGCCCCTGAGGAGCTATCAGGGAAACCATTTCCATCAAATGTCACTACTGTTTTTCCCATGATACAAGAGAGTCTGTAGGGAAGGAGAAGCCAGAGATTTCAGATCCAGGAAGCTCTTCCATGAAGAGAAAGCTCAATTGTAAACTCATTTGACTCACAATTTGATGATGTCATCTTTAGGAGTTGCTATTTATTCTTTTACTTGGAAGCCTCGCAAAGGGGGTACTCTCCCAGGACTATCCATGAGGAACTCAGGCTGATTGCCTTAACAGTCAGTCTCTCTCTCTCTCTCTCTCTCTCTCTCTCTCACACACACACACACACACACACACACTTTATTCATTTACTTTGTCTTGTTATCTACTTGATAAGCTCATCTATTAAAAATCTAAAATATGGCTGTTACATATCATTCTCTGGACTGTTGAGAAAATAAACATGACATAAATCTCTAGTTTTATTGCTTAACTATTACTAGGTAAAGATGAAAAGGGATGCATTGTGGTCTGAAACCTTGACTGATCATCCTAGCTTCCTATTTGCTGACACAACTCACTTAAGATATCTTACAAGTGCTTGTTAAAGTTACATTAGTTAATTTTCCTTGAAACGAAGGCAAAGTTTAATTCACAATTATAAATCTCCCTTTATTGTAGAAAGAATAGAATCAAGACCAACAAATTACAAAATAAAAACAAACATTAAGACCGCAACAAATAAGTGCTGCCAGACATGAGAGTTTAAGAAAACATTTTAAATGTAGAAACCAATATTCATGTTTAATGCTTAATAAGAATTTAAGTAGCATATTTCTAAGCTGGTCCTTCCCTACAAGGCTTTAAGGAAAATCAGTGTCCTTGGGAACTGTAGTTTTGACTCTGCTTTTCCATCAAAGTACTAGTCAGGCTTCTAAGATTAAGTCTGACGTGTACACTCAGGATAGCATGATCATAACTGACAATTTTCTATAACCTCCTGCATTGCATCACATTTATATTTTATTTAGTTATTGTTTGTGCATGTGTGCATGTGTGTGCATGCACACTCAGGGAAAATTCATGTGTTCCGAGGCATGTGTGTGTGTGTGTAAAAATCAGCTGACAACCCGTGGGTGCTGGTCCAACTATGGGGTCTGACTTTCTACCCTATGGGTTTGGGGCATCAAGTTGGGACTGGCAGACTTGGCAGCAAGCTCATTTACACCTGGGGCCATCTCCCTGGCTCTGTGTTTTCTAAATGGTTAAAATGGAAATAGTATAATTTTATGCTTGGCCTCAGGAAACCAGTACTGCTCTTCTGGAGCCAGGAGAGCAGTCTGTATTTGCTTGCCGCTTCCTTGCTCATTCCTTGGCACAGTTCCTGTGCAAGCCCTGAGGTGGGGTCAACTGTACACCTCTTGCTGCAGTGAGGGTCATAATTTCCTTCTCCATGACTAGTGGGCTGGGCATGTGACTTACTTGGCAAATGGAAAGTTAAGCGGCAAGAATAACATTGCAGTTTAAATGTATTTATATAAGTTTGGCCTGGCTGCTTGTGATTCTGCCACTTATCAGGAGGCACAGATTCTCTGATTATCACTTATTCCAGATGAAGCTATCAGGATCAGAGAACTCAGCCTGTAGCCTAGAACCATACCTGGCTGATACTGCCCAAACCAGCACTAACCACACATGCATGAGGGAGAAAAACCAATTGTCTTCAGTTGTAATTATACAGATTTTTGGGTTTCTTTGGCAATAAAAATGCACTGCTAGTCCAGATGATCCTAGACAAATAATTTCTTATTCTGGGCTTTGATTTCTTCTGAGTGAGCTGGAATAATGTGGACACACCTGCCACTGTTAAGTATTTGGGATAGGATAAGACAGCTATGGCTAATCCTAAAATTTTCCTGGGTGAGCTTATGATACACACTTCAAGGGACTTGGCGAGGGAGGAGGTGTTGGGTGGAGGAGCAGTTTCAGGACTAGGGTGCACTACAGGGCCCTTCTCAGGAATTGGCTGCGGGAGTGTTTTCCTCTGTATCCATCCCTGTGTAAACGGTCCAGGAGCAGAGGGTAGGATCTGAGATGATCTTCTCCTCACTTCCTAATAAATACTCTGCCCTCTTCAGTGTCACATGCATTTGATAAGAGGAAAGCGTTCCAGCTGCTGTTTTTCAATCATACACATGATGAAGCAAGCGTCGGAGTGTGTCTTACCTGGACTGCTGACATTGAACTGTGGGCTGTTGGGGGAGAAGCTATTGTGTCTCTGGACTCGGCGGCTGGATCGCTTTCCAGGCCACTGGATAGATAAGACTTCTGGTTTGGCTGGGCCTTGCCTGAAACAAGAGCCACCTTCAGTATGCTGCTCCTAGGAAGTGATCCTAAGGTATCACCCACCAGCGGTTTCTGGGATAGTTAATGGAGACTCAGGAGGAATACTGTTTGTAAACATGCTCTGGAGAGCCAAGCTGGTTGTTATTACAGTATATAAACGCAAGGATCGGAATGTTCTAGGCTTTCATTGTTCTTAAAATTAAGCCCAAGTAACATTTCATCTGCAAACTAACCCTTCTTTCTGTCATTGGCCAAGTCATTAATAGAAGCAAAATTTCTGTGCATGGTATGTTGTTTTTTGCTTAATTTGAGAATACCCACTGAGTTTTCTTTGCTTGATTTTTTAAAATTTTTATCCCAATCTAGTAAAATTTCATATATTTTAAAGGGGCAAATAATTCCACAATTCTTACTTCAACAAAGTAAAGCTCCCTCCTCCGGTGCCCAGATGTGCCTCCACCCCCTCTCCACAGATGTTTTTTTAGCAAGTGCTTGTTGTGTCATTTCCCATCCTATCAGAACTCAGCTTGCTTAAATTACTATGTCTGTGTTTTTTATTTTAAGCTTCCCTGTTGGCTTCCTAATGGGAAATGCACAAACTAGTGATAAATACATGGGAAGGTTGTGACAACCTTCCAAGAAAGAAGCGTAACTAAAAGGTGGGTTTAGCAGACAGCAAGTCTGTCTTTCTTGTTTATTGGTTGTCACACAGAACATGATAGCTGGAACTTGAACTCTCTTCAACTGTGACAAGCTTGAGAATGGAAGACAAATGCTTAAGATGTGATAAAGAGAGACTGACCAGTATCTAGAGATGTTGCACTGGTCTTAAGTTGGCGTATAGACATCTCGAGCTAGAGAAATCCCTTAAGTACCTGAGCCACTTTGCATATTTCCTGTTATAGGCAATCAGCTTTTAACTACCTTTCACTAGTGAAGATCCCTTTAGCTTTTATCCTGTGTTACTGTATTCCATTTTTCTTGTTGTGGTTTCCTTTGTTTGGTAATAAATAAGCCCCCAAATTGCTTTCTATGGTAGATTCCTTTAGCTTTTATCCTGTGTAACTGGGTTCCATTTTCCTCTGTGTTGTTCCCTTTGTTTGGTGATAAATAAGTCCCAAATTGCTTCCTAAGGCAGACTTCTCACAAATTTCTGTGTGGAATGCTTCCCATGGCATTAGATTTTATGGCTGATGAATTTGAGGCAGTAAGTCATCTTAAAGGGAGCATCCCCTGTATCTGGCTAACTGCAGATCTTCATCTCTCCCTCCCTTTCTCTAAGTCCAATACCACATTCAATATAGTACTTTCATTCTTAGCTAGAGCAAAAACAACAACTAAAGGAGATCAGGGAATACAAATTGGAAAGGCTGAAGTCACATTTTATATGTATACACACACGAACGAACACACACACATATATACAATCATACATATTTGCAGATGTATCATTTAATAATACAAATATATAAAATATATTTATAATATAGCAATATATAACTATAAATAAATATTATATATAATGATAATATATTAATATTATCATTTACAGATGATAAGACAAGTTGGTCAGCAGGATCAAATTGAAGACCCAAACATAAATCCACACACCAATGGATACCTGATTTTTGATAAAGAGGCTAGCAATAGACACAGGAAAAAGACAGCATCTTCAATAAGTGGCACTATTCAAAATAGATAGCTACATGTAGAAGAGCCTAAATAGATCCATACTTATCACTCTGCATAAAGCTCAATTCCAAGTGTATCAAAGACTTCAACATAAAACCAGAGACATTGAACCTGATAAAGTGGAGAATAGCATTTAACCCATTGGCACAGAAAACAGATTTCCAAGCAAAACACCTATAGCATAAGCACAAAGATCAACAACTAAAAAATCGGATCTCATGCAACTGAAAAGCTTCTGTAAGGTAAAAGACACTGCCAATGGGACAAAATGACATCCCACAGAATGAGAAAAGATTTTTTACCAGCTCCAGTGGAGGACTGATATCCAAAATATATAAAGGACTCAAGAAACTAGATACCCAAGCTCCAAATAATCCAACTAAAAAATGGGGCAGAGATGTAACCAGAGAATTCTCAGAAGAGGAAACTCAAATGGCTAAGAAACCCTTAAAGAAACATTAACATCCTTAGTCATCAAGGAAATGCACATCAAAAAACTTTAATATTTCATGTTACATCAGTGGCTAAGATCAATACAAGAAATGACAGCCCGTGATGGCAAGAATGTGGTGTAAGAGGGATACTCCTCCATTGCTGGTTGGAGTATAAGCCTGTAGAGATCATTATTGTGGTTCTTCAGAAAGACAGGAATTGATCTACCTCAAGAGCCAACTATACCACTCTTGGGCATATACCCAAAGGGCACTCCAACCTACCACAGAGACACATGTTCAACCATGTTCAATGCTGTTCTTTTCGTAATAGCCAGAAACTGGAACCAACCCTAGATATTCCTCAATAAAAGTATGGATAAAGCTTATACAATGTAGTTTTGTTCAGATGTTTAAAAAAGAAGAAATTATGGAATTTTCAGGTAAATGGATGGAACTAGAAAAAAATCATACTGAATGAGTATCTCAGACCTAGAAAGACAAATATGGTATGTTCTTGCTTATAGGTGGACTTTTGTTATTAACTCAATGCTAACCATTGTAGAATCCATAAAACCACACTGGTATAGAATAAGGGGCTTGGGGTGCAGGGGCAGATAGCTCTTCCTAGTATATGGAAATAGAATAGATATTTATGGATGGGTGGGGGTTGGGGGAGTTGGAGGGTTGAGTGGGAAGGGGAGTGAGAGAGGGTAGAGAGAGTGACAAGAGAAAGAATATGGAGAAAGGCAGCCAAAATTAAGGACTACTTGAGGGATAGTATGGATACTTAAGACAGCAGAAGCTTCCTAAAGTATATACATATGGGAAGGGGATCTAAATGAATTTGTCAAATAATGGAGGCAACATAGCACCCTCTGGATATCTCTTGTTACCAATTAAAGCTTCTAGTACTGTGACTGCATTGCATTTAATTGAGTTGTTGGCCAAAGGGCTTCTAAGAAGTCTCCATATCACCCAGGCAGTTGCCAAGACTATTGGTTGCTCTCCATCATCTGATGGCAGGTTCCAACTAATGAAGACACCATGTAAACAACCCACTGAATACAGAGACATCAATCTGCTACCTACATAGAGCCCTTATCTACATGTCCTAGTGTCTTTGGTACAGAAGATATCCTGTACACTACAAAAAAAAAAAATACCAACCCAGTTATAAACCCTGTGGTTTATAATTGCGTCTTGCCTATAAGGTATTCCAGAGCAACAGTGGCACTAACTTGTGGGAGTAACCAACCAGTATCTTGTTCTTTTTCTGGAATTTCTGTTTCACAAGTTCATGATCTTTTAGACTTATTTGCTAGTTTTCTTATTATATATTTCCTATCTTGTTACTTTGTAGAGATTTTACATTAAAATATCTCTCAAAGAATTTTAATTTATGATCATATGTTTGCACGGATGAGACAAGAGCTCTCTTGTCTGCTATGGATTCTTTTTCCTCTAGCATTATCTTTACCTTTTGATGGCTTTGTTTCTTTTGATACATATTTTTCTGCTTTCTGAATCATTTTGTGATGGCTAAAGAAAATCCGTTTTGTGCTAGAGATCCATCTTGGTACTTATTAGCTGTTTGTCTCTGACTCAAGTTCCCAGAAGATAAGTTCCTGACAACCCTGACTCCTTGATCCCTACCCAAAAATGTGCAGTCATGACCATCTGCTTGTTATGATATAACTAACTCCTGGTTTTGGCCCCTGTAATTTTGCTTATGCAGAAGATGTTCAACAGCTCTCGTGGATTTTGCCTTTTAAAGTCCTTCCTTGAAATCCAGCAGTGGTGACGGTGGAATATACCTTTAATCTCAGCACTCGGGAGGCAGAGGCAGGAGGATCATAAAGTTCCAGGTCAGCCTGGTCTACTGAGTGAGTTACAGGACATCCAGAACCCTATCTTGAAAAATTTCTGATTTGGATGAATGACTGTGTGGCTCTGCTAGCAGTTTTAATAAATCTGTCTGATTATAATCCGAATTGAGTCTGACGGTCTTTTCTTGATGGTCTCAAACTCCATAAGTTTCTGCTTCTTCCAGTTTGGGTTTGGGTTTCTGTTGCTCATCCCCTCCCTCTCCATTCCAGGGAAGGACTCACAAGGCAGGTTGGCATTTCTGTGTGCCTGTGCATTAGCCAAGTCATGTCTTCCGATTGGAGTCTTTAAGTCTATGCACACATCCGTCTAGTATATTCCACTCCAGTGTCCCCTAACTGGACATTTTGAGCCCTGCTGCCAGTGATCTGGAAACACGGGATACAAAGGGGATTTCAGTTGCACTAGTCAGGATGAAGGCCTTCACATGTCTCATCTGCAATTTTGTTTCCTACTCCAGTTGTACTGGGAAGGGGCAGTCCCTAGAAATCGCTAGAAATCCCTGGTGGGGATTTCCACAGTGTGCCAGTGTCTTTCACCCCACTCCAGTTCAAACGTGATTCTGTCAATTCTTCAGCATCCCGTGGTTCTTCATGTCCACTACTGCGAACACATCTCCCTCTCACACAGCCTGTGTGAGCTGCTTCCCTGGAGCTTTTAAATCATGTTACATCTTTCATTTCACATTTCCAGTGTCTAGTTTCTGGATTGGCTTTGGGGTGTGTTTCCCCCTCCCCTTTACCGTTTGTGTGTTAATGATTATTTTATCGAGGCATTTTTGATGTCAATTTTGAAAGATTAGGCCAAGAGCAACAACAAAAAAATTCCACAAAATCTCTAGTCCGCAATGTCTAGTTTCCTTATGGATTTCCACACGGCATAAGCCCCTTGCTTTGGTGACACAGGCAATCAGTGCTACTTTTCTCTGAACGTAAGTCACAGGAGGATTTGTAATCACTTGTCGGCGAAATCAAAGCCTTTCCTTTCTTCTATAATAGACAACTTTCAATAGGAAAAAAATGACTTCCAAGCCCAGGGGACTCATTTGTATCCCTGCCTACTGAAGAAACTTGGAAAACGGATCAAACTTAGAGATCCCATTTCACAAAGGATATCCACATGTAATTGGGCTGTGCTCGGGAAATGTAGACTGTAAAGACAAGGGTTTATGCAACAGAACAGGGGTCCCCTCAAGGGAAGCCACGTCCCATTAATGATTATTCTTGCCACTGGCTATCAGGTTCTTTCAAAAGACAGGGAATTAAAGTGGCTCCCACTTAGCCAGTTTGCCAGAGCAGACACATTGCATGCCATCTGAGGCTCTCACCTCAGTGACATTCCAGCTGTGCTTATCCTCCTCCCTGAAACTGCCGTTTTCACATGAATGGGCACAGACATTATGCCCAGCCCAGCACGTCTGGCTCATTATTGCAGGATGAACGATGCTGTGTGATTCTGCCTGGGGCTGCTAGAAGGAGGAGATGTTTTCTCTGGATTTCCTCCTCCCAACAAGTCTGTGTCCTTTACTTTCACAACCATTAAATTCTAAAGGAATGTTGATGCCAAAGGGGAAGAAAATTATTATGACCCAGGGAATTTTAATAAAACCTGCAGCTTACAACTCTTGACTTTGTAGGGCACCATGGGATCCTTCTTTGTGATACTAAAAACTGAGGAGTTTTATAAACCCAGTTTTGTCTTCTCCCCTCTCTTATTCTCTCTCTCCAATATGTATTATATACGGTTGCAAGACAAGATTTCCTTTCCTTTCCTGGGTGTTATCAGTTTGCTCTTTTATAATCACTCACAGCAGCCTATGATAGAATTAATTTCCAGTGCCTCTGTCTAGCTTTTAAGATCTTCAGAGAGCAGATGGATTGGCCCTCCTCACTGTCCCACAGAGCTCATTTCCCTTTATTCCGTTCCACTCATGCAGAGGGGGAGAAAGGAAAGGTCCTGCCATCTAGAAAGGCAAAGGCCAGCATAGAGGAGGAGTAAGTACAAGGCCGAGTTTGTTCAGTGGGACAAGGCATAAGTAGGGATGGGGGATGTGAGAGCCTGTTCTGCATTAAGGCTTTATCAGCAAAGAATTGTGGAGTAGAAAACAAGCTAAGAAAAGATAGGGAACTGGGATTGATATGTAAAATAAGAAAAATATTAAATAATTAAAAAAATAAAAAGGTTCATCAGTCCTTTGCTGTCTTCTATTTTTCTTAAACTCTAAATGACTTTGTTCCTTCTCATTAAGCAAGGCTGCTATGCAGCTTCTGGTTACAAGCACAGTTGAAAGCAAGCCTAACACAAAACAGTTGCTCATTAAACATTTACAATGTGTGCAGTGCTGCGTGTTCCCTATGTTAGTAGGTAATAACTATAGAGGGGAAGAGAGAACCTGCAGAATGAAGGTGAAGAGGCAGTGCTGAGACTTTTCTAAGTCTCTTCAGGTGGCAAATGACTGCTTGTAAAAGGAAAGACCTTCAATCCTTGGGATCCAAACCAAAGAAACAATAAGGATCATCATTTTCTCACCAAGAGCATGAAATCAATTTCATCGTGCTTCAAGACACTCTTCTCAAACTGGGGGAGGTGGTTTGCTGATTTCCTGAAGTGAATTTCTATGCTTTCTTATTTGGCATGGAATCACTCAACACAATGAAGAGAAAGTATGGTGTGAAGAAGGGTGTACAGATCCACTGAAGGATACATTCCAGTATTCATCTGCTGCATCTCCAAGTCTATTATCTACACAGAACGACTGTATTCTGAAGTCATAGGCTTTCCTTTGCTGGAACTTGGCAGAGCTCATTCATCTGACATTACACATGGCTGAAAACTCCATGACATTATGGAAATGTCTTGATTATCATGTATCCATTAATTTCTTTAGAAAAAATTGCTCTTAAAGATTAAGTTATTACCACCTTATTCAAAAACCTTACAGCAGTCCCAAGATGTGAATGTTACATAAGGTGTGTCAGAAGACCAAGATTTTTGCCCTTGTCCATTTCACAAGTCACCAACAATGTCAGTTCAGTAACATACCACATGGTTTGAATTATTCTGACATCACCTTGCTTATAATACAGTCTTCTCATCAGCACGGGTACCTTTATTATGTTGTTAATTTTCTACTTAGTGATAGACACTGGTAGCATTAGCTTTTAAATGTCTCTCACTACTCACTTTTCTCCATTTTAAAAATAATGTGGCTTGCTTAATTAATGCCCAGTCTTTCCAATATAACCAGGATTATTTGGTCTAGTAAGGCCTTTCTGACCATTGTCACATTTTCAAATTATTTTGAAGATTAGGCCTTGGCTTTAAATTATACTCTACCACATTTAGTATTCTACTCTTCAGAAACCCATTGACACATTACTTCCCTTTTTCTCCATTTATCTTGTTGTGCCTTATGGCTTAGTTTTAGTAACCACATTTATGTATATAATAGGTTTTAGCTCCTTAAGGATTAATATCTTGTTAAATATATATTAGTATCATCTATATTGTCTTTTAAACTCTTCTCTACCCACTAAATTCTCAATGCACATACATTCAATGCACAACAGACAACATAATAAAAGGTGACATATTTTTCCCAAAGAAAATACATTAGAGAGGTCCTTGGCATTGCCTAAAAAGCCATTAATTTATGTAATTGCTTTTCTCTAGAATAAGCACGATAACCCCTCCACTAGGTGGAGTCAAAGGACTTGAGGGCACCCTGAGAACATGGTTCAAAGAATCAACTAAACACTTGTCTATTTGTCCCCTGACTCAATCTTCCTGGTCCCACATGTTCTCCTCTGCTCCCCTTCTCTTTCTCCTAACTTCCTCTCCACTCACTGCCTCCCCGCACACTCCCAATATGCTCAGGAGATCTTGTTCCTTTCCCCTTCTGTGAGGGACCTTGTAGGAATCTAAGAGATTCCTACTTGTATCCTACTTGTATTCAATGGTGGTGTGAAATATAGGCTGGTGATCCTTTGCTCTATGTCTAAACTCCATATATGAGTGAGTACATATCATGTTCCTCTTTTTGTGACTGGGTAACCTCATTCAGGATGGTTTCTTCAAGTTCCATCCATTTGCCTGTGAATTTCAAGATTCCATTGTTTTTTTTTCCCTGCTGAGTAGTTCTCCATTGTGTAGATATGCCACATCTTCTTTATTCATTCTTTAATTGAGGGGCATCTAGGTTGCTTCCAGGCTCTTGCTATTACAAATAATGCTGCTATGAACATAGTTGAACAGATGTCTTTGTTGTGTAGATGTGGATCATTTGGGTATGTGCCTAAGAGTAGACTGATTCCCATTTTCCTGAGGAACCACCACACTGATCTCCAAAATGGCTGTACAAGTTTGTACTCCCACCAGCAGTGGAGGAGTGTTCCCCTCTCTCCACATCCTCTCCAGCATAAGCTGTCATTAGTGTTTCTGATTTTAGCCATTCTGACATTAGTAAGATGGCATCTAAGAGTTGTTTTGATTTGCATTTCCCTGATGGCTAAGGATGTTGAGCACTTTGTTTCTTTCAGTCAGTTTGGATTCCTCTATTGAGAATTCTCTATTCAGTTCTGTACCCCACTTTTAAATAGGATTATTTGTTGTTTTGTTGACTAGTTTCTTGAGTTCTTTGTATATTTTGGAGATGAGCCCTCTATCAGATGTGGGGTTGGTGAAGATCTTTTCCCATTCCATGAGCTGCCATTTCGTCTTGTTGATTGTGTCCTTTGCCTTACAGAAGCTTCTCATTTTCAGTAAGTCCCATTTATTAATTATTGGTCTCAGTGGTTTTGCTTCTAGTGTTATGTTCAGGAAGTAGTCTCCTGTACCAATTTGTTCAAGGGTACCTCCGACTTTCTCTTCTAAGAGGTTCAGTGTATCTGGATTTATGTTGAGGTCTTTGATCCATTTGGACTTAAGTTTTGTGCATGGCGACAGACATAGGTCTATCTGCAGTCTTCTACACATCCAGTTGTGCCAGCACCATTTACTGAAGATACTTTCCTCCTTCCATTGCATACTTTTAGCTGTTTTGTCAAAAATCAGGTGTTTGTAGGTGTGTGGGTTAATATCAGGATATTTGATTCAATTTCATTGGTCTACCTGTCTATTTTTGTGCCAACACCAAGCTGTTTTCAGGACTATAGCTCTATAGTAGAGCTTGAAGTCAAGAGCAAGAAGAGACATACCATAATAGAGGGAGCCATTATAGGTTTGAAGAGAAAACTGACTCTAGAGAAATGTTCAGAGACCTACAAGGATGACCCCAATGAACAATCTGAGCAACAGTGAAGAGGCTACCTTAAATGCCCTTCCCTGATAATGAGGTTGATAACTAACTTATATGCCATCCTAGAACCTTCATCTAGTAGCTGATGGAAACAGAAGCAGACACCCACATGTAAACGCTGATCTGAACTCCTGGAATCCAGTTGCAGAGAGGGAGAAGTGATAAGAAAACGGGTCAAGACCAGGCTACAGAAACCCAAAGAGACAGCTGACCTGAACAAGTGGGAGCTCATGGACTCCCCCAGACTGATAGCTGGGAAACCAGCATTGGACTGACTCAGACCCCCTGAACATGGGTCTCAGTTAGAAGGCCTAGGCAGTCTAAGGGACCTCTGGCAGTGGAACCAGGATGTATCCCGGGTGCAGGAAAGGACTTTGGGAGCATGTCCCCCTTAGCCTAGAGGCTGGAGAGAGGGCCTAGACCCTATTCCAAATGACTTGACAGATTTTGATGATCCCTCCTGGAAGGCCTCACCCTCCCTGTGGAGTGGGTGGGGAATGCAATGGGAGGGGGGTTGGGGACATGGGAGGGAGGGAGGGAGAGGGAACTGGGACTAATATGTAAAATAAGTAAAAGAAAACAAAAAAGAATCACCTAAGCAGGGCGAATAGGGGCTCATGGAGGCTGAAGGGACAATTAGGGAGTCTGAATGCGTCTTCGCTATATCATGGCTGTGTAGCTCAGGGTTTTTGTGGGACTCCTGACAGTGGGAATGGGGGTGTGTCTGATTCTTTTGACTGCTCTTGGCACCAGTTTTCTTCTACTGGATTGCCTCATCCAGTCTTGATAGGAGGGTTTGCCCCTAGTCTTATTGTGTCTTTGTATGCTGTGTTCAATTGACCTCACTGGGAGGCCTGCTCTTGTTTTGAGGAGAAAGAAGAGGTGTCATTGGGGGAGGAGGGAAGGGAGCTGGAAGGAGTGGACACAGAGGAGGCTGCAGTTGGGATGCAATGTATGAGGGAATAATAATAAAAAAGCATAGAGAATCAGAGATACAGAAAACATCAGTTGCCTTTCTTGACGGGTTTGCTCCTCAGTAGTTTCCATGGCACATTCCAGAGAGTTCTGGAGAGACTGCAATTGATTTAAAGTCTCCTTCAACAAAAACCGAGTGACAAATTGTTCCAAGTTGGAGGCTTCTTGGTAGTCCTATGGGTTACAAAAAGAAAATAAATGTAATTAGAAGTTCAGTAGAGACAGACATCCAGGAGCAAATTTAACCCCAAGTCTCCATAACTTTGAGACCAATCCTTGGAAGGGAAAGTGGAGAGAGGGAAGAGGTGTTGGCTCAGAAGTCTGTGGTAGGTCTCTGTCTACCTGTCTGAGGATGAGTTAAAAAGCACACTCGATTATATCACTTCTCATTGCACCTGCTTAAAGTTTAGCACAAAAGACCAACCCTAGAAAAATTAAGTAAGAAATATTTGTGGGAAAAGAAAAAAAATTCTGGAAACAATGTTAGGGTGTAACTGTCTTCCTTTGCTCTGTTTCATTTAACAATGACATGGCATCATATATTTTCTCTTTCACCAACAAAATATAGTCATGTTTAAACAAGCACCTTAATTCATTCTTGATGCATTTATCATGATTTATCTGTATTCCAGAGAAGGCAGAAAAATTAGGTGTAGTCATTTTAGGATCTGGAAAATGTTAGAAATGGAACATATAAACAGTTTAGCCAGTTGTGGTGGCACACACCAGTAGGTTTTACTGAAGATGGAAGAAGCAGGATGATCATGAGTTCGAGTCCACCCTGGGCTGCATGTTCAAACCAACAAACAAACCAACAAACAAACAGAGTTTATCCATTCTGTTCATGTCCTGCTCGGTCATGCTAAAACAAACAACTTCTATCATAAAAATTTTATTTCACCAGCCACAGGTTGACTTGGAGCTAATGGTGGCACTTGCTAAATGAGTAAGCAAGCTCTGGAGCAATGGCTCTCAACTTGCCTAATCTTGCCACCCTTTAGTACAGTTCCTTGTGCTGTGGTGACCCCAACCATAAGATTATTTTCATCACCACTTCATGACTGTAGTTTTGCTACTGTTATGAATTGTAATACAAATATCAGGGTTTTCCGATGACCTTAGGTGACTGCTATGAAAGGGTTGCTTAACCCCAAAGGGGTCTCGACCAATGAGTTGAGAACCACTGCTCTAGATGCTTCGAGCTGCCACCCTGTAAAACCTTAGGGAGAACCAATGAAGACAGCTAGGCTAGTAAGAATGAAATGGCAGCAGAATCTCCCTTTCAAGTTACAAGAAACCAGCTAAATCTGACTTTTTATCATCCAGCAGCTCTATGGTTTGAATCTCAAATGTCCCTTATGGGCACACTTTGAGTGTTTGTTTCCCATTTGATGGGGTTATTTTCAGAGGCTGATATCAGTTATCTTTTCTCACCCACAAAATAAAATCATCGAAAATTTCATTTAGCAAAGGAGCCCATTCCTCGGAGTTGAAACCCTAGGGAATTTCTCATTCACAAACCTACTTAAGAATTCAAATGTGGTTTTCTGGTGGGTCAGTGGATCTGGTAGGAAGCACAGGGAAACACTCCTACTACAGTTCTTTTGTGTGTGTGTGTGTGTGTGTGTGTGTGTGTGTGTGTAATTGTTCCCCCATGAACACCCACTTATCATTAAAAAAAAAAAAATAACTGTCCTTAAACTCTACTTGAAAAAAAAAAAAAACCATAAAATACAATGCCCCATGCTTGTAGTAGAATTAAGAGCTTTGGATAAATTGAATCAAGTTAAAATACACAAAATACCTCATTTGATTTTAGAGGTTACAACATTTTGGCAGTCAAAGCTTTATGGAATTATTTCCCAGGAATTTTTTACAACCAAGGGAAGCTTTCCATTGAGCTTGAGTGTTCATGGAACAAAGGCTGCATTTGATTCTTACCTGCAGTTCTCATTTCAACAACACATATTTCAAAACTGAGATTTATTAAGATGAACACAAGACACAATTGCCTAGCCAGAGATTATGCCAGCTCATCTGCATCTCAGGGTAAACTATGACTAATGCCAAACAGGATGGCAAATTTTGTTCTTGTTTGCAGACAGCCTTGAACAGTGAAGAGACAATACATTTGATGAGCAATGACTACAGGGCTGGCCTTACTTTTTCTCATTTAAACATTAAATATTTGTCACTATTGTATCAGACTAGACAAAGAATTTTTTTAAAGTTAGCCAATGGCAGCACTCCATTCATAGCTTTTTTGACTTTAGCTTCTTAGCCACAGGGAATTATGTATGTATGTATGTATGTATGTATATGTATGTATATGTATATGATTATGTATATGTATATATGCATATATGCGCATATGCATACATGCATATATGTACATATGTATATATGATATATATATATATAAGGTAAATATTCACTTGATATTTAAGTGACTCATTTTGCAGATAAATGTCTACCTTAAACTTTTTGTTATATTGATATTGTGTTTCAGTGAACTTAGATAGCTTAAAAATAATTTTTCTTTGACAATTTCATATACATATACTGTAGCTTCATCAATTCACCCCCACCCCCACATAACACTTCCCTCTCTTATCTGCCTGACACCCCACTTGGATCAATACATCTGCCTTCTCCTTTTGTGCCTTTAAAACACTCCACTGAGACCACTTCCTGAACATAACGCACATAGTAGCACAGACACTAAGATAGGCAATTAATAAATGAGACCTCCTAAAATTGAGAAGCTTCTGTAAGGCAAAGGACACAGTCAATAAGGCAAAACGGCAGCCCACAGAAGGGGAAAAGATCTTCACCAACCCCACATCTGGCAGAGGGCTGATATCCAAAATATACAAAGAAGTCAGGAAGCTAGTCACCAAAACACCAAATAATCAAATTAAAAAGTGGGGTACAGAGCAAATAGAGAATTCTCAATACAGGAATTTAAAATAGCTTTTAAGCCACTTAAGGTAGTGCTCAACATCCTGAGCCAGCAGGGAAATGCAAATCAAAACAACTCTGACATACAATCTTAATCCTGTCAGAATGGCTAAAATCAAAAACATAATGACAGCTTATACTGGAGAGGATGTGGAGAAAGGGATACATTCCTCCACTGTTGGTGGGAGTACAAACTTGTACAGCCACTTTGGGAATCAGTATGGTGTTTCCTCAAGAAAATGGGAATCAGTCTGCCTCAAGATCCTGTAATTCCACTCTTAGGCATATGCCCAAAAGATGCACATTCAACCAACAAGGACATCTGTTCAACTGTGTTAATAGCAGCATTATTTGTAATAGCCAGAACCTGGAAGCAACCTAAATGCCTCTCAACTGAAGAATGGATAAAGAAGATATGATACATTTACACACTGGAGTACTACTCAGTGGAAAAAAAACAATGAAATCTTGAAATTCGCAGGGAAATGGATTGAACTAGAAGAAATCATCTTTATTGAGGTAGCCCAGTCACAAAAAAGGGAACATGGTATGTACTCACTCATATATGGATTTTAGACCTAGAGCACAGGATCACCAGCCTACCATCCACACCTTCAGAAAAGCTAGGAAACAAGGAGGACCCTCAGAGAGACATACATGGTCACCTGGAGAAGGGGAAAGGGACAAGATCTCCCAAGCAAATTGGGAACATGGGGGAGGGGAGGTGGAGTTAGGAGGAAGAGAAGGGGAGAGGTGGGCATGAGGGGAGCAGGAAGATTGAGTCAGGGAAAGAATAGATGAGAGCAAGAAAAGATATATCATAATAGAGGGAGCCATTATAGGTTTATAGAAAAATCTGGCACTAGGGAAATGTCCAGAGATCTATAAGAACAACTCCAACTAACAATCTAAGCAATCGTGGAGAGGCTACCTTAAATGCCCTTCCCCTATAATGAGATTGATGACTACCTTATATACCATCCTAGAGCCTTCATCTTGTAGCTGATGGAAGCAGAAGCAGATACCCACAGCTAAACACTGAGTCAAACTCCTGGAATCCATTTGCAGACAGGGAGGAGTGATGAGCAAAGGGGTCATGACCAGTCTGGAGAAACCCACACAAACAGCTGACCTGAACAAGGGAGAGCTCATGGAACCCAGTCTGACAGCTGGGAAACCAGCATGGGATCTACCCAGACCCCTTGAATGTGGGTGTCAGTTAAGAGTCCTGGGCAATCTTGGGGCCTCTGGTAGTGGACCAGTACTTATCCCTAGTATATGAATGGACTTTGGGAGCCCATTCCACATGGAGGGATACTTTCTCAGCCTAGATACATGGGAGAGGGCCTAGACCCTGCCTCAAATGATATGACAGACTTTGAAGTCTCCCCATGAAAGGTCTCACCTGCCCTGGGGACCAGAAAGAGGATGGGATGTGGGTTAATGGGGGGGGGGACAGGAGAGGGCAGGAGAGTATGGGAACTGGGATTGACATGTAAAACAAGCTTGTTTCAAATTTAAATTAAAAAATTATCAAAAAACCCCACATTCCATTGAGTTTAATTGAAGTGGTTTTGTGTGCATAGGTGTGGGGTTATTACTGGATCATGGTCAACTTACCAGTGGCTACACCCTCTGAAGAAAAATGACTGCTCCTCCTCTACCACACATTAGCTGCCAATGTCTCTTCCTCTAGGGATGGGGCCTTACATGCTCTTCCTCCATCATGTGGTAATGTCTGCAGGCTGGATCTTACTCAGGTCCCTGAACTTATTATGAATCATGAATGCAATGGCCATGTCATGCCCAGAAGATAAGGTTTCATTGACCTTCTCCCTGTCTCCTGCTCTTACATTCTTTCTGTCCCGTCTTCCATGATGTTCCCTGAGCCTTAGAGGAGAGGTATGATATGGATGTCCTGTCAAATGCTGATCATAAAGTTATGCATTTAAGGAAAGTTAAAATCAGTCTGGGTTTTCTACCATTGCTCCACCATAGCAGAACAGGTGTTATTTCATACTCCCTCTTCCATTGCACTCTGGAGTGCTTGGGATAACATTATGAACCGCTCTACCACATTTGGGAGAAAATGTTGAGAGACTGACATTGACAAGGATGGGACGTGAGACGAGGCTTTGGGAGATTAAGATGTTTGAACAGTTACAAAGGGTTGCTGTCATCTGCTGCTCATAGGTACAAGGAGAATAAATAAGTTGTCTTCTTTAAGAACATTTAAAGTATTTTTGTTAGCTTACAAAGAAATGCATTTCATGGCGGGGGGGGGGTTGATACCCTCCCTTCTGATTTCATGTCACATAGACTCCTCTGTCCTCTCTTCTTTACCCTCTCATTCCCTTGATATTCCACCCTTTCCTCTATGGTCCTTTCTAGTCTCATCGCGGGCGGGCATGCACGCATGCACATGCACACACAATCACACACACATGCATGCACACACATACACACAAAAACACACACACTCACATGCATGCACACATACAAACACAAGCATGCATGCACACATGCATGGCACACACAAGCATGAATGCACACACACATTGCACACACATGCACCCATGCGCACATGCGCACATGCACACGTGCACACACACACACACCGAAACACACACACTCACATGCATGCACAAACACAAGCATGCACGCACACATGCATGTACCCATGCACACACACCCATGCATACATGAATGTATGCATGTGCACACACACACACACAAGCATACACATACAAGCGGGAACACACACGCATGCACATACACAAGCACGAATGCACACACGCATGCACACGCACCCATGCACACATGCGCACATGCACACGTGCACACACACACACTCACGTGCACATATACACAAGCACACATACATGCATGCACATATGCATATATACACACACACATGCACACACACATTTAAACCCCTGTTATGCATATGGGGTAGAATATGCAGTATTTGTCTTAAAATAGGGCTACCTTGTGACCACTCCTAGGCATGTACCCAAATGATTCAGAGTCCTGACATGATGTTGCGCTATCATGATAGTCAGGAAACAGAACTGACTGAGGTGCTCATCAACAGAAGGATGTGTAGAGAGTACAATGAACATACCCAACGGGATATCATTCAGCCACGAGAGAAAATGAAATTATGATAGATGGAACGGAGATCATTGCTCAAAGTCCTTGATTTCTAACCCTCCTGTTTATCCTCTCAGGCTGACCTCACAGCACTGTCTTCATAGCCTTTACTGACCTGGACCCAGCATTTAACTTCACGTAGTCCCTTTCCCCTCTCGGCGTTCCTGGAACATTTTTCTTTTCTTGTGGAATACAGCTTGGCATTTTACATTGTAATTTTGTGTCAAGTCCTTAGGTGTTAAGGTTATATCTTTTTCATCTGTTTCCTGTGTGTTCAGAATAGCTTCTGGCCCACACCAGCTGCTCCCGAATTGGTTAGAGTATGTGAAGAACAGGACACTACATAAAGACCTTGGGAACCCGAGGGAATGTCTGAGCCCCAGAGCTCTAGATGCCTGCGGTCAGCAGCTGCCTCCTGTGTGTTGCCCTAGCTGTTTGCACATGCCACTGCCTGCCTTGCCTGGCCATGTGGCTCTGCTATAAAGGGAACACAGCTTTGCTCTCAGCAGACTGTTTGTCCTCATTTCGGGTTTTTTTTTTGGACCATTTGTTAGCTTCTCTCCTTTCTTTCTTCTGGATCCTATACTTTGAGACTGCAGACCCCGGTGGCACGGATCCAAGCTCCTTCCCTTCTCCCACACACACGCAGATGTTCCTTTGGAAGGCAGTGGCAAAGAAGCAGATGGAAACTTAAATAGATAGCAAGCTGGGAAATGTCAAAGCCTGGACCTTTTATCCTCAACAAATGTATTGATAGAGAAGTACAAAAAGCGATCTCTTCATTCCTCTCCCCAGAAGACTGGAGTGTTGGTATTTGACACATGTTTATTTGAGCAAAGCTGGCGTTAGGAGAATGGAGGGAAGAACTTGCAAGCATCTATAAAGCAAAGGTTAGCAAATGCACGAATGGTGCCCGGTGTCTAGACTCTTTTCTTTTCAGACATTGTTCAGTCTTCCTGCCCATTACAAAGGTAATGGAGATGTGAGAGCTGATGCTATTTCTCAGATCCATGTGATGCTTACTCAAGTCATTGGTAATTGAATCATTAGGTTGAAATTGTTAGCCATTATACATATCCTTAAAATTTCCATTTTTGCTTTTGGAAAGCCAAAGCTCCAGAGTGTGTGTGTGTGTGTGTGTGTGTGTGTGTGTGTGTGTGTGTGTAACTGCAACAGGGCATGCATTCATTCAAGCAAAAATCCCAGCATTTGAAACTAACTTGAACATTGTGTTCCTTAGGGGAGTGCCTGTGAATCTTAATTGAAAGATCATTTCTCAGCAAGTGAGCACACCGCATCTGCATGATGGAGGAATGGAGAACTTGGGTACTAACCCAATGATGAGTCACCTCAATTAATCAGGACGTTACAGCATCAGACTTGTTTGTTTGTATTTCAATATTTGAAATGTAATTAAGTCAGTGGAACCCAGTCACAAGTCTCCTTGCTGAGGACATCAGCCACTATCATATTTGGCAAGGCTACTGCTTCTATCGGCCTCTGATACAAGCCTCCATGGACCACACTGTGAGATTGCTTCTCTATTTTCAAACATTGATCAATCTCTCTGTCTATTACAACGGCTATGGAGAAATGAAAGCTGTCACTATTTCTCAGATCCGATAAATGACACATATATTGAATCACTGGGTGGAAATTGTTAGCCATCCATATGCCTTATGAGGGAGGAAAGGGAAGTGAGAAATTATTTCATTATGTGATAATCTCAAAATAAAATTTAAAGATCCCCAAGCCTCTTTGAAGATGGCCACATGTGTTCTGCTCTATGCTTGTGCCACTTGACAGCTGTGACAACTTACAGAAGTGTTCTGTTTTTCAAAGTTCTCACAACTGTTAAGGGTATTTATCCCCAGGTTGTTTGAAGGATCAAATGAAGAAAGCCAGGTGAAATGCAAGTTGTATAGCTCCTACATTTTGACAAATGTTTATTATCTCTATTAATGTTAGGAAGGAGGATGTCTGTAGCTCAAAATAAGAAAGACCTAAACTTTTTGAAACAACAATAGGATATACTAGAATTTCTGCTAAGGAAAATCCACAGTTGGCATTTGGTTTGCCAAGGGTTCCCTAATATAAATTAAGGTTTTGAAATTATTTATACCTATATTTTCATTTTAAAAGTTTAACTTTCAAAAATATTTTGAGATATAATTATATCATTTCTTCTTTTCCTTTCCTCCTTTGAGACCCTCACATTTATCCTTCCTTGTGGTTTTTTTAAAATTCATAGCCTATTTATAAGTTGCTTGTTCTCTGTCTCTGTCTCTGTCTCTCTCTCTCTCACACACACACACACACACACACACACACACACACACACACACACACATTTAAATAATCCAAGCACAGTCTGTCAGTCTGTATAGTAGCTTACTATTACTTGTGTATATGTTTTTAGGGCTGCATAGCTGTATTTCCTACTCCATACTTTCTAGCTTGCTTTCTCTAAGATACATATATTTCATGTACAGACATGGTGCTGTGTTTAAGCTGTGATTCATGGAATTGTCTTTGAAGAGTGTGAAGTTTAAAATGTAGAGTTCTGCAGCAGAGTCAATAGTCTTTATACTCAGAGAAGGATCTGGAGGCAGAAGAGAGCATCCAGCATCAGTCAACATTCCTGTCCTGCCCCTCCACCCTCCCGGGGAGAGAGAGAGAGAGAGAGAGGCAGGACAAACCATCCAGCAATTGGCTGCCATTTCTGTCTTGCCCATGAACGCTCCATGAGACAGGAGAGAATAGACCTTGAACCCAGACCCACTAAGAGAGGGGATACCCCACCTGTACCCACTGGAAGAAGAGATGGGAGGACATATATATAAGAACATATCCAACAACAAAAATACTTACATGACCACCATCAGAGTCTAGGGATTCTATGCCAGCAAGACCTGAATATTCCAACACAGATGAAGCAGAAGAAAATGACCTTAAAAACAACTTCATGAAAATTGTAGTGTCCCTCAAAGAGAACATGAGAGATGAGAAAATCCCTTAAAGAAATGGAGATCTCCACAGGACCACCCTGAGTCCCTGCCTGTTGGATCTTTGACACCCTTGGCCAGGCCTCTGCTGGAGGTGAGTCTGGAACCAGTTTGGGCTGAATCCCACACCCTTCCCTGGGAACTCCCTGATTTGGCCCGGAATCTTGCTCCCCACTATGTCCTGTTCCCATCCAGAGTGCTCCTGGTACTCTGATACCCCACCCCCCCCATGAAGAGCCTGCCCTCCCCCCACCCTTTGCCATACCCTGCCCACTGTCCCACCGCTTTGGTTGAGCATTGGAACAGAGGGCAGATCCAACAATCCTGCCAACAACAAATCTAAAATAAACAAGCATTAACAATCAATGGTCCTTACTTTCCCTCAATATTAATGGTCTTAATTCACCTATAAAAAGACACAGGCTAACAGAATGGATACAAAGACTGAATCCATCCTTCTGCTGAATACAAGAAATACATCTAAGCTTCAAAGATAGACATTACCTCAGGGTAAAGGGTTGGGAAAAGATCTTCCAATCAAATGGACCCAAGAAGCAAGCAGGTGTGGCTTCCTAATATCTAACAAGTTAAACTTCAAACCAAAATCAATCAAAAGAGATGAAGATGGTCATTTTGTATTCATCACAGGAGAAATCCATCAGCACAAAGTCTCAATTCTGAACATCTATGCCCCTAATACAAAGGCACCCATATTCGTAAAAGAAACGCTACTAAAACTCAAAGCTCACATAAAACCTCACACACTTATAGTGGGAGACTTCAACAGTCCACTCTCACTGCTAGACAGGACCACCAGACAGAAACTTAACAAAGAAACTAAAGAACTAACAGAAGTTATGTCTCAATTGGGTTCAACAGACATCTATAGAATATTCCATTCAAACACAAAAGAATATACCTTCTTCTCTGCTCCACATGGAACACACAATACCACGACCAAAATCAAATTTAAAACAAACAAGAATCAACAATCAATGGTCATTAATATTCCTCAATATCAAATGGTTTTAACTCACCCATAAAAATGCACAGGCTAACAAGATGGATTCAAATACAGAATCCATCCTTCTGCTGCATACAAGAAACACATCTCAACTTCAAAGATAGACATTACTTCAGAGTTAAGGGTTGGGAAAAGGTTTTCCAATCAAATAGCTCTAAGAAGCAAGCTGGTGTAGCTATCCTAATATCTAACAAATTAGACTTTGAACGAAAATTAATCAAAAAGAGATGAAGAAGGTCAGTTCATATTCATCACAGGAAAAATCCATCAAGATGAAGTCTCAATTCTGAACATCTATACATCTATATGCACCACATTCATAAAAGAAACATTACTAAAACTCAAACCACACGTTAAACCCCCCACACAGTGGGAGACTTCAACACCCCACTCTCACCACTGGACAGGACTACCAGAGAGAAACTTAACAAAGAAACAAAAGAACTATCAGAAGTTATGACTCAATTGGGCTTAACAGATATCTATAGAACTTTCCATCAAAACACAAAAGAATATACCTTCTTCTTCTCAGCACCACATACAACCTTCTTTAAAATTGACCACATGTTCAGTAGCACAGAAAAATCTCAACAGATAAAAAAAAAAAAAAAAAAGAATAATAACCCCTTGTATCTTATCAGACAACCATAAAGAAACCCTACAAACTCATTTAAACAATGCTTAACTGCACCAGTCTTGGGTTAAGGAAGAAATAAAGTAAGAAATCAAAGTCTTCCTAGAATTCAATGAAAATGAAGGCACAACATACACAAACCTATCGGACACGCTAAGAGCAATACTAAGAGGAGAGTTCATAGCACTAAGTGTTCACATGAAGAAACTGGAGAATAGCCATGCTAGAGAATTAACAGAACACCTGAAAGCTCTCGAACAAAAAGAAGTAAACTCACCCAGGAGTAGTAGATGCCAGGAAATAATCAAATTGAGAGATGAAATCAATACAGAAAAAACAAAGAAAGCAAAGTGGCAGATATGACATTAACTAAAAAAAAAAAAAAAAATCAGTAGCCCTACTATACACAGGCTGAGAAAGACATCAGAGAAATACCACCTTTTACAATAGACACAAACACCATAGTATATTTTGGGATAACTCTAACCAAACAAGTGAAAGACTTGTATAACAAGAACTTTGAGTCATTAAAGAAAGAAATTAAAGAAGATACCAGAAAATGGAAAGATCTCCCATGCTCTTGGATAGGTAGGATAAACATAGTGAAAATGGCAATCTTGCCAAAAGCAATCTACAGATTCAATGCAATCCCCAGCAAAATCCCAGAACAATTCTTCATAGATCTTGAAAGGACAATACTCAACTTTATAAGGAAAAACAAAAAGACCCAGGATAGCCAATAACAACCCTGTACAATAAATGAACATCTGGAGGCATCACCATCACTGACTTCAGGCTCTACTATAGAGCTCTAGTCCTGAAAACAGCTTGGTATTGGCACAAAACAGATATGAAAACAATGGAATCAAATGGAAGAACCTGATATTAGCCCATACACCACGAACACCTAATTTTTGACAAAGAAGCTGAAATTATGCCACACTGAACCTCTTAGAAGAGAAAGTGGGAGGCACCCTTGAATGAATTGGCACAGGAGATCACTCCCTGAACATAATGCCAGTAGCACAGACATTGAGATCAACAATTAATAAATGTGATCTTATGAAACTGAGAAGCTTCTGTAAGGCAAAGGACACAACAGCAGCCCACGGAATGGGAAAAGATCTTCACCTACCCCACATCTAACAGAGGGCTGATCTCCAAAATATACAAAGAACTCAAGAAGCTAGTCACCAGAACACCAAATAATCCAATTAAAAACTGGGGTACAGAACTAAACAGAGAATTCTCAATAAAGAAATCTAGAATGGGTGAAAGAAACTTAAGAAATTGCTCACCAGGGAAATGAAAATAAAAACAACTCTTAGATACCATCTTAAACCCACCAGAATGGCTAAAATGAAAAACACTGATGACAGCTTATGGTGGAGAGGATGTGGAGAAAGGGGAACACTACTCCATTGCTGGTGGGAATGCAAACTGGTATGACCACTTTGGAAATCAGTATGGCAGTTCCTCTGGAAAATGGGAACCAGTCTACCTCAAGATCCAGCAATTCCATTCTTAGGCATATACCATCCTAGAGCCTTTGCCTTCATCTGATACCTGATGGAAGCAGAAGCTAACATCCACTGCTACACACTCACACTGAGCCAAACTCCTGGAATCCAGTTTCAGAGAGGGATGAGTGATGGGCAAAGGAGTCAAGGCCATGCTGGGAAAACCCACAGAAACAGCTGACCTGAGCAAGTGGGAGCTCAGAGACCCCAGTCTGACAGCTGGGGGACCATCATAAGACTAAACCAGGCCCCCTGAATGGAATGTGGGTGTCAGTTGGGAGGACTGGGAAGAATATGGGGCTTCTGGCAGTGGAAACATGATTCCCTGGAGCATGAACAGACTTAAGGAGCTCATTTCCCATGGAGGGATACTCCCTTAGCCTAGGTACATGGGGGAGGGCCTAGGCCCTACCCCAAATGACTTGACAGATTTTGATGATTTCTTGTGGAAGGCCCCACCCTCCTTGGGGAGTGAATAGGGGATTAGATGAGGCAGTCTGAAGGGCTATGAGAGGATGGGAGGGAGAGGGAAGTGGGATTGATCTGTAAAATAAGATTATTTCTAATTTAAATAAAATTTATAAAAAGAAATATATTTTCTGTATGCACAAAATTCTCAAAGATTAATAAAAATGTATTTTGAAAAAAAGTCCTTATACTCTTGATTTACTTCTCAAGAAGGCTAAATGTGGATCAATCCAGCCATGTTTCCGGTATTTCCTTTTGTCTCATCTGAGCATTGTCTTACTTCTTTCTAGTGAACCACCGTTGCCCAGGATCTTTCTTCAGTTCCTTTTCTGTCTGTGACTTAACTGTGTTTTCTTCATTTTCCCCCCCCAGATTGTTAGATGTGTGGTTAAACTTGTTTCACCTTCTTAAGCCTGTGTGGGCCTGACTTCTACCATCTAGGCTTAGTCCTGTTACGATTGGTTTTCTGGCCTGGTCCCACTGCCACGCCAGTCCCAATTAACACACAGAGACTCTGTATTTGATATAATGCTGTTGGACAGTTACTTGTTTCTTATCAGCTAGCTCTGCCTTAATTATTAACCCATTTCCGTTAATCTAAGCATTTCCATGTGGTCTCATCTTACCAGGGAGTGGGGTCGGCGGCTCTCCCCAGTCTCTCCATGCTGACTCCTCCCTACTACTTCCTATTTCCTCCTTGTCTCCTAGTCCCTCCTCTCTTGCTTTCCTATTGGCCAACGTGCTTTATTCATTAACCAGTATGAGACACATATTTACAGAATGACATCTCCCATCATAGTTCCCTGTTCAGTATCACAGAAGTCTGGAAAGCAGAAAAAAGTGACTACTGGGATTGGTAAAGAAGGAGAGTCTAAGTAAGAAGGAATAGGAAACAAATGACTAAATTTAATGGCTTGGTATGAAAGAGGGAAGGATAAATACTTTATCAATAGGAAGTAGCCAAGAAAAGAAATAGAGGGAGATGAGTGGAAGTATCAGTTTCAGAGGATGGAGACATCCTCTGAAACTGACAATGTAGTGCAATAGAAGAAGATCTGAACCCAGCAGAGGAATGGAGCTCCGGGATCTAGTACTTAACGCATTGCTGAAATAAAAAGAGATTCTCCATTAAACACCTGCATGATGCAATTAGAGCTATCCATTTAGAACAACACAGTACTTGACTCCAAAAGACAAAGCAAAAACCAGGTGTGGCAGTGCATACCAGTGAAGCTGAGGCAGGAGGATAGTGAGATTTAAGACAGACTGGGCCACATAGCAAGGTCCTGACCCCCTCCTGAAATGAGGTAAAATTTCTTTGTGTATATAGACACAAAAGGTATAGTGCAACTTAAGAGGTAAACTACGTATCAAACAAAAAATTATGACTTTCAAAAGGTCATACTTTTATGTTAGAAAAGTAAAATAAAATACTTGTTTTTAAAATAAAGTGACCTAAGGATTTCAGAAAAACTTGACTTCTATGATGAAAGTGTTCCTGTGCCCCATGACCCAACAAATTGTCAACATTTGACTCCGGAATAATATTACTGTGACCCTTTCTCAGGAATCCATTAGATCACACCTATAGACAGCCAAAATGACTAGAGATCTTCAAATAGTGATAATTTAGGTTGTAGGTACAGGCAAACTGAGTGTAGAGGCAAGGCACCGGTTTTAGGCAGTATGGATTTTAGGCTCTGTGAACAAGGGATCCTGTATGCTGCCATTGGAGTATGCAAGCAGCCAGAGAACATTTTCAAATGAAAAGTCTGACTGTGTTCATAGACTACATAAAATCAGTAGTTGGCAGAATCTGTCCAGGCCTGGAATTTACTCGCCCTGATTGGGGCATTCGGTTACAAAGGCTGCCACTATCAAAACATGGCTCACAGTCTGTGAGTGTTGATGAAAGTGAGCTCGAAGCCCCAGTTTTATCAAGTAAATGCTGAACTTGGGTGAGGATTTAAAGCAAACACTGAACCCTGAGGACCTTGCTACCATAGCTAGGTAAACAGTGATGCCTGAACTGTTAGCACAGTTTAGCTGATCTGCTGTAGTTACATTGACACCTAAGTCAGTAAAGTAGCTAGGAGCAATCTGCATTGTAGCAGTGATGTAACAGATAGAATATTCAGCACAATTTTAGTTTCCTAGACTGAACACCTGCCCCTTGTGATGAAGCCACAGTGAAAGGCAAGGATGAGATGACTGTGTCCAACAGTTTCAAGGATCGCGGCTCTGCTTGAGCACATCCAAAGGCTGCCAGGGTCACTGGTTCCCCACCCCCCCTTTTTTTTTTTTTTTTTTTTTTTTTTTTTTTTTTTTTTTGATCCTGGAAGGCGAGTGGTTATTTGCAGAATGTTGTTTGCTTTAAAATCACCAGGCTCTGCACTTACTACTGCTGCTTTCCTATTGTTGCTTCATTGGGCCATAAAAAGGTCAAAATATGTATAAGAATCAACCCGGTTGAGATACGCTATCGTCATATATTTGAACAGCTGTGGGAATAGACAGATATAGGCTGTAAAATATGGGCCTCCTTGGCAGGCAGCCGGACCAGAAAGTGTGTAAACACTTCCAATCAGCAATCTCTATCACCGTCATATGGTATACGTTCAACGGTTAGCCTGCTTTTCTTGGAAGTGTGACACAGTACCAAATGGTGCATTTTTCAGTACAAAGACTGCTGGCCTACATTCATACATAAATTATGCTCAACTTATATTTGTTGTTTATAAAATATTACTTTCACCACCCCCCCTGTGAATACAATGCTTTCCACCTTACTGCTCATGCTCACACATTTTGTTTTCAGTATCCTTTTAAGCTCACAGAACAAGCAAACAGAAGACAGTGCTGAAGCAAACACAACCCCAAGGCAAAAGCCTCTGATTTGACCTCTGCTATTTTAATCATGCTGCTATAATATCTTCAGTTAACATCTCCCAGTCACTGACTTTCCAGACAGAAATGCATTTTCAAAACACCATATTTAATCTTTTTTGCTCTCAAGACAGGTTATCCTTCTCTTTGATCTGAACAAGTTTTGAGATAGAACAAGTAATTGAATATTAAAATATTGTGGACATTCTTCAACACCATGGTGTATGGGGAAGAGTGGTCACATTTTAAAGGTGTGAGCACCTACCAAGTTTTGAATCTCACTTGCCCCTGTGGAATACTCATGCATTCCACTGAGGCTTTTAGTCACAAAAATAATAACCCCATTCTTCAAATGATAAATAGCCAAGAGCTTGGCTCAGTGGGACTTTGAAGAAAACAAAATGCTGTAGTACATTAAATATGAAACATTGTTAGCTGTAAGACGCGATATTACTTTGGTTTCTTTAGAGAGTAATCCTGTACGGTCTGATGTAATGGAAGTGAAGAGTGGTGGCAGTTCCCACACTTCCCTGGTGAGCAGTGTGAGAGAACTGCGTACAAGCCCTTCATTTCCCAGGTGAGGTGTACACAGACGGAGACACTTGCCCAGGACGGGAGAGCAGGGGCATGCTTTCTCCGCTGTCTGCTTTCAAAGGGCATTTAAAACACAGCAGCTTAGTGGCCATTTCAGCAGACTCCAGTCTCAGGAACCAATGCAAGGCAAAGGGTCTTTATTATCAGGCCACCAGTAAGGGCATCACTGTAAGGAGAGTTTTGTATGGCTGTAAACAAGCAATTACAATGGAAAGGAAACATTTTCTGGAGCTCAGTGGAACTTTTGTTTTAGCAGAGTGGTACAAGAAGCCAGCACAATTTCCCAAACACATTGTTCTTCTATAGAGAGACTTAAATCATATCATTCTTTTTTTTTCTTTATTCTCAGAGTTTATAGCTTTTAGGCAATGGTTTATCAAAGCCTATCCTATGATGAGTGTTACCAAGCCATCATGCATTTGTTTAATAATTTCATATTTGCTACAGGTTTCTGGGTTGAAGCAAGCAACCAAAGACGTTACTGCTAAAAGGCAAACCTCAGACTCTGAAAGGGACCAGTGGAATGCATGCCTCTACTGCCTACCAGTTTGGTTTTGGTCACAGAAATCAAATGTTAAAAATACTTAGAATTATTAAACCACATTTGTACTTTTGAAAAAACTCAAGATACTGATGACACAAAATTAATTCAGTTATTATATAAAAACAGAGACCACATTTCAAATTTGTACTTTGAGGTCCAGACTCAGAGAATTATAGGAAAGCTCATGAGACAGTGAGGAAACCTCATAGGTAGCTTGATTATTTCTTACAAAACCATTCATTTTAATCAGAGGCTTACAGCTTGCTCCTTTGCCATGGCAACAGGTAGAGAATCCCGTACCTAGAAGGTGACAGTGATGTGCTCATTATGCTCAGAAGAGACTCTGCTGCTGCATTTCTGTGATTAGAGTGCAATGAATAACTAAAGTGTTCACTCAGGCCTGAGTAACATTTCTGACTTTAGAGGAGGATAGGACACTAAGTGGGAAACAGCCTTGACCATATTGGTTTCTCAAATCTATGAAATAGGAACATCTGGCTTGTTTTTTTTTTTTTTATCCAGTACAAGTTCCCCTACATCTGGGTAGAAAAAAGGAATAATTTTTCTTTTCATCCCACTTCACAATGTACTTACCCTTGTCCATTCTGTTTTCCTTCATTACAGGCCCTTGACAGAGGTCAGCAAAGGGCATGTGTCAAACAGGGTGTGGCCATTCTACTACAGCCCACTACCATGACACATGAGTTTGAATCTTCTTATTTCTATGTTTGAGAAACTGCTAATTTGCTTAATGAAATGAAGATAATAATTCTAATATTGAAAATGCAGCAATGGTAAACAAACTCCTAGAGAAAGACAAGTAAAAGGCTTAATTATTGTGCTCAAAGAAGAAGGTGGCCTCAGAACATTGCACTAAACACCACTGAATCTTCAGTGTCTGTTTAGTGTGTGTGTGTGTGTGTGTGTGTGTGTGTGTGTGTGTGTGTGTGTGTGTGTATGCCTGTATGTTTATAAGTGTGCATGTGTACATGGTTGTGTGCAGAAATACATGTACATGCATGTGTGCATAGATGTGTAAGAATGTGAAGAAGGCCAGAGGATGATGCTGAGTGTCTTCCTCAACTGTATCTTATTATTGTTACAGTGGGTGCATGTTCTCTCCCTAAGCTTGTAGCTCACTGATTCAGCTACACTGGAGAGCCAGCAAGCCCTAGGGATCCTTCTGCCTCTGCTTCCCCAGAGCTGGAATTACAGGCCACTGCATTCAGCTTTTTATGTGGGCACCGGGACTCTGAACCCATGTCTTTGTGCTTATGTGGTAATACCTAATGACCTATCTGCCCAACCATGAGCAATGCTTGCTATCACACTCATGGCGGTGTCTGACTTAAATGCTTCTCATCTTTAGTTCAAGAATATTTCTAGAAAAATTTGAGAGCACTCAGATTTAGCCTTATCACAATGAATTGTGACTCCACAAGTGAGAGAGAGACAGAGAGAGAGAGAGAGAGGCTTCCAGGATCATAGCAGGGTGCAAGAAACTCACATAAAAGTAAAACGTCTCAAATAATATAAACATCAAGGGTTGGACCTGAGACTCCCACAGACCATGCAGGCCCACATCCTGACGTGGTCTGTGTGTATCTATGTCCCTTCCTGTGCCTTCTCTGTTTCAGCATTTCTCACCTTCCTCCAGCTCAGATAAACCCAAGTCTCGTCCTCTCACACTTAGCCAGGGATGAATTCCCTAGAGCCTCATCTATTAAAATTTTTATTTCCAGAGTCTTATGTCAGTTGTACTTGTAGGTGTGGACTTTGGAAGGTGATCAGGATTAGAAGGGATGGAAAATGGGAGACATCCATGATGGCATTAGTGTCTTCATAGCAAAGGTAAGCATGCATTCTGTCATGAATTTGTTCTCGCTGCCACATTATGGCATAGCCCTTGCTTTTCAGACACAGTACACTGTTCTCTGTGTCCTGGTCTCTAGAAGAGTGCATGCCGAACAAACTTCTGTTCTTTATAAGTTACAAGTGTCTCACACTCATAATTCTCTCTTGGGTTCACTTTCCCATAAGACTGGGGCAAACCTAGTACTCCATGGACATTTGCTACATGAGGTAAAGGAATCACAATTAGATCGAGAGAAATGAAATATTGTGGAAGGTGAACAGAGAACTGAGAAAACTAGGGTCTAACCCAGTCCTTGACTAAGGGAGTGTCTTGGTTGAGCTGAAAGATTGATGAAGGTAATGAATATTCTATGGATGACATGTGTTTTGAAGGTCCCTATTTTTATTGAGTACACTTGATTCTGTGCATTTAGGCATGAGACATGGAAAGCCACAGCAGATGCAAAGAATAAGGCAAGAAAAGAGGTCAGGAGTTTTGGAGCAGGGGCATGGTCCACTCATGCTGCTCAGTCAAGAACTCCCTGGGAGCTGCCATTTCTTTTGAAGTTATAGGACTTCTGGGGACTTTTAGTTTATCGTTTCAGTCTCTGTGGTTCTACAGATATCTAAGTGGTTACTATAATTTAGGTTTCAGTGAAGTGGGAGAATTTGATATCTATTTATCTTCAACTCTAAACATCGGCCCAAGTGATGGTGGATTAATATGGGTGGCAAGAGTGATCAGGGTTATGGAGTGGTACCTTAAATTCCTTCCAATGTAAAGTTATTCTCACATGGAAAAACTAGGCTTGGCAGTTAGCTTTTCTATGTAACGAGTTGTGTGATTATGATAGTTTCTTCATTAGATTAGAAACCATCTGTACATATGAGGCCACATCATGTAGCTGATAGAAGAAACAGGCTAAAACCAGGAAATTTACAGAAGATTAAGAATTTAATGCTATGAGATTAAAAGCCGAGAGTGGGTTGCACACTTTTAATCCTAGGACTTGGGAGGCAGGGGCAGGCATCTTTCTGACTTCAAGGCCAGCCTGGTCTCAGAGTAACTTCCAGAACAGCAACGGCTACAGTACAGAGAAATCCTGCCAAACAGAATTTTGAGACACCAAACCAAACCAAGCCAAACAAAAATGCCTCCCAAATTGTAATGAGATGATAACTAATCTCATCCGACAGAAACAGCACAAATAATTCTTTAAGCTATTTGGCTATTTCCAAAGCCATCTGAACCATCTGTCACCATAGCTCAGAGGAAGCAGCTACTGATTTCTTTTAGTGTACTAAGCCAGTAAAAGGAAGCATCCAGAATCCATGACTTCTCAGTGTGTCAGTACACTTAGCAGGGATATAATTAGTTGTCTCCTAAGGGTGACACTTTTGAAAGGTTAGTGAATCTGTCCACATTTCCTCCAGAGCCCTAGGGGTTAATTTTTGCTTGACTATGCATAGTGTGATTCTGATGCTCTTTGAAATGGTAATGCAGCTCCCAAAAATTGTTTACTTATTTGTTTTATTTTTTAAATATCAGACAGTATGCCTTTCTGTCCTGCTGAGTAACATAATCTGATAGCTAAAAATTTATTAGACTATCTATTACTGCTGTTATTAGACTATCATATATAATGAGGTAGCCATTACAATTCAGCATTAACAAAATCCCACTGAGGGCAAGTGCATGCCAATTTTTCAGATTCTGCAGAGGTAATACCTAAAACATACCAGGTGTTCTTTAATACAAGATGTAATACAAGACTCATGGTGTGTAATTACAATATTAATATTTTTCCAATGAAGTCTCTATATTAATATAGGTTTTGCTTCCAGATAGATTTGGAGTCTATGTTTATGAGGCATCAACAGAATTAAAACATCTATTTTTAGAAATTCTGGACAAGTAGTGGCTGGACTGGAGTGAATGCCATTCTAAATACCTTCTTGAGAAACCCCTACCAAGATAATAAGAGGGATAGAGAAGCTAAGAATGTAGCCTAAAATTGCAGCAGGACACTTTTATTGCTATTTTCTATCAGATAGGTAGATGAACCCATCAACAGAGTATATCTCAAGCTCTATAAATGATAGAATGTACAGAGCTTTGTCTAAAATGAACAGCAGAGAAATTATCCTCCTACTGAAGAGCGATTAGCTCACTGAGATTTCATTGTGTGTCTGATTTGAAGGGGACAAATACACCTGGAATGGAGAATATGAGTTAAAGAGAGACAGCAGCTCCTTTCAACCACTGCTACGTTCTTATTCCACTCAGAGCTGCACTCTGAAATGGTGATGTTTTATCAGATCTTGTAGGGCTGTGGAGGAGCCATACATTCCTACTTGAATTTCTTTTCATCAAATTGTTAATTGCTTGTTCTATCAGCTGAAAGAAAATCCTGACACAAAAGATGGAGACAGAAGTATTTAAAATACATTTGCTATCATATATATATTTGACTAGAAAATTGCTTTGTTCACCCTTACATACCTTGGAGGGCTAGCATCAGGGAACATTTAGAACATGGAGGTTGCTCCTTGTGAGTTAAACAATTTGTGTTAAGGAAGCTCTGAGCCACCATGTACAAGACCTTCAGTTGTTTGATTATTGCTTGTCAGAAGACATCTATGCCTCCTCTGAGTTGAGCCTGGTTTTGCTGTTTGCTTTTGGAATTTGGAGGCATAGGATTCTGCTTGAGGAGTTATTTATAACTTGGGTACAGTCTTTGTGCTTCCAAGTGCGTTGTAGGAGTGTATGTTCTGTCATTCAGATGATCTGTTTTGATCACCTTAATAAGAAAGTGGCTGACTAAGAGTTGTGCTTTCATCAAAACTTCCATATATTTTTGTAAATTAATTTCTATTGAGTTTGATAATTTTGTTATTGACAGATATCTGCCTCCACACAATTCTCCAAGTCTCTGCCTGTGAAAGGCAGCCTGGGCAATCATTCAGGGAAAATTCTCAGTGTTTATCAGAGAGGCTTCTATTTGCATTTGATGGTGATTGATACAGAAACCCACAACTGGTCATGTATAGAAAATAAGAGACTGCAGAGTGCTTATCCCTAGATGGGACATCTTTGTCACTCCATTTCCTCCCAAGGCTCAGGGCTCATTGCAGAAGAAGGGGTTGATGGTAAGAGCCAGAGGTCTGAATGACTACAACAAGACAGTGACTTTTAGACGCAGCAGGGCAGTTGCGCATGCCAACTGACAGTGGCTGTGACGGCATGCACAAGAAATGCACGTGATCAAGGCAGTCAAAATTCTAGCTTGGAAGTGAGTGAAGGCCAGGAAGTCCCACTCCCAGCTGAGGAGTGGGACAAATGTGACTGATGGGAAGAGGAAGCTAGTTTTCTTCTTGGATAAGTTCCTGAGAGGCTCTCCATATTTCCTTAGATAACCCTACACCACGAAAGGAGATGAAAGCATGGTGGTGGGGAGAGAGGAAGGGTTAGAAGGGAGGTGACCCAAGGCATATTATCTACATGCCTGAAATTCTCAATTCATAAAAAGAAATAATGATATCTTTATAAAACACCAATCCATATATTTACCAACTGTTTTCAGCAACTAAGGTTGGAACTTGGGAATGATCTTAACAGGAAAAGATAACACTCATCTGTGTTGGCTCTATTATGGGAACGTGTAGTCAGAGACTTCCTACATACCACGATCTTTGAGAAGGAAGTAGAATTGTTCATATATACTAAAGGAAGAAATGGAGACTAAGGAATTTAACATAGGTGTATATAAACAAGTATGGGAGGTAGGAATCACATCAATTATTTTAAATGTAGAAAAAATGTTTAAATGTTTTTTCCAGTGGCATTACTACATGTGTCCTGTATACTATTTATATAGACAGTGTGAAAATACTTTCCCATATGTTACTGTACAGGAACAGGAAGCTATGTAGACCTCAAAGGAAGATCAGAGGACTGAGAAGTGGATTTCATCCTGCATAAGAACACCTATTTGCTTATACACTAAAAGAACGGGGTCCTGTTCAGCAGCAGCATTATCAAAAACTACATCAGGAGAAAAAAAAGAGAAAACTCTTAAGAATATACCACTAAACACATTGTATGACTTTTTAATGCTACACATGCTTCTCTTTTTTCATTTTTACTCTTTGGATGATCAGCATGAGAATGAGGAATCTAAAAATACTGTTCACCTGCGCCTACCATATTCTGCCACATTACAATCTTGGTTACAGCTCTCAAAATGTCAGAACAGAAGATCACAAACTCTGAAGATGTGTCAGAGTCAAAATCTGCTCAAAGGAACTCCAACATAATGGGCTAAGGGGAAAAAGTCCAACTGGGAGAAAACTTGATGCTGACCTATAATATTTAAAAAATAGCATCCTTTACAATAATGCTAAATTGTATGCTATGCTTAAAACTATGAAGCCAAGTTTGTTTCCCTAGGTCCCCTAGGCTCTTTGAAAATGCACCTGCCCCCTTGCAGATGTACTGATTGTGTCCTGCATCAGGGAAATCCAGTTAGACGTCAGAGAACACAGGTTTTACTTCAAGAGTAATTTCTTGCTGTAGGAGAACAACTATTCTAAAGATTTCAAGCAGTTTTGGGTGAAAATTGACTTTGTTCCCCTTTCACCCTTTCCCTGGTCCCTTGGAATTCACATCCATTTGGTTCCCCAGACTTCCCAGAATTGGCATATGGTCACAGAACCCCTCGCTTTCATTCAAGCTTATTCATAGCCAGCAATGAAGTGCATATTTTTAAGATTACATGAATCACTTGCTAGCTCTAGCAGTAACTGTGTGATGATACAATGAGATATGACACTGTGTTAGTGACATAATAAACAAGAGATAATCAGCCAATAAGTAGAAAAGATTAGTTTTGTCTGACAGTTTTAGAGCCCTAGTTTGATTGGGCAGATGCATCCAGACCTCTCTCTGAGTGGAGATACCATGGCAGGAGTAACTGGAAGGACAAAGACAGCAAACTGATGGCTGAGAGACAAAAGATAGGCAGAGGGAGGGGTTGGAATCCCAGTATTCACTGAAAGCCACAGCCCCAAAGACTCTCATGAGCTCCCCCCACCAGAAAGTTCTTCCCACTACTTTCTAGTAGGTTGGGAACCTCCTTAAATAGTTCTACCAGCTGGGAACTAAGCAATGAAACTATGAACCTTTGGTGGGAGCTTCATATTTAGATCATAATAGTCTGTTCCCTAGTCCTCAGAGAACCTTCGCCTAGTTTACCTTCCAATATCCCCCAAAGTCTTTTAGTTTCAGCATTATTTAAACTTCTAAACTCAAAGTTTCCTCTAAGATTCTAGATAAACTATTTGATATGAGCACTAAGAAATTAATTAAAAGTTATGCAATTCTAAGATCCAATGGCACATATACTCACATTGCAAAAGTGAGAAATGGTAGCAAATAAAAAAGTACAATGAAAACGAACTTGATCTGAAAAGAACATACACTAAATTATGCAGCTCTGCCCAGAGCAGATAGTGGTATAGCGTGACTTCCAATATGTTTAGACAACCCTGTACCATGGCTATACTGTTGTTAGGACACAAGGCCTCTCTCTTAAGAGACTGTTTCCTGCCTAGAACTTTTCTTGGCCGAAATTCTACATTCTTATTACTACAACATTTGGGGGTTCCTGTTCCTGCCTAGACTTCACCTTCACTGCTTCACACATCACATTGGAGGTTACCCAGAGGGACCCCATCTGGACAGAGATGGCCTAGTCTCACAAGATCCATTCCAGATCCAGCTGGCAGCCTCTGGAGTATTGTAACACTTGCATTCTGCACGCCAGCAAAAACCAGTACTGCATGAACGACGTCACAGTCTGCTCCTAGCTGAAGAAGTAATGGGTCCTTCTTGAGCCAGAGCTCTCATGGCCTTCTAGTACCCAGGCAAACGAACTGAAAATATGTGTGTAGTTCTTTGAAAGCAAGACACCCAAGAAGCAGTCTTTTCTGAAGGAGAACTGATTAAAATTGCCTATTTGAAAATACTTAAAATGTCTATTATTTTCACCCTGCAGCCTCCAACGGGAGTCTCAACAGGTTCTTCAGAGGCAACTTCCCTATGATTTCAGTGCAAAGTGCTAGGCTTCTTAGTCACTGAGTTAGTTTATTTAATGACCACAAGCACCTTGTCCTTAACATTCAACTCACTGCATAGTTTTATGTCCTTCTCTGAACTCTGCTCCCTGCAGTTTTCACTGCAACCCTAGATAAAAGCAGTCAGCAATAACCACACATGGCCCAAATGCTGTCTTAAAATATGCTAATTCAACCTCATTCAAATTCTCAGGCCATGGGCAAGATGCAGATGCATTGTTTGACAGAATGTAAGTTGAATGATCCATAACCAATTTCAAATACAGTACTTATTCCCATCAGAAACCTTGTAGCATGTGCTACTATCACCATCATAGTCTTTTGAGCACCCATCGAAGTGACCTATTTAGCTGAGATTACAGAATTCTAAGGCTTCTTTAATTTACACTTCCAAACTTCTTAAGGGTTCTTCCACAATCCAGCTCTAAAGTCTTAAGAGTCACAGAACCAGGTTTCGTCACAGCACAATGACTTCACGTCTCTGGTACTAATTTTGAATATTAGTTAGCTTTTGCATTGCTGTGATAAAAAACACATGTTATAGAAATCTGAGGGAGTCTAAAAAGCAAGCAAACAAAAAAGCAATCTGAGGGAGAAAATGATTCATAAGTTTCAGGATATCATGGTGGGGATGCCATGGCAAAGTAGAGTAGTTCACATCACAGCCAGACCAGGAATGAAGCTTCGAGAATGTCACAAGAAAGAATAAGTATAATATACCACTGAAGACCCATGCCCACCAACATTCTTACATCTAGCTTCTATATCCAAAGATTCTAGAATCTATCAAAATAGCAACAGCCATTGGAGCTATGGGCGCTTAGGAATATTTCAGATTCAAGTCACAGAAGAAGGTAACGCGTTTCTCTGCTACAACAGAGACAACACATGGATATTAACCTTCCCACCCTTCCCTTTGAAATGTTAGTAATACAAATAATACAGACAAGCATATGACTATGTGAGGAAGAAAGGGTGATAAAATATTTAAGCTGATGTTCCTGAATAAACAAAGACAAATCTATAAACATTTCACAAAATTGCTTCTGTTTGTTTACAGCAAGAACTCAGGTTTTGGCTAACCAGTGTGCTTGGATCATGTGAAAATGTACTCAAGGAGGGAAACATTCAGTCCTTGCAGCCTTGGCTTCATGCTTCTTGATTTACTAAGGGCTGCTAATAACTAAGTAAATCAGATCAAGAATGGTAGTTTCCATTAAAAATTTTCTACATAGGAATAAGTAACCCTTACTGGAAATAGTGAAAAATACCCCCCCTCTATAGCATTTACAGTCATACCTAGAATAACACACATAAACAAAAGAATATGTTATACCATGCATAATAAATGTTCCTGAGAAGAAAAGGGAGAAATATTATGACTGGTGTAAACACCCTCAATTTTAGATATGACAAGAGATAAATAAGTACCTATGAGAGGAGAAAAAGTGTGCATACTTACACACACACACACACACACACACACACAGACACTAAAAATGCAACTTTCTAAAATTAAAAAAGAATATCTTTCTTGTGATAATAATTGATGCCTGTCAGCTCTGAGAAATACAGTGCTGAGCAATTTTGAATCTCTCTCCCTGCATTTTTCCTCTTCAGGCAAAAGAAATGAGGCATGTCAAATGTGACTATCTTGACAGAGGAATAGTATGTTGTGTTGTGTCGCTCTATGACAGCTCTGTTCTTTCAAAGATCTGTTCTTTAAAGAAGGTGTATATAAATTCACTGCAGCACCTGCAGTTCAGAACCACAGCCTTAGGAAAACAAACCAGGCTTTGTGTTCAAGTAGTTCCTCTGTAAACATCACCTTACTGAGCAGCTCATTAACTTTCTGTCTATTAATAGCACATGTGTTCTAGTTAATGGTTTAAAACAGATAAAAAAATTTAAAAATCCACATAAAGGAAACGGTTATTAAAAACTATAAGGGCATGATATGGATTAAAATAATTTCTTATGGTTTCTGGCTACTGACTGAGGTGGAGGGAGCAAGCAAGGGTTTGAAAATCTGGGAAGACTGTCAACAAATAGAATGCAACCATAAAAAATGTGATTATTAATGGGAACCTCTGCTTTGGGGGATGTAGTGAGTCTTCTATTACAGTTTTAGCAATTTGTTGACTGTTTCTCTTTGTCTTTTACAGGGTAGGGATAAGAATTTGAATGCTTAGAAAGCTCTGACACTGAGTTATACTGCTAGGACTCTGTTGAATTATTCTAAATCATTTCAACTCAAGATGGTTTGCAAGCTAACTGTTTGCCATCTATGTACTCACTGAAGAAACAGTAAATAGAATGGAGCTTTGTAAATTGCACCTTTGTGTGCTCTGGTTCATCTATTCAAAATGACAACTTTTCTGTTCATGAGAGAGTGCTTCTAGCAGAACCAATCTTGAAAAGTGTCTCTTTAAAAGGTCAGAGAAATGTCATCACTCACTGGATCTTCTAGCCTTTCTTGATTAAAGTTCTACACATTCTTTGATGCTGGTGTCAGGCTTAATCATTCATGACCACTCAGGTGTCACTGGTCTGTATTTAACAGCAACTATATTCATTGTTAGCACGGATGCATTACTAATTAATTTAGTGCATAGTTTTATTTCGTTCATGTTTTATTTTGTATCTTTTGAATTACAGTATAGAAAGAATCCACTGAAGTTTTCAACATGTTTGTGCATGTAATATCCAGTTGCTTAACTTTAAAAAAAAACTACATGGATAGTACAATATCTTAAAGGAGAGAGAGAGAGAGAGACAGAGAGAGAGAGAGAGAGAGAGAGAGAGAGAGAGAGATTGCATCGTAGCATTGAAGTAGGACTGAAACCTAACAGAATAACAGTGAATGCAAGCTTCAAAGTTTCTGATTGGAAACTGACCTTTTGGAATGTCAACTGGACTCTTGCTTGGATCCCTTATAAATCTATTCTTGAAAGGCCGCCAATGTTTGCCTATTGTTCTTGACAGCTATACATTTGGGAGAGGTATATTTCATATTAGAGCAAGCCGAAAGCTCCGCCCACCTTTAACTTTTAGGCTCATCTCACTCTGTTGGCGGGGCTGGCCTGGAGTTCCTGCTCCTCCTGCATCAGCTCCTTACTTCTGAAATACAGGCCTGTGCACCACACCAGGGCTAATCATTCCTCAACGGAAATGAAATGTCACTTGACCCATTTTCCAGTTAAATTTCAACCCTCTCTGATGACAACAAACTATAGAAATACATAATTACCTTTGCTTTGTACTTTTTCTTTTGGTTTCAGTATTTAATTATTATTTAGGCACTTAAATATAATCTGCTTCTCTCCATAATTTTTTTTGCACTGAACTCTGGACACGTACTTGTTCAATTGTCTAAAAAGTATGGATGAAAATAATACAAGAAACAGGCCATGTAACTCCACATCCTCCCACACCCAAACATTCAAGAGGTCAATTGCTTTAAAAAGTCTAAACTGTCTAACACTAGAAAGTTTTTTTTTAATCAATATATGTTTGGATTTTATATTTGTAATTTAAATGTGTAGTTATATAAACCTTAAATTTAAAAAGATTACAATTAGGAGCTGATTAGATGGCTCATAGGGTAAAGACACTTGCTGCCACACGAGTCCCAACAAGAACCAACTCCCTCAAATTGTCCACAGATCCCATATGGATGTACCACCACATGTATGTGCCCACACACCTACACACAAATAAACAAATGTAAAAGAGTGTCCAAAAAGTAAATGAAAGTTACCTGGGTTAAATCTACCTTTTTGGGCTCAGTAAACCAATTAAAAACTGAATGACTTTGTTTCTTAACTCCTGAAGTGGGAATATTACCATTTGGGTAGCTTGGCTCATGTAGGATAGTACCGAGAATAACTACAACTTGAGAGTAAGGCGGTGGAATAGAGGTCGCCTCCAAGTGATCAGGCTAAGGAGAAGAGTCAGTAAAAGAGGAAGAGACTCATTTCCACAGCGAGAACGAGAAAGCCTCCAGAAACCCACAAAGGCACATTGGAAAACTGCCCAAAGAAGACAATCGATCCTAACACGGTTCTAGATGGTTGGCCGCCTGGTGGAGAAGAAGTAGGAAAGTATCTAAAGCAGGTTTTATTGAGACAGTGATTCCATTGGAGGGAGAACACACCAGAACCCCACATTAGGGAGTCTGAGCTTTGTCTGTTGCAGTCCCAGGATGAGGCAGAGGCAGTAAAGTGCACCGGAAAGGTAGTTCTTCCTGCAGTGGCCCAGAGCAGCAGACCTCATCAACTGAGAGCAACCCTGGGTTTGACAGGCTTGAATTTGAGGTCAGTGGGTGATAGGTCCCTGGGTCAGCTGTCTCTCATTGCTGCAGAGTCTGCACCTGAAGCCGCTGCGGAGTACTGGCCAGTCACAGCTGCACCGCTCAGGAGGAAGATCAGCAGTTCAGCAGTCACCAGGCGCGGAAGGACACAGTTACATCTCCCACCCCTACAGCGTGCAGTGTTTGTTTTCTCTTTCTGCCTCCAATACTCTTGGAAGACCCTTTCCAGCTAGAATATCAGTCACTCCACGGCGGTACACTCGGGAGTGACAGGAATGTAGGAAAATCACTTAGCCCACAGGCTTCAAACTAAATATAACTAGCAAGGCCCTTGGTATGCACAGGAGTTAGTCACTGCAGTGGAGACAGCTCAGATAGGGATTGGACAGTCGTCTAATCCGGGCTCAGCATCAGCATAAACCACAGGGAAAACAAGAGAAGGCAAATCCTGCTGCCCTGCCCCCATTCAGATAACTGAAAAAAGCCTGACCTGACATTTCTTTCCTTTCCTCCCATCCCACCCCAACCTGCCACCCAGGCTTCTACTTTCATTAGCTGCATAAAACTAGCATTTTCCAACCTATTATAATTTAATTACAGAAACTGTTTTAGTATTTCATCCCTCCTCATATATACACGGAACTTTCCTTGTGACTTTTCCAATATTGTGTCATCTTTCTCCTTTTCTATTTTTCTTTTTCATCCCATGTGTTTCCTCTGTTTTAAAATTTTTTTTTTATCATGCTTTTAGTTTGTATTGACTTCTTTTGTGGTTATACATTTAACAGATGCTCTTTATTTTTTATTCCTCATTTTAGGTTTATCTCATTTTGTTTTTGATATTTCTTAGTATTGGAAGGTTCTAGAGAATTTTCTACTAAACAAACTCAGAACCCTGTGGAAGATTTTCTAAATCAGGATATTCTTGACCACAGAGCTAGATTTATATGCTATAAATACATTAAAACATTTGGTGTATTTTGTCAGATCACCCTGCACCAAAAAAAAAAAAAAAAAAAAAAAAAAAAAAATCAATTCAAACTAGATCAATGACTTTAAAGACCCAAGGCTTTGAAACTGGTATAGGAAAAATATAAAAAATATGTCAAAATATAGCCAAAGCCACAGACTTTCTCAAAAGCACTCTAGTATATGAAACAACACAAGAATTGATAAATAGGACTCAGTAACATTAAAATGCTTCTGTACCACAAAGGAAACATTAACCATAGTGAAGAAACAATCTAATGCATGGGAAAATAATCTTAGCCAACTGTGCATCAGACAAAGGATTACTATATAAAGAATTGCAATAATTAAACACAAGAATAGCAAATTATCCAGTCAATGGAATGTGCTAAGGAACTATCTAGCCTGTCTTAAAGGAAGTTAGGCAAATGACCAATAAATATTTGAAAAGATATATAATATCCTTAGCTATCAGGAAAATGCAAATCAAAATGGCTTTAAGACACTGTCTTATCCATCTTGGAATGCCTTAGATCAAGACATTGAATAACATGAATGACAATAAACGTTGGCAAGAATGTGGGGGAAGACTAACCAATATTCATTGCTGGTGGCAATAGAAATTCTTTTGGAGGTTCCTAAGAAACCTAAAGATTGAACTACCATATGACCAAGTGTATACCACTCTTGGTATATAAGTAAAGGACTCTAAGTCAACACTACACTAACATACTTGTACATTCATGTTTACTGTTGCACAACAGCTAAGAAATGAACCAGCTTACATGTCCATCAATGATGAATATGAGGTAAATGTGCTAAGCACATATAATGGAATTTCATTCAGATATAAAGAATAATGAAATTATGAAATTTGCAGCAAAATGGATAGAACTGGATAATAAGGTTAAGGAAAAAAATAAAAAAATCTGAATAAAGAAAAAATAAACATTATATGTTTTCTCTCCTGTGCAGAATCTATTTTTAACGTATGTACGTATGTGTGTCTGTGTATTGATGCTTATCTCATAAAAGTAGAAAGATGAGTATGAGAGGTGAGGAAGGGATCTTATGGGAGGAGGGAAAAGAGAAGGTCATGGAATACATATCATATGAAGACAGATGGGTAACCACTTGTGGGAGGACATCACCAAGAGCAGGACAGACATGATGGGGAAGACAGAAAGGAACTGATGAAGGATAGAGCACATATAAAAGCATTACTTTTTATGTAAACAAAAAATTAACTATAAAGAACTAATTCACATCAAAGAATACTGAAAACTCTAAATAATTTGTAAATGCTAACTGTTATAGACTGCTATTCCTGTTTTTCTAGCCTCCCTTGGTTTCTGAGTGCATTCAGGTGTATGCACGTGTGCCTGCCTGTTTGTTTGTGCACTGCCTTGGTAAAGATGCCCATGGAGGCCAGAAGAGGGTGCTGGGACCCCTGGAACTAGAGTTAGAGTTGTGAGCTGTGTCACCTGGGTGCTGGGAACTAAACCTGGGTCCTCTGCAAGAGTAACAATTGCTCTTAGTCATGGAGTCATCCCTCCAGCATCCTCATCTCCATTTTGCTCACATGTTCTCAAGCAAGCACTGTGCTGGCAGCAAAGAAGAGCAAGCTTGGTATCGGAAGTCACATCAGCCACCAGCAATGGCAAGAAAGCACCAATATCATGGTTGGGAAGGGAAAGACGATTTCAGGCCTGAGCCAGCCCAGCCCTTGCTTGCTGTGAGCTCTGGTCTCTGCCTTTTCAGTCATCACCTTGCCGAGATCCTTGCATGAATTAATTACTCACATCACCTCATGAATGATATCAGTAAACTCAGTGCTCTTCCCATCACCTCAAAAGTCACATTCATTTGTTGCTCACCCAGGAAGAGGTGGTGGGGTCTTCTGTCTAGGACAGCTTAGTTTGTGGGTCAGCAGTTACAAAGAGTTCTTTAAAGAGCCCCCAATGAGAGGATTATGCTCTGATTTAGTTGAGTGATCTCTCTAGGAACCTAGTGTTTCCCTTTGCCAAGCACTGGGCAGAAGTCCTAGAAGGTTCTAAAGCTTAGCCTTGGGTCAGAACTTCTCTCCTGCTGGCCTTCATCTGTGGCCTCACTCCCCCATTATCCCATTTTTCATGCCTGTGCCAAGCGTGGCCGCCTCTTACACACACTCCCATTTCCCTTGCCAGTGCTATCCCTGGCCTCACTACATACATCCACATTTTCCATGACTGTTCTATCCATGGTCTCCTAACTGCACGCACTCACACAGGTCATATTGTTGCTATCCATGGCCTCCTCACTACACACTCATATAGCCCATGCCCATGCTATCCATGACCCCACTACATCCATCCATCCACATTCTCCACCCATGCTATCCATAGCCTCCTCACTCCACACTCACATTTACCAGGCCTGTGCTATCTGTGAACTTCTCATTATACGCACTCACATACAGAGTGGCAAGGGACAAATGAAGCATCAAATAAGCTGTTTGGAAAATATTTTACCATGAAGCCCAAGAGCTAACTTCCATTTTATTTTAAAGAACATTTGAATATCTGACACATCACTTTACTTCCCCATTTTCACCGAAAGAAAGGGTATTTTTTTCATGATAATTCCTAACACTGTTGTAGCAATTACCATATTTTCCCCATAGTGGAAAGAGAATCATGACTATGTATTTATTTGTGTACTAATAGTAAAACTATTGTAATAGTAATATAGTGAGAGAAATATAGGCCTCAGAGAAGCTTAGATGCGAAGTACTAGGAAAACGGAGATATGGAAAGTTCACGGTGGAGGTGTCTAGAGTTGTCAGGGACAGAAGCAACAGTGACCCCAAAGGCAGATAAGAACCAAGAATGACAGAGGTCCAACCATTCTGGAAATCAAGATGATTTTTCCTAAATATTGAAGATGTAATCTAAGATGCTCTTGCTTAAAACTGAATTCTAAATTTAAAACTATATAAGCATATTTAACTTTGGAAATTCCCATAGAAACATTCAGTATGGTAACAACCACATCCTAAGTATCATTTTGAAACACTATTCTTTCATTTTAGTTTATAATAACTCTCTAAGCCTTAAATAATCAACAAGCAAGGAAATATCACGCATTTGCATAACAGCACATAATAAACTTTGAATGCATCAGAATTCTACATTTTCATTTTGAAGTTACAATCACACTACAAACTGATGTTACAGCTTTTTACTCCTCTAGCAAAAGAAGGAGAAAGAATTGACAAAGTTTGTCAATATTGGATGAGGGTCTGGTTTTTCCAATATTGATATGTGTCAAAGGACCATGCGGGATTTCGTCTTCTTTGTTTTTTCTTTCCAGATAAGTATGCACAGTCAATTAATGCAGCTCCCGAGGACCCATGTGAAGACTGGGTTGAGGAGAGAAAAAGAGCAGTGTCCATGCTACACTGCATCTGCCCAGAGTCACTTCCTGGGGTTTGAGTTAAACAGTTAGAACCTATTCATCGATTCTCTAATAAGGCAAACAGACCAGACGTGCTGCCAGTCAAGACATCACAAATAGCCTGGAATGTCAGCCCTTCCTACTGAGACAGCACTTTTCATCTGGGTAAAAATATATCAAGTTTCTAAAAGAGAAATGCAGGTTGCCTGTCAGTATACTTCCTCACGCTGGCAGCACAGAGAAGATAACAGGTCACCAGTGGCTTGAAAGGTTTTGGAATGCTGCATTTTATCCACCTTTAAGCTACCATACTAAAGTGTGGCTTCTAATTTTATTTTCTACCATTTCACTTTTTCCTTTATAAAAAAAAATGCTTTTACAGATTAAGCTGTATTACATAAATCAAACACATTTTAAGGGTCAATGCCAAGAAAAAAAAATGCAACTTAATAAAAATAAAAGATTGGCCATGGTATAAATGTCACAAAGTTTCATTGTATTGGCACAGGAGAAAGAATAGGATTTTAGTGTGTATTTGTTTGAAAATGTGAAAGATTATGTACCTGGTTCACCTACCTAACCAAAGAAATTTGAAACCTTCTGGAAGTTTAAGGAATTGAAGGTTTTTGTTTTAGTTATTTTAGTGTAAGAATGCCCCTTTAGTTAAAACATTTATTTAAAACAGAAATAAAATTTAAATCGTGAGGACCAGTAGAGGGCTTTTTTTTTTTTTTTTTTTTTTTTTTTTTTATTGCAGATGGTTGTGAGCTACCATGTGGTTGTTGGGAATTGAACTCAGGACCTCTGGAAGAGCAGCCAGTGTTCTTAATCTCTGAGCCATCTCTCCAGCTCCCTTTATTAGGTAAGTGTGGCAGGTGAAATAAACAAAATAAACAAATGATACATTACTTTGTTTCCTGGGGAACTATTTTTTCATTACATGGTTACTCATAGCTTCTCATCATGATAGTCAATAGCAACAAACAACTGATTTTGTAACAGGTGAGACTTTGTCTTATCCTCAGTGGTCTCATACAGACCTAAAGAACGAAGAGGAGACCATGATGTGCTAGCTGATTTTCTCATTGCTGTTTCCACACACCTAACAAGGAACAACTTAAGAGGGAATGGGTCTGTTATGGCTCACAGTTTTAAGTGACACAGTCTGCCATCCAAGACAAGGCACAGTGGTGGGTCACTTCATGGTGACAAAGTGGGCAGTTGGAACCCTTTACCTTCTTACATCGTGTCAGAACAGGAAGTAAAGAGCAGATAGGAAGTGAACAGGATATAAAGCCTCAAGGTCTTCCTCCAGTGACCAACATCTCCAGGTAGGCTTTACCTCCTAAAAAGTTCTACAGCTTCCCAAAGCAGTGAAACCAGCTGGGAACTAAACGTTAAAACACATACCTTTGTAGGGTATATTTCACATTCAAACCACAGTATACCAAACCAATTTTTGTTCATTTACCTGTAATGTTGGGAGTTTAACATATGACCTCGCAGTAACCAAGCAAGTGCTTTAGAGACTGACCCTAGCCCTTGTATTCTTTCTTGTTTTAGTTTGTATGAGATAAGGTCTTGCTGTGTTGCCCAGGCTGGTAATGTGTATCCCTGGCAAGCACTGAACTTGCCAACCCCTTGCCACCACTTTTCAAGTAACCTACCCTGGGAGGTTCAGCCTAGATTTTAAAATGACCACTTCTAGAGAGAAACTGCAAAGAGCCAAAGTTAGTTACAGTTCTCAGAGGCTTACATCCTTAGCTTTGGTGGCACCATGAAAGATATAGTCCTCCCCTAACTCGGCTTCATCTTCCTTGAGAGCGAAGGGACATTCTGATAGAGAACTAACTTCTGTATATGCTGTTTCCTCTCTCTTGTCTAATGACTATCATCTTGATTTCTATATCCTTGGGTGTTAGTTCTTTCAGCACAAACTGTGTATTCCACCTTGGGCTCTTCTCTGCTACATAATAATGCATTTATTTACACAACTTGTGTTCCTACCATATTAAGAATTGCTAGAATAGTTTTGGGTATCTTTGTATTCTCAGTACAAGACAGTCTCTGGCTTATAGTTGATGACTGAAATTGTTCTGTGAATGAACAATGCAGCCAATATTTTAAAAAATGAACCATCATGGATAAATACAATCTGTATTTAAACTGTACATTGAGAAATGAATATTATTTTAAAGAAAATATCTTTCAAGGAAGATATTGTTCTGGAGGGTAATCATCGACACTTCCTTACTTTCTTTGTTTTACCCATTGCCTTCAGGATGGAGAGATTTAGGTCTTCAAGCGCAGCCAGTACATTCTCATATTCACCCAAGTGCTGAGAAAAATATTCTGGAAAGTAAAAGAATTAAAATCAACTTATGTTTGAATCTAGATAATCATAAGACAAAAATTTCAATTGATAACTTACTTCATAAATCAACAAGCAAAATGTTGGCTATAAATGAAAACTTGGAAGTCTTTCAAATGAGACTAAGGTAACAGTATACTAATTTCACTAGAAAAGTAAAACAGAAAAAGAAAAACAGCCTAGCTGATTATAATTATCCACAAACATGTTCTTTCTTACAAAAAAGAAAACATGATATTTTCTAAACAAGATATTATTATAGCTCACAATAGGTTAGCAATTTGGGAAAAATGTAAAATGTTATTGTTTCTTCTAGGAAACACTTAGTAAGGGTTGTTTTCCCTCAAAGTTTGATTCTGCAAATCACAAGGGAAGTCCTGTTGTGGTTCTACTTGTGGATACATTTTTGTCAGGACTTGTTTTTAATATTTCAGCCATTTATTTCTCTGGATCAAAAGTCATGCTTATCATATTTTTCCATTACTAGGAATAAGTAATGCCTCAAAAATTATGATTAAGATGAAAACATGGTACACAAAATAATTTCAAATAGGTTGAAATATAATACACATAAAAGAAACCATTATTGACAGAACTCTATTTCTAAAATAAGAAACATCCAATCTTAACAAACATTCATATATTAGAAAAAGGAGAATTTTCAGGTGCTACATACTGGAAAACGAATAGCCCTTATCATTACTGTTAACTGCCTATTGACAAACTACTATTTACTATTACATTTCTGTAATGAATTATATTTTACAATTACATCAAAATAATATAAACTCATATGCAGACTTAATTCTGGGGTACCCTGTAATGTGTTTGATTAAAAACTGTTTTTGTTAGCCTAGTACTCCAGGTAGAACATATGTGGACATTGGTATTAACAAAAGTGGAGTCTGGAGATGTGAATCAGTTGGCTAGTGTGCTTGTTCAACATGCACAAATCCCTGGTTTCCACTCAATACCACATAAGCTGTGTGCAGCGGTGCATGTCTGTACTCCCAGCACTCAGGAGCTGGAAAGAGTAGGATCAGATAGTCAAGGTCATCCCCAGGTACATGCAGAGTTCAAGTTCTGCCTTTGATGACAGAAGAATTCATTTTCTATTTAAAGAGCCTACCATAGAACTATTTTATTAATTCTGGAGTCCAGCGATGGCTTGGACCAAGTTGGTGGTGATGAAAATGGGAAGACCCAATCAGATTGTTGATAAACTTTGATACATATTATTTTAAATATAAATATATGAAAAGTAATTCTGGACTTATGTGTACATGTAAAGTAAAATATATCTTTCTGTATTTTTTGCAGGCATATATTTCAGGAAGCTAGAGAAATATGGAGAACTCATTGTGATAAAGGCCCATTAGACTTTAGATTATTCAAACTGAAAGGAAGAAAACAATGAGGCCAGGTGATGTGAACGCCGATGTTGAAATTGTACACACATCAACTAGAGGTGCTAACAGAAAGAAGTGAAAATTATCTAATATGTAGAAAATGGGAAAAGTTAATCTGAGTGAAGTAATTTGATTTGAGAGACTTTTGACCTCCAGAGGAAAAACACTAAATGGAAATGCAGCGATGGCACTAGAAGGTCGGGTGAGATTTGTGACTGGGCTTCCAGACAGTCTTCGCCCCAGACCAGAGCTAATTCACTAATGAACAAAGCCGCATGAAGTGTTTTACAACGTGAAAGTGAGGAGGCTCATGGAGCTTTCCTCCCCGGCTTTGTATTGAGAAATAGCCAAGTTCTGTAGAAGATTCTTTATTACTAACAACACAAAATGTCATATGTGTTTACTGGCTTCTTATGTTTTGTATTGAATTTTCAAATTGAGATCTCTGGTATTTTGGCTGAAAACAAAACAAAAGGAACAAAGATGGGGCTGTGGGTAGAGCTTAATTGTTAGAGTGATTATTTTGTCTTCATGATGGTCCAGGTTAGATACACACAGGCACACACGCACGCACACACAGTCTCTCTCTCTCTCTCTCTCCCTCTCTCACACACACAGTCTCTCTCTCTCTCTCTCTCTCACACACACACACACACACACTCACACACATAGTCTCTCTCTCACACACACAGTCTCTCTCTCTCTCACACACACACACACTCACACACATAGTCTCTCTCACACACACAGTCTCTCTCTCACACACACAGTCTCTCTCTCTCTCTCACACACACAGTCTCTCTCTCTCACACACACACTCACACACAGTCTCTCTCTACACACACACATTCACACAGTCTCTCTCTCACACACACACAGTCTCTCTCTCTCACACACAGTCTCTCTCTCTCACACACAGTCTCTCACACACACACAGTCTCTCTCTCTCACACACACACACACTCACACAGAGTCTCTCTCTCTCTCACACACACACACTCACATAGTCTCTCTCTCTCTACACACACACATTCACACAGACTCTCTCTCTCTCTCACACACACTCACACACACTTACACACAGCCCAGGAGTTTTCATAAAATAAAAGGCCACTCTTTCCCCCCACTCACTTCTTTCTTTATTGTTTTAAGAACTTCATGCATACACTGAATCTATATCACTCTCTTCAACTCCTCCTGTATCCCACCCCCCACTCTCTTCAAGTTTTTTTTAACCTCTTCTAAATTATTACTGTTACACATACACATATGTAGCATATTGAGTCCATTTAGCATTTCTTATGTGCACATATGTCCAGAGCTGACCTTTCAAAATGAAAATATCTTTCATAGTCAAGACGTTTAGCTTAGCCAGAAAAATGTGATGAAGGGAAATTCAGTTTTCTTTCCGCTTTTAAATCATTCATGCTAGCACATGCATGCAGAGGCCAGTCCAGCATGTGACAAAACTATGTCTGGAGGCTTTAGATTGGAACCTCCAGGGTTTCCCTCATTTCCCTACTTCCTCATTAATGCATTTGTTCATCTCAAGTCCACACATAGAGAGGGAGTGGCCACACGGTAAGTGATATACTAGCTAGCAATGACTGCAATTCTGAGAATTGGGGACTAACTACAATGCCATCCCTGGCCGACAGCTTGTGGGAAGCTAAGCAAGGCGTTGAAGCTTGTGTCCTAGGATTGTTGGTGAGAGAGGAAGCAGACAAGCAGTAAGCATCCCTTGTTTAATAGTCTACCTTTTAGCCTCAAGTTTAGGTTGGTGTTCTTGAATGTCTTTGTCAGAGTCCTCTAGAGCCTCGCTGGTTTTTCTTCTCTGTGGACCAGTAGTTGGAACTTGTTAAAACACATCAGCTCAGGCCCATGAGCCTGCTCATTTACACATGTGCTTTAGTAAGACACTAGGTGATTTATGGATAATTTAAGTTTGGGATGCATAAATCTAGGGAACTTGCTGCAAATTCAGATTAGTATTAAAGTTTCATCTGCTAAATCAGAATCTTTGCGTTAAAGCCCTGAAATTGACATTTCCTACAGATTCTATAAAGGTTGGCATGAAAATTAAACTTAAGATACCTATGTGAAACAGGTAGGTGAAACATTTTGAAAAGAAGAGTAATATCTTGCAGTTTTCCTCATTGACTTTACCTGGAAGGGATGTACATGATCAGGGGCTGATGTGAAGTTGTCAAGAGCCAAGGCCAATAATAATTGTCGGGAGGGATTTCCTCATAGACTAAGGACCATGAATGAGGCCAAGGTGTGGAGTAAAGCAGGGTTAAGGAGGAAATGGCTGAGCTTGGGGTAATGTCGTCATATTCTTGTCACTATAATTTATATTTATTAATTAAATCACAATGTCAGTATGATCTAGGAAATGGATTTTTGCTAATAAATCATGGCATTGAAGAAAAATAAAGATTTGGAGCAGATATTGGTCCCTTGAAACTCTTGTCGGTGAGTGGTAAGAATTACTCTCTGGAGAAAATAAGAATAACTTTTAGTGAAATACACAAATGAATTCCATCGGTTTAGGGAAAAACAGTCATACAGAATTTGTAGGAAACATTTATGGAAATCAGATGTCAATGACTTTTGAAAAGTAGTCTTGACACTGGATGTAATGGAAGAATAGAATTCAGTTCATAAACAGATACATTTAGCACACCACCTTCCAGAAAGCAAGTTGTCTTCTTGTACATATTTACCACACCTTCACTAATAAAATGCTAACAAAGGGCTGTTTTCTCCTTTCCCCAATGTACAGAATCAGTAGTACTGGATTGGGATTGTATTCTGCAGTTCAGTCTTCCAAGCAGAATTTCCAGGTCTGGCTTAAGGAGACCAAGTCAGAACAAAAGGACCCACAGCTACTGAGTCAGAGTAGGAAATGGTCTTGGAAAGCATTCTCATGAGTCTAAAGGACCTTCCAGCACATGTACCTTGCTAGCACCTTGTAATTGAGGTAGAAAATGAACTAAGTGAAATGAGAGACTGGGCTCTATACTCTGTAACCTGAAGAACACAATAACATAGAAGTTTCCATAAAGATTATTCTGAGGGGGTTGGTAAATTTGGGTGATCAGCCCAGGAAAAACCTTAACAGAAAAATGCACCTTGAAGAACTAAACATTATCGAAATTCTCTTGTCCATCAGCCTTCTCATTTTCACATTGTAAAACACTTCACTGGGTTTTGTTCATTAGTGAATTAGCTCTGTTCTGGGGGAAAGACTTTCTGGAAGCCGAGTCACAAATCTCACCCCACCTTCTGGTGCCATCGCTGTATTTCCATCTCCATGGTACCATCCACATTCACCAACGCTGCTTCAGCTTACATACTCAGATGATAAAATGCTACTAACTGAAATATTATTTATATATTAATCTCATGAGTTAGATTGCAAAGATATTTTAAAGTCATATTTTAATAGATTTTGAGTTTAGGTACCTATTTGAATTAATTGATGAATTAAGCGAAAGCTTAATGAAGCTAAGAGATGTAAGCCTAGCATCTATAATTGGTTTCTAGGAGGAAGTGCATGCAATCTCTGTTCTATGTCAATCAAACCCCACCCCTCCAACGCCTACAGGGAACTTGTATGAGATGTGACTCCACATATTTCTCTTGCTGGCACTGAAGCCTTGGCTTTGATTAAAATCCAACTTAAATATTTATTTTATATTCAAAATATGATATGAAAGGAAGCTTCAATCTAGAAACAAAAAATGCATATTTTACAGCAGGAAAGAGGATTATAACAAGATAGTGAATGTGACCACTGGATTTTTAAAATCTAAAGACATTCCTTGCTAAGCAATCACTTTCGTTGCTAAGACTATGGGGAAGGCAGAAGTAGGTGACTAATAAAGTTTCATTATTATGGGGAAAGGCAAACAAAAATTCTGTGTGGATGGTTGAGTGAAGACTCACAGTTATGCTTTAAAATTTAGTAGTTTTAGAAGACAGATTTATAAGATACTCCTGAAGGACACACAGACAACAGAGTTAACAGACAATAGCCACGAAATGTTTAATTGTCTTAAAGATAGTAATAAGTTATTTTTCAATCAGCTCTTCTTACCCCGGCAAAGGTAGATGTATATAAAATGAATTTTCTGAACAATTGGAGGGAATTGCTAATTTGGCCCTCCATACCTAGACATCTGGGGAAAAAAACGTCTCCAGCTGCATGAAATAAACAGGGTGTTGCCTTAGTTCTTCCCATTACCTTGCCGTTCACTGGCAGGGGTTGTGTGTCCCTGAGAATGGACTACAATTTGACCTCTGTGGGCTTTGCTGTTCACTGCCCATTTTGGTGTCATGGTCTAGGTGAACTCTTTTGCCTGTTTGACACAGTAATTGTTATGTATAACTGAAGCTACCCATGACTGTGTGTGAAGGCATGGCAGGGTTCCCCCAGAACCCCCAAACCCCATCCACTATGACTCCAAGAATGCCTTGCTCCTGCACCAGATCTTGTTTCCTCAGTGGGATTCCTGTCTCCGAACCAGGAGGAATATTGTGCAGGTATTATGCAGGGAGCCTAGAACTTAATGGCCACTGGAACATTTGAAAGCTCCTGTTCAGCATTTGTTTGGTTCTGTTACTGCCCCTGAAACTGCTCTAATGACATTCTGGTGACATCTCACAGGGCTGATCTGCCAGATTGCTGAAAGGTTACCAACCTCTAATGACAGAAAATGTCCGTTTAGATTATTATGGAGAGCTCTAAAACTGTAAAACAGCCACAGTATCTAGGAAACATTTGTGATTTCAATGAGGAGTCTTGGAAAACCTTTCTTCTAGCTATAGGAATGTTTCAGGCTGCCTAGAGCATAAAATCATACTTGAGCAAAGTGCTATTTGACACATTCATCTTAAAATGAACAATATAAAATTTTCCCATATGCAGAGAAATGCATATCTGTTTCAAGTCTAGTGGTTTCATAATGTTCTGTTTCATAACAAAGAATAAATTTCGGATTATTTACTTTTTCACATTTTTAATCTCTGACCCCTGTTACTGTCACGAAGACAACAGGAATAAATGAAGTAGCTGGTAGACTAGGCATTTCGAAATATCTCTCTCCAGACTGGTACATTTTTCAAAAAGGCATTTAAGTTTATAGAATAATTGCACAGATATGGAACCAAGCTATTTTTATATTTAAATGATACAGCTTTGGAAAGGGTGCATGATGATTATGAAGCAAATGGAGAAGCTGCATTAGGCTCCTAAAGAATTTGTTTCTGTAAAACCATTGCACAATCCCAGCTCTCTTTTTATTAGCAGTTTAACTAAGCCCAACTGTTTAAGTAACATAAACATTGCTGCAAAATGCAAGGATAAGAAAACTCTGACCACTCTGCCCAATGGTTTGCTTCATTTCCAGACTTTTAACTCCAACCTCACACTCTCTCTTTTCTGAGTCAAATTAACAACATTTCGGTTGGTCTTAAAGATACTCACCACACAGTTCTTCTGTGTCAAGATTGCTGTAAAGAGATAAAGAAAGATGTTATATCTTTGACAATTTTTTTTCATATATTTTTTTTTGTTCCAGGGCTGAAGACTGATAAATTCAAAATACTGAGATAAAATGTTAATAAATATAGTACATTACTATCAGAAGAATAATGCTATGCTCATGGACCAAGGACCCTGTGGTACAGAAATGAAAAGATACTTCAATATTAGTCAATTACCTCACATGTTACACAAATGGTATTCCATAGTTACACCCATAGCCCTTCATTTACGTTTCTAAACAGTTAAATACAGTTATTTTCCATTCAAACATAACTGTTTGGTAAATATAGGTGGTTAGGATAGTTCTCTTAGCCATTCTACATTGTTGAGTACTTACACATTATTAACAGTGACTACCTCTGAGTCCGTCTTGAACAAATAATTCTGTATTTGTGCTTTTTTTTTCAACATAGTAAAAAAATAATACACAATAGCAAAGAACATGAGCTCTGGGGCCAGAATGCTTGAGCCCAATCTTAACTCCACAACTTACTGTCTTGTGATCTGGGACACTTCACCTCCATGAGTCTTTGTGTCTCTGTATCAAAATGCTGTTTCAGTGTTTCAGTGGATTGGTGTGCATAGAGAACTTGGGGTCAGTGGTGCAAAGTGGTCATTTAATAAAAGCACCACAACTGCTGACTTAACAGAACCAGAGCCAATATACCTTTGAGACAAGCTTGGGTCAATGCTTATTTCAAGCGATCTCTAAGAGGCTCAAAATTCAGATGTAAACAATAGAAAACCCTTATCATTATGAAGGTAAATACAAAGTACTTGCATTGAATGCTAATAAATATAATATGGTTATTATTAGAGTAATACATGGCTATGAGCCAAGGAAGGTGTGATACAAGAATGAAAATATACTTCAGTATTAGTTAATAAACCATAACTGATTACATTATGGGGGAAGAGAGAAGCATAAAATGTTGTCAATGGTAAATAAGAATTTGGCTTTATATGAATCTCTTAGAATACAACTTGTATCCTAGTTCCTCTGGTGATGTGACATGTAAAATAATAATAATAATAAAAAAAAAAAACGCTTTGACTCCAAAATTTAAGTTGAAGAACAAGTTACTGGGGAAAAGTATTTCTATTTTTGTTTCCACAGAAAATGAAAAGATGTGGATTCCTTCCAGACTAATGTGGTTTGATCACACCAGACCGCCTGAAACAGAGTACAAGCTGATCCTACATTCCAAACAGCTGGACAAAACAGCCCTACAGACTACAGCTAGGATATCTGAATCTTCTTCGAATCCCCCAAGACAGCGCCCCTTACCAGCAGGAAGTAGTTTGGAAAGAACGACGCCCAAATTCCCAAATATTGTGTATAAATGTTTGTTTTCATTTAATTGGACTTTGTTATATAAAATTAAATAAAAAAAAGAATTTGGCAATATTTTAATTATAACTCATAGTTTTAAAAATTAAAATATAAGGACTAGAGAGAGACATGCCTCTTAAAGGTCTGAAGTATATGAGGATCAACTAGGAATATGAGTTTGAAAACTCTTAGAATATGCATTTGTCACATGTCAAAGTTCAAGTAAGCCTTCATAGACAAATCTTCCTTTAAGGTACAGGAAGGGTTGCCAGACAGAAGGGACACTATCATAGCATTCCATCACCAGTCCCATCATTCTTCATTATGTAATTAGCTCAAGATTTCATCGTATGACACCATATATTCTATCTTGTATTTGAATATGTTGTTTCTTCAGTGCATGGTTTTGTAAATAGATTTGCCACCAGACAGAATATGTAAAGTCTCTTGTGTTAGTTTTTGTGGGGGCCCCTCATTATTCATTTGTCTATTCCACAGACATGTATTCTAACTGCCATTGGCACCTGAGGCTGCAACAGACATCAAAATAAATATGTTATATTTCTAGTTTCTTGGAGCTTAGTTCAAAAGTAGACTCAGAGGCCAGATGTGGCAGGGTACCTCTTTAATCCCAGCACTCAGGAGGGATAAGCAGGCAGCTCTCTGTGCATTTAAGGCCAGCCTGGTATACATAGAGTTCTAGGACAGTCAGAGCTATGTAGTGAGTCCGTGTTTCAAACACACACACACACACACACACACACACACACACACACACACAGAGGTAGACTCATAGCAAATAAATAAATTACAATAAATCATTTGATGTGGGGGAACTGGAGAACTTTTCTGAGGTCTCAGAGTGTGTCTCAGGATAATACACTGAAGCTAAAGTTTGAAGGTTAAGTATGAGCAGAAAAAGTAGATGAGCAAGGGATATTCTCATTAAAAAAATAATTTTAAACATGTGACTAGGAATTCATTTAACTTCAAGGACCTAAGCAATTTCTTTGACTGAAATGTAGGTCATGAGTAGGAAAATGGGGCTGAACAACCACAAGGCCTGACTTAACAGTGTAAGAAGTTCCTCCTTGTTTTCTTATCACTTTGGAATCACAGGAAAACCTAAAGGTGAGTAGCTTGACTAGCTTATATTGAGAAGTCAGTTCAATTAGGTAGTGGTAGAAGAAAAGCAAAGTGTAGAGTCCTATTTGCAGGTTCCTAAAGTAGCTAGTGCTCACTGATCTGGGTGGAGCATACAACTCAGTGTGTATGCGGCCTCATTCACGGGGTAGGACAAGAGGGTATCTTTGTATGCACACTGAGTCCTAACCTTTACTTTCTTTTTGTATATACTTATATACATATAAATAAGTATGTCTATAAATCTGTACATAGTTTATAATCTAGTAATGCAGTGTTCTTTAAGATGTTTCACTATACCACTCTCCAGGACTCAACTTTCACTATATTAACTCATAAGACAGGATGGTCAGGATCAGTCCTGTCCACTGCTGATAGAGAGAGATGAAGATATGGGCTGGAAAAAAAACCAATACTTGTAGAAGGTTTTGAGGAGAAACAAATAAAAGACTTTAAAACATACAGGATTCAGGGTTTGGTAGCTTAGGCATTTTGTAGTTTCACTGTAAGATATAAAGTTTATTTTTTTCTAAGTCTTACTGTTTTTACAGAGCTTCAGACTTGAAAGGGACATTAAAGGGCACTGGTTTTGTGCTTTTTCATCAATGGTTCACCAGTTCATAATGAGATTTATTTTGAGTTTTCAAAAAGAATAAACAGTTCCACTCTATTACTGAAAATTAAATGACTTGGAATACAGCATGACATAGAATAGCTAGGGAATAATGAACACAGGAGCCTGCTGTTTGCGACTACAAAGCGATGCTTGTCAAGTGCTGCAGTGTTTGTGTCCCCGATGTGCCTGTATTCAGTTGTTTCTGTGCCATGCAGTTAGCGGTGGGTAGGAAGCCATGGCTCTCTTTACAGCAGGCTTACATGGATAAATTGTAGTAGGACTTGCATTACACTGTGATCTATTCCATCCTGCAGTAATGCAAGATTTTAGAGGATACATGAGATACAGAAGAGCCCAGAAGATTTTCCTTCTTCTTTCCATTTAACAGCAAAAAGGTCAACGGTATTTTACCAATGCCTTCATATTAAAACGAAGGAGAGAGATGCCTAGGGGAAGGGAAAGAAAGCCAATGAAAATAGTGAATACTGGTAAAGAGTTCACATTCCCACAGACACAGAACAAGAGGAGTTTTAGTAGAAGAATCCTCCCTCCTCTTGCTGCTGGGAAGGGGTAGAAACCAAACACAAAACTAGTCATAAACACCTGATTGGCAATGATGAAAATAAAGACCAAGAAAACAAATGTGCAGTAGATGAATAGCTACATGGATTGTGTGTTATCATAACAGAAGAGTTCTCAATATATTGAAAAATACACACACACACACTATATATATATATATATATATATATATATATATGATAGGAGTTGTCCTTCTGTATATATGTTTCTCTTATTGGTTAATGAATAAAACACTGTTTGGAGAATGAGGCAGGAAAATAGGCTGGTCTAAGAGACAAGGAGAATTTTGGAAAAGGTAGGCAGAGTGGGCCCGTCACACAGATTCTCTATGCTGCTGAAGGAGTAACAACATGCTGTGGCATTACTGGGTAAGCCACAGTCCCATGGCAATACATAGATTGATAGAAATTGGTAATAATTAAGACAGAGCTAGCCAATAAGAAACCCTAAGCACTGGGCAACAGTTTATAATTAATATAGCATTTCTGTGTGTTTATTTGGGACTAAAGTGGGCAAGGTGGGATAAGAATTTTCTCATATATATATACATATATATGAGCATATATATATTCAAAAATTATACAAATATCAAATCAGAAGTAAATTAGCTAAATACATACACATTGGTCAAAATCATTTTGAAAGGTTTGGAAGAAGTGAATGAATATGGCAGTAGTGAGCCCACACTGATCCTGGGTGGTAGGATTTCAGGAAGATTTGATTCTTCTGTTATACTTTTCTAAAATATTGTTGTCTATAATCATTACATTTCCCCTTTAGTGGAAATAATGAATTTTGTAGTTGTACTAAAAGAAACTAGGAAAAGTAAGGTATTAAGGTCAACAGTTGAGGTTCATAGCTTCTCTGCACATACTATGCAACTGCCTATGAGTTGGCTTAGTAGAGATTGCATTCAGTCTTTCCATTTGGACCTGACACTCAATTTTGCAAGCTCTACCACTTGACATTCTGTATATAAGAAATGGTGATGTAAGCAATATTTAAGAGCATTCATGTCCAATCCTAAAGGCACTGGAAGTTGTACTATACTATGTTGTATTGGGCTCTCCCAACCCTGATGAAACCAAATCTCTGCTTAGGAAGTATGTTTGAGCCAGGTGGTAGTGGCACATGCCTTTAATCCCAGCACTTAGGAGGCAGAGGAAGGCAGATATTCGTGAGTTTGAGGCCAGCCAGGAGAGGCTCCAAAGCTACACGGAATCCAAAAACCAAAAAATAAAATAAAATAAAATAAAATCTCAAATCCCCCCCCCAAGAAGAAGTATGTTTGCCACTCAGCAAGAGAGAACACAGGACTCTGTGGTCTGGTAACTCATGAACTCATTCTCAGCTTAGGTTACAACTCAACAATTTTATGTTCAGATCAGCATTCTTATTATCTCCATCAGGTATTTTCCTATAGATTTACCTGCATTTTAGCTTGAAAATACGAACTAAGGATTGTGAATTTCTCAATGAAAGACTACCATCCTCCTTTGCTGTTTCTGATTATATTCATTTCTTTATAGTCTCCTCCTTTCCAAAAGTACAAATTCCATATCCTATATATCTTTGCTACAATCATTAAACCTCAGGTTCATGCAAGAATCTGAACTCTCCCAATATTGAGGTCAACTAAAATTAGGTTGTTTTTCATACATAAACACATCATATATGAGAGATAAGCTAGAGTTAGAAAAGCACATTTTTTTTTTCTGGAGCTACAAGTTATTGATTTACTCAGCCATGACATACTAATTATTTCTTCTGGGCCTTGTAGTGAGCTGCTTGTGTCCTCAACATACTTATACTCTGTGTGTGAAATAAGTCTTTGTTGCTACAGGGAAGTTTAGATGGGGCAATGTCACATTAGTGTGTATGCTAAGTGATTCCTCTTTAAATGAGGAAAGGAAGAAAAATTTGGATATCGAGACACAGACAGAGAAGACTTGTGGAGTTGGGCAGAAATTGGAACTGTTCTTCCTCAAGCTAAGAAATGTCAGCATTTGTCATCTATCACAAGAAGCTGGAAGAAACTAGGAAAAGTTCCTTACTTAAGACTGAAGGAACAAGGTCTTGCTGAGCTTGTATGTTGGACCTCCAGCCTTTAGAACTGCAAAAGAATAAATTCCTGTTGCTTTAAGCCACACAGCTTATAACATTTCCCATAGTAGCTCTAGGAAACTGGTAAGCCTGTTCTAATATCTTATGTGGGGTTCAAGTAGTCACGCACATCAAGTGACATCATGCTCTGGTCTCTGTGTCACTTTGCCATCCTTTGCGCACTCCCTGAACTCAAGAGCTAGTTTAAAAGTTAGGAGTTCCCCACTGCATTATGGTGAGACGTGTAAACAGATAGAGCTGGTAAACCATGGCTAACAAGCATGACCTGTCTACCCGTTGAGCACCTTTCAGGGCACTTCACTCCACACAAGGACTCTGACCCACATGCTATTTTCTCATTGTACAAGTGATGATAAGTTTCTTGTTAGAAATACCCATCCTATCCACTGAATAAGCAGTGGGGCCCAGATTCAAACCCAGGTACATCTAACCTGAGAGCTTTTCTCTTCTCATATGGGAATCTGGACCCCAGGTTAGGCATCTGGGGTCAGCTGCAGTCAGGAAAGGAGGTGAGGACCTGAAGGCTCTTTAAGAGTATTCACTGGGATGCTTCATGCAAATGGAGCACTTTTCAGGCATACCTAGGGGAGACTAGGGAGCTGCCCAGTTTTGTCTTCCTTGTGGGACTCTATGCTACCCCACAGCAAGACCTAAGAACCACTCACTGCATATACTGAATAAAGTAACTTCCACTGTGCAGACTCTTGTTGCTCCGTAGAAATCGGCAGAGATCTAAATGATGGTTTCTGGAGAGAATCTATCATTTCAGACACAATTTGAGGGAAAGGAACTGCATAGGAACATGATAGTCAGAAGAACAGCCAGGAGGACCCAGTAGTTCAGAAGACAACCCTGAGAAATGAGGCATGCAAGTGTACACAGCGTCTTCATATCCGGATGAGCACAGATGCCAAAGAAGTACATTAGCTAACACAAAGAGTGAAGAAGGATGTAGTCCCCAGGCTTATCTCCAAACAAAGGAAACCCAAGGATTTTTTTTTCAAGTTGGCCATGGCTATATTTATTCACACAGGGATTGAGATTACTCAGTTTAAAGTCATCATTTTAAAAAGCAGAGACAGTAGACACATTTCAGGGCACACATGGCTCAAGCTCGAGCATGGAATGCATTTTGCAGCAATCCAAATACTGTCTCCAGGTGTACTCAGCTTGCAACTTAAAGTTCATCTGAAAAGGAGAAGGGCACTTACACTTACACTAATGAAGGTTGCCCTGAAAGGTGCCCACCATTCGTAAGGGGTCAGAAGCAGAAAATAAGGTGGGGCTAAAGAGACTGAGGCAAGAGGGCACAGAGACAGGATAGCAGTTATATTCGCAAAAGCCTAGAACTATGATCTGAAAAAAAAATGAGGAAAGATGGGGATCCACAGCAGAGACCAAAGGATGGGAGCAGCCGGGGCAGATACAGCTTGGGGACTGGGAGACATTTTTCTTCTGAATTTGTTTTCCTTAGGGCAGAAATCTAATTGGTTTATGCCCCAGCCTACTCCTTAGTGTAGAGGTTCATTAGTCTGACTGAACCTAGGAACAGCCTGGGGAATTTTCAGAAATACAGATTTCCAGGCCAGATCCCCCAGAGAATATGCTTCAGGTACGCAATGTGCGAGTCGGGATTTCTCCTTTCGCAACCCGCCAGAGTAATGTCTTGTTACCAGGGTCCACCTCTCCAAACCCTCACAAAACCAATGAAACAGTTCCGAACCATTGAACATAGTCCACAAAGAATATTCCTTGCTCTGCAAACGGGGCTTAAATTTATTATAATTATATACTCTGTTAATCTACGCCCAATAATTATATACACAGCAATATACTCTGTTACTCCTTTGTTCAGCTTCATAGAAAACTCAATTACATGCAGCAGGGGGTGAGACCTGCTCGTTTAAGAGGTCATCCAATTGTCAACACACCATTTGGCATCACTCTCTCTTAAAGCAACCTTTATGCCTGATGGAGAAACCTGGCTTTCCTGGATATTCTCTGGAGGACCAAAGATGACTGTTACAGTCCCTCCTCATCTTTTTTTTTTTTCCAGGTATTATTGCCAGTAATAACTTACTTCCTTGGCACTGGATTCTCTTTTCTCACTCAGACTTTGGTTTAGTTTGTGTAGCTACCTTCTGGGCTTTTTCACTTAAACATTCTACTACTACATGTCCCCCTGCTCCCCAAACTTCCGTTAATGCAAGAGTCACTCAAAGACCTTGTGAAGTCAGAAGTTCCTTGGCGCTATGCCCAGAACTTCCCTCACCAAGCAGTTGATCTCAAGCTTCCCACACTTGCGCTGCTGGTCCCGGGATCACAATTTAAACAGCAGCGATTGATGTCAAAAGGTGCATTTGAACTCAGTGTCTCTTTTCCTCTGTCCACGTTAGATGCTCTAGTCTTTCTGAACCACAGTGCCGCCTGTCGGACTGCACGGTCGCTGTGTCTGTGTTCTTAGAATTTTGGTATCTCAGAATATCAGTAAGTTTTCTCAGCTTTAATGGAGAACTCAAGACATTTTTCTTTAAGGCTATGATTTCTGAACAGCCTTCTAGGCACAATGTTTAAAGTTGGGTCTTGACTGTCATCTAAAAGTTGTGGCTGGGGCCCGTATACTGGGCCTGACAATTAAAGATTTCTTCTGTAATGGTAGTCCGCATTCAGAAAGGCATACAGAAAACAGTCTGCATTTACAGTTGTACAATAAGGTAACAATGGGGAGGAAGCAAAAGGAAAGAGATGATAAAAATACTGCCAAGCATTGCTTTTTTATTAAAAAGTGCTGTTCAAGCTCTAAACCCTACACTAACAGGCAAGCTAAGGCCCAACACTGGACTCCTAACTGCTTGAGGAAGCTTGAGTTCTAATTGGCTGATTGACAGTTATTGCCTTCCAGACTGACAGAGCGGTCCGGTGCTGATGTCTTCAGAGGACACCTAGCACTCAGCTCTCCGCCCACTCCCCATTTCTTTTATCTGTCTTTTTCACTGCTTTTTCCATGGCGCTCAATGCCTCCCACATCCAACCTGCATCAGCTTCCAGACTCTCCAGGGACCTCAACTCCCCTTTTCATCGTCTGACTATCTCCTTTATTAACTCTTCTACCTCCTGCCACTTCCCATACATCATGATTTGCAACGGGAAAGACTCATCCATAAGACGCAGTAGCCATCTCTTATTACCTCTACTTATCCCATGTAGTCTGAAATAGACTTCTCGATCTTTGTGGGAACTTGCACTCAGCTATATATTCCTGGAGGGGCTGCTGGTTGGCCATACAACCCTGACTTAATTAATTTTCTTGCTACTGTGTGATATAAGCTACTTAAAAAGAGGGAAGATTTGTATTGGCTCAGAGGTTTCAACCCATCAGTAGTGGGTAAGAATGTGGCACTTTTCTTATTGATAAAACACCTGGCAAGAATTAACTTAAAGATGAAATGCTTGCTTTGTCTTAGTGTGGAAGGATACGGTCCATCACTGCATCGAGACTGTGTGGAAGGATACAGTCCATCCTGGCTTCAATACAGTATGGAAGGAAACAGTCCATCATGACATCAAGACATGGAGGTAGGTAGAAAAGCATGTGAATGAAACCCAGAGGTTGACTGGTCATGTTTCATCCACACTCTGGAAGCAGAGTGAAGAAGAATGAGGGCTGTGCTTAAAAACTCAAGGTATCCCTGCTTCTTCCACAAGAACCCACCTCCTACTGATCCTTCAAACTCCACTGTGAGCTGGGGAATGTGTTCAGTATATGAAGCCACAGGGGCATTTCACATTCAGATTACAATAGCTATGGAAAGCATAGAAGCACATAGCAAGGCAAGTTAGGAGCAAAGAGCAAAAGCAAAATACTGGAGTCAACAAGCTTTTCTTTCATCTCCTTTATTTCATCTTGGCCAACAGCACAAGGGATGACCCTACCCACAGTCACAGTAGGTCACTTTCAATTAGTTAATGATCTTCAGAAATGCCCCCACTGAGACACTCAGGAATATGTTTTTGCTAATTGTTTAGGCATTTTTTGATAGGGTTTCTCTGTGTAGCCCTAGTTGTCCTGGAACTCACTCTAGAGACCAGAGCTGGCCGTGAACTCAGAGAGCCACCTGCCTCTGCATTCCGAGAATTGGGATTAAAGGTGCAAGCCACCAAAGGCAGTGTCTCCTGTGTGCCAGGCTAGCCTTGAATTCACTTTGTAGCTGATATAACCATCAATTTCTCCTGATATATCTGCCTCAACTTTTAGAGTACTTAGATGGCAGCATGTACCACATCTAGTTTCTTTGTTCTGGGGATGGAATCCAGACCGTATGCTTGTTAGGCAAGTACTCTACCAACTGAGCTACATTTCATACTAGGCATTACTCAATCCAATCAAATGAAGAATTAATATTTACCATGACATGACTCCATTTTTTGCCCTACTTTAACTCAACACACCCTAATCATAGGCACATGCACCAAAGTCTTCTGTCTCCTTCATTGTGATAAGTGGCCCCACATTGAAAAACATTGCACAGTACTAGTCCACTGACTACTTCTTTAAGATTTAATGTATGGTTGTCAGAGGGTGATTGGTAAAGTAGCTAGGGCGGTATATTAACTACACACTGTATAAAGTCAATCTTCCTCTGGTCCACATGGCACAACCATCTTTGTGGTTAAATAGAGAAATCCTAAGACCATGTGAGATCTGAGAAAGGGTGGGTACAAATGAGTGGATACAGAATAAGTGGATACAAACGAAAGGTGACATCAGAATTTTTGAATCTATGTGACCAGTTTCACATTAAGAATGCCAAGTCCAGGAAATATTTACCACCACCCCTCACCCATACTTCTCTATTCTGTCCAAGCTATTTTGAGCTGGGTTTCTGTCATTTGTATCTAGAGGAAGACTGAATAATGCCCAAAATTGTAACTACTGGGGATGACCAATGGCTAAGTCAATATTTCCTAGGAATGTTAGTTTGGAGTCTTCTGCTTGTTTAGCTTTATCTGTCTCTTGGTGCTTAAGTTCTGTCTGTCTGACTCCTTTGTTTCTTCATTTTCTCCTCCACCATCACATGCAACACCCCTGCCCCAGAGCTCTTCAGAGACTGCACACAGCTACAGAGAGGAGCTGTCCATGCTCTCTGGTGAAGTGTGGGATGCTTGCATTTCCTCCTGCCAGACTGCTATGTTTGTAGCAAACTGTAAGAACCAAAGACTAGATCATGTACTTGGATGTCATGGGAATGATAAATTGCTGCAAGATGTCCACAGAGCTCTTAGACGCTCTGCTTGTTTCCATGTGGGCAAATAACAGTTTGTGGATTGGTGCTAGTCAGCCCATGGCCTCTGCCATGGCTGGCACCTATCTGGGTAGGTGCAGCAGTTCAGCTCGTTTTAATACTGTTGCTCTAAATTATGTTTAAAAAATTGATTTGTATTAGTACACTGTGGAAAAAACCTGTTCCTGTTTTGGGGACTGTCATGAATAAGTCGAGTCTCTACTGTTTAATTACCTAAACTAAATAGATATTTAAGAAATCCAATTTTAACAAAGAGAGAGAGAGAGAGAGAGAGAGAGAGAGAGAGAGAGAGAGGACTATGCATGTAAGTCTAGATGTAAGTCTAGGTATTAAAGACCAAAGGAAAGCATTTATCATATTAATATTTATCTATCTTTTTACCAGTCATAAATTATTGCTCAATTTCATCAGTATTGATATCTTAAAATGTTTCACTAATAAGAAGGTTCAACAAAATGAGTGAGTCTAAGAATTAAAACTCAGAAAACTCATATGCACAGTTTTGTAAATATACACAAAGCTTGAAAAAATTGTCCTAATTTGCTGTGACTAGGAATGCTCAAATCTTTTCAAAAAAAAAAAATAAAAAGAACTCAGAGAAATAAAAAAAGTTGCTTTGGTGAGAGGAAAATTATGTGTTAGAAGCACTTAAATACCTTTTATGTGTGATAAAAATTGTCATGAATAATTTTGAGCCTGGCATATCTCATAAAATGCTTGATCTCTATTTTTTCCAATATTTAAAAAATCTAATATTCTGGGGTTATTGCAAAATACCAGTTTCCTTTTGAACATTCAGTCTTTGTCATCAGGCAGACAGTACAAGAAATTCAGGTAGAAATGTCCCAGAAAAAGCTGTTCAGCACAACAGAGAAAGACAGTATAGGGAGTAAGGAATGACTTTTCCCTTTCAATCTTTCATATAACTGGTAACATATTTGTATCAAAATTCATTCAAGATTTTGAGATAGACACAGGGGGTGGAATGAATTTTTTATATGAACTTTGATGTTACAAGGTCAAAGTGACAGATTTGAAGCACAAAGTTAAGCTAAAAAAACGCAAAGTGTTAATTATAAGTGAATGGAAGAGAAGTTGTTACAAGGAACCAAGATATGCTGTATTTGCTTCAGTTTTCTCATGGGCTAATTAGCAAATTTTCACATGGCTTGGATTTTGTATGGGGGATGTAAGAGAAAGGCTGAAGAAAGTCCCACATTGTGGACTTTACAATGTTAAATAGAGTTTTCATGTACTAATTAAATTATCTGCTTAAGATACCTTTGAACTGTAATTTCATATTAAAAAAGAACTCTCAAAAACAGAAGCACATATGTCTGATGCATATGGTCCCTTAACAGCCTGTACACTACTAACTCATGAGGGATCAGACTCACTGGTTTGCTGTCAAAATGTCCTATGTTACTAAGACTTCTAAGACTATTATGTGAAGTTTCTATTTCATCATCATGCAGTTGACTTGTCTGCCAGAAGAGATAGTGAGTGTACATGGCATGGATCCACAGGTGAAGTCATCTTCAGTGGAAAGAATGTTTCCCTGAATGGTATGCCATCTACACACGAAGTCACCTTCCGCAGAAAGAATGCTTCCCCACCTTCTCTAACCTGACTGGTAGCTTTTCCCCACAAGATAGAAAAGTATGCCTTAGTAGTCATAGAAGGTGAGGATTCTTAGTCAATTGTTATGTGACAGCCTTGTCTTTACTCATAAACTTATGGAGCAGTTATCTCTCATCAGGAGGGGCTGGTATAGCAAGGCCTACGCCATTCTATTTCTATCTGATAATTTATACATACGACAGGGAATGAGGAAAAAGTATGAGGTGATTATAGTCTTCATCTCTTATCCCACCTGGCAAAAATTTTCCATGCCTCCTCTTTCCAAGCAGCTCAAATAGAAAATGGAGTTGTGTATCACTCTGCTCATTAATGTTGGTTACCTAACAGGCCAGGAGGGCCAGGAGTTGCTGCTTATAGAGTGTTCCAGTAGAGCAACTTTGCTATGGTTTCCCTTCCAAGACTAGCTAGGCTTTTTATGGTGAGTATTTCTGACTTTTATGATTTCAAAAACAGCTCTGACTAGACTTTATATCCCCCAAATCTAGGAAGATAATAGAAAGGAAATTTGACTGTTATTGAATATTATAACATAAAGCAAACTAAAGGAATCTGGCGAAATATCTTCAGACTGATGAGTGGCATTTTCTAAGAATACCAAACATGTCACCTACTAGCTTATAAAAGCAATGTATTAATTAGTCTGAGGATGGGAAGGAGGAAAAATTTACCCTTGATGTTCAATCAAAGAATGTTTTCCAAGGAAGCCAGCTTTGTTGAATTCCCTGCATTTTGGGGGGGGGGTACAGGCAGGAGGATAGGTCATCAAGAATTTAATCTCATTCTGGCTATATAAAATCTCATTCTGGCTACATAAGGAATTTGAGGCCAAAGTAAGCTACACAAGACCCTATATTAAAAGAACAAAAGTATTTCCCCAAGAGCCTAAAGGCTAAACTTTTCTTTTTTAATACTAATGGGCATCTTTTTACCCCTAAAACATAGCTCCTATTCAACTCTGGACTTCTCTCCTATTCTCTGATTCCCAGGAACTTTTCTCACACAAAGTAATTCTCCAACATTCTGGATACAACTGGTGTTCTGCAATTCAGCTGAGATACTAACCATGAGAAGCTAGTATGAATCCATGAAACAAGGGCTTAATCCCAATGAGTGCCCTTTACTTCAGATGCCAATTATAACTAGTGAATTCCTAAGCTGGTGTCTGCTTCTTTGGAATATTGAAGCCCCATGTATTCAACAATCTGGAAGTTCTATCTCGGGTTTTTAGGGAGACCTCACCTTTAGGTATGACAGATGACATCACTTACCACTAGTGATTAATTCATCATTCATCTCTTTCCCCCATACCAGGATGATGAGCCTCAGAGTTAAAAGTTTTAATCTCATCACAGGGTGGTTCCATTTCTACCTAGTCCCCATTTTCTAAGAAATATTCTTTTATATAAACACTAGTATGGTTGAAAGTGGCTTATTACGAATAGCAAAAGATGGGCCTCTGGACAATACCTCTCAGAACATTTAGGAGCTATGTGTCAGGGACCAAGAATGATGAACACATATTAATTTCTTGTTTTTCTACAATATCACATGAGTTCAGTGAACCCATTAATTAGATACAAGCCAAGTATCTTACCTTCCTCCTTCCTAATGTAGGACTCTTTCCTCCTTCTAGCTGTCCAGTAGAGTATAATTTCTATGATTTTTCTGGATCATGTTTTTCATATCTATCAGGGCTCTACATAGGTGAAAATATTTTATGTTATTCACCTTCTTCTCTCCAAGCTTTAGGATCTGTTTTAGAGTGTTTATTCCTTAGGCATCTCTTACATTTTGTCATAGCTCCTCTATGCCCAGACCTTTCTATTTACCATTAATTTTTCTGTTTCTTTATACAAAATGCCAGTGAAAAAAATATGGAGTACGTGGTCATTTCTAAGCTGTGGAAATGAATATTTGAGAAAACTGTTATCAAGAAGGTATTTTTTTTCCTTCATGTAGAGCAACTTCACTAATCTTATTGAATTACTTGATATTCAAGATAATAATACATTAAAATCAAGCCACTGTATTTTCAAGCCCACGCACGCGCACACGCACACGCGCACAAACTCACAGAGAGAGAGACTCCATCTAATTTCATTTTCCACACTTCTATTTTTATTTTATTCCCTCTGCTTCATGAAGAGAACTAGAAGTTTAAGTGTCTCCAAGAGTTAATTGACAACCATTACGACAGGTTATATTTAGATATTCTTACCTTTGATAATTTTTGGCACATTAAGTTAATGCTGTTCCGTAGTCCTTCTCTTTCTAACTTGGAGAGTCCAAGTACAAAAGCAAATTGATGTAGTATAAAAACAGAAAAGATCACTCAACATAATCACATCCATAGTGATTTCGTTAGTAGTTCTGTTAGAAGCAATTCTGGAGATTTTTTTAAAGGTAAAAATATATATATTTTTAAATCTTCTATTTTGCCAGTGCTAAATTAGAAAATAATTTAAGCAGTGCTATAAGTTAAAACTCTTTGTTGTTTTCTCTATAGTCTGGCACAGAGCAAACACTCCATAATTAGAAAAAACGAGTAAAGATAGTAAAAACTAACAAAACAAAACACAAAACCTCTACAACTTGTTCCTCCCACCCCATTGGCAGTCCTATTTCCAAATTGCTTAAAACTAAATTTTCTTTCTTTACATTTTTGCTAACAAAGTGTGAATTGCAAAACCCCTATTGAGGCAATCTTTGAGGCTGGCAGAACTATCGAATTTTAATAAACTAGAGATCAAGTTCAGTTCACAGATTAAAACTATTATGACATAATTACTGCACTTTCCATTTTGATAACAATGCTGTGTCTGTTATTTTTTGTCTCCCCCTGAAGGATCATATTTAAGGACAACCACTAGGGAATGATTGCTCCTGCCATTTTATTAATAGCCGCTGTGTTGGAACATCAGGCCAGGGAAGACTTGCACACCAGTGACCAAAATACAGACAGCTACCCTAGGAGCATGACGGCAGGAAATGTCTCCATCAGAATGCAGGTTGGCAACCTTGGGGGCGTCATCCCAGCAGCAGAAGTCCAGCTTATGTAACTCACTTGAAAATCAAACACCGTCTCTCCTGCTTTGTCGTACATTAAAGCTGGCAGGAAGGTAATTAGGCGCCATTCTGTGGTAATTAAGGATATGCCACTTTTATTCTCTTAGCCCAGCTTGCTCTCTGCTTCACGGAATTTAGGATGTACCAGGTGGCACTCCATTCTGGAAAGGCTGGTGGTATCACAGCAACTCAAAGGAAGATGCAAGTGTTGATTTCAAAAACTACTTAAAGAAAAACCCACTTCAACAATTAAGAAAACGGATGACACACAAAAAACAAAAATAGCCAGCTGTTCAGAAACATGCCCATTGCTCACTTATGAAACTATGACTGTTGATTTTTGTAGAAAGACAAAATATGCAGCTTCAAGAACAATGTTTTTTTATGTATGTAAGAACAATTAATAAAAAGAGAGGCTGTGAATTTGAAAGAGAGCTAGGAGGGGTATATTGGGAGGCTTGGAAGGAGTAAAGGGAAGAGGAAAATGATGTGATTATATTCTCAAAAATATGAGAAATAATATTTTAAAAGTCATGTTCTATTAATATAACCATTGTGTGTTTACTTGGAGACCAATGTTTTCTCGGCAACTCTCATCAGCTTTAATTGTCAACTAGAAGCAATCTAGAATCACCTATGAAGAATCTCAATGAATGATTGCCCAGGTCAGACAGAACTGCAGGTTTATCTGCTAGAGATTCTCTTGATCACACTGATTGAAGTGTGAACGCCCAGGGTGGCATCATTTCCTGGGCAGAGAACCCTGACTATATAATGCATGAATTTGTTAATTCACTGCTCTCTGCTCTGGCTAGTGAACATAGTGTGACCAGTTCTTCCATGTTCCTGCTACCATGGCTTTCCTGCCACAAAGAACTAAAATAATCTGTGGGGCAAAATAAACCATATCTCTTCCCAAGTGGCTTTTCAGGGTATTTTATTACAGAAACAGGAAATACAGCTTCAAATATCCCTTTTGAGTTATAAGGCTTTGACTTAGATATGTAGTGCCGCGTCTTCTGTCCTAAAAATTAATCTTCTCAATTATCAGACTGTGTGGTCTAATTGTACAGAACAATGTAATCTGTGGAACATGAACCGATGCCTTCACAAGGACACACACACACACACACACACACACACACACACACACACTATATTCTAACTATACATAGGAAGCATTTTAAGAGTATGCTTTGTGTACTGCAGATAATGCAAAATCTACAAGGGGGATTGAGAGTGACCCTGAACTTAGATGTAATAAATTTGTACTCCCTGGTAGAATGACAGCTCAAAACAGAAAGCAAGTTAAATCATAGAAGGAAAATGTTCCATTAACACCCAAGTACTGTGGCCTGCTATACTCTCTACTGAAAAGCAGTGTGGTGTAGAGGAGAGAAGGCAGCGGGGATTCAGAAAACGTGATTTCCAGCCTACGCTCCATCAATCACGGTTGTCTGAAATCACCTAACCCCTTTAAAGTCGGTTTATTTAATATAACATAGAAGAGCTGGAATGGAAATCCCCTCCAAAAGGCAGGCTTTTTTTTTTTCTTTCTTAGTTTACTCTGTCAGTGCTCTAGTTCGCTTGTCTGTTGCTATGATAAACACCATGGCCAAAAGCAACTTGGGGAAGAAAGGATTTGCTTTAGCTTAAAGGGAATAGTTTATCATGGAGGGAATCTAAGCAGGAATGAGATGGCAGGTACGGAAGCAGAGACTGCGGAAGAACGCTGGTCCCTGACTTGCTTCCTTGGCCTTGTACAGCTACCTGTCTCCTGCAGTCAGGCCGCCTGTCCAGAGGGGACCCAGGCATAATGGGATGAACCCCATGCACCAATTACTCATCAAGGTGGTGCCCCACAGACATGCTCACAAGCCATCTGATGGAGACAATTCCTCAGCTGACATTCCCTCTGCCCAGTTGTGCCCAGTTGACAATTAAAGCTAATTATTACAGTCAATCATCTAAAAACAGTTCATCTTAGAAGGAGGCAGTGCCGTGCACATGTCCTAGATTTCACATCTGGTCCTTCCTAGCCCGAAGCTAATGCCAATTCCAGAGTTCAGTGTGGACACTGTCCCTGTGCTCTAGCCATCTCCCCATGTCTCAGCACAGCGCTGAAGCATGTAACAGCCAGCACACAGCTGGGCCTGTGAGGACTCAGCAAACACATTCTATGCCACATGCTAAGCAATATTGAAAATCTTTGTTTGTGATCTTGTTCCGCACAGCTGTTTTGGAACTTAAAGAAAAGGATAAAAAGAAAAAATGGGAAGAGAAATCTCTTGTTAGGGAAAGTGTTTGCCCATGACCCTCTTGGATATCAAAGGGCACAGAATTAACAATCACATCCATCAAAGAGATGGTACTGGAGGGACACTGTACAGCAGGGCACACTTTCCAGAGAGCTGATCCGTATTCCCCACAGCCAAGGCCATTTTTTGTGGCACCTACATTCACTGTTCACATCATTTATGCTATCTATACTGACTTTAATAAAACTTGCATACCAAACAATTCTCATAAAAAATGGGTAATGTCCTAAGATATATCAAGACAGACAATGAAAAATCCTCTGGCCACCTAAACGGAAGCCTGGTCTTTGCACTGTTTGGTGTTATGGAAAATGCCCTGTGTCGGAAAAGCCTCTGGATATGGTTAAAAAGTGGCCACAGTCCACAGAGAACAGAAAGCCCAGACTTATTTAATGAGCAAAAAGCTCTAGGAGACAAGCTGTTCCAGCCCCCAGACAACAAACTGGGAACAGCAACCAATAAGCCCTCCCACACAGTCCCTTGAGGACTACCGAGAGTTTTCCTCTATTTTCCATGATGTTAAGGTGAAGCTAAACAATCTGCCCTCCCTCCTATACTTGTCTCTTAGGGATGAGAAGCAAGGAAATGTTCAAAAAGAAAGACCATCACATTTATTTATTACACATACAGATTTTGTATTAGATACAACTTTAAGCCCAAGGACAAGGTTGTCCTTTGAAGTTGGAGATAAATAAACCCTTTAATGGGCTGAAATCAGCGTGTGGAACTTCCAGGCTAACTCTAGGAACAACAGACACTCCAGACTGTACACTCCCCCCCCCAGCTTCCTGCTCAGGCTAACAGACCTCCACCACCCAGATTCAGAAGCTTTTCTCCATTCTCGGACCTTCCCGGTCCCCACTACCAACCAGAAAGGATCTTCTCTCACAAGACTGAAAGCCAACCTGCTCAGCTACTTTCCCTCCATGATGTCCTTGAAAATAAGTCTCAGGCTGTTGCCCAACCAAACACTAGGAGTAGACAGGGAGGCAGAGTCTCAAACAGGAAAACCAGCTCTCAACTCAACTCCCCTTTCAGAGGAGTTAAGTGAAATAGTTTAAGTGTTCTCCAACATTATTCGAAACCCATCTACCTCTCTACTATGCAAATCTATGTTCTCAAAGAGAAGGCCACTGCACAATATATTGTTGCATCCTTATGACAAAATGGGGCCCGGGGTGGAGCCTCTCATTTGTAATGCTCTTTATAAAAGAAGAGATTAATCCCACAGAGCTTGCTGCCTAAACCGGTTTGTTGAACACTTTTTATGAGCTTATCTCTCTCAATTTATTGTCCTTTATAGTACCTCTTAAAACATTACATTTCTATTGATTAGGCATAGCTGTGAACTCCCAAATATCATCCATATCCCCATAAGAGGAGTTAGTGTGCAGAACTGAGTCAATAGCTTAACTTGACAGCCACCACACTTTCCCCTGTCCTGAAAACAGGAGGCAATATTAAGCAATTAATTAATCCACATGCAACGCGGTTCTGTATTTACAAGTACTATTGACTCTAGTTAAACAAACACCATCTATTTATGTAGCACCTTCCTTGGCTGGTAGAATAAACTGCTTAACATTTGTTCCTAAGCTTTCACAATTTTCCTTCCAGAACACATTATTAGCTCCAATTAATATTCAAAGAGAGTAAAGCATTGCAAAGTTTTCTTGGCCAGAAACAGAATGAAGATTGCTGCCCTGCTAGACAAGGCAGTGTACAATGGCAGATTCACTGAGCAGTTGTGCAGGATATGATGGGACTCTGGGATGGTTCTCCACTTCAGGGTGCCTCACAGCTTCCTCCTGTACAAAATGGTACCCTTCAGGAATGTGCTTTTGCGAATGAATTAAATTTTTTAAAAATACAGATATATATTTATGACTTTTTTCTTATTTTACATATTGATCCCAGTTGTCTCTCCCTCCCTCATTTCCCCCTTGTCCCCAACCCCCCTTCTCATCCCATCTCCCCCAATCCGCAGGAGAGATCATCAAACTCTGTCAAGTCATTTGGAGTAGGGTCTAGGCTCTCCCTCCTGCTTCTAGGCAAGGGGGCATCTCTCCATGGGGAATGTGCTTCCTTAAGTCCTTTCTTGCACCAAGGATACATTCTGGTTCCACTGTCAGAGGTCCCTTAGACTGCCCAGGCCTTCTAACTGAGACCCATGTTCAGGGGGTCTGAGTCCATCCAATGCTGCATTCCCAGATATCATTCTGGGGGTCCTCTAGCTCCCCCTTGTTCAAGTCAGCTGTGTTTGTGGGTTTCTGTAGCGTGGTCTTGACCACATTTTCTTATCACTCCTCCCTCTCTGCAACTGGATTCCAGGAGTTTGGCTCAGTGTTTAGTTGTGGATGTCTGCTTCTGTTCCCATCAGCTACTAGATGATGGCTCTATGCTGGTATATAAGTTAGTTATCAATCTCATTATCAGGGAAGGGCATTTCAGGTAACATTCCATTGTTGCTCAGATTGTTAGTTGGGGTCATCCTTGTAGGTCTCTGGGTATTTTTATTTTATTTTATTTTATTTTAGTTTTGCTCCCTTGTATTCCTCCCCTGACTCAAGCTTTCTAGTCCCACATCTTCTCCGTCCTCCCTTTCTCTTTCTCCTACTTTCTCCTAACTCCCTCTCCACTCACCACCTCCCCCCGCTCCCAATATGCTCAGGAGATCTTGTGCCTTTCCCCTTTTGTGAGGGACCTTGTATGAATGAATTTTTTACGTTCCTCCTTACATCCTAGTTTCTCTGGCAGTGTGAATTACAGGCTGGTGACTCTCTGCTCTATGTCTAAAATCCATATATGAATGAGTGCATACCATGTTCCTCTTTCTGTGGCTTGGTTACCTCACTCAGGATGATTTCTACAAGTTCCATCCATTTACTTGCGAATTTCAAGATTTCGTTGTTTTTTCCCCTTGAGTAGTATTCCAATGTGTAAGTGTGCCACATCTCCTTTATCCATTTTTTCAGTTGAGGGGCATCTAGGTTGCTTCCAGGTTCTTGTTATTACAAATAATGCTGCTATGAATATAGTTGAACAGATGTCCTTGTTGCATGGATGTGGATCTTTTGGGCACATGCCTAAGAGTAGAATTTCTGGGTCCTGTGGTAGACTGATTTCCATTTTCCTGAGGAACAGCCACACTGATCTCCAAAATGGCTGTACAACTGCACTCCCACCATCAGTGGAAGAGTGTTCCCCTTTCTCTGCCTCCTCTCCAGCATAAGCTGTCATTGGTGTTTCTGATTTTAGTCATTCTGACAAGAGTAAGATGGTATCTCAGAGTTGTTTTGATTTGCATTCCCCTGATGCCTAAGGATGCTGAGCACTTTCTTTAGTGTCTTTCAGCCATTTTGGATGCCTCTATTGAGAATTCTCTCTTCAGTTCTGCACCCCACTTTTTAATAGGATTATTTGGTGTGTTGGTGACTAGTTTCTTGAAATTTTTTTTTGATACAGTTTTCTTACTCTGTATCTCTGACTGACCTGAAATTCCATATGTAGACCAGAATGGCCTTAAACTCAGAGATTGGCCTGCCTCTGCCTCCCATGTGCTGAGATTAAAGGTATGACCCATCATACCTGGCTTTCAAGATTAAACAAATTAATGAATAAAAACTGCTTAGACCTGAACAATAAATAATGACCATTAAAATTTTTCCACCATTCAGGATGTTAATTATGATCTTCTAGATCAGGAATACTTAAACTGACTCAGGAAGACAAGGGGTATAGATACTTCAAAAGGGTGCTACAGACAGCATTTGGTCAAGCCCCGCTGCAGGAAGCTCTTAGCTGTATACCACCCCAGACTGTCACCCTTCATCAATTCTCTTTAGTTTGGGATATCTGCCTTTAAGTCCAGCTAGCTTTGGGTTTGAGACTCCCACCTGTCTCTGCATTGAACAAAGGATAGAAATCTGAATGTCCTAGTGGTTCCCTAAACATTTTCACAGCCAAGGTTTGCCTGTCAAGCATCTCTCATTATTTTAAATTTGATGCTTCAGACATGCTTCATGTCCCGATGCTACAATCTCTAACCTAAGGGCTTTCACATATGCCCTTCTATTTGACCGAGCTCTCCTCTCATCTCCTGCCACACCCATGAGAACTCAACCATGAAGCTGAGATTTTGAAGGCCTCTTTAGAGCAGGTCAGTGCACCAACTCTCTCTAAAACACTGCATTGTTATGTTTCCATATTATAAGACATCGATTTTGTTTTGGTTTAATAAAACATTTTCATATAACATATTCTGGTCATATTCTTTCCTCTCTCTAACTCCTCACCACCACCCCACATCCCCTACCTGTTTATCCACCCAACTTCATGTTCTCCCTCCTCCTCTCTTTCTCAAACAAAAATGAAAATAAAACAAACAAATCTAATAAGACAAAAATGACTAAATCAAATCAAAACAAAAAATGCAGAAAAGAACCATGGAATGCACTTTGTATGGCCAACACAAAATCCTTGGCACAGGGCTTTCCCTGAAGTGTGGTTCATATGCCCAGTGTCACTTCAGTTTTTCGTAGAGAAAACTGATCTTCTCTTTTCCAGCAGATATCAATTGCAAGTAGCTTGAGGGTTAGGAGTGGCACTTTGTGTTCACTTCTCTTCTCCACTCTGGGATATTGTTTGGAGAAACCATGTTATATGCTACTTTCTCTGCAAAAGAATAAAATTCTAGTTCACCACTATATCCCTAGGACTAAACAAACACCCAGTAACTCATTGATGAAAGATGGCAAGCTCTGCTTGCATGGGCAAGACAGAACTGATTTCATGATTGTGTTAGACATAAGAGAACCTTGAGTTCAAATTAAATGTTTCTTCTTTCCTTATTCACCTTAGTCTTCTCTTAGGAATCTTTAGAATTTTACTGGGCCTTTGCAGTACTCTCTTACAATATCAAACTAGTTTTTCTATATCAGGATTAATGTAATCACTAGGTTTTCTACAGCAGGAGTCACAAAACACTGATGACTTTTGAGCTAAGAGGAAGATAAGCACATAGTGGTTTTTTGATGTTTACACACACACACAAAACATGGAAGTTTCATACAACAATTTAACCATTCTTTTTCAGTTTCCACTAAAATGAAAATGTAGTAGTTGTCCAGGATCGATGTTGCTCAGATTAAAAAATTTGAAAGATGGGAAGGGTAGGGGAAGGGGAAGGAGGGGGAACTGGGGTTGATATGTAAAATGAAAAATATTTTTTAATTAAAAATGTGTTTATTTGTTTCAATGATTGTAAATAATACACCAGGCAAGCATTTCCTGTGTGGTCTGTTTCCATGGAAAGAATATTGCTGTGACAGGCTTTAAGATGTAGATTACTTTTTTTCGTTTCACAGAAAAAAATACAATAGAATGCAATGAAGACAAATCCCACAAAAATAAGTTAAAAGCATATGATATCTGAATCATAGCTTGTTCTGAGGCTCAGAAACCATCATGGAAGAGGCAGCAGAAAGATTGTAAGGGCAAAAGAAAATAGATGACTATAGTGAAGCTGTGCTTCCAAGACACAGCATGGTATTTCCACATATGAATTCACAGCAGTTGTGACAACATGCACAAGACCAATAAAAGATCAAGCCAGACAACATCTAGAGGAGAAAAATGAGCTCAAAGTCCCAATGCTATCTCATGAGCTACTGACAACTAATGGTTGATAGGAGAGGGAGAGTCAATTTTCTTCAAGGACAAGGCTACGATGGTCCTATATCCATTCAGACAGGAGCGATGATGAATGCACTTGTATGTTTGCTCAGGGAGGGTGGGCACCATACCCTAGTCCTTTCATTGGCATATATCCCTCTAGAGATACCCTTTTAAATACATTATTTGTATACATCTTCATTAATCATCCGATGTATAGATACAATTAATGGGTAATAGGAGAAAACTGAAATATACAATATGATGGCCTTAAATCCAAGACTAAGAACACAGTATACAAGTTGAAATTCACAGGAATTAGATTAAATAACAAGCAACAGATTTAATTTAGGACACCTATTTGGCTTTTTCTCATTTAAACAAACACACATATAATTTCTATACACACACAATTTCTTACCATGAAGTTTGAAAGGGTGGGTATGTTACAGAGGGAATTAAATATACTATACACAATTTTACTATTCTTATTTGTAGTTTAGAACAAATGTAAAATGATAATAAATATTAATTCTCTCTGTTTACTAGTCCATGGGAAAATTTGATTAATTTTCAAGTAAAATTCTATTTCCCTGTCTCTAGTCTTTCCTTAAAGAACTGACCTTTGGATGCAGTGAAGCAGGTAACCTCCCTGATCAATGAATTATACAAACATCTCTGACTGCCTGGAAACATTCCTTAACAGTTACTTGCCTGCAAATAACTTCCAGACAGTAAATTTTGCTAAAGGACAGGTTATTTGAACATAGTAATTCTTTATAAGAAAGTAATTCACAGCATTGCTAAATTATATTTTACCATCAAAATCAAACACTGTGAAGATTGTGGGCTAAAGTCAGACATAGGTGGAAATATCATGAGATGAGGATGTCTTGCCATATTTCTCAGTCATGGGAAGTAGAAGTTACCATGTATGTTGGAACAAAAGCCTGTTTTCTGTAAGTTATTTAGAAAACAACTTACAATCCATGATTATGTCAGGTTGCCTTCAATATGAATTAATTAGTCATATATAACACATGGCATGTGTTATTCCATTGTAGGTGATGAATAAGTATTTTTCTGATAAATAGATGAATAAGTAGGGAATAAATGACTATTTTCATGGAATCTGCAAACTCAGCCAGAATAATTGTTCTCAAAATTGAAAGTCTGCATTTTCACAGTGAGAAGGGAAAAAAACTTAGCAAAAGGAAATTCTTCATTTTGGTCTTAAGTGAATTTTTGTATTTTTTTCAACAGGATGGGCAAATAGAGAAAATTAGTTGTGCAAATCCTCAAACCTGATGGTCTGATAGAGGTCGATTTCTAATTATGCTGAATCACTATGTTTAATCTAAAGTTGATTAAAAATAGAATCCTTGGAAATCATAAAAAAATAAAATGGAACCCCTAAAGCCATTAGTGAATGAGACAAGAACAATAATGTTCATCTGAGACTTGTGCTCAGCTTTCATTCCATTAGATTTTAAGGTAAGTGCTGAAAGCTTTTGTTATTTAGTCTATCTTCTTACTGAGAAACCTTTTAAGGCCAGAGAAGAGTATAATATTCTATGCAGTGAGCACTTCTTCCTAAGCAATAGAAACTATTTTTACATATAAATGAAGACCCATTAATATTGGGAAAAATAAATTATTCATTGGTACATATCTGTGTCTGTTAAAATAAGGAATCAATTCACATTTATATTTTCAATCACATTTCACAGGTTTAAATTCAGGATAGTAGAGTATTATGTTTAAGAGAAACATCCTTTGAAACTAATTTCCATTCAGGCTTAAGCCAAATTCATCATGTGCTGGGCTCCAAATAAAAGAGCCAATTAAAGAATTTATATGATAGATGCTGCCAGTGACATTACACCTTTTATACAATCTAAAGGAAAAAGCCAAGTAACATATAAAGGCAAGCCTATCAGAAGTACACCTGACTTCTCCATGGAAACCCTGAAGGCCAGAAGGTCCTGGGTAGATTTTCTGCCATCACTAAGAGATCACCTATGCCAGCCCAGACTACTATACTCAGCAAAGCTTTCAATCCTTATTGATGGATTAACCAAGGTATTCCATGACAAAACCAGATTTAAATAATACACATTAATTAATCCAGCCCTACAAAAAGTTCTGGAAGGAAAACTCCATACCAAGGAAATTAATTACATCCACAAAAACATAGGCAATAGATAATCCCACTTTACCAACAGCCAAAAGAAAAATGGGAAGAAATCCACACACAATACCACCATCACCAAATCCAAAACAAGCAATTAATAATCAATGGTCATTAATATCCCTCAATATTAATAGTATTAACTCACCTACAAAAAGACACAGGCTAAAAGAATGAATATGAAGACAATCTACAGAGTCTACATGTTTAAGTTGACATAGATATACCTATGGAAAATATCTTATATCTAATCAATATATTATGTTTATGTGTCAATCAATCAACTACTTATAAATTTAGCACAGTGATTATAAGAAGTAGAAAACAATGGTTCTTGTTTCAGAAAGAATAATAAGATTTGGAGACAAAATTAACATGCTAATGAAACAATTATTTAAAAAGACATTATATAATTAGATGGTACTTTAAGAAGGCATAAATTATAATTATAAAACTTTAAAGAAAGATGATCCAAGAAACCCGGAAAGGTTAATGAATACCTCTTAATTATCTTCATTTTATTGTTATTTTGGGAAGCTATCTATATACTGTTGGTAAGTTTTGTAAAAATGGGTTCTTATTTTGGCTTTCTTCCCTCGACAAACAAATTAAGATCCAATGAAGAGACTATGTCAACATTACAACACAAGACCATGAAGGGATCCAAGCCTGAAGCTGGCAATTTTGTCGAGTGTTTTACACACTGTGGTGGTGTTGCACAGTGAGTCTGGTGGAATTTATGATTGACAACTTTATTACTCAGAGAAGCAAGGGTGCCCAAGCAAAGGGCACAGCAGGAGATATAAGAGAGCAGGGATGCACTTTCCTTCTACTGTCAAACATTTATTGAACTCATAGTATGTGCTGGATATTATGCTAGAAAAAAATCAATGGAAAGCAAAATAGTCACAACGTTTGCCTTTAGGAAGCTCAGACTTGGGGAAGAGAGCATTAAACAATGAGTGAGTTTGATGGTTCTAAAATTGCAATGGATAGAGTTGCTGCAGAGAAAAGTATATGTTTCTATGAGAATGAAAAGCAGAAAATGTAATCTGACAACAAAATTTTAAGAATAAAGTTTCATGAACTATGAACAGGTGTATGTAGTAATATAAACTTGCTGGGGAATATGCATTAAAGCTATATTTTAAGTGGTAAAGATTGGCTATGTGGTGGAATAAGGGTAAATAGAAGAAAAGGAAGAAAAAAAGAAATGGTTCTCCATGATCAAACTAGAGTACATAATTAGAAGTCATTTTAAACAGACACTACTGTGATTATGTCAAAGTGACAGTGTTCCAGGTGTTCTATGCTCTGACCTGAGAGTTTCTGTATTGTTTCAGTTCGTTTTACAACAACCATGCTATTTTTATTCTCTTAATCATGGGTGACTTATTCTTTTTCAGTTCTAAAAGAATATGCTGGGCTGAATAATTAATAAACAACAGAAATTTATTATCCTATTTCTTGGGGCTTTGAAGTCCAGGATCAATATACCAGCAGGTTGTAAGGAGTAGCAAGCTCCCTAGGGTATTTCTTATGAAGGCTCTCATCCCGTTCAGGAGGGCTCCTGACTGAATCACCTTCCAAAACCTTGCTGACTCAAGACATCAGCTCAGGGATTTGAAGGTAGGGAGTCTCAGACAATTGGGGAAATGATTTTTTTTTAAAAGAAGTCTTTTTTTTAACTCCTAACATCAAAAATAGCGATTTTAGGTTTTTAAAATAACTCCTGCCTCAACAACACCTTTTTGTTTTTTATAATAATGTGGGGTTAAAGATAGAAACTTTATACTGAGATAGTTATAGTGGTAAAGACTTTTTTGAGAGCAAATTTTGTTGGTGCATTGGGTGTATGAGAAGGAACAAGGTGCTTTAAAGAGATTGTTGTTCCACTTTTGCTGAATTTGTTTCATCCATTTGGTCGTTAATAGTAAAGTTAGGAAGAAGACTATACTTATGCATAAGTAATTTACCCTAGAAAACCCTCTTTTGAGTAGTAATGACTTCATTAGACCATTGGCAACTGCCCGTGGCGTCTCATCTTCTCAATGAGGGAGTTCAGTTAAGGCTGAGGGAAAATTCAAGCTCTTCTTGGGGAAGAGTAAATGAGAACCAGAGGGCAACACCAGAATACTGAAAATGCTTCAAACTGCAGTCTGTAATACAGATGATTTAAGAAAATAGTGAAGCCCTGAGCATTCCGAAGAGCAATGAGAAAATGAAGCAAAGCAATATGAGCAAAGGGGGGCGGTGAGAAGGCTAAAAGTAGAAGCTGACTTCCAGGTATGAAGGAGGAAAATGGGAGAAGAATGGAATTAATGTCCACAGAAAGAAAAAGAATAACTTTTCTACAGGGTAGCAACTCCCACACTTTAAAAACCCAACACAATAGACACAAAAAGAGAAGAGATAAAGGCAGCAATTAAAATAATTGCCTCTATACTGTACATCCAAATATATTCTATGGCTGGGGAACTAGCCATCTTTTTTTTTTTTTATCAGAATAAAACACTTCAAAGTGACTTTTAAGAAACGCCTTGAAATATTTTCATTTCTGATACACAAAGCAGCTAAAAATATGAAATGTTCTTGAGATGCCATGACAAGGAAGAGATTAACTAGATGTTGGGAAATCCTATGCCTCTGTACAAGCTATTCAAGCAACTTTGGCACAGCAGTTAACTGTGATTAACTGATGGCTGTGAATTGTAATGCATTCTTATGAAGTGTTTGTGGAGATTAAACAAAATGATTCAAATGAGTGCCTAGATTGTAGCTATCTAATACCTGAGTCTTTTATTGAGTTATTAATTACACTTTTCCTTTAGAAATTAATTTTTTAGAAATGTGAGATGCCTTGACACCAAATTTGACTTTACTACCATCTTTATCAGAGAAAATTAGAGCCATTTTTTCTTTAATTATAGCTAAGGATAAATCATTTTCACATAAAATTTCCTTAAATTATCTCTGTTGTAAGTCTCCCAAGGTATGATAATCTGTTTGATTGTAAAGTGGAATTTGGCTTATGAATTTCTTACTCTCCCTTGTGGGGTGGGGATACCTCTGTCCCTATCCACATTAGAGGCCATGGAGTGACTTGATTTAGGTAGAAATCAAGATGCTGTTGATAAAATACCTTCATAAGAAAGAACAGAATTTCAAACCAACTCTCAAAAAATGCATATATTTATTTCTCTTCATTCCTTTGTTAGTGATAACGATGCTCCAAGTAAGTAATTAGGCTCAGCAATTATTGAAGTGAAAACTTCAATATCTTAATCTTAATAATGGATACAGAGCTGGGCATGATGGCACACATCTTTAATCCCTGAACTCAAGGAGGCAGAGGCAGGCAGATCTCTGTGAGTTCGAAGCCAATGTGGTCTACAGAATGAGTTCTGGGACAGCCAGAGCTATACAAAGAAACCCTATCTCAAAAAACCAAACCAAACCAAACCAAATCAAACCAAACCAAACCAAAAAACCAACCAAACAAACAAAAAGACAAAAACAAACAAACCCCAAAGGATGAATAATTAGAAAAATCTGTAGTTACAGGTTAACTCTAGGACAAATAGAACAAATAACTGGAGATTTGATAGTAAATTAAAGTGAGTCATGGCTTTTAGCCTCCATGGGCAAAAGCATGTCTTTAAAGGATGTATTGAAATAGTATTTCTATCAGCATGCACACAAGTCATTTACTCCTTGAATTCTCAATGAATTAAACTGGTATGAAATTACGGAACATGTTATCTACAGTAGTTGGGATTATGAAGGACTAGTGAATGAATACTTAGGTGCTGCTACATCCAAATTTTGGCAATCATCCTAAATATGCAGAGGACCAAATAGATCCCAAGCCACAATGGAGTGGTGTGACAAGCATGGTTCTAGAAGAGTGTGGGGAAGCTGGGACACTGGTCAGTCAAAGGGATGGGAAAGTCAAGGGCAAAGGGAGGAGCGGGAAGGGCAGGACCATGGATACCTTAGAGAGGCCAGGATGCCTATTAGAGCACGGAGGTTTTCTGACTTCAGGATAAGTAACTTCAGGTTTTCAGCTGACCCTGCAGTCAGAATTTTTCAGAACGTTAACTTCTCTGAGACTCTTTTGCTCTTCAAAAGGGGGGTTATAGATCTCTAAATTATGAGATAATAAAGATTTTTGAGGTAAGGTAAGCAGTTTTTTGATCAGTAGGAAACCCAGGTTGTATCTGCCCAGAAGCTATACACCTAGATTTGGATGCAGTACCCTGGTTTCAGTTCACATTCCTTTCTCCTGAAACAGTGATAAATTATTCACATATGTTCATGACATCAAAGTGGGATAATGTTTGGAAACCAGCATTTTTTTTTTTTTTTTACAGCTGTTGATAAAGGACAGCAGTCTCTCTGATAGTTTTACAGGCTGACTTCTAGCCAGCCTGACCTCTCAGTCCTTAGAGCAGAGCTGATATAGATAAAGGAAGAGGTAGATAATAACAGGGAAGTCCTAGCACCACCATCCAGTACCTGGTGCCCACAAGCTTAATAGTCACCTCTGGGTTCATCTAGCACATGAGCAAGGTTATACTTCCTTTAAGTTATCTTAACTTAGGCTTCTGTCACTCACAACCAATGAAGTCCTTCTTTTTATAGTATCATTTTCCTTATTGTGCCTTTTTTTCCAAGTTGAGCAAGGGAGAAATTGAGGAATATCTGTTTAAAGAAATGATTTTCCCTAGCTCCACAACCTTGAGAATCCTTGGACTCCATCCTTCACCCAAAACATTCTAAATACCACGTCTCTTAAAAGCAGCTTACATGGCTGCTGTCTCAAAACAGCTTTGGGTATGGGCAAAGGATTAAGTCTTTACTTCGTTTTTATAGGTAAGCTTTGGTCATGCACAGAAACAGACTGTGTTTGATGCTAGTTTCTCTTGGCCAGTTTGTGTTATGAGTATCGTTCGCCAAGGTCTTAACTATTGAAACTCAGTCCTGGCTTGCTCAGGCTGATCGCTCTATTATGGCCTTTCGTGGTCTTTTGTTCCTTTGCACATAGCTCTACCACCTTCCACTCTCTGGCTTCTTGCTTATGTAGTTTTAGCCACCCCATACTTGTAACTAACATATGGGATTGTTGACTACTCTACTTTTCCAGGTATTAAATTTGTGGTTGTTCTTCCTACACCCTCAATTCAGGTTGAAGGTGATATAGGCAGCAATAACAAGGAGATCTGTTTCACTCATGGTTAGAATACCAATGAACTTTCTAACCACAATGCCATGCAGAACTATATTGCATACACTTGAGAAAGAATACCTCACATTTACCTCATGATACTGATCCCACTTTCTTTTCCTGCTCCTCACAACAAATGTCTCCCTTTAAGCAGTATCATGAGTAACTCAATACAGTAGCATTATCAACCAAGTCATCATCATATTTTAGGAATTAACATCATACATAAATATAGGCAAAAGAACTTTTTCTATTTCAGAAAAAGCATAACTCTGCCATCTGAAATAAACTCTTTGATATAATTACTTTCTAATTATTATGGGATTTTAATCTCATCATTGGTGCATGAAAACTGCTTTCAAATGTTGGAGAGACATGTCATAAAATATTCATATTACGGATGGCCCTAAGGAACACACAAAGTGAAAATTAGAAAGAGGAAAAAAATCAGTTTAGTATAGGAAAGAATGTTTTCAATTCCAGAGCTTACTCGTTTTAGTAGTTGGTGATATTTCTGTCACTCTGGTGAGTGTCAGTGAGTTAACAAGAACAGGTTTGAAATATCAGTGCTCAGCATCCAAAAAACAATTTTAGTTTGGAACAAAGAATCTTCTATTTGAACGTATGAGTTTCTAGTCATAAGTCCCTCTCTGAGAACCTTGGGATACTTTTCTTTATGTTCACTTTCTGCATCATGAGCAAAACTTCCATCTGGTCTACCATTTGGTCTATCCTGACAATCTGGAGCTCCTAAGTGCAGTTCACTAACAAAATTACTTTAGGTCTCTAGGGAGACTTTCTGCTATGACTAATACCTCAAGATTTATGCTAAATTTTCTCATTTTCATCTAACTGATGGAAAATGCACCCATGCTGTCTTTCCAAAGAGTGAAAGTACTCTCTGTAAGCTGTGAAAGTCTCTCCCTGACCTCACAATCTTACCCCGGAGTGCAGGTCTTCATTTAGGAGCACCTAACTATAGGTTTAGTTTAAGTCTTATTATCTTAGAATGTGAGAAAACAAGCAAGTGACTAGAAAACAATTACTGGGGCTTGGAGGGTTGTAATAAAGATAGCTAACAGAAATCATTGGGAGATTAACACTTTTTTTCTTTCTTAAAGAAAAAAGACTGGGTATATATGCCTAGAAAAAAGGCAGTTAACATGGAGATTGAAAATATAGATTTTAATAAGATGGAAGTGAAAATTTTAATTTATTTTGAAATATTGGCTTGTTCACACTTCCTTTTAGAAATTAGTATTCAGTAATGCTGTTCTTTGTTAATAATGTTTTTAATTTCACCATCTTCTCTTCATCAGACCATCGAGTTCAAATATCATTTTTACATACTCCATGAATCACTCTATGCAATAATAATCCAGAAAGAAAAACATTCCAAGTGTTCATACCTAATAAAATAAAGCCCTATCAATTAAAAATATTAATTTAAAAAAGCGACAGAGTTGAACATATGATGCCTTCAAATTTCTCTTCTTCCACTCAGGGGGTTCTTTTGACTTTTAAAATCTCTATGTTGAGCAAAATGTTGAGGTTAGATGCATGAGGAAATCATTCACTATACTTGAAGGCTAACATAGCATCAAACACAAACAGAATGCTGAATGGGATTAACTTTAGGATGAGCTTTTTTGAGCACTGAACTCATGCTCATGCACTGTCATGGACGGTGAATATGAGGCACTTTCCTTAAAAAACAAGGGGCAATGGTTAATAGGTTGGCTTGAAAATGAATTAAAACATTCTCTCAACTAGGGTATCCCTTTTATAAGAAATAATTTATCTAACTTTGATACTTAATATAGATTAATTTTACTGATTTTAAATACAAGCTGTAATTAAACTTCTCTAAAAGACTGCTCTTATGGGCCAGAAACATTCAACTACTAGACACTGAGAGGGAAAAGGACCAGGGAGCTTCTGTAAGTGGAGAGAGTTAATTGGCTTAATTGGCTTCTTGTGGCCCAGGCTGTGCTCATGATTAAATTAGAGCAGCTTTGGTTGTTGGGCAGCATCAGTATTTGGGAAGATGATGTATGTCCCGAGAAAGGGGATAGAAAAAGAAAAATAATTGGCATATAGAGCACAAACTTGGATCATGAAAGATAAAAGTTTTTTTTTCCTTAAAATAAATCTCTGGAATTTCTATGTTGAAGGTGGAATTAATCTTTGTAAAAGATCAAAGCTTGACACTGACAACCTGTTTTAAGAAGGAATTTCATGAATATAATTCAGAGGTCTCTAATATTTTTAATTTTAACTTAATTATAATCATACTAGAAAACACGGTTGTTACTAGTACATATGATAGCAAGCAATGATATACACTTTTTTGTTTGTTTTTGGAGACAGGGTTTCTCTGTGGCTTTGGAGGCTGTTCTGGAACTCACTCTTGTAGATCAGGCTGGCCTCGAACTCACAGAGATCTGCCTGCCTTTGCCTCCCAAGTGCTGGGATTAAAGGTGTGTTCCACCATCGCTGGGCTTAATATACACTTCTTTAGACTTCTGTAAATCATTACACATCTCAATTTTGGGTACTAAGGAATCTTAGATGTATACTAAGTAATACGAACTATGAAAATCCTAAATAAAATGGCAAAATCAAACAAAACCAAGAAAAACTTTCTCTTTAACTTGAGTAAATATGCATTGAAAAGTATTCATGACATCAAATTCTAAAACTAGAAATCTCAATAAATGTTCCAAATCCAGATATTTTTAAAACTTAACATAATAAGGAGGAACTCAACAGTATGTTTAATGGAATGTTAGCATATCAACTTCCACCGGGATGTCCAAGACACAAAGAGAGCCTCTGCCTCCTCTGCATCCTTTCTCCCAATGGCTTCTTTCTGTGCATGGATGCTCTGTTTCCTCAGCATCCACTTAAAGGTTACCTAAGATCTGCAGTCTTCCTCCATCCCTATTGTTTTAGCTGTTTCTCACCGGAACCACAGTGACCTAGAAGACATTGCTGGAGTTCTTGTCTAGGTCACTTTTGCCTTGTATAAAGGTAAAGTACTTTTAAGAACTCAGGATATAAATTACTTCTCACCCAGGCCATTCTTTACTCTGTTAATGTCCCTATACTTTTAGCTGTGTAGTTAACACTTCAGTAACAGAGTGACTCTTCCTCAACTCATGCATCCAGAACTTTCTCCATGCCTTTTCTTTTGTGAATATCTATTTTATTTCCAACATAGTGTTTTTTTTTTTTTTTTTTACTATTTGGGAATTTCACCCCAATCACACCATCTTAGTAGTCTTCTTAGGCCCACTCCCCCAACTCTTATGCCTTCCCTTCCCCGGAAAGGAAGAAAAAAGAAAACACCAAGTCTAATTTGTGTCTCCCATATATTTGTTGGAGCACACCTTTTCTAAATTGAAATGTTCTTCCCACTTTCCTGCATTTCTTTACCTAAGCAGTTTCTATTTTATCATATTCCAGTTCTCCAGAAACACTGACCTATCCCTTCTTTGCAATCCCCAAGTGTACTATGAATGCATCAATCACAGAATTTTTGATAATATGATGAAATTATCAGATACTGAGTCTAATACTATTTCTAACAACAAAAGACTTAAGGCATTGTCAAGGCAACTTAAAAGTCTTGTTGAATTGTAGAAACATACTAACTGATTGTTTTAAAAATATTCAACCAGGGGAGTAAAGTGAATGTAATATTTTAATTTTTTAGAGTTTGCCTCCAGAAGATGTCTGTTCATAGGTACAGCTGCAGAGCATTGTCTGAGCAGATTGGCTTACTGCCTGGAACCATGTCAGTGCTTTGCCTAAAGCAGAATGTGATTGTTCAGGCAGCAGGTACCATGGCAGGTCTCCAGGCATGTGTGAATCCATTCTCTTTTGTATGAGACTTCTATAATTGTTACTGTGAAAAATAATATGGTTTGGTTCAGTAACCTTAAGCAGGCAGTATATTTCTGTTGATCTACATCCTAAAGTCCTCATTACCTTATATTTTCAGCATGGGGGGATACATACAAAATCTTCCTACTCCAAAAGAGAGGCCCACATGCGAAATAAATGACATTAATTGATCATCCTATATATCAACTCTCCAGAGCTATTCTGTGCCCTCCATTACCTATAGCTCTCAGGTAGCAGTGATTTTCAGTTTATAACTGCAGTATTTTTTTTATCTCAACAGACCAATATAATAATATCCAAAGGGCAATTTTCAAACAAAAAAAGTTTAGATTATGCCAAAGATGGACAAGATTTTACTTATGTATTAATAAATATGTTTATCATGTCCTCTTTGTTTTGATATTCTATAAAGAGGGTACAACCTAAATCTAATGTAGAAGATTTATTTGAAAGAATTTTTTAGACAATTTGCATTTTTAGGAAAGAATATTTCAGAATTAAACATTGTAGAATGTACCCTCTGCATGTCTTTGCATGACTCATTCACACTCTCTTCACCCCATTTACAGAGTGGCTGGTAAGAAATATTCCTTACTTGGTATTGTGAGTATCAATGGTGTGGAAGAGCTCATGTAGTTCTTCTCCACTGAGAACTCCATCTGCAAAATACGCTTTAAATTCCTCAAAGGACAATTTCCCATCATCTGAAATAAGAACAAAGAGAAAAGAAGCAAATCATTTCAACCTTGTGTGCTGGTCTACTCTTGGTTTTCAAAACTTAGTTCTAGTGTCTTTCCTTGTTTGTTTATGCTCGACACGCATACCTTAAGAGAGAAAGAAAAAAAGAACAAAAGTTAGAAGCATTAAAAAGAAAAGGAGAATATTTCTACACTGGATAAAGAACGCCAATGAATGCACTGATGTATATCTTCCTGGTTTTGAGTCTTTTTGGTTGGTTTATTGCCATCACAAACATTTAAGAAAACATTTACCTAGTTATGAAAAATGATTCGCACAACAACATGAAGGGCCAAGAAGATGTTTCACTTTCATGACACTAAGCCTACACAGAATCTAGCAGGCCTCAGGATAAATACTGGATGCTTAACAAGTATGTTTTTAGTGAGTATTTACACAAGGATATGGTTTACTATAATGCAACAAACTGTGTTCATTGTCTCATTAAACTAGTGAGTGCTTTTAAAGCCAAACACAGTTTTCTTATTTGAGATACAATAGCAAAACATAATCAGAGTCCAATAAAAGATAAAATGTACAGGCATAAGCATAGATATTTTTGAACAACTGGGAGTAGTAAATTCAGTAAGAAACAGATGCACTTTAAATAAGTGGGAATTCAGGTGATAGACTCTTTTCACTTCTAAGAGCAGGGTTAGTATCATTTACACCTGACTTTGAATAAAAGCACTGGAGAAGCATAGATGGAAAAACAAAACACATTATCAACATGCAAAACATCAATGCATGGCACAGTAACAACAAATCTGAAGGAATGAAGGGCACCCAAGGGAGAGCGAGAATCCTTTTCTATTCAGTCATTTGTCAGACTTTTCAGAGAGGCTGCCAAGTGCCTCTCAGTGATGGAATAAGCCTTTGCGTTTATAACACTGCAACTAAGATCAGACAAAAAAGTTGCCCAGCATCATGAAACTCCTCACTTAGACCAACCAGCAATACTGCAAGAAACAACATAGAGGCCTATCATTGACTAAAAAGTCTGGTTTAATAGGACTAGATGATCAAGATTATTTTGTGCACTTTTCCAACAGATGGCCCAAAAATGCCTGAAGTACTGTTGAAATGCTGATTCCTGGGTGTTACCCAAGCATCAGAATTGCACAAAGAGCCTAGAGTGTGGTCAGGTAAGATGGATGCTTTTTGTTTTTGTTTGTTTTTTTAACAGCCTTAATAGCTTCTCCTTGCACTACACCAAGGAGGTATTACTATAAAGGAAACAGCAGGCCTGAATTACTCAATTCTTCAGTAAAGACTTAAAGTCTGGCAAAGTTTTAAAGATCCTGGTTCGTGAAATACAGAGATTTTCATTTTCATTTCATTTTGCTTTTTCATTTTTCAGACCCAATCCCACAAGCTTCCACTTCATTCTTGCTAACAGTTAGCAGAGCAGATGTGGCCATCTGAGTGATAAAAATCTAGATCTGGATCAAGCTTGCGAAGATTCCCCGACCAGAGTGACCTCCTGGGTCCTCCCCCTCAGCTAAGCAAACTCAGAGTAGCTGCAGAGAGGCCAATGCACCAGCTTCTTTATTCTTTTTCAGTGAGTTATGGAAATTCAGCCCCATAGAGCCTATTGTATAGCTGGATGTGAATCATTATTTTGATAAAGAAATAAATAAGCCACTAGATGGAGAAATTGTTCATAAACTGGGTCTAGAGTCAGCTGTAGTGGTGCACACCTGCAAAGCCAGCACTCAGGAGGTTAGAGCAGTAAAACCTAGATTCCAAGGCTACAATGTGAGGCCCTGCCTATGAGCAAGCAAGCAAGCAAGCAAACACATTAATTAAAGAGGAGAAAACTATAAATGAACATACTATTTTCTCCACTGCCGCTGTGCTGTGCAGTAAATATGAACTTACATACTGATTATGGAATGTTTCCTATAGTGAGCCATTAATATTCTCTGGCGAGTTGAATCAGGCCTTGGAACTGGTTTCCTGTGCTTCATGTGGGTGGGGCAGGCCTCTGAGGTCCGGTGTTTTATAACTAGGGGAAAGGATTTCAAGTAGTAATGCACATTATGTAAAATAAAAGCTTTGGCTAGCAAGTGCCATGATTAAAAAAGAATGACAAAAAAAAATATCTCCTATTGGTAAAAATATATAATAAGGGAATGTAAGCATTAAATTGCAGCCCTGGTTTGAAGAGTAGGAAATATGTGTTGAAAGCTGTTTTTATCACATGCAGGATTCTTGAGAGTCTTCGTGACAGGCTGCCACCTTGTAAAACAAGCAATTGCAAAGAATTCCTTTCAAGTAGTTCTGGACTAGTACTAAAATTTTAAACAAAAGCTTAATAGAAAGGGTGAAAACTCCCCTTGTGCGATTCAGTATTAATAAGGCAATTATATTTTTACTAATATATTTCATTTCAATTTCAGTATTCCTAATGAAATACCTTTTGAAATAGAACAAAACAATAAAAACTTGACGTAAATCGACTTGCCTCACAAAACAGGCATGCCTTCTGAGACCAGCCTTGCTCCAGGGACAAAGCTTCACTTTTACCCACAATGTACACAGGCTTTTCAACTCTTCTTTCAGAATCGCGCTGTTCATCTCAGTTTGTCCTGGACATTTTGACCTTCTCAGCTTCATGCCCTTTATTGTTGAGGGGGATGGTTTGGAGACAGGGTTTCTCTGTGTACCTTTGCAGACCAGGCTGAACTCAAACTCACACAGATTCGCCTGCCTCTGCTTCCTGAGCGCCGGGATTAAAGGAGTGCGCCACCCTCGCCCACATTTTTTTTTTTTTTTAATTGAATTTTTTTCTCCGGCATCTTCACACCTGTATATAATGAATTCTGATTGTTCTCACCCCTTCCTGCAAAACTCCTCCTTCCTGGACAATTTCTTCCCCGTGTTTATGTCTTCTCATTTGTTTGTGTCCCTCTGGGTTTGTGCCAGGGCCTTCTGTGTTGCGTTGGGACTGGAACTATCCAGTGGAATGTGGTGAGTACACCAGTGGTTACGCAACTGAAGGTGGGCTGCCCACAATTCAGCAGGAAGGAGCATAACCCCCGAAACCACTCCCCAGTCTGTGACTGACAGCTGAGTGTTGTCTTGTGCAGGTCGTCTCAACTTCTGGGAGTTATGACCACATTGTGAGTACTGTGTCTAAAGGATGGGATTTTGCTTGCCCGCTCCTAGCTTTCAGCTCTTCTCTTCATCTGCTCTTCTACATTGTTCCCACAGTCTCACAAGGATTAGGATAAATGACTTGCTTAGGGCCAAGCCCGCTTTCTACTCTCCCTATCTTGTCTATGAGTCCATGCGTTCACTGCCATTCACTGCAAGTAAGCTCCTCTTATCAGGGCTGTGTAAGAGTATAAACAGATACTTCAAACACATTGACATTTTGTCTATTTAGCTAACCATCAATAGTAATTGCCTTCACACGATCTATGAACTTCTAACACTTAGGCTTTCCTTACTAATTAAAGTTTCTCATACAATATATTTGGATCATACTTTCTCTTCTCCCAACTTTTCACAGAACCTCATTAACCCTACCCACCCAGAAAATGAAAAACAACAACAAAAACAAACAAAAAAGAATGTAGAGTTTTTTGTTGTTGTTGTTGTTGTTGTTGTTGTTGTTGGTGGTGGTGTGTGTGTGTGTGTGTGTGTGTGTGTGTGTGTGTGTGTGTGTGATGACCAACTACTCCTGAGAATGGGGCCCACCCAGTGACACTCCATTTGAGAAAACTGATTTTCCCTTTGTCAATGGGTATTATTTGCAAATAGCTTTATTAAGGGTAGCACCCTATGCCCATTTCCTCCTCAGTGCTATGACCCATCTGTCTGTGAATTCACATGTGCAGTCTCGTTGTTTCTGGAGTCACCCATCACCTCTGATTATTACAGGCCTTTTTACCTCTTCCCCATAGCTCCCTGAGCCATGAGGGCAGTCAGAAGTAGGAGGTTGACAAAGCCATGCCCTTTAGAACTGATAGCTCCCAAATCCCGTACTCTCTGCAGTTGTCCGGTTGTAGGTCTCCATGTTAATCTCTATTTACTTCAAGAAGAAGCTTTCTAATGAGGGTTGACTGATGCACTGATCTATGGGTGTAGCAGTGTGATTGATATATATATATATATATATATACACACACACATATGGCATCACTGCACATGTAGATACATTTTGTCCGGTAGATTTGTGTTGTAGTTTATAGAGTTCTTTCCTGCGCAAGACTAGAAGCACATATAGCACTTCTTGATACTTTGGAAGCTAGCTAGTAACTCAATTCTAACTAATTTCCTCAATTCCTTGCAGCCATGACATGTGACATCTTCAACAATAGAGTTTTGTCATCTAGTTCTAGTAGACAGCATGCAAAAAAAAGCAAAAGCTTCTATTTTGAGGGCTCTGGGGGCTATGCTGACCAACAACTCCTATGGAGGTGTCCCACATCTGGCACTTGGGTTCTTGTTTAGTATCTTGCTTCTAGAAACAGCTTTGCTTAGATATATTGGATATCTCCCTTCATATATTGGGAATATGGGAATACCCACCTTTGATTTTGGTTAACTCTCCTCTCCCTCATCTCCTCAGCTCCCTTATCCCCTTTGGCTATTCCCTGTTAAGGAGAATATGCCTTAGTTTATAATTATTTTGGCCTTATAGTCTAAATTCCGCTAACTTTTTTGAATGGAAGGCAGTAGAGCCTTGTTGCTAAGAACAGACTTTTTAAAAAGTGCTCCTACTTTTACGTATTATTGCATTTAACATAATTTTGTGTCATTAAGTAGATATTATATTCACATATCTAAAAAACCAAACAGTATAAAATGTATACACTGTGAATTCCCCTTTCTTTATTTTCTGTCTGTTTAAAATACTTTAATTTAAAAACTGTGTCTATGTTTGCGAACACATCCCCCATGGAGGGATAACTGCCTTAATCTAGAGACAGGAGAGAAGCCCTAGTCCCTACTTCACATGACCTGTCAGATCTACATGACCCCAACTGGATGGCATTCCCCTACATATGGAATTGGGGTGGGGGGATGGGAGGGTGGTTAGAGTGCATGTGAGAGGGCAGAGAGGGTAAAAAGGAAAAAGGAAGGGAGGGAGTGAGGGAGATTGGGAGGGAGGGAGGGAGAGGGAACTGGGATCGACATGTAAAATAATAAATTAAATAAAAAAAATGCTTTGACTCCAAAATTTAAGTTGAAGGACAAGTTACTGGGGAAAAGGATTTCTATTTTTGTTTCCACAGAAAATGAAAAGATGTGGATTCCTTCCAGACTAATGTGGTTTGATCACGCCAGATCGCCTGAAACAGAGTACAAGCTAATCCTACATTCAAAACAGCTGGACAAAGCAGCCTTACAGACTACAGCCAGGATTTCTGAATCTTCTTTGAATCCCCCATGACAGCGCCCCTTACCAGCAGGAAGTAGTTTGGAAAGAACAACGCCCAAATTCCCAAATATTGTCTATAAATGTTTGTTTTCATTTAAATGGACTTTGTTATATAAAATAAATTAAAAAAACAAAACAAAACAAAAAAAAAAAAAACAAAAAAACTGTGTCTATGTTTTCTTTAGGAAAATATAAAATTCTTGTATCTCTTCATTTCTATTATGAAAGAAATATCCCAAGTTCACAGTTTTACTTGTTTTACAGAAAACATTATGGTATTGGAATAGTCACTGTTTAGTCTTTATTTTGAGGAAATTTGAAAAATACAGAGAAAACTGAAGGGAAAATTACAGTTAACCTTATATCTCACTTGTATTTCCAAGGTTTTAACACTGGGCACATTTACTTTCACCCATAGCTTTTAACCCAACAATTAATACTATGCTTGCCTTGGTAAATTACTGCATTGAGAGAGAACAGTCCTAAAGGAAATCTTGAGTTTTAAACTTGAATTGCTACTTACTAGTAGAGCACCTTCATCCATTCATTGATCCACTATTTATCAAGATCCTACTATGTGATAGACACAGTGTTTTGTGCTAAGAACATAGACAAGCCCTTATGGATCCTATGACAAGGGATATAACAAATGAATAGCAGCTGTCTTAATAAGGACAGTCCCAGGGAGGAAGAGATCTGTGAAGCATTTAGAAAGGAAACTACTCTGCTGAAAGGCCAGGGAAGACTTTCAAGTGACACTTCTTGTTAGACAGAAATGAAAGCTAAAGGATAGTGAAAGATCTCTACAAGAAAGAATCTTCTAGGCAGAGGAAATGTAAACAGTATAGCTAGAAGGACAGAGAGGATATGGTCTAGAACCTCCAAAGAGAAACCAAGACGCTCAGTCAAAGAATATCTATCTGGAGGGAGGGAGAACACAAAGCTAGATACAGAGAGGAAAAGTAGGAGATGTTATAAAAATCAGGGTAAATGGTTTTGAATTTATGCCAAGAGCAGTAGAGAGTCGCTGCCATATTTTAGAAAGCCAGGTACACTTGCAGTAAAGAGAATGGAACTAAAAGGTGTACCACAGGAGTGGAGACCTGTTAGGATGTTGCACAATGCCAGGCCCCCCTGCAAAAAAAAAAAAAAAATCAAAGATAACAAGACTGTGGTGATAACAGTAAACACACAGCAGCACAGAGGTTTTTAATCTGTTTGGAAAAGATAGAGAACACAAACTAGAGATAGCTTAAGGTGACAGGTGAGAGAAGAAATAACTCAGTGGTTATATGTAATTTTCAGAACAGAGAAAGAGGTGGATGTCACATTGCCAGTCATTTAAATATAGACTGATGGGAGATGCCATTCTGTATATGTTTCTCATACTGGTTAATGAATAAAGCACTGTTGGCCAATAGGAAAGGAAGATAGGAGGGACTAGGAGACAAGGAGGAAAGAGGAAGTAGTAAGGAGGAGTCAGCATGGAGAGACCAGGGAGACCAGACGCCTGTCCCACTCCCCGGTAGGTGAAACCACATGGAAATACATAGAAATGGGTTAATAATTAAGACAGAGCTAGCCAATAAGAAACAAGTAACAGGCCAACAGAATAGTATCAAATACAGAGTCTCGGTGTGTTAATTGGGGCTGGCGCGGCGGCCAGACAAGACCAGCGGCGGGAGGAAAAACCTTACTCGTTACAATAGACAAAGGTAGACATTAGACAAAAACGATAGGCAACTCCAGAAGTTATCTTCTGCCATGAAGTTAGAGATACCCATGGATGGAACAGAGGCATCTAGTCAGTTAAAGCCTCATATGATTTCCAGGAAGGCCAGCAGAGATAGAGGCTTGAGATGTGTGGTTAGGAGTTACCAACACAAACTAATTGGGGTTCCTGAATTAAGTCTGTCACCCCAAGAAGAAGGACAGAAGTGGAAAATCCAAGAGACCGGAACAGACTTCAGAAGCATGAATTTTTCAGTTCCAAATTTCATAAATGCTGGAACATTGTGAGGTTTAATGAGAGGCCAGGAGAGAATTCTTCATACAGAACCTAGCACACCAAGCCCTCAGTTTATGAAAGAGGCAAATTTAACATAGCACAATAAACAGAGACCATTCATGCAATTTTTAATTCTTATTTTCTGTTTTTCTTCAAAAGGTACTTACTGGAAGGCTTTAAAATTTTCTAGGGGTGGAGGAGATAATAAACACTAAGTCCCAGACTCCAAATCAATTCAAACTAAAATAACAATAACATCTTCATGAAGGAGACAATGGAAAATGCTATCAAATTTTGTGGAGGAAAATTGCTTATAGCATGAAATTATGTGCAGAACTTTGCAATTATGATTATGTATAAAGGTAAGATGGATAAATTTTCAGTAGTAAAATGTTTCAAACTGTAACAAAAAAAAAAAAAAAAAAAAAAAAAAAAGGACTTAGTGGTGGAGTCAGCATTCCAGGATTACTCTCTCACCGCCTACCAGAGATGGAAACACTTGCAAATAGCTATGTAATGATATCGTAATTCATTTTCCTAAATAACCAAAACTGGTACTTTTTCCCCAAAAATAAAAAGAAATATGGGGGTTGGGGAGAAGAGGACAAGGGCAAAGACAAAGACAGAAAGAAGGAAAGCCAGCTAGCTACTCAATGTCTCCTCCAGGTCACAAATACACAAACGAATGGAGCCTGAGCGCAGCCTTGAACCTCCTCCATGGAAAATTAAATTTACTTTTTCTGATCATGGAAAGAATTCTGAATATTTATAAGGATTCCCATTCATGTGTTACTTGAATGTTTCTGAAAGCTTTAAATATTGTAGCTTATTAAAAAAATCAAAACACTGGGAGGTACCCTTGAATGAATTGGTACAGGAGATCGCTTCCTGAACATAACTCCAGTAGCACAGACACTGAAATTGACAATTAATAAATGGGATCTCCTGAAACTAAGAAGCTTCTGTAAGGCAAAGGACACAGTCAACAAGACAAAATGTTTTCCCACAGAGTGGGAAAAAAAAATCTTCACCAACCCCACATCTGAAAGATAGGTGATCTCCAAAATATACAAAGAACTCAAGAAACTAGTCACCAAAACACCAAGTAATCCAATTTAAAAAACGAGGTGCAGAACTGAACAGAGAACTCTCATTAGAGGAAATCAAAAAGGCTGGAAGATACTTAAGAAAGTGCTCAACATCCTTAGCCATCAGGAAAATATAAATCAAGGCAACTCTGATATACTATCTTACTCCTGTCAGAATGGCTAAAATCAGAAACACCAATGACAGCTTATGCTGGAGAGAATGTAGAGAGAGGGAAACACTCCTCCACTGCTTGTGGGAGTGCAAACTTGTACATCCATTTTGGAGATCAGTATGGCTGTTCCTCAGGAAAATGGGAATCAGTCTACCACAGGATCCAGCAATTCCACTCTTAGGCATATATTCAAAAGATCCACATCCTTGCAACAAAGACATCTGTTCAACTATGTTCATAGCAGCATTATTTATAATAGCTAGAACCTGGAAACAACCCAAATGGCCTACAACTGAAGAATGGATAAAGAAAATGAGGTACATTTACATAATGGAGTACTAATCAGCAGAAACAATGGAATTTTGAAATTCACAGGCAAATGGATGGAACTTGAAGAAACCATCCTGAGTGAAGTAACCCAGTCACAAAAAAGAGGAACATGGTATGTACTCATTCATATATGGATTTTAGACACAGAGCAAAGGATCACCAGCTTACAATCCACACAGCCAGAAAAGCTAGGATACAAGAAGGACCGTAAGAGAGACATACATGGTTCCCCACAGAAGGGGAAAGGGACAAGATCTCCTGAGCATTCTGGGGGGTGGCAGTGAGCATATTTGGGGGGGCAGTGAGTGAAGGGGGAGTTAGGAGAAAGAGAAGGGGAGAAGAGGAGAACCTGAGGGAGCATGAAGATTGAGTTGGGGGAGGAATAATGGAGAGCAAGAAAAGAGATACCACAGTAGAGAGAGCCATCATAGGTTTGAAGAGAACTGGCACTTGGAAAATGTCCAGAGATCTACAAGGCAATAGTGGAGAGGCTACCTTAAATGACCTTCCCTGATAATGATATGCCATCCTAGAGCCTCTGTCCAGTAGCTGATGGAAACAGTGGGATCTGTGGTACAAAATGAGCATCTGGGGAAGACTGATTATGATTTGCAGGGGCTCAAAGAACATCAGAGAATATCCATCTCACATGCAATTCATATGTAAGCATATCAGACTGAAACTGCAGAATGCCGAGAACAAGGAGGAAATTTATAATGGATAAAGCAGCAAGATAAACATTAATTGAAGACCATGTGTCAGAATACAAAATAATGGACTTACCAGAAACCAGTATTAAAGGTGTAAATATGAAAATAATTAAGGTGCTTAAGGAATACATCATGACATAGGATTCTTTGTCCAGTACACTATGCTTCGACAGTGAATGTGAAAGCAGGAGTTTTCACAAGCAAACCAAAGCACATTCATTACCACTGGCACTGCCCTGCGAGAAATGTTAGGAAATGTTCTTTAGAGAGAAGGAAACAAAGATTAGTAGTAAATGTAGAGCCATGGAAAGCAGCAGGGTCAGAGAAAGCAATGGAAGGGAAACACAATGTCTTATGCTTCTTATTCTGAATGACGCTGTGGGATGCCTGAATGAAGCAATGATACCAGAAGCATGTCCATGATCATAGCACATTGTTAAGTGAAATGAATTGTACCAGTTTCACGAGGAACACCATGAAGAATTGGGCATGCTGGTTAAAAGACGCCTATATTACCTATGAGAGGGTATATTGTTATTTGAAGGTAGATGTTTTACTTAAAAATTTAAGGCCACCCAGGGAACAAGAGAGGAGGGGAGAATAAGCAGTTGGGAAGAAAAGGTAGTAGGTGTCACAGGGGAGGGAATGCTAGGTGGGATTTGGAGTGGAGTTTCTCAAGACACATTCTATGCATGCAGAAATAAGCACTTTCTGATTGGATTTAAGGCCTGTTTTCACACGATGAAACCCATAACTGGTCATCGTTGGGACCAGGAATCTGTGAAACAGGGCAAGGGCCTTGGGGCAGAAAAAACTATTATTAGTCTGCTAAATTCTGTCAGTTTAAACTGACCCTCAATGACGTAATTGCTATGCACATAGGTTAGGACATCTCTCCATCCTCATCAGAAAGGCTTCTTTATGCAGTAGATGGAGATTTCTTTTAGTTGGGTCTCCATTGCTGTAATAAAACACCAAGAGCAAAGGCAATTTGGGGAGGGAAGGATCTGGCATACAGTTACATCAGCAGCAAAAGCCAACTCAGGAACTCAATGCAAGAATGTGGAGGCAAGAACTGAAGTAGAGACTGTGGAAGGGATATTGCTTACCACCTTGATTCTCATGGTTTTCTCATGCTTTCCTCTACACCCAAGGAACATCTGATCTAAGCCCTCCCACATCAATCATTAGTCAAGAAAATGCCCAACAGACTTTGCTTACAGGTAATTAGATGGAGGCATTTTCTCAGTCAAGGTTCTTCTTCCCAGAAAACTCTAGCTGAACGATTCTCAACCTTCCTAATGTTTCTATCATTTAATACAGTTCCTCATGTTATGGTGACCCCCAACCATCAATTTATTTTTGTTCCTCCTCCATAACTGTACTTTTGCTACTGTTATGAACTGTAATGCATACATCTCTGTTTTCTGATGGTCTTAGGCAACCCCTCTGTTTTCTGATGGTCTTGGGTGACCACCTAAGGTGCCACAACCCACAGGTTGAGAACCACTGCTCAAGTTTGTGTCGAGTTGACATAAAACTAACCAGGACAGAGATTATCACAGAGACCCACACTGGTCAAGTAGCAGAGGATAAGGGACTCAAAAATATTCTTCTTTCCCTAAATGGGATGTCTATATCACATTCCCTCCTTCCTACACTCACAGATCATGGTAAAGGAAGAGCAGAAAAATTGTAGAGCTAGAGGTTGTGGATGACTACAATAAAGCGGTGTTTTCCCAGTGCAGCAGCACAGCTGCTCATAGAAACTCACAGAAATTGTGATGGCATACACAAGATCTGCACGAGCTCAAGCCAAACAACATCTCAGTACGGTGAGGAAAAAAAAATGGGCATGAAGTCCACTCCAAGCCAAAGAGCCATTGACAACTGATAGCTGCTAGGAGAGGGAGAGTTAGCTTTCTTTAAGTGTGTGGTTCCTGATAAGCTGACCATGAGGCAGTAGAAAGCCATATGTCCAAGACTATATGGGAAGCACAAAATAGACAAGATTGATTAAAAATAGAATTACACAAGATTGGGTGAGCAGGGAAGGGGGAATGGATCTGGGAGGAGTTGGGAGAAGTGGTGAATATGGTAAAAATACATTGTATGAAATTATCAAAGAGCTAAATTTTTTTAAAGTAAAAAAAAGCCCATGAAAACAAAAGAACATTTTTAATAAAAAAAATGCTGAAATATAAATGGTGAGCCAGATGTGGTATGGCATGCCTCTAACACTAGTGTTCAGGGGGTACAGGCAAAAGAAGGCAAAACCAGTCATAGCTACACAGGAAGTTGGAGGCCATCCTAAGTTGGAGATCCAGACACTGTCTTAAGAGTCCAAAAAATAAACAAAAATGCACATTACAAACTTACATTAGTTTAAAATATTTATGGTCTCAATAACATTTAAGAAAAGAAATACAATACAATAGATTTGTTAAAGGAGGAAATAAAATAGAAACTACAAAATGCATAAAAGATGAGAAAGAACAACTACAAAAAATACAGCACAAAGGAGCCAGTGAATAAAGCAGGAAGAATTTAAATAGAATAGCGGTGAAATAAATTGGGCATCTTTGGATTTTAATATCTTGAAATGGCATGATGGTACTGAATGTTGTGGACCTCTTACCCCTAACAAACACTCCTCATCCAGTCATGGGAAAACATGTGCCAAACCCCGAGGGAGGGCTTCCTCCAAAATAGCATACTGAGTATTCTCTAAACGGTTAAGATTGCCACTATTAAGAAAAGTCTGGTAAACTTCCAGCTAAGAGAAGTTTAAGGGTACCTGAAAGGAATAGGCTACTGAAGACGGAGTTTCTGTTCCACCAGGTCTCACAGCCATTTAGCCCCAAATAAACACACAGAGGCTTATATTAATTATAAACTGTTTGGCCAATGGCTCAGGCTTCTTATTGGCTAGCTCACTCTTAATTATTAACCCATAGCTATTACTCTATGTATTTCTACATGGCCTTATCTTACTGGAGGATGCCCAGCATCCCATCTTCCCAGTAGCTACATGGCCTCTCTCCAGTGGCTTCTCTCTGCATCCTCTTCCCAGAGTTCTCCTAGTCTGGTAGCTCCACCTATACTCCTTGCCTGGCTACTGGCCAATCAACATTTTATTAAACCAATAAGAAAAACATATATACACAGCATACAGAAGGACATTCTCCCATCAGGCTACTTAGGGTGGAGCCCTGGGGTAGGAAGAAGACGTTAGGAAGAAACTAAAGAAGTTAGAATGAAGCATGGCCTCTAGCTAAAACTAATGTATTGACACTGGCTCATTAGTTATAACAAATATCTCATAGTAATGTAAGATAGTAGTAGTATGAGAAGTTAGGTGCTGGGTACATGGGGACTTTCTACAAAGTATTGGTATCTTGAATCTTTAAAACGTGTTTACCAGCTATGTTGTAAAGAATTGCGTGGAGGGGAGGAGGGTCGAATATGTTGGGCATCATGTCTCCAATATTCTGAGGATTGAACTTGGGTCCTTATATGTGCAAGATGTCCTGTCCTAGTTAATTTAAGTGGCTGTCACCTGGAAGTGGTTAGAGTCAGCTGGGAAGGGATTAATTAAGGATTGCCTCATCATATTAGCCTGTGGGCAATTCTGTGGGTTCTTTTCTTGATTGATGACTGATGTGGGAGGGCCCAGCCCACTCCGGGTGGCATCATCCCTAAGCAGGTAGGTATGGGCTGTATAAGAAAGTTAGCAGAGACCAAGAGAGAAAGTAAGCCAGTATTCCTCCATGGTTCTTGCTTCTGATACTGCTTGAGTTGCTATCTTACTTCCCTCAAAGATAGAGTATAACCTGGAAGCATGAGGTAAAATAAAGCCTTTCTGTCTCAAGTTTCTTTTGGTGTTTATCATAGAAACAAAAAGCAAATTAGGAAAGCTAGCAAATATTTAGACACCAGGACATTTATCTGTTATATAAGAATAGTTTCACTACTTTGGAATTGTGCTGGGAATATTTAAAAATAAACTGAGAGAATGAGTGTATATTACTGGAAAAATAAGGAGACATTTAATGTCACTTCTATTGAGAACTAACAATAACATTTTATGTGAGATTACAATAAACCAAATATACCCCCAGTTATTGTGGCTTTCATATAATGACAAATAAACCATTTGTTATAGGAAGATTTAATTATTTGTAGAGGACATAGATTCAAAATTATCAGCATAAAGCATATTCCATTTATAGCCAAATTTTACTCACAAGTGAAAAATATTTTCATACAGACATAGATGTGAGGGTTCAGTCTACAGATGACTTGCTTACCTATCTCCACATCCATCTCACTTTCATCCCTAGTTAATCGTTTCTATTTTTTCTCCAAGAGAGGAAAAGCTGTCATTTTTGCTTCATCAAAAGCCATTCTCCCTTCTTTGGCTGGAACAGTGATTTTCACAGGGAGATCACTAGTCCTCTCTCCCTAGAATGAAGCTTTATACAACCCACCCCATTACGTGCACACTTGTGTGTATGCAATTGTTGGTGTTCTGTGTGTGGGGGTGTGGGGTGTGGCATGTATGTGGTGTGTGTGATGTGTATGAGTGGTGTTGTGTGATGTATTGTGATGTGTGTGGGGTGTGTGATATGTATGTGTTGTGTGTGTATGTGGTGGTGTCACATGTGGACATGTGACTAGTTGGCCAATCAGAGAAAACTTCCAGATTTTTACAAAATCATCATGGGGGGAAAGCCCTTTCCTTTCTGTCCTCCTTAACTGGTGGCACACAGTTCAGGAGCTAACTTGCCACCACTGGAAAGAAAGCCTACCTCCCAGAAGACCAGCCAGAGGAAAACCACAACTGAGGAGTAGAGAAGTAGAGATAAAAAGAGACAGGATAGTTTCTGAACACTTGGATATGGCAGAGCCTGAAACTATACTAGTTCCCAGCTTGTTTCAATGCTAAAAACTGGCAATTCCCCAACTTTAGTTATAATATTCAAAACTTTTAAATTTAAACTGAATTGGTACTAACTGAATATCCATTCTTGTTTTCCTTCAGCTTTCTGAACCTTTACCCTTCCTCAGAGAATTCATGCAGAACAATTATTACATAAGTCCTTTTAAGCCACTCTATGCTTGGGGACCTTCTCTAAAATTTTATACCCCGAGGCTTATTAGTCACTTGGCTTCTGGATCTTTTGCATTGTTGAAGACATTGTTATTCAGTCATCCACATGCCTATGACTCACTCACAATTAGACACTAAGTTCCCACAGGGCACCATCATCCAGCAGCCATCCATGTCTCACACCACTAAAGATTTCTTATTGATTAACTAAATTTTCTCAAATCCATGTACAAAATTAAAGAGGCATTCCTTTCATTTCACAAATACATAGTGTTTTCTATGCCTGTGAAGTCTAGCTCAGTATTGGTCTCGGCTACATTTCATGGTGAATCTACAACTGATGAATCATATCTTTAGGACCTACAGGGAACTAGGGAGGGAAGCTGATGTGTTTTGATTATTCACAATGTTAACCACCATCCACACCATCCATGAGGATTTACCTTTCTTATTCTTACCAGTTACCCCACAAATTAAGTCTTATGATTCCTACCTCAAAAGCAAGGAAATAATCTCAGAGAGATTAATTCTCCAACTTCACAGTCTAATGAATGTATCCTAAAGTTTCTATATCCTTTACTTTGTGTTAGGATACTCTCAGTCACACAAAGAGCATGGATCAAAATGTCTGGTGTTTATGCAAATGAAAAACATAAAACTCAAGGTTAACATTTGATTTCTGTGGTTTCATATTTCTATTACATGTATCTTCAAACATCGATGTTAATCAGGATAATTCCACACTTTCTGTCTTTTCTTCTTAAATTAGTTTGAGTTACTCAGTATTATTTGTCTATTACAGAAGATCAATATTTCTACTCTGGACAGAGTAACACTCTGCAGAGATGGGTTATAGCAAATGAAGTGCCTTAGTCAGGTGTTAATCCCATTAGCTGGAAAGTACTCTAGATATAAACTTTATTTACAACCTCTATGTCCTGGAGCTTTATCTCAGGTTACTCACAGATAAAACTGCAATAATGATACCACCCTCTCTGTGGAATCATATGAAGACTGTCTGGCACCTTGTATGAAGAAATGCTTTATTAAGTTATTTGCTATTATTAGTACAACACTTTCATTTGATGCATGAACTAATATTCTCGAGATTATATAAAACTCGGTAATATACAGACTGAAATGTCAGAGTTTTATACAACCATTTATATGTGATTCATTTAGGATGTCAGGGGAAACACAGAAGCGTCACAGATGTTCGTAGCAACTTTCATGAATAAATGTGATGCAAAAGCTGCAGAGAACTAAGCTCTTACTATGAGGCTCTTGCTGCGCCATCCCACTACCAACCTGGCCACCTAAACTAGAAAACAGAATGTGCTTGCCACTCCAACTGCCATGCACAAGGATGTGCTGTTGAACTCCTTCATCTTTGTCACTAACCTGTCAATTAATTAATAATTCTTTGCTAATTATGTCAAAATGTCACCTTCTCTTTGTCATCACTGTTCTTTACCGTTGGTCTATTTGCACCTTCGGTAGCTTTACTCTGGTGGGTTTTAAGATGTGCTAAGTAGAAGATTGCAGAGGCTCTGACTAGCATGGACCATGTGGAGAGAGAAGTAATTGGGTAGTGACGTGGGAATGGCAGGCCTGTGAATGGATTTCATGCTTAGTTACTAGAAGAGGGGGAGCATGGAAGAGGTTGAAGCTTCTGGATGGACTCGCTGGTGACTGGCGCTCCTGTACTCACATAGGAGAGGCTTCAGAGGAGCAGAGCAAGGAGCTAGATCAGATGTTAACATCTAGACCAGTGTGGGAACAGGACAATACATAATTTTACAACTTGAGAACTTTTCTTCTTATTCTCAACTTTTATGACTCAGCTCTGGTTTCTTCTGTTCCCTGGAATCACTTGTCTTCCTCTATAGGATGAAGTGAATTTTCCTCACCATCTTAGGCAGAATTAGCCTTATTTCCCTTCATAGCATCCCAACTGTTTCATGATGTTCGTGATATAATTATCACAGGAGTACACGTGTTACTAAGCATGATGAAATGTAAAGGCCTTGTTTGAAAAAGGAATATATATATATATATATATATATATATATATATATATATATCTCCACACATATACATAACTTTATATGTACACATTTATATAACTCTATACACACATACAACATACATACATATAATTTTATATACAACATTTATAAAATGTATACACACACATATAAACTTTTACATAATTATATACCTTTATAGAGGCCAAGGGAATACATCCATAGACTATCTGTACAATGTAACAAGTACATGATGTACATGATGCTATAAATGGAAGCATGAAAGATAATTGGGTGAAATATTTATTAAGTTTACATTTCTCACTTGTGATATATTCATGTGACTTCAACTTTAACCTCCCCATGAGCATAGCATATGGGTATAACTACCCAATGTTTGTAGGTATCAAAAGGATTTGACAAATTGGTCCTTATTTAAAAATAATTCCTCTGCTGTTCTAGGATTACTATTGCTGTGATAAAACACCGTGACCAATAGTAAATTGGGGATGAAAGGGTTTATTTAGTGTATGCTTCAAGATCATAAGTCTGTCATTGGAGGAAGTCAGGACAGCAACTCAAGTAGGGATGGAACCTGGAGTCAGGAGCTGATTCAGAGGTCATGGAGGAGTGTTGCTTACTGGTTTGCTCCCCATGGCTTATTCAGCCTGCTTTCTTATAGAACCCAGAACCACAGCCAAGGGATGGCACCACCATCCACAAATGACCATTAATTAAGAAAATGACTTACATGGAGGCATTTTCTCAGTTGAGTTTCCCTCCTTTCAGATAACTCTAGCTTGTGTCAAGTTGACATTAAACTGTCCAACATACTCTGGTAAACAGAATTCAAAGAAAGCTGAATTGGAAGGATAAACTTTATTGGAAACCAGTGGCTTGAAAGTCATTTCAAGTAGACAGAGCTATGCTTACACATACACAGAGAGATAAGATGGGTGATCTGGAGTTCAGTGTCCTAAAGACACAAATTGAGGTAGATAGGTAAGTAGGTAATGCCCTGCTAAAGAGCCTATGCTTTATCTTGTGGACAATAAATGGCAAATGTAGGATTTAATACACAAACGGAAAGACTACTCCAGGGTGGCCCCAATGAAGACTTCTATCATGGCATTCATTATCATGTATGATTCATGTCTAGCTCAAATTAATTTCCCCCTCAAAACATATTAGCTTTAACTGTTCCATCAGCTGTCTATCACACCAGACTCTTGCCTAGGGACCAAATGTCTGGAAACTGTAGAAGTCAGGTGAAGTAATTGTCTCATTGGCCATGCCTTCCCAGCAACAGAAGCCTTGGCCCATGGATCAGGTGTAGTATCCAGTAGGAGTGGACACTATGGGCCAAACCTGATCAAAATCCAGAGTCCATTTGCTGAAGCCAAGATCAGATGTAATGATCTAACAAACAAAGTAAAGGAGAAATACAATTTCATCAGGTCTTTTTTTATAGAATTGTCCAGCAATGACTCAAGGATATCACTTGGTGAGTAAGTCCCCAAACTTGTGAGTTTGACAGCTGGGTACCTCACTGGAATAGCATGCTCCAAGGATGGCCATCTTAATGTTGTGTACCTTTGTGATCTGTTGAGTGTTAGCATGGTCTGTTATGCAGACCCTCCTATGAGTCACTCAAATTGCTGCCCTTTCTCCCTCACCCCTTGGCCAGTTAGCAGTCAGAGCAGTGTGTGACTCAACTCACTAACACCAGTTAGGATGACCTCTGGGGAGTGTGGGGGTTAGATTTTCTGGGAGGCAGACAGATGGGGAGAGTGGACAGAAGTAGGTAATAAAGGTGGTGAATTTACAAGATGGCTGGCTTCTTCCTCAGTCACCTAATCTGAGACAAGTGTCTGATCTTTTAAAACAAAGGCCTACCTGTAGGCCCCTGCTTGAGGACTATCTCAACAAGGCTGGATCAGGGCATGTTTGCATAACAGCTGGGAGCCATCCAGTCTTTCTCCAAAGTGACCAGCCCTAAATTATCAAGAGCCCACCCCTCAATGACTTTAAAAATCCCCAGACCTCAAGGAGAAGTTGAGCTCAGTGCCCCTACCCTACACCCCTGCTTTGCAGAGTCTTTTCTTTCTGTTCTTCTGTGTGCCTGCTGTATGTGTCTGTTTCCTCTACCCTAAGAAAACCCTTTCTTTTTCTACTAGAAAAAGAACTTTATTTTAAACTAAATTCGGTTCGGTTCCTTAGTCTCTCTCTCTCTCTCTCTCTCTCTCTCTCTCTCTCTCTCTCTCTCTGTTTTATTGACTTGAATTTAGTGCCTGTATACGGTGGCAGACAGGACCAATGCACAGTAGCGAATGCATGAATGAATGTAAAAAGGAAGAAGAGATGGAGGCCTGAGACTGGCCTTAAGAACTTTTACTCCAAATCCTAACTACTTATAGCTCTCATCAGCTTTAATTTTTATCTTCTTGGTTGTGAGTCTAGTCTTTAATGGCTGAGCCACCTCTCCAGCCCTTTAATAACCATTTTTAAAAGATCTGCATATGGAAAATGTAGACCCATATTATGAAAAGGTATCATTACCTTTAAAGAAATATATTGAACATAGGCTACTTTGACAACATTAAGAAATTACATGGCATACATTTTTTAATGAAAGAAAATTCTTACATATGTGACACATCACATAATCCTTTAGTTATTTCAAAAGCTACAAATAAAGGTCAATTCAGTTATTTATTTAGTTAGTTAGTTGGTTTTCACTCTAGAACAACAACAAAAATCCAACATTTTTTTTAAAGTATAAAGCATCAGTGCCAAGCATACTCAACTTAAACTAGGATTATTGGTTTTCAAACAACAGGAAAACCTAAATGGTCAGGGTAAAGGCAGGCCAGTGCATCACAGCAGCTCAGGAGTGATAAGGTCATCTTTGACAGAACCTCTGTGCACTGTGGTGATAACTACCCCCATCAGATGGAGAGTAGGTAAGATGTTGAGATGGACAGTCCCAAGACTAAGAACAGGGATAAGGGTGAAGACTAAAAATAGGTAGCATTTACTAAAGACTTCCTGAGGGTCAGACACCATCCTGACAAGCTTCCCAACATTATTTCAGGCTTTCATATGCATGTAGCTGAGCCACTACCTTTGCTAAGTAAGTTATCCAGATCAAATAAGAAAGTACAACAAAGATTGGAATCCAGGTAATTTAACTGCAGGTCATGAGCTTAACACCATGCCACATCCCTCCGGGATCCAGGAGGAACAGATCCAATGACCACATCCAAGGAGTCTGGGAGGAATACAGCCAATGAACACATCCTGGGAATCTAGGAGGAATACAGCCAATGGCCAAAGCCCTGGGATCTAGGAGTAATACAGCCAATGGCTACATCCCTGGGATCTAGGAGGAATACAGCCAATGGTTACATCCCTAGGATCTAGGAGGAATAGAGCCAGTGAGTAAAGGTAAACTACATGTGCATGTAAGGTTAGATTCATGTTTTAGGGTAAATGCTATGTGCTACGTACTTCAGGGTCTACTGTCATAGCTAGGCCTGACTTTTGAGCATTTTCTGGCCATTTATTGGGCTTGTAAGTTTAAATCTAGACTTCCTTCTGTGATATCTAATAAGCCATGCTATGTAAAGATCAGAATTTTCATGATTTCTACTTCTGGAAGAAAAGTAACACATTTGTGAGTGTGAAACTGCTTTACATATCAGAAAAAAGGTACTATGGAAATAGAAAATTTGTTTTCCCTTATTTTGCTAAAAATGAATCATTAGAGTCAGAATCTGCTCTCTTGAGTTCTTCCCACACTCTCAGTACTGTGAGCCACTCCTAACAGGGTCCTTCTAAGGGCACAGATTAAGTGACTCATTGGTAATAGGCTTTGGTTTCCAGGGTTGTAGGTGTCTAGTTGACTTTCCATTATACTTCAGAAAAATCAGGGCCATAGGGTTATTTGAGAGGCCTTCTGGTAAATTGTCTTATTCTGTTTCATATCCATTTTAAGAAATAAGTAATAAATTATGAAATAGAATTCAACCTGTGCCAAAAATATTAATTTCTGGGCACACATCTCAATCGTTCCATTTTATTTGGGGCCACACCCTGATTACAAGTAAGAAGGGTTTTGGGATCTCCTTAGGGTTGAAGGCTAACTGTCTGTGAAGCTCACATTAAAGAACAGCCACGTTACAAAGACCATAGAGCTCGCTAAGACTCCGAGGATTCTACGTGAAAACCTCACTTCCCTGTAAAGACGCCCTAAGTACTGAACCTTTGTTTTAGTCTCTGCTTTGGGTGATGAACTTGAAAGACTTTTTTTTTTAAAATTATTATTAATTTTCATACAATCAATTCAATATTCACTGACCATAACCCACTGTAGTTGTCAAAATATACAAATAGTATGTGAACTGTTGCCCAGGATTTTCTTAGCAAATGGAGATTTGCTAATCATACATTTATATCTTTTTCAGCTTTCCAATGAAATAGTTAACACATTAAATAACATAGCTATCATGTATTGCAAAACCAGAACACCAGTCCTTTGTAGCTATGAAGTACAACTACAACTAATAGTCAGGTGTTCACACATTAAATACATACAAATGCATATGTATATACACAAGAAAAAGTCAACTTGGATTAAGAAAAGTCTTGATTCACTAGAGTGGTTCTGCTGTTAGCATAAGATGCAACCCATCTAGCTTCATTTGGTCCATTAAAAAAGAAATAAAAAAGAAACAACAGCTACAAATATGAGCTACTGGTACTTAGATTGAAATTAATACTGCACTATTGGGGGTTAATTGTCATCATTAGCCTTACTAAGCTGTGGCCCTGGCATGAAACAGAACCGAGGCAAGCAAGTTGAGCTGACTGGGGAGAGAGTGGCAATCCGATCACAGAGGTAGCCTACAACTTTCTGATACATGAGGAGTTTCACACATGGTACTATAAACAGATCAACAGCCCGTGGCTGGGGTGGGGAGTCACAGGCCTCAGTAAGGAAGCTACTGTTGTTATTTTGCTGAATGAATATGATATGTCTGTCAAATTACGTTTCAAATAACAATGGTATACATATAGAAGAGTTTTACCATCGACTTTGGTCCAAGAAGCATCTTTGGTTTTTGTTTGTTTTTTTGTCAACAGTGACTCTTAACAGGTCAAAGTACTGAGAATAAATGACTTTTGAAGCCCACTCATAAAAGAGACCTCTACATTGAACTCCTCCTCCACCCTGCTTCTCCCTAAGGTTCAGAGAACATAGCTGAAGAAGTGAAAAAAAAAAAGTCAGAGGAAGATGGCAGGAGCAATGTGGAGCTCTGACTTTGGAGGGTTACACATCTGCTGTACTCCTGACCTCACAGCACGTGTGACAACACACACAAGAGTTACATGCCTACTGTATTCCTGGCCGCGTAGCAGTGTGACGATACACATACACAAGATTGGACCTGACAATACTCTGTTGTGGAATTAGGAAGGGTGGGGCTTCATCCTTCCTTGAGAATGTGTAGGCAGCTGATAATAATGAGGGACAACCCTTTTCTTCCCAAGTGCTCCTGTGAGCAATCCTAATGAAACCCATTAGACCACCCAAAGGAAAAGATGAAGAAGAACAAGACAGGAAAGAAGACAGGGGAACACGGGAAAGAGGTGGGTGAAGGATTAGTGAGGGAGGAGAGGTTGTGTGTGTGTGTGTCTGTGTGTGTGAATATAGTTTTCATTATGAAGTATAATAATGAAATTCATTATTGTGCATAGGTAATATATAATTGTAAAAGGTAAAATGCTTCGAACGTATAATCTCATTTAATTCTCATGAAAGAATACTGTCACTGACCCATTTCACAGATGAATAAAGACAGAGGAAGTGAAAGACTTGTTCAATATCATAACTAGACAGAGTAAGAGGCATGGTACTGGTGCTCATTTTCTCAAATTCTGTTTTTCCAATGGCTTTAAACAGTCTACTCTATGGACTTTTCAGACTCACTCAAGGCAACGTATATTAAGAACTTACGGTTGGCCCTAGGCCATAATAGTCAACTGTAAATTTTAGTCATTATTAACAATTGGTAAAAAATAGTTACATAGTAGGGTGAAGCTTGATTAAATAAATCCATGTGATTCAGTTTCAAGGTCAAGATGTTGATGATGCTCTTCTTACAAACATTCCTAACTATTAATTGAGCACCGATGTCATGGCAGGCACTTTGCTCAGACTCATTGACCTCAGACAGCTCTGCCCTCACAGACCAGAGTCACTAAAAGCCAGAGGAGAGCTACCGTGCAGGCCAGTTCAGCTGGAGGTTAGTCGTTATACAGAGGTCACAAGCACCGTTTGTCTACACTATTTGCTGACGAGCATAGCCGTGGACCTGAACACATCGGCAAGAGGAGCTGGGTGTCACTATCACCACTGGGAGCCTTTTCATTTTGCCTTTCACTGAGCTAAAGAAAATCTTTGGGCCCAGACACAGAGCAATAAACACCGTATGATCTTAGTTATATGTAGAATCTGAAAAATGTCAAACCCATAGAAACAGAGAGTGGAGTGGCGGTTGCCAAGTTCTGGGCGTAGGAGAAATGGGGTGATATTGTTAGAAGGATACAAACTTCCAGGCATAAAACAAGCAAGTCCTGGGAACCTGCTGTGTTCTATGTATGAGTGATGACGAATGTGTTAATCAATTTGGCGGTAACCTTTGCACAATGAATACATGCAGTCCAGTGTTGTGTTATATACTACTAATATACAGAATCCTATCTAGCCAATTAAATATCCTTAAGTAAAAATTACAAGTGAAATATTTTTTTTTTTTTTACAGATTTGACAAATGACCACGTACTATTTCCATTGTCATTCAGGATGTGTGGGGAAGCTTCTCCACAGTTCTGCATTTCTGGGTTTAATTTCGGGCTTTGGAGATCAAAGCACTGGAGTCTCATCTAAGCAGCACTATTTTCAAGCCTATCTTTCTGCTTAGGATCCTAGCCTGTGATTTAAAAACAACAGCCAGACCAAAAACTCTCTCTCCAAGATGCCATTATTATAGCTAATCACTAATCATGTGCTTTCTCTTTTATGTCAGATAGAGTCCAGATGCTAATTCTGTCCTCCAAGAGCTAACTCTCATTCGGCTCTCATTCCTTTCACTATTTCAGCATCATTTAAGCTCTCCACAAGGGTCTCTATCACATGAGAGTCTGTCACCAAGAGAGCAAACACACACAATGGCTGCTGATTTGCAACTGTAGAATACAATAATTATACGGCACAGAAAGATGGTTACTTTTTATCTTCTTATTTACACTAGATCAGCCCCCTCTACCTCCTTTTCCAATTCAGCATGGCTGGTAAATAGTCTTCTGTCTCCTCCCCACCAAATCCAGCTACAGGAGACGTTACTGAAATGTCACCAGATGCTTCATATAGCCAAGGCATCATGACGCAAAAAGAGCACACAACTTAGAAATTAAGTTGCTACTGCTATGAGGCACTACTTACCCCAAAGGTTTTTACATCATCTCATGTATTATTTATAATGATTCCTGGCATACATGGAATCACATGGTAGAATAACTGTGATTTAAGACCTGCTAGACTCCAAGCATCTCCCAACTTACACCTCAGGCCAGAGTGGAGAATACGGTAGAGAGAAGGCAGAGAGGAGTGGACAGATCACAGGAATGTATCATGAGCAGAGAATCTTCACTAGTAACTTATTAAACTAGTATCTGCTAGTGTAAATGTACTTGCTGGGCATAGTGTCAATGCAAAAGACAAATTTTGCCCTAGAAAAGCAAGTTTGGCTACAGGAACTAGAATCTCTTGGGATCAACTTCCGCCCTCCATTGTAAGGATCTATATATGTGGAAGATTTAGTCAGAGAGTGGGCAGGGCCCTGCAGCATAGGAAAGATTTCTGAGACACGATGCCTTTTTAGCAAGACCATATGCAAGATGTGGACATTCTCAAGCTCCCAAGAGTAGAATGTCATAATAAGCCGTGGTTAAGGCACACTTGTATCATGGAGTTGTGCTAAAAGACAGATGCTCAGGGTTCTGTATATCTCAGAGTATCAGCTACTAAATTCATTCATATGAATTGATTCGTCAGATGGTTCTTGTCATGAAGATGGGTTGTGGTGACTGGATTTTACTATGATAGTGGAGCATGATAGTTTTGGCAGAAAGTGGGGTGATATATACAAAGGAAATTATCAGGACTTGATCAGAGTCTTGCCCCCTAAGGAAACAAAGGCACAACCTGAAAGAGCAAGGAGTTTCGGGTGAGGGGGACCAGGTCTGTCAGAACAACAGGCAGGTACTGAACCACACAGAGGCTGCTTAAAGACCCATGTGCTGTCCTTCCCAGCACCACTGAAGATGGATACTAGGCACGGGGCTAAAGGATCAGATATGAAAGCATCCTCACTTCTGTCTTCAAGAGTAATGAAATGATACAAGCAAATAAAGGGCACCCCTGAATTAGTAACCTAACAACCGCTGCAGTACAATCTGAAAGAAAATATTGTGGTGGTCAGACAGAGGTTTTGTTTTCAGACTGAGCATCCTTTATCAAAGCTCCCTGGATGGACAAGTAGGTGTTGGGGAGGAAGGTGTACACTGTCAGACAGCTCTCCTGGATCTGAGTGTTTAAGGACAAACCAAATCTTAGGTTTTAATGGCCATATCTGATGGCAATCTTTCCTTGGAGATGAGAAATGAGATTTCCAGAATTCGGAAGATTTGTGTCCTAAAATTGTCAAGACACTCTTATCAATAATATAACTGTAGTGAAGTACAGCTCTGATTCTATGGAAGGAAACTTCTACCAGAATCAAAGTAAAAGATACTTATGAGCTCATAATTGGACTTGGCGGAGCTGCCTCCAGATTTTCAGGGCAGAATTTTATTTTTGGTTTGCTGCCTCTCACTTCTCTGTCTCTGTGGACAAAAGTTTCCGAGGCCTCAGATAGAAGAGTAAGTCATACTCTGTCCAGGAAGCAATCCCATGGTGTCTTTATAACTCCTTAGGCCACTGTGAAATTAGTGAACCTAGAAGCTGGGACCAAACAGATTTACATTCAAAACATTTTCTAGTGTAGAACTCTAAGACTTACTACAGACAAAAATGCACAGATCAATACACAAAATGAATCAAAGCTGCTGTTGCTAGATTTTTTTTCCCCCAAGCATTAAAGGGAGAAGTCACAGCCCATGTGTGACAGGACTCCCCACTTCAAAGCATAAATTCCACCTTGCTGTCAAATTTGAAGTCGCCTGCCAGCTTCTCACGAGTATCTGGAGCCATAAACTTGAAGAAAATGGCAACTATTGCTAAAACTGTATTTTATAGGTCAATTTCTAGGACTCTCCACTCCTTTGCTTTTATTTATAAGACAGTCTAAAATATAATAAATTAATAAATAGAAATTGTGGAATTTTGGTCTTACCATTCTTGTCTGCTCTCCTCAGTATCTGGAAAGAAAAGAAGAAAAAAATTATCATTTTTTTTTTGTTTGCTGGAGCTGTAGCTCAGTGGTAAAGTACTTGCCTAGCATATGTGAGACTCTAGGTTCAAACCCGAGGGGGAAGAAAGGATATCTTTTTCCCCTAAATATTACAATGAAAATTTTATTCACACATCATTCATCAATCATTAAACGAATGAAACCCCAATTGTAAATGAATGTTTTTCAACTGAGATATTCCTTTTTAAATATCCCCTATCCAGAAACAGCCCAAATGTCTATCGATGGGTAAACTGATGAACCAAGTGTGCAGCCAGTACAATAAAGAACTAGAGGGCAATTTAAAAAAGAATCAGCCATCAAAAAGATTCTGCATGTCAAAATTTGGATGTATCTCAAAATAATAAGGATGAATAGAAAACCTAGACACAAAAATGCCTAGGTGTATGTCCAGGTGAATACAGTTTTTAGAAGCATAATAACATTTAGTGACAGAAAGTAAATCAAAAGCTGTTTGACCACAGTCAAGGCTGAGAGCTATGGATTATAAAAGTGTAGAAGAAATTGTTAAGGCTAATAAAGATATCAAATTATCTCAAATGTGATTGTTTCATTATAGAGGGCGTGAGTGCTCACAGAATAGCACTAGAGGAACCAGGAGTGTTAATCACGAAAAGTTGTCACTTCGATGGAGGGGGATGTATAGCTGTTTTCTTCCCAGAAGGCTAGGAGGAAGTGTAAGCGACCTGGTAACCTCTGTTATCTGTAGAGCCAGACCTCACTCAAATCCCCAGAATGCTTATCCCAGACTCTCCCTCCTAGAGCTTCTCTTTAATTCTCAGTCAATAGAATCAATCCTTGGGAGGATATCACCTGTACTTTTGCCTTTACAGGATTCTCAACTCTACACTGTCTCTGTCAGACACCACACCAGAACCCCAGCCCTTAAGCTAGAGAACCTATCTTCATGCTAGACGTCACATGTACTTTGCAAAAGAGTTTTGATGTAGTCACACCTTAAGGTTTATCATATACATGGGATTGGGGTAATTGTTACCAGGAATATTGCACTGTATTTACATATGTACAAAATAAACTGGTTTGATGCTGAACCACCTTGGCTAACTAAGTCATGCTAAACAGAGTTTCCATTCTTGCCTCTCTGCAGCTCATTTTGCTGCCAGCCATGATGCTTGCAGGGACCCCCACACGTCATATGTTAAAACCCAAACACATTTATATCTTAAATGTAAGTTAATTGTCATCTCAATAAAACAGGAAATAAAAACAGAAAAGAAAAATAATAAATGACTGGCAAATAGCCCACATATCTACACTATGCCTTACTTGGATATAAAAATGTCATTTTTGGCCCTCTTTAAGGTGTTTTGATGTACAGTGGTTGTTTGGCCATCCGGTATCCATTACTCAGTGGTAATGACTTAGAATTATTTCCTGGGAAACTAGTCTTTCCTCTGCTCTTGGTTTCTATGCTTAAGGGCTGGGTGGAGCATGAGGCCTGACAGAGTATTACATCTCTCTGCCAATGTCATTGATGGGTCAGGAGCACTTAGGGCCAATGAACTTCAACAGTCCGTGTTTGAACTATTAGGAGAAAGATAGTCGTTGCTTGCCTCTGGATTTGATGCTGAAAAGATATAAGCAAGTTGCTGCCCTAGGACACTGTTATCATACATGCTGTGGGTTGGACTGGTGTTGTCTTTTTGTTGTTGCTATTATTTTTGTTTTTCCTGAAAACAGTTGTTGAAATTCTAGTATCTTAGTACCCATGACTGTGACCTTATTCGGAATTGGGTCCTTCATGAAGTATGGGCCCTGATGTAATAACTTTATGAAGAGACAGAGCTTCAGAGACACAGACACGAAAGAGGGCTCATGACAGAGCGAGGTGCTGCAATCCTGGAGTGATGGGGGCTGACGGCTGCCATCAAAAGTTAGAATTGTGGCACACAGCGGCACCACTCTGCAGTCTCGGGACAAACCATTTCCCACCAACATATCCACTATGCCCTTCTGGCCTCACAACTCCGAGGTCTCATGAGTTCTTATGTGCATGCTACCCTGTCTGTGGTAGTTGCCATGGCCCTTTTCTGCAATTAATATATAACTTGAAATGTATCAACACTTCTGAAAGCTGTGTAGAGAGGGTCAGACAAAGCACTCTCTGAGCTCCTGGCTAGTCCCCAAGGAGACAACACCAACTGTTTTTTATGAAGGCCAATATTCTGTTATACATTCAAACCTTAAAGAGTTTTTGGGTGTTTCCTTCTATATGGAGCAATTAAATTAACCCATGTGATGCAGGCACCCACAGGAAAGCAACTAGATGACATAATGTGTCTCACACACACCTGCAGAGAACGACCATCTACTACTGTAGATACAAACCTAGCTATGCAATACCAATGTTATTTCTAATGACTCTTGTCCATGAAAGCTTTCTCGGCAGCAGATGCATGCCACTCTGTCAGGCGTAAATGGCTTCTCCATTTCATAGACTAAACCGAATTACTACAAGAGGATTTCATGGTAAGATCTATGTTTAAAGGAGACCAACACATGCTCTTTTTATTGCTTGGAGTAGTTGCTGGTGAAGACATTAATGATCAGTTTTTCCAGCAGACAGCTTCCTGTCTTCCAAAATCGAAAAGCTACAGACAACTCAGGGAAATGGGAAGCACAACTCTTGTCTTTGATTGACCCTTATGTTTGACTTTTGAATCCTATTGTGCCCTCATGAGTGTGAAATGACTAGAATAGAAACAGCCACACATCAAGGAGTTGGACCCAGGACTTCTATCATTTCATTGCATAGATAACAACCAGAGGTAGCACCCAGACTCTCAGAGATGAAATTAAGACAGTAGCTCATGTTATTAAACTCTTGTAATTAAGTATGGATAGAACTGCCTCTCCTGCAAATTTTGCCTCAGAGCTCACAAAGTAATAAGAAAAAAAAATGCATTGCTGATGAGAATGGATCTCAGTACGCAATGCTACCACAGTGAGCTAATCTTAATAGCTGCTCTGACTGGAGGCACAGTAAATAAATTTAAATATGTTCAGGCAGGAAACATAAACCCAAGGGATACTGCACTTTTCTATAACTTAAAGATTATCATACAGATCCCCCCTTTATTTTTTACCTCCAAAGGTAGTCTTTGACGCCCATAAACAAAATTCCTTATTTCTCACTTTAAATTATTGAGGACAGACTTTAAACATAAATGCTATCTTGAAAGCATAAAAAAAGTCACCATTCACTGAATTGACAAATGCCTCAGACAGGGGTGCAGGTTAAGATTCAAGGATTCAAGATAAGATGGGGTCTCAGTCAACTGACAGGATCCAGGAGACTGGGATGTCCAGCAGAAAAGGGTAGCTCATACAGAGCATCAGCAGATACACGGAAATAAAGAGCTAGGGGATGAGTGATGGTGCACAGGCGTGGGCACTCAGTAGATCATTTGATACCACACCACTGGTTGCGCTCAGGCTGCAGCAGCGTTAGCCCTGGAAAACACAAGACTAAAATGTCACTAATGCATTCTCTTCCATTCTTCTCAGTTTTGCCCAGGGTAAATCCTGCGTGGAAAAACACGGCAAAGGCCATGCTTATCTAGCCCTTCACTTGGCATTTTCCAAAATGGACAATCTCATTTAAGTAATTCGGTGTGTGCGTGTGTGTGTGAGAGACTGGGCAAGGTAGGAGACATGGCTATAGCAGCATTCAGTCACAGAATCACGGTGTCAGAGACGCCTGTGTGCTGACAATGCATCCATGTCACCTCCCACACAAACAAGTATGTGGCAAGCCTCAAAGTCAAACACTGTTTAGAAGAAGCTATTACTCATTTTTTTTAAAACCAAGTTTTGTTAGGCCACCTGCCTTGCATGGTTTATACACCAAGGGGGGGGGAACACATGGGTGTCAAACTGTAAAGCCTCCACTTTTTTCCTGACCTTCCAGATCCAATCCCACTTCGCCAGAAAAATGGAGAAGTCCTTTTTCCTTCTCAGTTAAAAGTCATGAAAGGTGGCGGTGTGTTTGAGCGGTAGAACACCTGCCTAGCATGCACAAGGCCCTGGGTCAGATGTCCAGCACTGGAAAGAAAAGTCACCGGGGATCCATTTGAAGAGGACAGAGCCATTGCATGAGCAGCGATGCAACTCATTTCTTTTGGAATTTCTCTTGTGTCGGGAGCAGAACTGAAATTCTCCCCACCGCACAGCAACAGTGCAGATTAATCAAGAGCATCACCTACGCCAAGGACTCACATTTTAAAAGTGGCTTTATTCTCCGTTATCTGGAATAAGGGAAGTTGGGGACAGTATTCAAAAAGAAAAGTAACTGTCAGCCTTCTGATGCTGTACACTGGAGTCAGTCTGGTCCTTTCCCAGGACTGGCATGTGTGCACTGTGTGAACATGCCCAGCAGTACTGTGCCAGCATGTTTGGATACCAGCACTCAGAAGAGGTCCTCTAAGTCTCATCCTCAGTAGGTACTCACAAGTAGTTACGATAAAATGATATGTAATTCTGCCACTTTGGGGGAAATAATGTAGATTATATTTGTGCAGACCTTACATTAATTTGTGAGTTTAGCTACAGCTCTTTATGAATTTAAACACTGACATACCATAGTACTTCAAATGTATACACAGGTGTCCTTTTTTTCCTTTGTTTTCTAGACCAAGACCCCATAATGACAACAACCTTAGGGTAAGTATGAGACTCATGGCTATTGTTGAGCATAAGGTAAGAAAAATGAAATGAAAGGCAATGGCTTAGGAAATCTGATTTTTATGTTCATATCAACCATTTATCTGTAGTTTCTAAGTAGCTTGCTGAGTCTAGTCATATCATCAACAGTACCTCAAATGAGGTTAAAGTAATTTCTCTAAGAAGTCTAAAGATTGACTGTCAATGATACTTGAATGTAAATACTAGGACTCAGTTCCCCCAAAATTTGGAAATTCGTCTGTGAGGTGCAGAATGTCCTCCAGTGACTTCATATCTTTTCTGTTTTAGAAAAGGTAGTGTCTTCCACCTTTTCCCTGTAATCTCAGTAGAATTCAGACAGCAATCGTTCTTAGCAATGCTACTAGAATATACTAAATCTAATCAAATCAAGTGATGTATTTATGTCTCACATTTTGTTTTTGCTAAAAGCAACATGATCCAGAAATGAATAATTCAGAGATCCCTAAATAACCAATCCTTTTTCATGTCACACAATTCACAGGAGTGTTAGATTTCTTCACAAAATAACTCAGAAATGTGTAAACAACATATTTTCTCTCCAAGAAAAAAACCCAACTGCAGTTAATCTTTTTTTTTTTTTTTTCACTTTTTGAGACATTTCACTGAAAAACAAGCATGTTCATGGCTCTCCTATGGAATCAGGTAGGCTCACCTCCCCACCCCCAGTTCTGAAAATAGAAGGCCGGGGAGCTCTGTGCAAAGATGAAAGTTCCTTCAGGACAGGGCCCTTACACTGTTTATAGAGCTCAGGAACAGCCTTACATATATAACAAGTGAGATTTAAAGCGTTTTAGAAAACTGGACTTAAAGACTTGAGCTGAGGATGGTGAGTCTGTCAGGGTGGCTGGCACGCCTCTTTCAATCTGTTCCTCACCAGAGTGTCACTAGGATTTGTTAGATTCATAAGATAAAAAATGTCACAAGGCAGCTCTCAGTATTCTTGGAGGTCAGAGCAGAAATCAGGCCCAAATGAATGGGGTCCTACTTGAGCTCAGAATTCACTTCTTTTCTGATTTGTTTTCCTCCTCATAACGCTCTGGATGAGCTAGGCTCTGACTTCTTTTTTTCCATTTTTAATTAGTTTTTATTTTACATATTGATCCCAGTTCCCTCTCCCTCCCTCCTAACCCCTCTCCTTCCTGATCCTGGGGATTGCCTTCCCGTGTCTAAACCTAGTTTAGTCCCTCAAGGGTTAGGCCCTGAATGGGAGGGTATGAAGAACTAATACTAGCTAATTAAAGCATTGACTGAACCTATGTGATGTTCTTTTTACTTTTATTTTTTCCATAAAAACAAACTATAACAATTTGGTTCCACAAAGAGTGGGAACAAGATACTTGTGTTTTTGAGGAAAGAAAATGGCTGACCCCCCAAAGCCCAAATCTCATGTTGGAACTGCATGGTGATGAAGGGAGAAGGCTGTCTTTGAACCTTCGATCAAGTGTCTTACACAAGTCTTAATTATGGTTATGTATTTCTCTAATGATTAAAAAATCTAGATCATTCAATACAAAGTGAGGACTCCTTCATCCCCCCCACCATTATCTTCAAAATCTCCAACTGGTCATTATGATATTAGTGTTTGATTTTCTCATGGTTTTATTTTGCACAATCAAGTGCATTTGGATTGGACTTTAATAAGAAATGATGGCTTGGAGAGGGGAAGGGCAGGGACAAATAGAGCTCCTTGGTGTATGTTGCCCTTTATCCCACATGCTAAATAAGCGGTGGCTAGTCTGTCCCCACCGAACCAGACACTACCTGAGTGAACAGAGTGAATTTGACAAGTGAGCTGCAGAGGGGAGAGCCAAAGCCCAGAAGGCGTGCAGCCCGGGTACAGGTAAGCCAGGGAAGCTAACAAGGCAGCAGGGTGAGAAACAGAACTGACACAGAGGACAAAGCGAAGCAAGAATGGAGAGGCAAATAAGATCTAAAACTGCTATAGAGTGACAAGAAACCACAGCACAGGGGCAGAAAAACAGCACAGAAAGAAAAGAATGGTCGTGTTAGAGATGCAGAGGAAGGAAGTCAATTCCTAAGCAGGGAATGGGGCCAAAGGGGAACCGTCAAAGGCTGAAAGAGAAGATAATGACAGCAATAATTACAATTTAGGCTCAGGGGAAGAGAATCCTGGGGAAAAGAGGGGGGCACCAAATGGAAAAGACTCAATAGCATAAAATGGACTGTGGCTACCGTTGTTAAAGAAAACGCAAATATGTTCAAAGGAATTGTTTTGGAGGCAGCTGGGAGAGGCTGGAGGGGCATCAAAATTTCTAAGCCTTCCGTCAGCGCTCCCCAGCACGAGTGGCGGTGCCTATCAGCAAACGGGGCAGCAGGGATGAGCTGGGAATCAAGTCCTATACTGCCCAATGGAGACCCTGTTTCCACTCCATTCCTGCGGAAGCCCAGGCTGCTGGAAAGTCGAACTTTTTGGTCTCCTTAACGCTTGTAATCAAAGCTGCAAGTCTGGGGCAGCTCTTTTTACAAGTTGGGTGACAGTCCTTCCTCTGACATTTGTCTAGAGTCTTCTGGGGGGCGGGGGCTACAGGTAAGAAATAGTTTGCTTGGAGGACTGAGCTCACACCACCAGCAGCCAGAGGCTGCGCCCGACCGCTCCCCTCTCAAAGGGCTGATGCCTAAGGAGCTCACCTAACTCCTTCGTCTATACTTACATCGAGAAAGATGGACATGCCTTTGGACAGCTGCAGGGCAGAGCTGAGCTCTTCGGAGGAGTTGTTGGAGGACGGCGATGTCTCCCGGGAATCCTCCATCCTCTGGAGCCCCCAAGCTGACGGGCGGAGACTGACTGGGAGGGATGCAGCGGCTCCGACCTGGAGCTGTCTCAGCTGCTGCCTCCCCGCGCTCGGATGCGAGTGGGTGTTCGCTCTGCATGCGCCTCCCTCGGCTCAGCGCGGACTCTCCTCCCTCTCCCGCCCCTGGGCTTCAGCACACTGGCTCTCACCACCCCCTTGCCATGAGCCGAAAGCGCCTCACTGGGGATCCGACTCATTCCTGCACTTAGCAACAATGTAGCTCTCCTTGCTTGTGAGCATTTCCTGGCTCTGGCACGCCCTTAGCCTCATGCCCGCGGTAACCCTCTGGGACCCTGCCCATCACAAGATACCTTACAGAAGAGACAAAACCAAGGCTTTGTCCTGAACAGTCAAGGGAGGGGTCAGAAGCTGGGGCTGGGGTGGGGTGGGAGGCAGGAATAGAAAGAAGGAACCTAAGAGGTGGAAGCTGGACTCTGCTAGAACTTCCCCCTCCCCCATCCCCAGTTCCTCTCAGGAAGGGATGAATAGTTCAGTTCAGAGTTAAGGCACTTGACTGGGTTTGCTGATCTGCCCAAGCCTGCCTTAGTTACTTTGTTATCTTGTGACCTAGCAAACGGCTAAACCTTTAAACTTCAATTTTACTAATCCGTAAAATGATCATCTTGTTGGTGCTTAGCGTATAGTTCTGATGCTTACACACGGTGACACTTGTAGGATGAGGCAAGCCAGGCACATCACAGACAAAATGTAGGGAGATAGCCCTGCTGGAGCCCTGCTCTGAATCTAGTGTGTACGAAGAATGAGTTTGGCTGCATGTTGGAATTACTCAGAGTATGTGTCAACTTCAAAATGTTGCCACAGATGTATTATTTTTCTTTCGGCTTCTCTTCATTCTGAGGCAGGTGCAGAAACGGCCTTACAGCTGCACCTTTGCAGTGGAGAGTTTGTTTGTTCCAGGAGTCAGAACTTCTACGGAGGAAGCTTGGTCATCTTGAGCTACCATCCTCTAGGAAAGCCCCAGTTAGTTATATGGAAAAGAGTATGAACACAGGTGTCTGACTGAGAGGTCCAACCGAGCAGAGCCTCGGTATCACCTTAAGGACACCACCCAGCTCCTTGAGACGCCCCTAGTAATCCCAGTCCAAGCCCCAGACATCATAGATACTCAGACCAATTCCAAGACGGTAAGTGCTATTCCTCACGGAACTTGGAAGCACAATGAACTGTTCACTGCAGTTTACAAATAAGTTTTGGGCATCGGCCTGAAGCAGGCAGCCCAAATAAAAAAAGGGCACCTCCCTCAAAATCAAAACGTAAATTAAGGCCTGTGCTTTACACTCAGATTCAAGTTCCGCTAGAATGTGGTTGTAGTATGTATGTATGTATGCATGTATATAAAGCTTCTCGAGCAATCCTGATGAGCCCCGGATTAATAAGCCCCTAAAGAGGAGAATTGCAGAAATGAGGCAGACACTAGTGAACTCAGACCTGTAAAGTTCCTGGAGCCAGCACTGAGCTTCATTAAGGCTGGGGTCAGAAACATGAGGCTTGATTAGGGGAGATATTGATTGGAGCTGTGCTTTGAGGACTGCTAATCTTGCAGCTTTCTGTATTTATGCCTTATTAACTGCAAATTTGCTTATCTGAACAATTGGAACAGATTCTTTCCTTTGACAGTTATATATCAAAAAGAAATTGAAGTCATTAAAAGTCTAGCCAACCCTTCCAAAATAAATAAATAAATAAGTAAAAATCCTGCTCATTCACATCACATCACAAAGCAAATGGGATACTGATGCTGATGATGAATGTTATTGAGTTTATAGAACATCATGTGTGTGCTCGCTTTTGACTAAGGAATATACTTTTTTTTTTTTTGTCAGTAAGTGCAGCCTAAGTCTGGGCTTTCTAAGTTTCTAAGTTGCATGGGTCTCTCTGCCTTCAAATTCAGTCTTGTGCATGGAAACAAGCATGGGTGATAAAGAAACTTTTCTTTGATATAAATGGAAAACAGAAAAACGATCCATCACCATTGTCCAAAACTAGAGAACTAGCTGCAATACTTCAGTACATGTCTGCTCCCTTTTCTAACAAGACATAACATTTTATGTACCCGTGGCTCTCCTTATTTCTCCTAAGGGGTCATTAAGAAGGAGCATGGGCAGGCTGGAGAGATGACTTAGTGGCTAAGAGCCCTTACTGCTCTGGAGAGGACCTGGGTTCAGTTCCAAGCACCCACAAGATGACTCACAATTGTCTGTAACTCAGTTTACCCACCTGATATACATGCGTACCTTCAGACAGAACGCCCATACATATGAAGTAAATAACATAAAAAAACATGGGAAATGTAGGGGTAGCAGCGTGGCTCATCCAGTAGAGGGACTTTGCATGAAATCCTGGCTGAGTTCAACCTCATAATTCATGGACAGTGGAGGAAAGAGGAGATTATTTCACAATTGTCCTCTGACCTCTGCAGGGAATTAACAGCATGTGTGCCTGAAAATAAATAACACACAAATACACACACTCACACACACACAATTTTAAAAGAAGGCATGTAAATTATTAAACAAGCTGCTGGTCATTATTTCTTTAATGCTTTCCACATGAATTATATTACCTTACAGCTGACTTATTTTTATGATGGGTGTAATGTTCAAGGAAGGTTCCGCTAGAAATGGATGACAATTAGATTCTCATTCACAGCCAAATTCAATAGGCTTTACAGAGTGGTAAGCAAACGTAATTTTAGTTTTCTTTTTACCTAGACAGCGAGCGTTTTGAAAACTGTTTTCACACATCGTTTTCCTGAAACACAGATGCTGTACTGCTGTGCATAATATCAGTTGCAAACAGCAGACAGCTGACTGGAGGGAGGAACTGTATCTTTTTTCCAAGTTATCTGTAATGAAGGCCTCAGAGGAGAGAAAGCAAAGGAGGAAGGAATGCAGTTTCAGAATATAGCTCTCAGACTTGCTATAAGACTGACATGAAGGTGTTTGGAGCATTTCAGCAGATGATGGCCATGGAGAAGCTTATTGAATTTCAATGAATCTCTGCCTCATGGAGGAATTATTATCTAAACCATTTTAGAATGCCAGGGATCTATTTTATTTATACTTTAAATCTAGGGAGTGCTATCCTTCAGAGCAATGACTCAGGATCCTTCCCGTCTGGGTAATGGACATTCTGTTGCTTTGGCAACCTCAGATCCAAACTCACTTTTTATCTGGGGACCCGAATCCAGGGTGTGGAACTGAAAACAGGCAGGGCTCACATCTTCTGTACAATGGAAGATGGTTCCACTGATAGAATCTAGAGCAGAGATTGAAATGTAGGCTCAGCGAACAGCGAGCTTAAATTCTTATGTAACATAGGGAAATACATTTGTTGATTAAAATGTTTACACAAAAGTGAGTGTGGCTGGGCCACAATGCTGGAAGAGCTATGCAGACAACTCAATTTTGTGGATGAGATTTTCCCTCTGATTTCTTTCCTGGCAATTGAATTACTGGTATTTAGAAAACCCACTGAGTTTTTACTGTGTTGATTTAGTATCCTGCAACTTAAGTTATTTATAAGACCTAAGAGTTTTCTGGTAAAAGAATTGGGATCTTACAAATATATGATCATGTTACCTACAAATGGGATAACTTGACTTCTTCCCTTCCTATTTGTATCCCCATTATTTCTTCCTCTTGTGTTATTGCTCTAAGACTTCAAGCGCTGCACTGAATAAAAGTGGAGAGAATGGGCGTTCTAGCTTGTTCCTGATATTAGGGGAAATGTTCTCAGTGTCTTATACAAATTGAATAATACGGTCCATAGCTTCTCTTGTGCTGAAATACATTCCTAGTTTCTTTAGAGCTTTTAACATGAAGAGCTTCTTAACTCTTCTGAAGACCTTTACTATATCCCTTGAGATGACCATGTCAGGCCTGTCCCTGAGTTCATGTATATGCTATATTTATTGACTTGAGCATGTTGAACTATGCTTGTGTCCTTCCGTTAGAAACAACTTAATTGGGAAATTTTGCATCTGTGTTGACCATGGAAATTGGTCTACAGTTTTCTTTTTTTTTTTTTTTATTGTTATTCTACCCCATTTGATATCAAGGTAATATTGGCTTAACAGAGTACACTTCATAATGTCCCTTCCCTTCTAATTTGTACAACAGTTTGAGGAACATTGATGTCTGCCTTGGTTTGTTTCTTAGTTTTTATTGCTATGAGGAGACACCATGACCAAGGCGACTTTTATAAAGGAAGCATTTGACTGACATGGCTGGCTTACATTTTCAGCGGTTCAGTCTGTATTCATCATGGTGAGGAGCATGGCAGCCTGCAGGCAGATGTGGTGCTGGAGAGAGAGAATGACATCTTGGCTTGCAGGCAACAGGGGCTGTATCCTGAGCCATCCTTTCGGTGACACACTTCCTTCAACAAGACCCGACCTCCTAATAAGTGCTACTCATTTTGGGGGCCATTTTCTTTTAAAGTGCCACAGTGTTGAATTGAGCCAGGACTCTAACTGGTCCTCTGCTTTACTTTATTGGAAGGTTGGATTTTGTTTGTTTGTTTTGTTTTTGTTTTCCATTGCTTTAACCTTGTTGCTTGTTATAGGCATATTTAAGTTGTTTCATCTCCTCTTAATTTAATTTTGATGAGTCCTGCACTTAGAAATTCATTAAATTAAAAATATTCAAGTTGTTTTCAAAGTATTCCCTTATGATCCTTTGTATTTCAATAGAATCTTCTGTCATGCATACACCCCTTAGCTCCCGATTTTACTAACTTGAGCCTTTTGTTTGTTTGTTTGTTTGTTTTTTGGCTGATTTAGCTAAGGAATTGTTCATCTTATTCCATAATAGCTTAACAAAATAAAATATCTGGCAATAAATCTATACCTAAAGTAAAAACCTTAAAATGCTGAAGAAATTGAAGACACTCAAAGAAAGACCTCCTGTGTTCCTGAATTAGCAGACTTAATATTGAAAAAAATGGATGAATTACTTAATAAGGCTACAGATTTAGTGCAACCATTGTCAAAATTCTCATAACATTATTCAGAGTAGGAAAAACAATTCTAAAACTCATGGGGAAGTACAATGCCTTGAACAGCCAATGCAGCTGTAAGCAGAAAACACTGAACATGTCCTATACCTTTCATATATGTTTAAGAAATGCATAGTAATTCCAGCACTAAAGCACACTGAGGAGACAGAGCAGTAAACCCAGAAATAGACACACGCGGGCACGGACACCTATTCATTCTCAGATGTTTCAAAAACATGCAGGGTGCAGCTTTGCCAACAGATGATTCTTGGAAGCTGCATGTCCACACACAGAAGAAGAAAACAAATTCTGCAACTCTCATCCTGAACAAACACCCGTTGAAACGGAAACAGCTCTTTCTGCCATCTCGGTATCCAGAAAGGCTGGAGAGGCCCGCTGGGAGCAAGCCTAGAAAAGGCAACTACATCTGGAAAGCCATGGTGTGAGGGTATTTTTGCTGTAAGTGAGGACTCCAGAACCAGAGGAAACGGCCAGTTCTTCTCAAAATTGAAGGTGTTTGTGCCTGGGATCTATTCAGACTAGAGATGTGCTTTGTGTATAATCTAAGGTCCCTTAGATTGCCCAGGCCTTCTGACTGAGACCCATGTTCAGGGGGTCTGAGTCAGTCCCATGCTGGATTCCCAGCTATCAGTCTGGGGGCCCATTAGCTCCCCCTTGTTCAGGTCAGCTGTCTCTGTGGGTTTCTGTAGCCTGGTCTTGTCCTCCCTCCCTGCATCTGGATTCCAGTTCAGCTCAGTGTTTAGCTGTGGGTGTCTGCTTCTGTTTCCATCAGCTACTATGATGGTGGATAAGTTAGTCATAATCTCATTAGCAGGGAAGGGCATTTATGGTAGCCTTTCGACTGTTGCTCAAACTTAGGCATATGCCCAAATGATACACATCCATGCAACAAAGGCATCTGTTCAACTATGTTCATAGCAGCATTATTTGTAATATCAAGAATCTGAAAGCAACCTAGATGCCCCTCAACTGAAGAATGGATAAAGAAGATGTCCCGCATTTACACAATGGAATTCTACTCTGTGGGGGAAAAAAAAAAATGAAATCTTGAAATTTGCAGGCAAATGGATGAAACTTGAAGAAACCATCCTGAATGAGGTAATCCAGTCACAAAAAGAGGAACATGGTATGTACTCACTCATATATGGATTTTAGACATAGAGCAAGGGATCACCAACCTATAATTCACACTGCCAGAGAAACTAGGATACAAGGAGGATTCTAAGAGATTCATACAAGGTCCCTCACAGAAGGGGAAAGGAACAAGATCTACTGAGAATATTGGGAGTGGGGAGGCAGTGAGTGGAGAGGGAGCTAGGAGAAAGAGAAGGGGAGGAGAGGGAAGCACATAGGACTAGGAAGATTGAGTCAGGGAGGAATAGATGAGAGAGAGAGAGAGAGAGAGAGAGAGAGAGAGAGAGAGAGAGAGAGAGAGAGAAAGAGAGAGAGAGAGAATACAAGAGGGAGCCATTCTAGGTTTGAAGAGAAAACTGACTCTAGAGAAATGTCCAGAGACCTACAAGACTGACTCCAACTAACAATTTGAGCAAATAATTTAATAGAAGACCTAAAACTTTGAAACTTCCCAAAGAAAACATTTCGAGATAGAAGCATAAGCAATATTTTTCTGAAAATGACTCAGGTATCACAGAAAATAACTTCAAGATTTGACTTATGGAATGCCATTGCATCATGAGCCCAGCAAAAGCTGTGCTGAGTATATAATTGAAAGACTCTGAGCCACCGTGCTGTGGAGATATTTGCACACTCTGATGCATTGATGGACTATTAAAATAACTAAGAAAGAGGTTTTCAACAGTTGATGATAGGATAAAGAAAATGTGTATATACACAATGAGATTTAATAAAGCAGATTCAAAAGGGCAGATACTACATCCTTTCTTTCATACAAGGAGTCTGGATTTGGGTGTGTGTGTGTTTGTTGTGTATGTGTGGTGTGTGGTGTGTAGTGTGAGTGTGGTGTATGTACAGTGTGTAGTGTGTATGTATATGTGTACCTGGTGTGTGTGTGTCTGGTGTGTGTATGTTTGTGTGTCTGGTGTGTGTGTGTGTGTGTGTGCATGCGTGTTATTTGTATGGTGTGCAGGGTGTATGTTGTGTGTGGTGTGTAGTGTATGTGAATGTGTAGTGTATGTGCTATGTATGTGCTGTGTGTATGGTGTGTAGTGTGTGTGTATATGTGTGGTGTTTGTCTGTGGTGTGTGTGTCTGGTGTGTGTGTGTGTGTGTGGTGTTTGTATGGTATTATGTGGTGTGTGGTGTGTAGAGTGTGTATGTGTGTCGTGTGTGTGGTGTGTGTATGTGTGGTGTGTGTGTGTGTGTGTGGTGTTTGTATGGTATTATGTGGTGTGTGGTGTGTAGAGTGTGTATGTGTGTCGTGTGTGTGTAGTGTGTGTATATTGTGTAGTGTGTGTGTGATGTGTGTGTGCTGTGTATGTCTGGTGTGTGTGTGCAGTGTGCACACACATATGCTTGTGAATGTTGTGAGGTGAATGACAGGGAAGGAGGACACAGGGTAATAGAATACATGTGGCGTGAACATGGAAAAGAGTACTGTCTACAGGGAAGGAGGACCTGCAACAAGAAGGTAGAGGAGCTGGAGGAGGACGAGGGGGAAGGATGACTTAGAACAAAGGGTAATGATGCATATGCAAAAAAATGCATAGAAACGCCAAGTACTTTATATTCTAACTGAAAAAGAAATAATTCAAAGAAGTTGTTCATGTAAAACATAAAGAGAGAGCAGGAGCTATGAATTCAGCAGTCCGTTCTCTAAGCTGCCTTCTGAGCAATCCTATTTAGAGACCTCCTGAGAAAACCCAGTCCCTTTCCTAAACTTTCTACTCATTTCACTTTTGTCACTTAGCCTTTTAAGATTTGATTTAAAAGAATATAATTACATGTATGTTGGGGGGAGGTACATACAAGTGCAGTGCCTATGGAGAACAAAGGGGGCATCGGTTCCCTGGATCTGGAATTACAGATGGTTGGGAGTCTCCTGACATGGGTGTTGGAAACCAAATTCTACTCCTCAGCAAACGCAATGCACGCTCTCAAACTCTGAGTCCTCTATCCAACCCCTCAACTATGCTTTTTTGCAGCATTTTTATTAGAGTACATTAATTGCACAAAATAAAATCGTGCAAAATTGCACCTGGGCTATGCAAGCGACTTGGTAAAGGGCCTCTTACACAAGCATGGGGACCTTGTTCAGATCCCTAGGGCTCACATAACAGAGCTCGGCACAGCAGCAGTCTATAGTTTCATCCCCAAGGAGCAAGAGAGACGAGGGTATCCTTGGAATCATCTTAGCCAAATACATAAATTCCAGGTCCAGGGAGAGAACCTGTCCCAAATAAAACCAAGGCAGAGAGCGAATAAGGAAGACACCTAAAGTTAACCTCCAGTCTTTACACACACATAGACACATGCACACCCCGACTTGAACATGAACACCAAAGGAATGACCAGAATTAAAAGTTTCATTGTGGTATTTCACATATACTTTGGGCGTATTTAATTGGTCATTTAGTATCTTTGCTATTTAACTCTGAATAATAAACTCTGTCTAAATTTCTCCTGCTAGAGTGAGCCATAGCTTAAACCACAAATTTAAAAAATGTCAGAGAATTAGTTCTCTTCGAACACACATTGAGTGCCCATTTCATTCCAGGCAGCTGACAGCTATGGATGAAGAATAGTATAAAGCTGGTCCTTGTCAAAACCCACAAGTTAGAGAGACAGTTTTGGATTGGATAATTGCAGTGCAGTGATGCAACAGTCCTGCTGGGTTGTGGTGATGGTAGAGAGAAGACCAGGAAGGGCATTTCTCCCCCCAAGTGCCTGTGCTATGCAGACATCTGGGCGGCTGTAAACAGCAAGAGTAGGCTGAGGGAGCTCTAAGTGCTATGAGCTTTTAAAAGCATTAACTAATGATGACTACTTTGTTATAAGCTATTTTGTGCTGGGGGTAATTTTTCTTTCCTGCCACCGTGTGAGTAAATTAAGCTCCCATTTTGTTGGCTTTTTCAGTGGGTGCTTCTACTTTAGTAAATCCCAGCATGCTAAGCATTAACTCTGTATGCTGCTATGTTCAGAAGACTTTGCCCTCTACAGGTATTGCAGTTTGAGTCTGAAATGCCCTAAATGTCCTAAATGCCCTCTGTCAAGTCTTGTTGCTCTGAATGGGCAGTCCCCAGCTTGTGGCACTATTCTGGTGGTCTTGGAACCTTTAGAGGGCGAGGTCTGGCTGGCCAAAGTAGGTCACGAGAAGCAGACTTTGACTGTTTAACTGGTCCCTGATTCTAGGCTGCTTCCCTGATTTTTACCACCATGGGCATGTCTGCTGCCATACTCTTGGTCTGAGCTGCCCTGGTGTGCCAGAGAACTGCCACACAGCAGAACTTCTGAAACCAAAATAAATCTTTCAGTAATACAGTGGAGGAATACAGTGGGCAAGCTTCCTCATTTCTAAAAGCAATAATGAAGTATTAAGAGTACAAGGTTTCGACAAGAGGAATGTGCTCAACAAAGATTGTCATTGCCAGTCCCAACCTTGTGATGGCAATGAATCTTCACATGAAACTTACAGTGCAGTGATTGCAGATTGGGATGCGGAAGCAGTGTTGGTCGCTGAGACCGTGACAGTGTTGTCTATGACTCTAGACACTACTGATTGCTCCCTCTTTCTTGAACCCTGAGCCTGCCCCTGCTTTTTAATTACAATTCTGTTTTTCTTAGCCTTCTTCATGGAATTTTCATCTTTCTAAAAGTTATTCTCTGAATTGTGGTCCTGGTTCATCTCTCATTTATTACTCTTTTCCATATGCTAATATTATCTAAGGTAACAATTACTTCTGGTCTATAGGCTGATGACTACAGATTTTGATTTTCACCTGGCTGCTGCATATCTCTTTATGGATATAAAGCTTAGCCATTTTGAGTTGAGAACATCTAAAATTACCATCATTTGTCTGTTGAGGGAAATTTATTTATGTTGTTGCTCTAAGACTGCCAGTGGAGTCAGCCCTTGGTTCTGATGGCAGAGTCCACATTAAGCTGGCCAGAGAGGACCATAGAGTTTTTTGGCTGACTCAAAGGAAGCTAGAGTGACATACAGAAGGAATAAGGAAGGGCCCAACTACTGGGTGGAAAGGAGAAGGTGAATTCCAAAGAAAATGCTTGCAACTGTTTGGATAAGGATGAAGATAGGGCAGAGGAAGGGTAGAAGAAATAGTCTGAGATTATTCCTGGGTTTCTCTTTTGAACAAATTAGGAAGGGTGACAATGCTTGGGTAGGTGGGGATTGAAGAGGAGGGGACGGCCAGGGCTGGTAGTAAAGGGAGAAAGTACTGGGATAGATGACTGTAACTGGGGAGGGGGCATTTGGGGAGTGGTGTGTGGAAACCTAGTGCAATGGAAACTCCATAGAATCTTTGAGAGCGACCCTAGCAAAGACTTCTAGTAAGCAGGGATACAGAGCCTAAACTGGACAGCTTCCATTATGGAGCCTAAACTGGCCATTTTCTATAACCAGGCAAGGATTCTAGCAGTGGAACTGGGACACAATCTAGCCACAAAATCTTTGGCCGACAATCTGTCTTGCTTCCAAGAAGTGTTTGGGGTAAAGATGGAGCAGAAAAATTGGTCCAACAGCAGGAGGGAGAATGTATGCTTGACCCTGCCTGGTTGTCTAGGAACCAGAGGCTGGACAGTCCAGAGACCCAAAATAGAACCAAACAAAACTGGAAAAAATTAAATGAAATGATTACTAATTATATTTTGCTATACTCATAGATCTGTGCCTAGCCCAAATGTCATCAGAGAGGCGTCATCCAGCAACTGATGGAAACAGATGCAGAAGCCCACAGCCAAACATTAAGTGGAGTCAGGGGAACCTCACAGAAGAGTTGGGGAGAAGGATTGCAGGATCCAGAGGGGTCAGGACACACAAAAGATCATGGCCCACAGGATCAAACAAGCAGAACTCATAAGGGATCAGAGAAACTGAACTAACAACCATGGACCCAATATGAGTCTGAGCTGGGGTCCTCTGCATATACCGTCAGTCTCCTAACAGTGGGAATGGGGGTGTCTCTGACTTTTTCTTGGGAACGTTTTTGTTCCTACTGGATTGCCTTGCCTAGTCTTCACATGAGGGTTTGTGCTTAGTCCTATTGTAACTTCTTATGCTGTGTTTGGTTGATATCCCTTGGAGACCATCTCTTTTTTGTCTGAAGGGAAATGGAAAAGTTGATCTGGGAGAGAGGTAGAGAGAATAAATACAAAGAGAGATCTGGGAGGGCAAGATCTAGGGTGGAGAAAATGAGAAGAAGCGGACTCCTAGAGGCCACAGAGTAAGAATTAAAGAAAGGTATACAGAGTAGAGAAAGATAAAATCCCAAAGGCAAATAGGTGGAATAATTTAAGAAAAGCTGGCTAGAAACAAGCCAAGCTAAGGCCATTATAAGTAAGAATAAGCCTCTGTCTTTGACATATTTGGGTGCTGGGTTCCCAAAGAGTAAAGAGTAAAAAAAAAAAAATCAACAAAGAGAGAGACAGAGACAGACAGACAGACAGACAGACAGACAGAGAGAACACATATGAGGTATTTGGATTTTTATCCCTTATTTTGAATAATCGGAAAGGCAGAAAAATGTATTTGAATTAGTTTCCATTTGGATAGAATTTTCTTTTTTATGTTAAGAAAGAAAATAACCATTAAGCAAAATCTAAGCATACACACACCTACTTAAAATTCTCAGAGGCTCATTAGAGTCTGAAAAACAAAAATTACCTCAGCACATTATCTGCCTATCTCTTTCCCAAACTCAATATTCTGGCCACCAAGAATTTCTGGTCCATTTGGGTGATAAAGTCAAATGACACCTAAATTGCTGGGCTCCAATTCCAGCCTGGCTGACTATCTTTGGATAATACCAAGGTGTGTTAATTAGCTTCTATTTTTATCAACTCCCAAATAAAAATAAGAACAGTATCTTCCATGTGGTGTTTAGGTGGGAATACAGTTAAACAGTATCTGAAGACATTTAATTTGGCATGGTGACTTGCACAAAAATAGTGGCAAAAATGTGATATTTATCATTATGTGCAGATTCCTAAATTTGACTTATTCCCCCATGCTCCTGGGCTGCTGCTCTTCATAAGGACTCCCTGAAACACACATCTTCCTTAACCAGCCTGCCAATCACTTAGTCATTATTTTCCCTCCAGTCAGTCCTCTGCCCTGACACTCCCACCAACATTCAGAGCACAGTTGATTGCCCTTCATCCCCTTTCCCACAGGTCCTATGCATAATCATCTAGTGCCCATTCTCATATCTAAATAAAAACAATGTCGTCATATCCTCTGCCTAACTGAACTCAGATGCAGCAGAGAGCACACTGAGAAGAAGAATTTATTTCACAGCCTCAAAAATAAATGTATGTCCTTCCCGGAAATGGAGATAAATTAATGTCTAGGGAAGTTAGTGTAGTCCTTTGTGTTGATGTTAAACCACGTAGAACCATTGTCTGGGCAGTGCTATTTCTAAGATGACAGACAACTTCACAAAGACTTTATTTTAACCAGTTTACCTAGATAAAGAGTCTGAGGCAAGGTTTACATGGGCAACTTAAGATGATAGATACAGTCCCAGAACAATGATCGGTGGGAGAGAGGACTTAGATGGGAAAGGGAGGAGGGAAAAATATCTGCATAGCTACAAAATTTACAATAAAATACAGCTGAACATTGTTTGGATCCCCATGGCTCTCCAGTGGAGGAAGTAAGAGGGAACTCTCTTGCCATCTCTTCTATTCTGTGTCTTTCCCTGCTCAGTTGCCCTTCGCTGTTCTACTCTCCCCGTATTACCATTTCCCGTGTTTTAGGTTGTGCTACTGGTTCTTTATCCAGGCAGCCTAGGAAAGACAGATCCCGTCTCCCTCACGTAGACTCAGCTCTGTACTCTCCGTGTGCCTGTAAGTATTTCAGGTTGTAGAAGCTCCGTGGATCCTTGAATCTGATCTGCACTGTAACTGCGTTGTCAAGTTGTCCTCACATACTGTCTGTCGCCTTTGTGCAATCTGAGATGGTGCTCAGGACAGAAGATTGGCTACTAGTAAAAGTGGCCGTTGCCCTTCATTGAACTCCACTGAGCAAACTCCGAAAGGCAATAAACCAGAAGAATTTGGAGAATACCTGTTGCATTTCACATAGACACATGCTGCAAATTGATTGAAATGTGGCTAATGGAGTCCACGATGTTATGTAACCCACTTCCAGGAATTGGGGATGAGGTCAATAAACATCAATGAAATTAATTTTAAAAAATCAGTATTTCTAGAATGATATAAGTAATTATGTAAAGAGAATGTGATTGCCTGCAGGGTGAGTGTATATGGTATCTAGAAGAAATCGAAAATAGGTTTGCCTATCTTAATGCAATATTTAAAATAGTTTGTTTTCTAAACATTTCCTTTCTTTCTCCCTACCTCTCTCTTTCTTTTTGTCTTTTTGGTTTTTAAAGACAGGGTTTCTTTTCTCTGTGTAAGAGTTCTGGCTCTCCTGGAGCTTGCCTTGTAGACCAGGCTGTCCTCAAGCTCACAAAGGTCCACCTGCCTCTGCCTCCTAAGTGACAGGATCAAAGGCGTTTTCCACCATACCCTGACTAAACATTTTCTTATTTATAAAACATAATGACTGTATACTATTAATTATCTGAAATACTAGAAACTTATTTCACATGAAGAGAGACGTTAAGTAATAATGTAAAATATTCTTCACATATGATGGTTTCCCTTTCTGAGTGTGCCATGCTCTGTCAGACGCACTGTACATCTCATCTGAAATGGATACATATTGTATATCACATATAATGTATACATTAAATACATATGTATATGTATACATCCAAGGGAGAGAGGATTGACTCTGAAGCTGAAACACATCTGTAGGCATGCCCAGCATTCCCTACATAGTCATTTTATTCTATGCTTTAAGTCGGTTACTAGAGATTCTTCACGTTATCTCTGTTCTCTCCCGCTCTTAGACTTTTCTCACTACATCTTTTCACAGTGTATCTAATTGCTCTCTCCCTCTGGATATCCACTCACTGTCTTCATCATTGCATCTCTAGCTCACACATCAGTCTCCCCCGCAAAAGAAAAAAAAAACATTCCAGACTTCCAGACGTGTGAACCAACTTTGCAACGTGTTACGATTCCTAAAATCCCTGTGACTTTGTCAATATCTCACCAAAATTCTTATCATTTAATATGGTCAGTAATCCTAAAGAAAATTTGATTTGCCTTCAGTAACTATATTTGTAGTTTGAAATGTTCAAATTTATCATTTTCCATGATGGGAATAAATCATGTTTCAAATGATACTTATTTGTAAATAAAGATACTTATACAATAAAAACATATCCCAAGGCACCAACATTGAAGGAATGAAGTGACAGTCATTTTGAGGACAGACTCAGAAGCCATCTTGGTGTTGATTGCCATCACTGTGAGAAAGTATCCAGAAAACCAACTGGCTCACAGTTTCAAAGATCTGGTTCCCTGGCCATCGGCTCCCAGTGCCCTTGGTAGCACAGTGCACTGCAGTAGAAGTGTGAGTGGAAGGATTGGCTCATGACAGCCAAGAAACACCGCGACAGGAAGAAGAGGCCAGGACCATACTCTGCCCCACAGATTTCCTCCAGGGCTTGCTCCTCCTGGTCCCACTTTCTCCACTAGACCTCTCATCTGGAAGCATCCACCCTCTCCTGATAGTCCCACAGGCTGCTGATACACTCAATAGAAGGGCCTTTGGGAGAATCGGTGAAGAGCCTAGGCACATCAATTCCAAAGCACTCCTTGCTTTTGTTCCCAATGAGCAGGCCGCCTCTTGCCAGGCAGACTGAACACAAGGGGCAGCAGATTTGAGGGGCCAGGATTTGAGAGTAGAAGATAGTGACTCTCTTCCACTTCTTGGCATCTCTGAAGCACGAGGCAGTCCCTGTTAGGGGAGATCACTGTATAGAATGGTTAAAGTAGGAGAGCAATGCTCTCCAACTTGCCAGTTGAGTAACTCAATGTAGTCTTGAAAGAGGCAAGAGCCAGAGACTACCAGCATATTCCTAATAGTTACAAAAGTTATTAGCAATTAGTATTTTCACAAGGAGCCTTCTCTCAGAGACTACTCAGAGAAAATATTCTTCTCAGAACTCATTGAACATTCTTACATTATGAGGTAGATATTATCCTTAAGTTTTCTACAAAGAAATTGAGGGAAATTTGAAAAACCTCCAATTTTAAACATTGTGCAATGTGTAAAAGACTATCTCAGACAGAAGAGCCCAGCCACCATGATTTTGTCATGGCCACTGGAGTCAAGGTAGGTCATTACTCTCTCTCCAAGCCCCTAACACCATTTCAAAAGCTCATTAGTCTGGCCCTGAGGACCTTTGCCAGGGCATTGTACATGCCCATTGGAAGAGTTCCCCATATTGACAAATTCTCCTGCATTCAGTTTGTCATCTTTTTAGACAGCATCTCTAAAACTTCAGTGCACCCACATCCCTCCTTTGCAGCCTTCCCAGTTAGCCCTATAGAGATTGAGTCATAAATTATGCTGCCATAACAGACAATTATTGATTATGGGGCCAGAGGATAGAAAATGTAGTCAATTGCTTCCTGTGGTTATGCTAACCCTCTACAAGGAAAGCCAGCACCAACTCTCACTGCCGCTGGAGAGCTGCAACACAGCCTGGTCAATGGGGACCTCAAGTCTCGGAGCCAATCTTCTGATCCCAGTGCTGTGTAGACGGATGTGAGCCCAAGTTTAATAACCGGCCCAGGAAAATAGGATGTTACACATCACATAATGAGCTCTATTATACTAAAAGCCAAAGCTTGGTGTGACGTGATACTTCTTAAGGAGGTGAGATGATAAAGTACTAAAGGCTACCAGACCAATCAGATTGCAGAAGATCAGAGCAATGAGTATGTCATCTATGTAGTCAACAGGACACACACACACACACACACACACACACACACACACAAATGAAAAACAAGTCCAATCATCACACCTGCTATAATTCTGATACCCATTAATTAAAAGAAATGCCAAATCCTCTAGAATAAAGAACTCAACTATACCATAGAAAGGAGTAGATCCCAATCCTTCTTCCAAGGAGATCAGCAGATACTTATGGCATAAAAGAGAGAGCTCATATATTTTGAAGGTTATTTCACATTGGCTCTGACACAGGGACATTCTATACATGATCACTTTTCCTCCATTGACACTGTGCAAGCAATGAGTAATGGTCAGAAAATAAACATAGAACTTTGTTGCAAAGTCACACAGTTGAGCTGTGACTTTAAAGTCTCATGAACTGTTCATTTTTCCAGTTCCTGAGAATAAAATAAGAGTCAGATTTTGTGGCTGAAAGAATTCACGTATTTTCCCCTTTGCCTAGGGAAGAAGTGTTACTAGGACAGGAAAGGCTAAGTGGAATCCCTCTTAAATTCAAAATATACCACTTGGGTAATAATGCTGCCCATCACGTCCCAAACCACAACTCATCTAACGAAACCCCAGCATAAGGCATGGGAAATATCTTATCAAGTTATTGTTTGGGGAAATCCAAGAGATTCCCAAAATAATATAGGCTATTGTCATGGCACTTGGTTACCACTTAGTCACCAAAGATAAGACCTTGCTGCTGAAGACACCACACGTATGACATAGGACTTGGAGGAATTGAGCTGGATCTGACTGGAAGCTTCCTCCCTTAGGACTGGCTCTCATAGTATTCAAAGGTGCTATATAACTTGCCAAGGGAGAGAAATAACCAGTATTCTATGCAGCCATAATAAAGCCTATGAACCGCAGCGATGGCTGGCTTTGCAATAATGACACTTTTACCTTGGGGGTGAAAAACCAGCCATCTAATTGGACTTAAGGCAATTCAACAGGAAGGAATTTGTCCCTGGTGGTGTCAGCCTAGCCTACTGCCATTGGCTGATGATGTCATGAAGAGAATTTCCTACTATTTCTTTCCTAACTCAGAGTAATCTCTATGTTTGGAACATGTATTCTTACACCCACAGATAAGTGTAGCTCTTACTCCTCATCAAAAGAGCTTCTTTTTTGCAGATGAGACCAGCACAGAAAAAAATGGCCATATGCAGATAATTGATGGTGGAGTGCCCAAGGTTAGTTGATACATCTAAAACACAACTCCTATATCCAAGGCTCAGAGACTATCACAGAAGAGTGGACAGAAAGATTGTGTGAGCCAGAGGACCAGGGCATCTGTGAGGTAATCTTCTAGAGAGGACAGGGCAGTTTCACCTAGTACATCTCAACCAAACCTGCACAATGATAGCACCAGTTGACATGCCAATGTTCCTGGGGAAATCTCACAGGGCCTCAACCCTAAATACACATTTATAGGCAATTCATGGCAGCTAAGAGAGGGAGAATCAGTTTTCTTCGGGGAAAATACCTCTGATAGGTTATCTAGTCTCAAGTGATGAGTCCTAGACACATATACTAGTGAAACTAAAGGGACTCAGATCTCTCTCTCTCTCTCTCTCTCTCTCTCTCTCTCTCTCTCTATATATATATATATATATATATATATATATACCAATAATCAAAATTTAAGATTTTACAAATCTGAGACTGAGTTAGAATAATGGGAAGAGTTGGAGATAGGAGAGGGAAGAGGTAAATTATATAAATATCATAGTCATATATGAAATTCCCAAATAAAATATTAAAAATCAAAGGCAATATCACATGAGCCAACTGCAGGATTGATGATATGCTCAAAAACATGAGACATGCCAAAAGTGGCCCCTTCCCGCCTATCTCCCTGGGGTACCTAGAAGGATGGGATAAACCCTAAAGGGCAACTGTATCTACTGCAGATAAATCAACAAATGAGTAAACCTTTATTATTTTTATTCATTTGACATACCAACCACAGCTCCTCCTTCCTCCCCACCTCCTGCTCCCCCCAACATACCCCACACCCCCATCCACTACTGAGAGAGGGTAAGACCTCCCATGGAGAGCCAACTAAGCCTGGCATGTCAAGTTGAGGCAGGACCAAGCCCTCCCCCACTGCATCAAGGCTGAGCAAGGTATCCCTCCATAGGGAACGGGCTCCAAAAAGTCAATTTAGGCACCAGGGATAAATCCTGGTTCCATTCCCAGGAGTCCCACAAACAGACCAAGCCACACAACTGTCACTCGTGTTCAAAGGGCCTAGTTCAGTCCATGCAAGCTCCCCAGCTGTCAGTCCAGAGTCCATGAGCTCCTACTAGCTCTGGTGAACTGCCTCTGTGGGTTTCCCTATCATTATCTTGGCCCACCCCCACTCATACAATCTCTCCTTCTTCTTGTCTACTGGACTCTCGGACCTCGGCCCAGTGCCTGGCTATGGATCTCTGCATCTGCTTCCATCTGTTACTGGATGAAGGTTTGATGATGACAATTAGGGTAGTCACCATTGATTTCTTCTTGATTCTGTCCTTGTCCACTTTCATATTTATACACTAGGCTTATCAAGGGCATAGAAATTAATATAGTAGATGTTTCATGGGCTAGTGAGATGGTCCAGTGGGTAAACACGCTTGCCACTTGATTTTGATATTCATGACCCACATAGTGGAAGGAAAGGACCAAGTCCTGCAAGTTGTCCTCTAAATTTTATGCCATAGCAAGAGCACACAACACACACACACACACACACACACACACACACAAGCATGCATACACAGACACAGACACACACACACACACAAGCATGCATACACAGACACATACCTTTTCTAAATAAATGCAAAAATATTTAAAACTTCAAAATGAAATAGAGGGTATGCATGAACTAAAAGCACAGATGCCTTTTTACTTAGCCTGATCTGCTTAATGCTGGCAGTATTAAATATTCAAACAATAAGAAAGAGTCTTTTTTTTTTTTTGAGCTCTTGGTATTTGTGCCATTTTTAAGGGTGAAAAAGAGAATTTGCAGTAAATTAAGTACATGCATGTTTTCTACTTTAGAAAGGGTTTGTCCTGGAATAGAAGTAGGGATTGCTTGTGCTTACCCCAGGCCTAGGGCCACAAGACCCAGAGCCAAGGCAATACAGCAGGAGGCATATGATGATAGGCTTCAGGGCTCCTGAAATCTATCAGTTTGTATAGTTTCCTGCTGGTGTAAGATGCTGTTCTTCACGACATGTTATATCTAGTAATTTGAGATTCCTTACATGACATTATATACCCAGTAAATAGAGTACATGAGTTTAGGAACTACGGCAGAGAAGCAAAAATAATCCCAATTAGCAGTCAATGTAAATGACTTTCTTAGGAATTTATGTTTTCCATCTTGGTTCTAGTCCCCAGAAAGTGAGAAATTGCACCAATGGAGTCAGTAAAAGTCTCACTAATCATAAATCTATCCCTGTTACCTGCTGACTTTGGGATCATCCTTTTAATAAAATAAGTAAGAGACAAAAAGGAGATACTTTGTAGATCCTCAAGAGGAAACAAGATTAATATCCTATAACAGAAGCAGAAAGAAAACATACACACACACACACACTGCAGACACACATCTTCTAGGGAAACCTCTATTCATAGTTTCACATTCAATTTTATTTGAAATGGTAAATACAGTGGCCTGGAAGAGACCTGGGAATCAAGGGGCCAGAAGCATCATGGATGAGGGGACTGGGTCTAACAGCAGGCAAGCCAGCTAAAAGTGTCACTGAAGGAAACATAGTAATCGTAGATGAAGAGAAGGAGAGTGTGTTTCAGTAGCATCTATGGGATCCATAGCAGGAGCAATGCTGTAGTATGTCTTACTTTGATCACTTACCCACAAATTATGATTGAATGAAGGCCAGAAGGATCTGTGTATATGTCTTGGAAATAATGTAAGAGGCAAGGGTATTTAAGTGGTGCAAGGTGGGCTGTAGAAGTCTTTATTCTGTACCTAGACGCCCCTTGACATGCCACTGTAACTTGAGCCAGGCACTGTAGTTGTTGATTGCTAATAAGCTTTGCCAAAGAAACCCAACCCCAACGGTAGATACCTTGATGTGGACATGGTCTCTCATTGGAGGTAAGTGAAGCCCAATAAGTGACATGTGTGGACATGTAATAGATAACACCTATGCTATGGCTTGTATATAAAGTTCTCAGTAAAAATTCACCTGCTGCAGTTTTGGTCCCTGGCTGGTAAATTTAATCATTAAGGTGTGATTGGATCAGAGGACTTTTAAACACTATCAATGAATAATCTACTAATGGAGTTATAATTTGATGGCACTATTGTGAAGTGATGGGAAGTTGGAGGTGGGACCTATTTGGAGGAGGTATACCACTGATGTGTGTCCCTGGGGGACCTATCATGGAGGGGGATGTATCTTGCTCCCAGACCCTTCCTTTGTCTGTAACATGAAGTAAGTGAGTCACTTTGTTCTGCCTTGCTCTTCTGTCTAGCAAAGAGCCAGATGACCACAGGCTAAAATCATCCGAGCATTCCTGTTGTGAATCATTTGCACAAATATCCCCTTGAAGATTGTGCCTAGGGAATGTCAGCAAAGGCAAGGCACAAGCATGGCTTTCAACAAATCATTAGCATTTTGGTACCAGAATCCCTTTCAGAGTCTGGGTGAGATGCTTCATTCTTTGCTGAGATTGGAGCGGGACTGAAGATGATGGGAAACTTTGTAGCAGAAAGCCTCACTACTTTGAAAAATACAGGACAGCAGACACTGAGGACTACCTGACAATTTCAAGGTAGCCAAGAGTCTCCTTGTGCTTCAGAAATGGCCCTCATAAAACAAATAGTGTATTTGGTAAAGGAGTTAAGAAAGATTAGCAGTCTTTCCTGAAGACCTCCCCACTTACACAGTTCACTGCATTCAGTCAGGCAGAGGCGGTCTCTTCTCCTAGAGCATCATCTCCTTGATTATAGATTTCCAGTAATGACACTAAATAAACATTTGCACAATGCATGAATGAATTCTAATATCCCCAATGTCAGCTAGTGTGTGTCTGAAATGCCTGGAGCCTGCTTATCACCATACATAATATTCATAAAGCATTCAGAATCCCTTGACAGAGGCTTTCTCTGGAAAGGATACAGTTATCTCTCTCTAAAGGATATGGTGAAGATTAATTAGTTAATTTCTTAAAAAGCTTCAGGGATGAAATTTCTTTGCTCAGACTAATTATACATATCATAATGTGCTCATGCTATAAATTCATGCCTCTAAAGTTGAATGCAACTTGTTTACTTATATAAGGAATACTTAGATATGCCATTATTTTTTATGCGGTTCAAAATGTAGGCTTGTGTGTGATGGTAGATCACTGAGGCAACTTTAATCTGGTTAGAGAGTCAGGCAATTTGCACAGACTTCTCATTTGGGGCCCATTCAACAATGCAGGCATTATCATTTAAAAGATATTGAATGTAGAAGTTAATATCCTCATTTATATACCTGCTAGGAGTCTTTGCAAACATTCACATTTACCAAATAAGGTCCAGATCGTGAAATGAAATCATACAATGCACATGTGGGTTTAGCAAAGCACCTGCCTTCTTGGTAACACTCAGTACTTGTTTACATACCTAGGCCGAACAAGAATCATCAGAAATGTGAGGCAAAAATAGTCAATATTTGTCTCCAACTTTCAACTCTATTTTATTCAGTTGAGGCATGGTTTCCCGTTCTGTTGCACAGAACTCCTAACAGGCCTCTGAACTTTCTTAATCTGCTCCTGAGGAGTCACTTCTGTCACAATGTTGTCTCATGTGGCAACTAGAACACATCTCCTAATTCTAGCAATGACTCATTTGTTCCACCTCGAGCTTAAGTGTAGTCGCGCTGCTCGCTTCTGCAGAATAGACTTGGTTTTTATAGCATGAAAGCATGAAGCAAGACAACCCAGCCTTCAGCTACCTTCAGGTTTGGGAAGGTGCCTCCATTCATAGGAACCTGGTTTTTGAGGCATGGAATCTGACCCTGTAGGCGTTAAATGAACTCTCCTTTACTATGGGCTGGAAAGCTGCCTCCACAGACTTTAACTCTGTGAATAAGGAATTTCAACTGCAGATATGGAACACTATTCTAAAGGAATGGAACCTGACCCTCCAAATAAGAAATATGATTTTTCAGACATTGACTTAGTCTGCTACAATCTGATGTATAGTGTCAGAATAAACAGAAATCAATGTTTTCATAGTTCCTGTCCAAAAGTCCAAGATCAAGGTTGGCAAATGCAGGATCTGGGGTGGTTTCTCCCTGTCTCACAGTTGTGAACTTAGTGTCAGGTGTATGTCATATGATTGTTCTACCACCAAGCTCCATCCTCAGAGCTTTCTCCTTTGAGACAAGGTCTCACTATCTAGTTCTGGCTTGCCTTGAACTTTAATTTAATAGTACTTTGACCTTTGTAGACTAGTGTGTCATGTAAGGACTCTAGGAGGTCTCCAAGCCATAAAGTTGGCTTTCCCAGATATAAAAACTGATTAAATTGGCCTTTAATCATGAAAATATACACATAGCATTGGATATTAAACCAAGTATAAACATGGTCTTTAGGGTGTCCTACTTTAACAGCATGAAAGCAAAACCTAAATATATGATGTATTTTGGTGATATTTTTTGTAGTCTAACAACTAAAACTTGCCAGAATATCAGAGTGCAAAGCTAAGCTGCTAGTTAATCATAGAAGCTAGGCAATAGTGGCACACACCTTTAATCCCAGCACTTGGGAGGCAGAGGCACATGGATCTCTGTGAGTTCAAGGCTATCCTGGACTACACAAGATTGATCCAGCCTAAAAGAGAAAGAGACAGGTAGTGATGGCTCATACCTTTATTCCCAGGACTTGGGAGTCACATGCCTTTAATCCCAGCACTAAGGAGATGAGACAGGAGTGATATGGCTGGGCAGAGAGAGGAATATAATGTGGGAGGGGACAAGAGCTCATTGCATTCAGTGTGAGGATTCCTCGACAAGATTGCCCTTTCAGTGTAGGGTAGAACTAGTGGCTGGCTGCTCTGCTTCTCTGATCTTCAGTCAACTTTTATTAGTTAGATCAAAATCAACGTATTACCACAAAATATTAATTACATTTCTCATCACTATGACAAAATGCCTGATGAAAAGCAATATAACGGAGGGGCATTTATTTTATTGCGGCTTATGGTTTGAGGACACTAAGTCTATTAAGGCAGGAAGTCTGGGTAGCAGGTGGCTCCATGGCTACAGAAATACACGGGCAACTTGCTTACCTCTTAGTGGACAAGAGTGATTCCTCTGGTACAGGGGCTGGGCCACAGCCCATATGACCCACTTTCTAGTGAGCCCCATTCCCCAGCTAGACCCCACATCTTGAAGACTTCCCAAGATAGCAAGGCAAGGTTGTGACTAAATGTTGAAATGCTTGGGCTTGAGGGAAGACAAGTTACATCCAAACTATAAAGCATGGAAAATTTCTGTAGAGGTATATTCCCAGATAGATTAAGAAATCAATAAGTATAAGTAGGCAAAATTATGTGAAAAAAATTAGAAAAACGTTCCAGTTTTGTGACTAGGAGCAAAATTTAATGGCATACATGTATGAAAATGTAATAAGGCAGCCCATGATTTGCACAATAGTTTTAAAATGAATACAAAAGATTTAGGTAGAACATTAAATCAAGTCTGGTTTACGATAAACACTCAGACAGTGCTAGATGATGGAGCTATTATTACTGATGAATTTAGCACACATTGTTAGGACACTAGGATATATACGTTGTTTTAATCAATAAAAATCCCCACCAACTAGTATAAAGCAAGTTCCCAATGACCTTTAATAAGAATACTCTTTTCCAATTTTGTGTCCACCCATAAAGGTGAGAATTATGTAAGAAATTTCTTATCAGATTATGTTTTAGAAATTGCCATCAGGGCATGCTGGTTTCGACATGATTTAGAAGTGTGTCCACCAAGGATCCAAATGATCCTGTGTGTGTCCACACAGGAGGTGGTACAGCCCTTTAAGGGGTACTACCTACTGGATGGGCCTTAGCTCACTAAAAGTGCTGCCCCCCAGAGCTCGGAACAGGTTGTCAGAAGAGAGAAGCAGACGCCTGACTCTCCTGCTTCCTGTCTGGTGGTGTGCACTTTCTTCTCATTTATGCTCTTGCCATTAGCCAAGAGGCCCTCATCAGAGTCTAGATGGCGCTTTGTCATTGCATTCGAATCTCCAGAATTATGAGCTGGTGAATCCACTTTGATTTATAGAGTTAATTTATGTGGGCATTTTATTACACTAATTAAAAAACGGACTAATATCCAGGGTAAAGTGAAAACGTAAGGCTGATGCAGAGGCTGAGAAGGTGGGGCCTTTGAATACTAATGAGAGAAACAAGTCTTCAAAGAGGGACATTTGAAAATAAATGAGAAAGATTTCAAAACTCTAATTTTTAAAACTTTCTGTTTCTAGAATAAATACTATATATATATATATATATATATATATATATATATATATATATATATATGTGGTTTCTCTAAAACTCTGTAGCCCAGTAAAACATTGGGCACAGTTTACCTATTAGGAAGGGAGTAATGAAGTAAATCATGCCACGTATTTCAACAGAGCACTTCTCTGCCTCTCAGTGGATATATGAAACTATTTCAACTCAAAATGCTCATTAGACGTTGCTAAAGGAGAGTGGCAGTTGGTGTAGAGGTTCATAGTTGATTTTATTAGATAAAGTATGGCATTATACACACCATTATATTTGCTCAGATGTGCATAAAATGTAAGTTTTGTATAATTTTACATTTTATTTTATATGGGGATTTAACTTTTTTGTAATTATTGTGTGATTTTTTTTTTTAGACTAAAAGAGAATTATGTCTAAGAACACAGATCCTGCTTCACAATGCAATCCTTTAAGGTAGTTCACAGCTATTGTGAGTAATCTCTCATTACTATAACTCTTATGCCACCTTCTGGTCTAAATATAATTCACCTAGTTGAAGCTGCCTAGCATTGTCTGTATGTGCTTTTATGCTGTTTCAGTTAGCTTGCTTTTTCTCTTTATGGGTCAAGTATTTCTTCACATATCAAATGCAGACAGAGTAAAAACATAAGATGGAAACTTACACTTTATTACCACGTAAAAACAACTATAACTCAACAAGATACATCATTGGCAAGATAGGCATCTGCTATGAGAGAGGAGACTATCCTTTAATGAATAAGCCATAAGGCCAGCAGATAATATTAATGTAGTTCTAAATATTGATTTAAGTACATTATAGACAGGCTCAGGACTTGAGATCAAAGCCTAGATTAGAATACCAGATGCGTGACTAACTTCCTTTGTGACCTAGCTTAGCCTGTTTATCTTCTCTTTCACCTACTCATTGAAAACTATGACTTCTGTCTTATTAGGTACCTCAGCCTCTTTCCTCTCCTTGTATTTGAACTTTTAAAATCCTATATTGTTACACATCATTGATCAGGCACTAAGGGTATAAGAAAATATTTCTGTTTAGGAAAAGATATGCTGATATTTATTTCTAGGACAGAAAATAAAATAGTTGTTGGAGTCCTGTGATAATTTAGACTCCATATTCTGTAGTATTCTGTGACTATATACACTGTAACACACTGGATGCGATTTAGTACAGTAATACTGTCCTACTGGGCAAGCATGAAAAGGCATCACAGACCTGTGACAAACAGTGCTTCAAACGTGATAAGATTGTGTGAGAGATATTGAGGAGTTTAAGAAGAAAAAATACTGAAGTTCCTGTTTTCTAACTAAAATAGAAGATCACTCTTATTTCCTGGTGATGGTTTCAAAATCAAAGCTTATGCACATATAGATAACACCTCAACATTTATTTCACTTCTGTTATTCAAAACCTAGAAACAATTTCAGTGACTCCCCCAAAATGCTGAGGTAATTTACACCTGTTACTAGCATTCTCTGCTGCCTCAGATGAAATAGTTGCCCTTCTACATTAGTTTTTGGATGTATTTTTCAATTTATTAATATCTCCTCACCAGCTTAAACACCATCAGCTCTCCTTAGTATCAGAGTGGATACCAAATTTTGGTTAGGACCCAGAATCTACTGATGCATGAAACATACTATGTTGTTAACTAACAGTTTGAATCAATGACTTAATGAATATCATGAGTAAAATGAAACAGAAGGTAAGTAGGTTTAAGTAAAACGAGTGTCTAAATCCATTTTAGTTATTACTTTGATAATGTGACTGAGTACTAATATAGAAGAGATTTAATTAGTTCATCATTTTGGAGTCCCAAACAGCAAATACCTCCAAAAAGAGTTTGGGTTGCATTCCTTCTCGGTGAACATCATCTTGGTGTGTGATGAAGACATTACATGAACGAAAGGAAACCAGGACGAGAGAGACCAATATTGCTACCTCTCACTCTACCCTACTTGGAGCAAGCTGTGAAGCTCCCCATGCATGAGCACTTGGAAGATACACTCAGACCATGTACAAACCATAGCAACAGCAAAGGCAAATTACACCCTACATTTGATTCCCATTGTCTTTGTGGGAGCCTTAATGGTACCAATGTCTTGTTGTAGTCTTCTTTTGTTACAAAAATAAGAATCCTCCCCTTTTTAACAAAAAGCAAGAATCCTTCAGGGGTAAGTAAAAATACAAGCATTGTTTAAAAAAATAAAACAATGACACCCTGAAGAATTATGATCCAAGTATTTTTCCATGTCCATACTATATTCTATGCACATATGCTTAAAAAGTAAGAACTGTATAAGTACACTGTTTTTTCCTTTCAAATATCTTAGAAATGCATAATTATCAAAGTAACATACTCCTTAGTTAGATTTAAGAGATACTTTACATCTATAATGCCCATTGATAACACAGCTCTGCCAGGACCTCCAAACACAGTCATAATGAGAGCACTCAATGGTCAGAAAAGGCTTAATTGTGATCTATATCTTTCTCTTCTGGGGGAAAAACTCTGTAGAGAACTTTATATATTATATAAGATATGATCTTATATATTATATAAGAGATGATCAAACTCAACCTTCATGTTTATCTAAAGATGATTTGGGAGAGATTCTCAACTGTACCAGATAGAAGGTGGCATGAAATATCGGGGCATGAATCATCTAGGTTCAGAAGAAAGATTGCTCATGCCCTAGCCTATCCATTCACTAGCTGCAAGATTCTTACTCTTCTTCTTAGGGCAGAATTCTCCTTATTTGTGAAGTAAAACTGATTCATCATATGTAAAGTAATTCCAGCCACATTGTTAGCATTTGATTAATATTGTTACTTACACTTTTTTTACTGAAGAATGAAACTGTCCTTTACTTTTTATAATGCTCTAGTTCTGAACTTCTTCTTTGTTTGTTTTTTTTAAAGGGGTAGCAAAACATTTTTATTCTGATAAAAAATAAGACACATGTAAACTGGGAAGAAGGGGGAAAAAAAGGAGGAAACAGATTAGTGGGATGTATTGTTGATATAACTAAGTCAGTGTCACCAATGAAAATGTAAGGAAACCAGATTATATACAAGTGAATTAAAAATGGAAGAATCTCACCATCAAGGAAATGCTAGAACTCAAAACCTTCCTAAAGAGCAAGAAAGAGTCTTAAATTCAGTTACTTTAATAAAACAGTTTTATTTATTGTTAACAATTTTATACATGTAAACAAATCTTGACTACCCTAACTTCCTACTCCCTCTCTCTCCAAGTGCCCGAATACATCATCCCTCACCCCTTTCAAATCTCTTCCGTGTGTGTGTGTGTGTGTGTGTGTGTATGTGTGTGTGTGTGTATGTGTGTATGTGTGTTAATAACATAACCTAATTATCGCTGCCTGTTGGAATGTTGACTGATCACTGTACTGACTTGACCTTGTGTAGATAACCATGCCTGCAGCGAGTTCATGGGTGCATTGGTGTTGTCACATGTAGTATCCATCTGTTGTAGCTGGTCTTTGTGGTGTCAGTCTGTATTAACCTGTTTGTGGGGCTTCAGTTGGATCTAGCCGACTTGCCCAGTTTGTACCTGAGAGGGAAATGTGGATTGAGAAAAAAGCAGGCAAAGATAGTTCTGAACTTCTAATTCAGGACTTTTGGGAAGAAGGCTTCTCCATCTGTGGATGTCCTGTCAATACTTGAGGATAGGGTACAGAGTGAAAGAGAAATTATAAATGTGTTATTTACCTCGTTCTTGGTTCCCTAAGTGAATCATTCATTATGGCTTATTTCTCACCCCTCACTTCTGTTAGATGTTTTATTTCTCACTCTTTTTTTTTTTTTTTGGTCCTGAGTTTATATGTTGTTTTCTCTTGTTTGTAATGTCTGCCAGATGCTTGATATGCTTCTCGTTCTGTAATGACCATGCCTCAGGGTACTACATCCATCCATCCATCGACTGCAATCAACTGACATTGACCTTGTTAGCAGTGCACAGTTTCAGGTTCACTGCCCCATCTATGAGCCCTACCAGCACTGAAAAACTTCAAAGGATTCACAAGATAGGAGTTGCTGCCCAGGTATTCCAGAATAAATTGATACTCATTGGTAAGTAAACCAGCAAATAGTTACACTGTGCTTCAGAGTCCTGGGCCTATAGGTTGGGAAATGATGTAAACACATTATGCACTTATTTTTCTATCATTTTCATGTGAACATATTATACTCCAGTTATAGCTTATTTCCATAAACTAAAAACTAAATTTTGAACTACCTTAAAAATCTGTTTTGCAAGTATGGTATTGATGCTTACTGGTTATTTGTTTAAATAAGTGACTTACTTGAACTGAGGTTTTGATATTGCTTTTCAGTAATTAGAAAAAGAAGTAAGACCTGTGTACATGTGTGGGAATTCAATAGTGTTGTGTGAGACTTTTCCTGGGGAAATGTGCACCCCAGACACAGAACCAATGGCAAGAGAGGCAAATGTTCCAACCAAGTACCTGAAGAACCAAGAGTGTGCATAGGGTTTACTTTCAGGGGCATGGGTTACTCAAGCGCAGGTGCATAGTGAAAGAGAGTACTCTCCCGTCCCGAAATTTCTGCAGACTGTACAGGCAGATCAACATGCTCAAGAGTCTCCTCCAGGAAGCTGGGATGATTGGAAAGACTTCCTCACCCTTAATTACTGCTTCATTACCTTAGGGAGTGAGCGGCCTCAGAATCTTATTTCAGCTTTCCCAGACGCAGTAGCTTCTTTACTTCCTGAATCTCATGAAGCTGCCTCTTCTCTCTGGTTCAACTCTATGGATTGGATGTTTCTTTAGCATCATTGCTGTTCATACTCATGATCAGTCCACTCACACAATGTGGCCTCTGAGCACTTGGCAGTGAGTAGAAGTGACTTCATTTGCATTCACACACCATGTTGTGGTTTATTCTATGCACCCCGCTTAGCATTCTACGCTGATGTTTTCGGCTAATTATACATTCCTTCGCAAATGTACCACAATATGACACATTATCCATGCTACAAGAAGGGCTACAATTATTTTGTAATTGGATCCATCCATCTATCTATCTATCTATCTATATGCATTTATATATATATATACATATATATATATATACATATATATATACGTATATATATATATATATGTATATATATATATATTCACCAGATAATTTTTTGAAGAAACAAAACAAGTCACATATGCCACTCTTATTTAAACTGTTTGTAGTTTCTGGAACTTTCAGCAAATAACCACAAATTCAACTTTGTGGAACATTTTTTTTTTCAATAGAAACATCTCATTTTAATGGATTATTTTTTTTTTTTAAAACAAATGTGTTTCACTCTGGCCACCCATCCCTAGCCTTTCTTTTCAATGCCTCTTCATCTGTCCTTCCAACTATTTTATATTGACTAACCACAATCCATCTAGCCACTAGTGAAGCTCCATGGTAATAGTTCTAACTTCTTTGGTCCAGATTGTTAGGTGTCAAACCTGGGACAAGTAAGTGCTAACTGGGGTGCCTATTGATATATCCTAGCAGACCCTGCCACCAAGTTCCCCCAGCATCCCTCAGTACCTGTTGGAGTCATCCTGGCTGGCATACCCTGCTCCTTACCCAAAGTCTCCTGCCCAGGGCCTGGGCTGGGCTGCTCTCCCCACAGTTGCATTTCCCCACATAACATAGCCTTAATGGCTGCTCTGATCCTTTTTGGCCTCTTTGTCTCTTGGTGCTGCTCTTGGCTCCTGGGTCTCCCCTCTCCCCTCCTCTCTCCTCCATGGCCTGGCTCAGTATGCCAGTCATGTTCACTCCGGACTCTTCCAGATGTCTCTGCCTGTGTCCTCTCTTACAAAAAAAGAATAAAAAAAAATTTCACTACCCACTGGGAAGCCCTGTCTTAATATACCCTACTCACAGCAAATAAAACATATTCTATTGCTGAGGGAACAGGCCCTCATAACCTCCAGTGTGACCAGTGACACCCTTCCCAATGGTATTCCATAACTTTGGTCTCTCTCCGTAACATTTGGTACCTAATCATTCATTAAGTCTTTTCGAAGGATTCCTAAATGTTTCTAAATTAATCTTTGTTTTCTTCAAGTAATTTAACCCAGATACTCGCCATTTGTTTCCTAGGCTTTTACAATACCCTCTTTAATGCTTTATCTACTTTGGGGATTAACAATTTATAATTCAATTTCCTATGGCGATCTTTCTAAAATCCAAGTAGTTTTATCACTATCTTCCTGCCAGTCATCAAATAGCTCCCATTAGCGATACGGTGACATCTGCGCGGGACATCGCTTTGTCTTGGTCACTCGCTGTAGTCTTATCTCCCACTCCTTTCCAATCACATTTCCTCATCTTGTTATTGATAGACTTCTTTTCTTCTGTGTTCAGTCTTCCTGAAGCTCTGGAGAAATGTTGCTCATATGCTAAGACTGCTTAATCTTTACATTTCCTTTTGGAAGAAGAGCTGGGCCTCTTACTATCACTCGATTCCATCTATGCAGTTCTGTTATGATGTCACACAACTGTAAGATTACTTGTGTGTTTCTCACCCGACCAGAAATATTTACCTTTGCATGCTGCCTGGCACAGAGCATCTGCTCAGTCAACACCTCCAAATAGTCACGTGCTTGTTTGCACGGTCCATTAGCAATTACTTCCCGTACCATATGTGTCTTGCTGTTCTTGGTCAAGAATAAATTCGTGTTATTTTCATATGTTCATTCACGTATAAGTGGCTTCTGAATAAGAACCCATACCAGGTATTATTTCTTATCTGTGCATCTTTTAAACTGTTGGTTTGTTGGCGAATTATAAATAATTGTGGTACTGTGAATTTTAAAACTGACTTTAGTTCCCTCTTTGCTTTGACACTAAAGAAATTCAGTGTCTAATACATGACTGCTTCCAGGACTTGTATGTGAATCTTAAATTTTACTTCATTGTTTCCTTTGTCTTTTATTAGGTATCCTAACCAATCTATCTTTTCTGTAGGATGTTCTTTTAAATTATATATGTATACATTAATTTTTAATTCCCAAGTACCTCAAAATGGTTCATGTTATACTATGAAAACTGTCATACCTTAATTCTTGTGGGAACATGTTTTTGAATAATAGAATCATTTTTTTTATTTCTTTGAATTATTCATAATGCATGCTTACTTTAAGTCTTCACCAGTTAATTAATTACTGAATATTCTTATTTTGCTGTCTCTTAAAAGATTTATGCTATTCTTGGAATTACTAAATGTCTTGAGATAAATGTAGTGTCACTGCTTTGTATTCAACACTAATAGCCTTCAGTTTCTGTGTGTCTACCATGGCAATCAAGGGGGCCGTATTCCACTGGATGACAAAATCATTGTTGAGAATATTGGTAACGTTTTTTTATTAATTTTTAAAATTTAAATTAGAAACAATATTATTTTACAAATCACAGTTCCCTCTCCCTCCCACTCTCCCATGGCCCCAACAACCCCCCACCCCATCCCCTTTCTGCTCCCCAGGGAGGGTGAAACATTCCATTGCGGAATCATCAAAGTCTGTTACATCATTTGGGGTAGGGCCTAGGCCCTCACCGGTGTCTCTAGGCTGAGAGAGTATTCCTCTATAGGAAGTGAGCTCCCCAAGTCCATTCATACACTAGGGATAAATGCTAATCTACTACCAGAGTCCCCATCGACTGCCCAGTCCTCCTAACTGACACCCACATTCAGGGGGTCTGGGTTGGTCTTATGCTGGTTTCCCAGCTATCAGTCTGGTGTCCATGAGCTTCCCCTTGTTCAGGTCAGCTGTCTCTGTGGGTTTCTGCAGCCTGGTCTTGACCCCTGTGCTCATCCTTCCTCCCTGGGCGCAACTGAATTTCAGGAGTTTGGCTTAGTGGAGATTTTTCTTAAAATTATTTATCTTAATGATAATTGTATTGAATAGTCAATGTATATTAATTTGTTGGACCTATGATTTAGCTTGTTTTCTGTTGTTGTGATATGTAAAGCTGTAATTTCATCTTAATTTCCACAACATAGTTCATCACTGAGGGAACTTAGGCAGGGATGTGGAGGCAGGAAATGCAGCAGGGACCTGGGGACACAGCACTGATATTCTGCTTCCTTGTTTGTGCATCCTAGGGTTGGCACAGTCCACAGTGACTGCACAGCCCACATCGCCCATTAATGAAGAAAATCCCCCACTGCCATGCCAGCAGGCCAGTACAATGGTGACCTTTTCTCAACTGAGAGTCCTCTTCCCAGATAACTCCAGCTGTGTCAAATTGAGAAAACAAACAAACAAACAAACAAACAAACAAAAACCCAAAAATCTAATCAGGACACTATGTATGACTTTTACAAATAAATCATACTTCAAAACTAAAAATTAAACTAATAATTCTATAAGCCTAGGCAGTTACAAATTAATCATAAAATATAACCTAAGACTTTGGTAACACGTTCCTCATGGAGGGATACTACCTTAACATAGAGGCAGGAGGGAGGGCCTAGTCCCTACTCCAAATGACTTGACAGATTTAGATGACCTCTCCAGGAAGATGGAGTGTGGGGGGAGGGATGGGCTGGGAGGGTGGAAGAGAGGGAGGAGGGACAGAGAGGGAACTGGGATCAATATGTAAAATAAGAAAAACAAATAAAAATATAACCTAAGGAGAAGTATAAATCAATTTTAGATGATGAAAATATGTACTTTGCTATGTCAGTTAGGTTATTTGAACTAAATTTACAGCTAAGAACTACTAGAAAACCTTTGCAAGTTATTGTTTTAAAATATGTAAACAGAGAACTACGAAGGCAAAGTTCCTAGAGAAAAAAATTCATAATAGCAAGGCATATTTTTTTCCTTCTAGGAACATCAGTTCATCAGCAATGGTTCAGAGGCTTAAGAAGTAAACTGAGCTCACAGCAACAACATAAGTTTAAGATGATAACCATTGGCATATAGAACTGTCCAAGGTGAGGTGCTCCCTCCCTTGGGCTTTGTATTGAAGCTCCCAATGGCTGTAGATGAAGAGTTAGCATGCTAGTAAAACCCAGGCCTTATCGGGACTGAGGCTCCTTCTTAAATCACCTCAATACTTGATTGTATTAAGGTTAGCTAATAGTGCCTTTGCTTCAGCTCTCTGGCAGACACAAATGTAAATTTTATTTTGGAAAAAGATAACTTTATTTTAGACCTCAAATTGCCTTAGTAATTTTTCAAATGCAGCAACTGGGATTGAATTTAAGAGATTAGGTAACAGAAAGACAAAACAATGTTATGATAGAAACAACCTGGATAGAAACAACAGGCAATATAACAACATGCAGCCAGTGATATTTTAGACATAGGCTATTTGAAGCACAAAAGATAACAATGCCATATCCAATCTCAAAACATGTAAAAGTTAGAAATACAACAATAATTTCACAAAATGAAGCAAGGTTTGGCAAATACTTATAGTATAGGGATGTGCTATAATACTCGTTTAAAACAGACACTGAGAGTTAAGGGAGCTTATTATAATACACAATAACAACTGAAAATAACGGGCTGTGAGTAAAATTCAAACAAAGAGAAAAACTGGAGTGCAGCTGGTAGTCATAAAAGAATTAGGAAAGCAACAATGGGACCTTGAAATCAGAACAAACACAAAATAAGAAACAAGATGAACGTCTTGACCACAACAATGTTGACCGTCATCTTGAGAGGTAAATGAAATAGATTCTCCCGTTAAGAAGTAGAGATTGTTAGGACAGAATAAGAACAATGGCTAAATACATGATTGTTACAAGGAAACAGTTTAATAAAATTCAAGAGTCTGGGGAAAATATTAAGTCTAAGAAAGGTACAGTTGTATTAATAAGATAAAAGAGATACACGGTATACTAGAGATATCATCTATATTGATAAAAGATTATATTCATCCAGAAATACTATAAATTCTGTCAAGACCCAGCACATAAAGCCTGAGTTTGCTTTTCTTTTAAAGAGTTCTTTGAGGGCCATACCACATCATATCTACCTGTTCTCCCTCCTCCGCTATTCCCTTGCTCCCAGATATTATGGAATAATCTTTTCAAACACTGTGAAGAAGTGCCACTCTGGTTTAATAAAAAACTTAATAATAACTTGGCAAGATTTCCAGGCACAGAAGATGCTGGGAAGAAGGGTGGAGTCATGAGGGGACTTGGAGGGAGCATGCCATGTTGGCGATGAGGTAACAAGCCATGAGCCTAGTGGCTTCTGGTAAATTAATAGAAATGGGTTAATTTAAGTTACAAGAGCTTGTTAGAAACAAGCTTAAGCTACCCGATGAGCTTTCATAACTAACAAGCATAACTAATAAGAAGTCTCTGTGTCGTGATTTGGGAGCTGGCTGGTAGGGTAGGGAAAGACACTACAATCAGGAACCTCACAAGCCTCACAACTGTCTGGAGACGATCAAGAATGAAACGAGTCAGTATCATCTTTGCAGGCATTGGGTCAAAAAACTTTCAGAGTCTGACCTCATGGTTTATTCTTTTTCCACACTTAAACAGACTAAAACTTTGGAAAGAAGTTTCCATATGACAGTTATCACAACAAACATTTAGGCAAGGCTACATAGAAACTCCCTAGCGAAGTACTGGTGACCTTTGCAATAAGAATGAATTCTATTGGCTGATAAACAGAGCTCAGGGCTAGCGCTTAGAAGAAGGATTTGTAATAAGCATCAAGGGTGGAGTCTCTCATAGAGGATGCAGAGTATACAGGGCCTCTTTCAAGGGATGGGTTCTATTCCCAGGCAAAGCTCAGGATTAGGGCCTCAACAATGCTCAGGATATTGGGGGATTCAGGTGGAGCCTGGCTCCTCATAGGACAGCAAGGGATCCCTTGGTGTTTGACCACTTTCACTGGCATTCCAGGAGACCAGGTGACATTCCTTTCCTTAGGTGAAGACAATGGGCCTGCATGATTGACAGCCCTGGTTTCTCCAGTGTGATTGACAGTCCTGGCTTCTTTGGTGCTGACCTATGCTCCCTACAATTCGCCTCTCCAAATTCGTAACTTTTCTAAAAAAAAAAAAAAAAACTTTTATTGCTTCTTTTCAGATTTTTTTTCACAACTTGTTTCCTGATCCCACCCATCTCCCCTTCCTTTTCCCCATTTACCCTCCATCTTTGCAACCTAGAGCAAAGGATCACCAGCCTATAATTCACACCACCAGAGGAACTAGGAACCAAGGTATATTCTAAGAGATTCACATAAAGTCCCTCCCAGAAGGGGGAAGGGGCTAGTCCCCAGAGCACAGGGTAAGTGGGGGGGGCAGCGAATGAAGAGAGAAGTAGGAGAAAGAGAGGGGGAGGAGAGGAAAACACGTACCACTTGCAAGACTGAGTCAGGGTAGGAATAGAAGACGAGAGAGAGAGAGAGAGAGAGAGAGAGAGAGAGAGAGAGAGAGAGAGAGAGAGAGAGAGAGAGAACATAAAAGAGGGAGCCAATATTGGTTTGAAGAGAAAACTGAACCCAAAGAAAGGTCTAGAGACCTACAAGACTGCCGCCCACTAACACTTGGAGCAACCGTGGAAAGGCTACCATAAATGGCCTTCCCGGATAATGAGATCAACAAGTAACTTATCCATGGAGCCCTCATCTAATACCTGTTGGAAACATGAGCAAACACCCATACATAAACACTGAGTCGAACTAGAACCCAGATGCAGATGGAGAGGACAAGACCAGGCTGCAGAAACACATAGAGACAGCTTACCTGAACAAGGAGGAGCTAATGGGCCCCCAGACTGATAGCTGGGAAGTCAGCATGGGACTGACTCAGGCTCCCCTGAATATGGGTCTCAGCTAGAAGGACCCAGCAGTCTAAGGGATCTCAGACAGTGGAACCAGGATGTATCCCTGGTGCACAAAGGACCTTGGGAACACATCCCCCATGGAGGGATACTGCCTTAACCTAGAGACAGGAGAGAAGCCCTAGTCCTTACTTCACATGACCTGTCAGATCTACATGACCCCAACTGGATGGCATTCCCCTACATATGGAATTGGGGTGGGGGGATGGGAGGGGAGGGTGGTTAGGGTGCATGTGAGAGGGCAGAGAGGGCAAAAGGGAGGGAGGGATGGGAGGGAGAGGGGACTGGGATAGACATGTAAAATAATAAATTAAATAAAAAAGAGAAAAGAAAAGAAAAAAAAAGTTCTTTAGATGAGGTGTGTATGGATACCTTACTTTGAATGACACCAAAATTCTGAAATAGGCAGACACATTTCATTTTTCTTTTCTACTATTCAAGAGTCATCAAATGCATACAATCCACACAATCATACAAGTCACACAATTCACAGGCTAAACTCATCCGGGCACTTGCTTTATTTTTAAAGTTTCCTTTGAACAAAGCATCCATTATTCATTTAGAGTTTACTTATGACTCCAATTAGTGGCACAGTGATGTAGTTGAAAGATTCTGAAAGATGTGGAATGGTTTACAAAACCTTACTCTTTCTATCTGGTTCGTTACAATTGTTGCTTGATGTGTATCAAAGCCTCACTTGTTTCTAAACCTGGAGCTCTCATCACTTCTTTTACAAGAGGGGCAGTTGCCAAACGTGGTCCCTGCGGGCCGCTAAAGCATTCACATTCCTCCTTATATGTCTACTTTTACACAAGGGCGTGTTTGTGAAATTCAAGGACATGTCCACAGCAGCTGTCACCCACAGGGCAAAACGTGCTCTGAGCTGCAGATGTTCACCTGTGTGAAGTCAGTGGCCAAGAGCAGAGACCATGGCACCTGGAGGTGGGATGCTCACAGAAGCCACCTACCTCCCACCAACATGCGTGCTTTCCTACCTGTCTTGTCAGTTTTAGGTTGCCCACAGCCTAGCCACTCTGCTTACCACTTCATCTCCGTCAGCCTTTGTTGAGTTGTTCCCGAGTAGAAAGCACCTCCCCAAACACAGCGTTGTAACTAAGATGTACTTCACATCCATGCTCCAAATCAGCTACAGAAACTGTTCAAGGTCTGCTTTCCAGAAACCCACCTGAGTACAGTTCCTCTTTGGTCTATGCCTCTTTATAAGCAAGTTAAAACTAGATGATTGCTCCCAAATCTCTACTCGGATATCTCCTGTATGTCTCAGCCACAGTCTCATAACTAAAATATGTCACTGAACTTGCCCTAATAAAAATAGAATGGGGAGGGGTACCTTCCCCTAAAGAAAGGGTTTGCGGAAGACACTTACAGTGGGTAGGATTATAATCTTACAGGGAACATAGTGAAATTTTTGGAATGCTAGCACAATTTATGACATGAACTTGTTTATGCCCTTTCCACTCCTTGTCTGTCTCAGGGCCAGAAACTTTATTTGGCCTCTGATGCCTTTCAATCCATGAATCCAATTCGGACATAGCCTGTGGTGATAGATGTGGCCTAGGGCCTTGCACATGCTAGGCAATTGTTTACCCACTGATTCTACTTCTCTTTGATGATTCAAAAACATCTGATCCTCACCTCTACTGGGAACCAAATGGATTCTGAAGCCACATTCGCAGAAGTTACTGTTCCAAGTCCAGGTACTACAAGTTCCTGTTCAGAATCACAACTCCAAATAGAACATTGCTGCATTTGCTTTTAGTCACTTTCAAAGATATCTTTTTATAAATTGGATACTTGTTCCAAGTTTTGATGAAAAAATTGAAAATCCTGTTCTCATATCCGTACCCACCTCCTGAGCTTTTTGTGTTATTGATGAATTTTAAGCAAATGGTTTTTCTTAAAGCAACCTGGGAACTGGTTTCAGAAAGGATTTAGAGACAGGTTTCTTGGTACTCATGAAAAAAATAAATGCTACCATTGTATATAGAACTATACTGCCACTCTGTGTTCTTCTCTCTACCCACACACACTGTGGTGGGTGTGAAACATAGGTGTGAAATACAATGTATTGAGTGTGGTATTCAGTAGCTGAAACAAAACATATTGAAATGATCGAAGAAAACAAAAAGGATGGAATATTAGAAATGGAAGGTGGTATATGCTAACTACTCAGGTCTTTCAGTCGACAGGTGCTAACTTCAGGCCTGGCACCTCAAGTTTCTGCTAACACCTGGCTTCAGCACACAGAAGCCGTGTCAGGACGCCTGACCAGGTAAAGCTCCCAGAAAAATGGTGGATCTTATCCAATTCCTAGTTATTATGATTTCCTGTAAATGAACTGTTCCTTGAATAAGTCCCTTCTTATGTATTGCAAGATAACACCAGGAATTTACAACAGTGTTCCATATCCAAATGGCTGTTTTCTTCAGTGACTTTAGTCACTAGTACATACTGGGAGACGATCCTATGATGAAAATATTTTTCTATGATTAAATTAGGGAGACTTGCTAGTTGGTATTGTGTTTAATAGGCAGATTTTCAGAGGTAATATCTGAACTCTGGGCTTCAGAGTTGATTATTTGTTGTAAACACAAGTTTGTGGTTCTCAAAACAGAGTAAATATCCTCTGAAGGCAGACAAGATGCCATTATCAGGAGCGACTGTGGGAGAACCCAAACATACAGGGCAGCAAAGCTGGAAAACTGTGAGGGCTTTTCATTCCTTATTCCCAGATTCAAGTGAGTTTTGCCTCCATCTGAATCTGAAAGCCTGGTATCCAGCACTGTTCATCTCTCCGTTTCTGTAAACACATGGGTGCTGGGAGAACTGGAAACTTCCCTTGGCTTCTCCTACTAAATGTCCTCAAAAATCTCTACCCTCTGCCACAGCATCTCTTTGAGTGTAATCTAAGGACAGCCTGCATCAGAGTCATCCAAGTAGTTCTTTTATAGGCAGAACCATGGTCCCTAATCCATATCTATGAGAAGCAGACTATTAGAGGGTGGATCCTGGGAATTTTTAATTGGCGGGCTGAGTGGCTGCTATCTACACAAATATTTAAGAAGCACAACTGGGTAATTTAAGCAAATTACTCCCCAAATGTTGTAAGTTATAAATGGATTCACTTTTCTGCAGTCAAATGCTCAACCCCTGAGCTACACTCTCTGTCTTATGGATTCACTTTTCTAGGAAAAGCTTTGAACTTCTCTGTCAGTTCTGCAAAATGATGGCTAGATCTCAGAAAATTACAGAATGTAGCTACAGCCTAGCAGAATCGAATGTCCTTCATTAAAGCAATTTGTGGTCCAATTTCAGTTCTCCAAAAACCAGACTATAAAAGCCAGAATGGATCTTAAAAGGCAAACTAATTAGTTGCATTGTTATCTTTTCCAGCAGAGGGAAACGTTGTGTATAAAGTAGAATTGAGAAGAGTAACAGTCACCGAGGGTAAACAGCAACCAACAGTGATATTCAAAATAGATACAGAAATCCTGCTGGCAGGTAGTTAAAATACGTAGTAGACAAAATCTGAATTTGTTTTCTGGGTACTAGGTAGGAGAATATTTTTAACGTGCCATTAAAAGACGAACTCCCACCATTTTCCTGTTCTCTGAGCATTGCGCTCTAGGACACTGTCAGCTGTCTAGTGTTCTGGAATAATAAATACATTTAATTAGATGGATATCCATGATGGGCCATAATATTCATGATGAAATCTACACCAGGTAAAGCTCATTCCTTCACTGATGGGGAGACAGGAAGCAGTTTCTGGCTGCAGCACCTTCAAGCTGAAAGTGTGTGTGAAGTTTTAGTCTTTTGGCTCTTTAGTCTTTTTTGACTTTTGGGAGGCCCTCCACCCAGCTCCCAAATAAATCACACACAGAGGCTTATTCTTAGTTGTGAATGCCCAGCCCTAGCTTGGCTTGTTCTTTCCAGCTTTTCTTAACTAAAATTATCCCAGCTATCCTTGGCCTCAGGGCTTTTATCTTTCCCTACTCCTGTATACTTTTTCTTTACTTCTTACTCAGCATTTGGCTGTGTAGCTGGGTGGCTGGCCCTGAAGTCTCCTTCTTTCTCTCTTGTTCCCAGATTTCTGCTCATATTTATCCTCTCTGCTGGCCAGCCCCACCTGTTTCTCTCTCCTGCCTCGCTAGTTGCCACTCTGCTCTTTGTTAGACCAATCAGGTGTTTGAGACAGGCACAGTAGCACAGCTTCACAAGTTGAACAAATGCAATATAAACAAAAGTAACACACCTTAAAATAATATCCCCCAACCCAAACTGACACCACCAAATTTACCCTGGTCAGTACTCAGATTTCTTACAGGTCACAGTAGTCTCAAATAACACTAGGTGTCACTAGGCAGAGTGAATGTGGCCCCGTTATGTGGCCTATCCAAGGGACTTCTACCCAGAGCTTCCAGAAAGATGGATGTCTACAGGTCGAGGTGAGTGTGCAGAGGCCAAGGGAGGAGACAAATGCCCAGACTCTTGATTGATCCTCCGGCCACCACCCTCACTTCAATCAGAGCATCTCAGCACTCTATCCAGGGATACCATTTACAGAATAAATTCTGTGCTGGGCTATGGCTCAGAGTGGGGAGGAATTGAACTGAGTACGGAATAGTGAGTCTAGAGTGGTACTATTTCCAGTTCCCATGCTACCCTTCTTTCTACTGTCTTTTAAAGGCATTAGCTACCTGGGGATTTATTCTACTGTTTTCTATTCTCATGCACACCCCCACCATTGGAGAAGCATCCACCTGCTTCCAAGGCACCTTCCCTCTGTCGGCTGTCACTGCATCGGTGCACATCTGTGAGCATTTAATGAGACTCGGGTGAACTCGGGTCGTCTGTTCAAGGTCACCTTCACAGCCTGTGAGAGGCAGAGCTGGCTGCAGAGCCACTTTGGAGCATCTGCTCTAACTTGGTATACCTGTTGTCCAGATGCTCTCCTCTGCCAAATTATTATGTTTGTAGATCCTTTGGACTGTAAATCCTGACATTGCATCAACTGACATTTCTACAAGTGTTTTCTTTAGGAAGGAAAGACCTTCAGTTTTATATTTGTACTCTGGAGTGGCTGCTCCTCTCAGGTCTCCAAACTCAAGTTGAAAAGAAACAAGTCCTAAGCAAATCCTGTCAGCCCTGTTCTTGCTCTAGAGTAGTGGTTCTCAACCTTGCTAATGCTGTGACCCTCACGTTGTGATGACCCTCTGCTGTAAGATTATACCATTGCTACATTGTAACTGCAATTTTGCTACTGTTATTAATCATAATGTAAATATCTGTCATGCACAATATCAGATATGCAGCCACCAAAGGGCTGCGACCCACAGGTGAAGAACTATGGTTTAGAAGATGCCTGTTCTCTGTCACTGTGACTGCTTTCATTCTAAGCTGCTCCATGTCTGGACTACAGAGAGCCTCATTACTGTCTCCCAACCCTGGCAAGTTTTCCTAGAACACAGATTTGTGGACCCCACCCCTAGACAGCTGTTCTCCCCACCCAGATCCAACCTTCATGCATGTGTCAAAACAATTTATTGTTTTTATAAAATGCAATCGTGAGAATGTGCATGCAAGGGTAGAGGTAGGAGCTGGGGACACCAAAACGGATTATTAAACTTATCTGGAGGGAAGACAAGCCAAAGTGGACCTGCTTGCTATTTTGTACAAAACAGGCAGGGATCCAAATACCCCCATGAACAAAGTAATCGAAGAAAGTCAATGGAACATAGCTGATGTTGTATTTTAAAACCCTCTGCAAACAAATCATACAAATGGAGATTGAATTATGTAACAAATGAAATTATTAAATTTGGAGCAAGTCCTAGAATTCACTTGTGGGACCCCTATAATGGAGCCTTCATTAAAACACAGTGCAAGCCACAGATAGCTGGGAAGCTGTGGCCTCTGACACACCTGTGCAGGCCCTCAACCAGAGCCTGAAGCAGGTCCCTCTGACACTGGGATATGGAATCAGTCCTAACACTGATAAAGTCCATACCAAATATACAGAAAAATGAACTCAAGTTATTTAATTTATCCACAGAAATAAGACTAGTAAGAAGATAACCAAAATGTTCACGGTAAAAAGAGATTTTAAGATGGAACACAAAAGGATCATTTTCAGTTAAATGCTAGTTTAAGAATGTGTGGTTGTCATGGGATAGTTTTAAACTTTTTAACTTAGCACTTTACTGTTAAAGGGATAGTATCAGCAAAGATTGTCACAGACAAGTGCTGTCCCCTGGACCAGCAGCCGCAGAATGTCCTCAGTATTTCCTGGACAAGGTACATGTCCCTGCTTTCCAGCTCGTGTCCATCTTTCATCTTCACACCTTGTTCATATTTCAGTGTCCAGTCTTAGATTTCTTTATCCATGAAGCATCTTCTAATCGCTGTAGTTCATTCTTCCCTTTCCAGAATCCGTGGCACTGATTTTCTAGAGAAACTATTTGTCAAACTATTCCCACATTCTCTCTAGCTTTACTTACTCACTTATTTTTACCTTTAACTCTGTCTTTAAGAGAAAATTTACATATTCCTCTCAACCCAACCCACTGTTCTCAACTTTATTCTTTGTCATATAAAACACGCTTATCATGAGGGCAGTATAAAATCAAGTCCTTGACGCCACACTACTCTGGATGGAGTTACATTTGAATTCATTGACTCAATTTTCCTCTGTAAAAAGCTTTTAGTAATTATGTTCTCTAAGATGAAGTGAAATGTAAAAGTTGTGTAAGTGCTATAAATTACAGTTCAGTCTCTAATATAAAGCAGGAATTGGATAAATGGTAGCCACTTACCACCACCACCATCATCATCATGAATCTGCAGAGTCCTTCAGATCAGGGGTCACACCTTCTATTAGCTCTACATTACTTTTTGAACAAGTATTTGTTATAAGCCTGTTGCATGCCAGGCATGAAAGAGTCTTAAACACAGCAAATAGATTCTTGTTCTGTGTCTAAAGCCTTGTGGGAATTGGTTTTCTTCCCAGAATCAAATCTTAAACAGTCGGGCAAGAAAGTTCTTTTCCAAAAATAACAATGTTAACTAAGTCACAGTTTTTTGTTGTGAAAAATAATGCATTTTAACTTTTAAGTGATTGAAATTATATTGTTCCCCTGGTTTACTTATTTGCATGAAAGCCATTAACAAACAACTTCACACTGGAACATGGCTACTAATCTTGATTGAACTGTTTTGTATGTGACTTGACTTCATGTCATTTCTGTTATACCTCTGATATTCAGAGTCTAAAGATACAGTCATTCTGCTGTGAAATCAAGGAGGAAGCACTCCAAAGGGTTCAGTCTTCCTCACACACTCCGTCCTGCGTTTATGCACCGCACACAATATTTTAGTGGTATTTGGTGTATCAGATAATGGCACCACCATGAAACTAAATGACTTCCTTTTCTTTCCTTCTGTGATCCCTGTACACAAAGGCTCGTTCCAAAGCAGCCCACTGGGCTGAAGTGTCTCCTGACTATCAGCTGAATAAACATTTCAATAATGAGTCCAACCTGTAAAACACTGACCCCTAGTTAAACTTGTTCTTGGAACTATGTCCTAGAAACCTAAGGTCTCATTTTCCATAGCACCTGTTAGCTTCCTGGGCAATCAGACAGCTTGTAGACTAATATTTTCCACATAAATCAATGTTGCAAGTAGCCTGGTATGTGACCTTATGTGCAGCCATGAAGGACAAAGAGTGAAATGAATATGGGCAGGAAGGGAATAGTGATTACAGAGTAGGCAAGGACAACAGAGGGAGATACTTCACTCTGTCCCTTATGCCTAAGGGAAGAAAAGAACATTTTCCCTTAGTTACTTATTATTTACATATTCTAATACATAACAAATAGGACCTCTGCCATCTCACACTTTAGGGATCGTGGATGGCTGCGGATTTGCCGCTTTGATTTTGTCTAGCTAATTGTGGGATATAGCCAAATTTGGAGTTTCATATAAGGAAGTTATGGAAGAGGAGGGCAGGAATTTTCTTGAGACAGCTGAGGGAAGCTTTCTGGAAGAGGAGAGTTATTTGATAGCGTCCACAGGAGTGGAATCTCAAAGCAAGAGAGACATTGAGACAGTTCTCATGGAGTTTCCTGTGTGCTGTGTGTCTGAAGTCAGTCTAGATTGGCTCTTTCTGCTTCAGAGCTCTCACTGTGTGAAGGAGAAGGTAAATACAAGGCCATAGCTGGCTGAGAAAAAACCACAGGAGAATTGCATTCCCGAAAGGAGAATCATGCCATTCTTCCACTTCAAATTACAACTTTATTTTTCTTTGGTATAAAAGACACCAAAAATCTTGGACTACCTTATCATCCCAAACCAATTTCCTAAATGCACAGCTTAGGTGTGTCACCTAAATGTAAAGAAACATTATTAAGCAAACAGTTCACTATTTATAAGTTTTAAATTAATGTCAGACTGCGTCATTATTTTCTGGAATCAGGATATCTAGTGATGTTTGTACATGAAGTAAAATTCAGGGCAGGATTCTGATTTTTAAAAATTATTTCTTAAATGCTAGGCATCCAGTTCTTGAATTCAATGAAAATTTTTAAAGTTTCTCTTGGTCTCCCCTACAAGCTCTTTATTTTAAAATCACTCCCCAGTCTATCATGGCCACCTGCTCTGAGCGCTGTGAAAATAAGCATGTGCCACTGGTAATCTTGGCAAGACAAAATTAGAGAGTCCTTTACTCTTATGTGTTCCAATATACTAAATGACATTTTTAATGTTTAGAAACTGTGACATTGAATGTTCTGTTTTTCCTCCTAGGTTACATGAATATCTCAGATTCCACAATATTCACATTTAAAATGTCCTTTGTCTCATACTTACTTGAGAAGAATTAATAACTAATTCTTATCTAGCAATAAAAAAGATGGAAAATAAAAGGAAAAGGGGGAATTCTAAAAGCCAGGAAGAGAAGCTAATTATGCTTCCGTTCTTTTCATATCCTACACATCTTTTAAACGAGAAGGCCGCCTTCTTTCCCTGGAATAGTCTCTTCGTGGTTTCCTCCTACTCTGCTTTGTGGTTGATCACTCCCCCAGATTGTGGGCTAATGAAACCTCCTTGATTTTCACTTCCTGATATCGGTCCTCTCTACATCCTGATCAGTGCAAAAAACTGTAACTAAATTAAAAAAAAATAAAAAACGTTCAACAAACCTTTCATTATTGTTTTTTAAAAATGCTATCCCTGCCCACGGACTCCTTATTACTTTTTGCACCACACTTATGAGCCTCTTCAAGCAATAGGTACACAATCCCTGTCCGTCTGCCTCTGCACTTTCTGTTCAAACATGTGCTTAGGACTTCTCATTTCCTTATTTCCATCAGTATATTTATAAATTTTATATTCACATGCATAAGCCTTTCCTCTCACAACCTTTTAATCAGTTTTTTAAAATCTCAATTTAAAACTAAAAAGTGTACTTAAAATGTGTTTCTGTTTCTACAGTAGATTTATCCCAAATAATCTAGTCAATTTCAACTTATGCAAGACCTGACCTTTTTCATGGTTTTGACTCCCATGAAATGTTTCATTCTTTCACTTCATTCATTGTCCATTCATCCATTTATTAAAATCTTTATTATATGCCCCAAATTAGGAACAAACATGAGTGTGAAAATGATCAAAATTATGGGCTTGGATCTGGATCCTAGTTCTGCCCTTTGTCAAATGTGTGACTGGTCCTAGTAAGTTACTTAATTTCCTATCCTCACTTTTCCCGTGAGTCACATAGACATGAAGATAGTAACCCCCTAATTTATTATGAAGATTTAAAAATAAGAATCTGTGCAAAGTACTGTAGCCTATTCACTGGCTTATGCCAACTGTTTATTGTCAAGGAGAGATAATATCACACTGGTTGGCATGAACTAGACATACTATTACTCTAATTTCTATGTTGTTCCTTCAAGTACATCCTTCAAAGGAAGGGCACCATAATTGGGCTCTACTCTCCTTCTGTATCTTGAAGGTAATGAATCCAATGGGAAATATGCTGACAGTTCTTATACAGTAGAGGTATGAGCTTCTCAGAAGCAGGTCCACTCTGACAGAAGGAGCCTAAGTCTGGGAAAGCTATCATGACAGGACAAGGGGTTCTAATGCCCAAAAGGATTCTAAGCAACTAGAGGATTCATGTGTGAAGAAACTGCCTTGACAAGTTGAGTGTTCAGATAGAATACTGCCTTTTAGACATGAAGTGTGTATTGAAGTGCTCGTGTTTAAGAAGTCCCATATGATGGCCAACATTGTCCCGCAGCATAGCTGCTGTGTCCTAACAAAGAATGTCCACATTTCATGATGTTCTACACTGAGCAAGAAGAAGAAAGAAGGAGGAGGAGAAGAGGAAGAAGAAGACTAGGGATTCTGGCTTGTTCCTCTTCCCCCGTAATGCTTTTGCTAGGGAAGTCTGTGGTAGAGGGAGGCAGGGATTTGGTAGCCCCTCCCCTTTGCACTAAGAAGTCCTCTAGGTTAGTTAGGGTCTATTTATGACCATGCCAATTGTAAAAATTAATATTTCATACACTTTGCTATGTATTACACAAAGCAAGCCGTCATAACACCTAAAATCGACACTCTCAAAAGGAGGGAATAGAATAGAGTCCTGATATTAGTTAAAATTAAAGATTTGTTTGAGGGGCAGAACAGCAGACAAAACCACACCGGTGATCAAATTTAGCTCTTTTTTTAAGTGGTTACCTAACGAGAACGTTCTTGTTCAAATTGAAAAGAAAGGTTGTTATCAACTGTCATTTCAGTTAATTAAATGTGGGAAGTCGATGCAAACCAACTACCTCTGGCCTCTCCATTCAAAACCAATGCAGAATAAGCTTAAATGAAATAATTACATAGGATTAAAGGATTATATAATTAATTCTATTCTGACTGTCTTTCCCACCAAACAAGAGGGAAAAAAAAAAGAATTTGAATGTCTATTACATAGTGGTTTTAATCAATTATAGCATAGCATACAAATAAAAATATTATGAAGTCTTTTAAAAACCATAACTGTAGGAATGTTGGGAACCCATTATTATATAGTGGGTAGTGTAATTAGCAAAATACAATCAACAGACACAAATTTATAAAGGCAAAGGTATACATACGATAGGAATCTTAGAAGAGAAAGGCATATTCCTCACTTGCTCATTGAAACAGTAAGTAGTATAAACAACAGCTAAGTGTGTTAAAACTCTAAGTTTATCAACTTAGAGAAACAAAAACCACATCAAACTTCTCAGTTTAAACATGTTGACCCAGGACCAGTTCCCATAACATTGGGAATTGTCCCCTGCCGACCCCAGCCTCTTCTAGGCTTCCTTTTGAAAACAGAGAACTACAGTATGAAGGGTTAAGGGAGAAGGAGTTGTCTTTGCTTCAGTAGACACCTCCTATGAAATTTGCCTGCAGAATTACCTCTGTCTTTTGGCCCATTTATTCCCTGCTGGATTAAGGTTCACTGTCCTCACTTAAACAGAAGCTGGTCCCCAATAGAGGCTGAAGCCATGTTCTCCCACGATATTTCTTCTTTATTGTTTTTATATTTGGAAGTGAGAACTTAGTCACCAGCATTTAACAGAAATAAAATAAAAATTTAGTTATTTTACAAGGAAGCCCTTGAGGGTTTTTTTCCTCTTTAACTGGGTTTACTAGAATTTTCATTTTCACACATTTGTATTCTTCATCAATAACATCTTAAAATCTCTCATGTAACATATTTATAGAGACAGAGAAAAGTTCTATATTATAAAATCCTATCGCCATGCTTTGGGAGCTACAATTTATAAATTATTGAGCATTAATTTTAAGCTAAGTTGATTTCTTTGACTCACTATGTCCCTCTATCTCCCTATCTCCTTTTGGAGGGGGGGATAGCAAAATCAAGGATACCTGTTTCTTCCTTCCTTCCTTCCTTCCTTCCTTCCTTCCTTCCTTCCTTCCTCTCTGTCTTTTTAAATAAAGACATTATGAGCACAAATGGCATTTTGGATACTATTTCAAAGATTGTCCTTGTCACGCTCCTATTGTCCCCCTTTCAGGCTTCTGCTGATCCTTTGTCCTTTCTAGAAAGGGGTGGACTCTGAGCACAAAGTGAGAGCTTACAGTGAACAGACAGTCACACCATCGAAATACCTTCCTCTTTAAAGATTTGGAATGATGAGGTGTTCTTTCATTGCTTTGGTTGGTCTCATTTGTGTTTATGTTCTGCAGTGGGAAGCTAGTTTTCGTAAACGATGGAGTGATCCTTTGTTCCAGCACAGCACAATATTATCTAAAGTAGAAGTCCCAGAAATCACACAGGGGGAGCTGGTGATGTTATGGACAAACACAGAGTGGGACTGTAGACACCTTACACCGTGCTCAAGAGCAAGTTGGCAAAGGATGAAGAGATGTAAATTATTAGACAACCCTCTCTAGAGAGGACCAGAGTAACTCTTAAATCTCTTAAGTGCAGTGCCTTCTAGCTTATCCACTTTATTTGGGTGACAAAAGACCATTATTTGATATTCTAATAAAAACACAAACACATTTGTTGAGATCATTCTGCCCAAACATCAGAGGTTTCCTAAAATTTGACTTTAATTTGAGTGAGACCCTGTTCCTCCCTTTCAACAAAATCAGGTAGAAAAACAAAACTGGAATTGTTTTCTATCTTCACAGAGTTGTAATTTTTTTTTCTGCTTTCACCAATATCCATTCAAAGCAGCCAATATAAGGATGTTCCTATTTATATCTCCACATGAATTCCCATCTTAAATTTAGCAAACCAATTTACCCATTCTTGCCTTTTCTGTTTCTGTTTGTTTCTGTTTGAAACAATTTTCCCTCTGTACAGTTTGTGCTAAGCCACCATGCTACCATGAAATTCATCTGTCCTCCACATGGTACCATTTGTATGAAACAAAACTCAGCATCTCCTAGATTTGTCCAGAGAGGAGGACGTTTAGATTTCACCTAATAGTGGTGACCCAAAACTTAGGCATGAAAGTAACTCAAGAAGCACCTCTTTTCTGTCTTCCCTTAATTATTCATAGAGGAGATCCCATAGCCCCACCTGGCATCCTAGTTTCCATAGGCAAGAAACACTGGGTATATATTCTCACGTTTTCCACTGGTGCATAGTTACAACACTATGAAGCAGGGTGTGGTCAGTAGAGGTGAATGCTCATCTCTTTCTCCTGGAGTTTTTATGACACACTGTAGTAGGCGTTAATGATGCCTAAATTGCTTGGAGATTATTATTGCCATATGATCCAGTAACTGCATTCCTTAGTATTTACCCAAAGATGCTGAAACCTGTTCATACAAAAACTCACACTCTGCTGTATATAGCAACTTTATTCACAATTGTCAAGATTTAAAACAGGGGAATGGATAAATGGTGATAGATGCAGATAATGGATTTTTTATTATTGTTGAGAATGCAAATATATTTTAAGATTTATAAAATAAATTAAACTTAATTTATTTCTTTATGATTAAGACAATGTGAGATACTATTTAAAAGTTCTATCTTGAAGAAGGCTTGAAAGTATCATTTTCTTCTTCAATCAATAGAGTACTCTAGAAGATATCAATATGTTGTATTACATTTTTTTCCTTCTATATTTCTTTAATTAAGTGAGTAACAATCTTGTTTTACATGTCAATCCCAGTTTCCTCTCCCTCCTCTCCTCCCCTGCTCCCCACCAACCTCCTATCCCACTCCTGCTCCCCAGGGGGGAGCTTCCATGGGGGACCTTCAAAGTCTGTCACTTCATTTGGAACAGGGCCCAGGCCCTCCCATGTGTCTAGGCTGAGGGGGTATCCCTCTATGTGGAATGGGCTCCCAAAGACCATTCATACACTAAGGATCAATACCAGAGGCCCCATAGACTGCCCAGACCTCCTAACTGACAGCCATGTTCAGGGGATCTGGGTTAGTCCTATGCTGGTTTCCCAGCTACCAGACAGATAGTGGAATATTTTGAGTGCCAAAATGGTATGAAGTATCAACCTATGAAAAGAACATGAAGAAAACGTAAACATATGTAACTAAGTGAGAAAATTCAACCTGAAGTGAAGAGGCCCCATACTGTAGGAATTATTTTGACTGTGACATTCTAGATAAGGCAAAACTAGGGGATGGGTAAAAGATCAGAGTTGGAGCAAGGGGAAGATAGACGATTTGGGGGACAGTAATTACACTTAATGACAGATATGTGCCATGACACACATGCCCACGTAACACACAACACTTGGGTAAGTATAACAGTAGACTATGAATAGTGGGTATTGTCTGTCCATGCGAGTCAGTGAACTGTAACAGATGCACTCCCCTGGTGAGGGACATTGACCATCGTAGGCTGTAAACATCTGGGTATATGAAGAATCCCAGTAATGTAAATTTGCTAATAGGACAAAAGTGTTCTAAAAAAATATCAAGTCTTAATGAATACTTTCATGAACTAACTAATATGCAGTTTTCTGTTGGCTTCTCCTTTTTACAAAACCTAGGACATTATTTTGAGTTTTATTTAAATATCTTTGTAACATAAACTTCTAATTTAATGTTATTCTTGCTGTATCATTTGATGATAGTAACACAAACTCACAATTTATAGTGTGTAAGAGTTGGGGTTCTGTGCTGACATGTCATATGTGTGTAATAAAAGGTTGTTGGGAAGACAATCATTGTGACTCATGTCTCATTCCTATGTTTAAGGTTATCTGTGAAGGATGCTGTGTATATTAATGAGATTTGTATCTTAAATGCCACCAAAGGCCATATACTAGGAGAATTAGTCATTCTCCGACAGTGCTCTTAGGTGGTGGTAGAATACCACCTCTAGACAGTAGGCCCTGTGGTGACTTGAAGGAGACTGGCCTCCATAGAATCATGTTTGAATGCTTGGTTCCCAGTTAGTGGAACTCTTTTGGAAGGAATAGCAGATATGGCCTTGTTGATTGAGGTGTGTGCCCATGCCAGGCCCAGTTAGTTCTCTCTGCCACTTGTTGACCAGATGAAGCTCTCAGCTACTGCTCTGGTGCCATGCCTACCTTCCTGATGCCATGATCCCTGCCCCCCCATGATGATCATGTACTAATTCTCTGAAGCTGTAAGCCCTCAATAAACTCTTCTATAGAACTCTATTTAGTTCACTAACATTTGGAAAAATTGACAAAAAATATTCTATCATCTATTTTATTTTTGTGAATCTAAAGTTTTTATACATAACTTATCTTTTATCCTAACTAAGGAAAACCATAACCCATGACTATCTGTCTTCAACTCCATCAAAGACCTCAGAAGGATAGTATATAAACTCTAGAATTAACAGAGACATTTTGCTGTCTGGACAGTAACCCAAAGTTCTTCTGTAATGATAGGACATCTGTCTTCAGCCTACAGGCCTAGAGTATCTGACAGACTTCTCAGCAAAGAAGGCAATTTGAAAATGTCTGGCCTGTATTGGCAGTTTGTCAATCATTTTTCTCTGTGTCCTGCAGAAAGTCTGGCAGACTCTTTCATGAATCAAAAACCCTAAAGAACTATCCCATCTTTTTTGGAAAGCTCAGTAGTCACTTTCCTGTGGATACTGCATGTCCAGCTTATACAGTATACAGCCAAACATTACAGGCAAGAACAGTTTCTTGCCCAAATGGTCACTTCTGCCATGTTGAAGGCAAACTCCATAACAAGTTTCTTCGATGCCATCTTCTTCTCTGACAAAATTGGTGTTGCCAGAAGCAGTTGTGTCTCACTTCCATGAAAAACCCTAATAAACTATTTTTAATGGCATGTTCTGAAGGTCTTTGAACCTTTTTGAAGAATATCTATCTATCTCAAATATATCTCTGTATAGCTAGAAAAGCTAACTAACATAACTAAGTTTTAGGTGATTATATATAATCTATATTTAATTATATGTTACATTTTTAAATAAGGTATATAAATGCAACATATAAACAAAAATAGAAATATACCTATAACAAAACTGACCTTAAATTTGTATCAATAAATCAAAATCCATTCCAATACAAAGTATTCATTTCTCTATCATAGTCCCCCTTCTTTTTTTCTTTTTTTTAGAAGGGGATTAAAACCAACCCTGTTTAAATGAAAACAAACATAAGCAATATTTGGAAATCAGGCTATCATTCTCTGCAAACAGTTTCCTGATGTTTGGGGGTGCTGTCATTACCGTGAGGATCCTGAGAAAACCCAGAAACCTGGCCAAATTCTGGCTGTAGTAGTCTGAAGCTTCCTAGTCTCAGCTGTTTTGAATGTTGGATCACCTGGGCCACCGCTTCAGGGTGTCCTGCTTGATCAAGCCTTATTAGTCTGGAAGGAATCCACAGCTTTTCCTCTTCTGTGGAAACAAAATCATGTCCTTAGACTTAAAATTTGAAGTCAAAGCACTTTTAAAATATATGTTGGATGAATCTAGCAGCATTTATATAAAATGTCTTTTAGCAGTTATTGCTCTTTCCTCGGCAATCAAACAATTCAAAGACAACACAAACACACAGTATCCAGACTCTCTGTGTATTTTCCATCTTTATGTGGGTTTTTTTTTTCTATATTTCTTTCTTTCTTTTGAACTCATTCTGAAGATCAGGCTGGCCTTGAATTCAGAGAGATCCGCCTGCCTCTACCTCCCAAGTGCTGGGATTCAAGGTATGTGCCACCACACCCAGCTACTCTATTTCTTTTTTATACCTTTTTTCTTTTCTCTCCCAAGATTACATATAATTTTTAACACACTAAAACATTTGAGGTTTTCCTTCATCTGAATTGGTCTTTACTGTATATCTCTACTGTTTTCTGACCACATGAGTCTTTAATCTTCATGAGGCATGCCCCTGGCTGCTCATAAACACCATTTAATTGTTAGGTAGTAGGACCTCTTAAAATAGCTGTGGGATCTTTGCCATTAATGCCGAGTCAGGAAGCCTCTCTTAAAGGAGCTGTACCTGTTTGTCTTTAGCAAGCAGAGTCCACCCCAAAAAAATGCTGCTATCAAGAAGCCTTGCTTGACTTTGTTCTTTTGTTTTTAAAATCCCTTTTTAAGCTTTTGTCAGGTTTTACATGGAAATTCTTGCTCCAAGTGTGGGTGTCATTTTGTAGATGGAGTTTGCTGTTCAGCCTGGTCCTGTCATCTTTGCCTTGGTCATGGTGACTCTTTGGAACAATAAAACAGGAACTGAGGCAGGGCCTAATAGAAATAAGTTAAATTATTGAAGGTATACTGGACCCTTCCTTTCTCTACTTCTTGGTACCGTGGATGAACAGTTTTATTCAAAGATAGACATTTCCTACCATGACCCTAGACCTAAGGAATAGACTAAGTCACTATGAATGGAAAACCTTGAAACCTGAGCCAAAACCAACCTTTCTTCTTGACAAGTTGATTTATCTAAGGCCCTTTGCTACAGTGGTTGAAATTCAGCACAATAATTTTTAAGATCACAATTTTCATGGTAATAGTCAATAGTTCTAGTCTAGAACAGAAGAAAAGATTAATAAAACACTTACTAACTATAATTCATGTACTAATTAGGGAAGTAAGAGGCTGTAATTATGTTACCGGTTATAACTATCCAGTCTGTCACCAAGATTATGTGTGATTCTGTGGTATGGAAAAATCTCATCTATTGGGAAATCGAATGAGGCAATGCTCGTACAAACAGTAACTGCTAAGTGGCAGGTTTTTGTTAGTGTGAAGGACTGGAGACATGTTCTGATGTTTAAACAAACCAGACAGATAAGAGCCTTCAGGCAGATCAAATCTTCGCCAGTGCTTCTTGAAGAGATGAGCAGGTATGTGAGGGCAGCTCTTCCTTCCTAACACCCTTCCTGTTGCTCTTGCTCGGCCTGCTCTTTGGGGCCATGATCTCAGTGAGGAAGCCAACTGATACCTGTAATTCTCTGATCTCATCTTCCTGCTGCCTTGTCTAAGCTGCTTAGTCTATAACTCTGAACACACATATGCCACGGTCATTCTTTCCCCATGTCTAGGGAGGCCACAATGCATCCATTCATTATTTTGGGAAGCTGTGATTGCAGGGATGGCTCCATCTGAGGCGGGGAGTGCTGGTGGCAGAGACGGTAAGAGACAGAAAGAGCTACAACATTCTGAGTCCCAACCCTACTCACCCGCTTTCATCATCCAGCTTCAACCTTAAAGCAATGTCACTAGTGGGAACAAAGGCTTCAAAACAGCCTGTGAGGAACTTCTCAGGGTGAAACCATAACAAACAAACATCTTCTTTCTCTTCCCTTATTAAGCAAGACTGCGGGATGCTGTTTATAAAAAAAAAAAAAAAAAAAAAAAAAAAAAAAAAAAAAACAGCACAGATTGTATCACTGTGTTCTTGTATTTGCTGGCGTCATCTGGACACTTGAGGCCTTCACTAATTCTTTCATGTTTGATAAGTTGTCTCCACAGTTCTATAAAGAAACACATCTGCAACATACTCTTCTACAACCCTGACACTCCTTGACTGCCCTCATTTCTAACTGGTGACTAACTTTGCTTCCAAAAATGAATGCATGTATACACACACACACACACACACACACACACACACACACACACACACGGATTATAATTTAATTAATATTTGCACCTTCCTATTTGGGAGACTGTCAAAACATAAATATAAGACAGCTCTTCATTTTAAAGTTTTTGGTTTGGCATGGTGAAGGTAGGATGGCAATTCTTTTCAAATTACTGGAAGGATCTCCAACTTCCTTGGTGGTCTCCCCCCAAGCGCACGTGTACACACACACACACACACACACACACACACACACACACACACACACACACACAGCTGCAAGCAGGGAGGGGTCACATACCAAAGGAACAACCAACTCACAGGAGATATATAAAGGGTAAATAGAGGAGACTAAATCCATTGGGGGGAAATTATTAACTACCCATTTTGGAATACTCTTGAATGGCATCTACTCTGGTTTCCTCATACTTTATTTCCTTGCTAATCACTTGTCAATTTTGTTATCTCTTTTCTTCCAGCACATTGCTCTCCCACCTGGGAGCTGGCTATATCCTCACCGCCAGAAGTCTTGTGAAGACCAAGCAGATGCCCAGGTCTCTGTCCCTACAACTTGGAATAATGGCTGTGGTGTGCAGCAACTTTGAAAGCACTAATCCAAAAATTGCTGGCCAGTACTTAGAGTGACTGATGAAAACCTAGGTATTTGTTTTGCCAACTAACTCCCGTAAAGCAAGCAGATATCTTGATTGCTCCTGCTCTGGGTGGTTGAGTTGAAACAAGAAGTCCACTCTCTAACAACAAAGGCATGCCTGGAACAGCCAGGGGCAGTATTAGAGCTTGAGAATGAAGAAATACTCTGGCTAACGAGTTCCAGATTGAAAAAAAAAAATCTTTGATGTTTTAATGTGTTCCTTTAGTTTCAGCTAATATGTTTATTTTTGCTGATGACTAGGGGGCTTGTTTTCAAAATCTCCAACTTGTTCAAAAGTGCTGTGAGGTTTGCTTGCTTTGCCATGGATCTTAAGTGACCCTGCCTTCTTGTCTCCTGATTTCCACTTTGGCGTGGGACAACACTGTAAAAAGTCAACTTTGTTCATGTTATTCCTATTTGTGATGGCTGCCCATCATGTCTGGAATAAAACTCACAAGGATTCAAGTCACCCACCCGCTGCCATCTCTCCAAGTCAATTTGCCATGCTTGCTCTTTAGCCCACTGTGCACCAGGTACCCTGCCCTCCTTAGCCCAGATATACCAAGTGCCCTGTGACTGTAGGTTCATTATGCTCTTTCCTCCCAAAGGGCCTGAAAAACCTGCTCAGTTAAGTTTCATTGATGTGTGTGATAACGGTGTGGCTCACATAATAGAATATGGCAAGCCTGTACTTATTTAACATTCCCAAGCCTCTCTCACCCCTTTGGAATGAATTAATAAATATGCCTGTGGTCGCCATATTTTTGTATTACAAATGGCACCATTTGTTTCTCTAAAAAATTATATATTGCCTATACCCTGTAAGTCTAGTGTTTAAGCTGAAAAGTTTAGTTAGTGAAATTCCATCTACCTGTTAGGTTTATAATAGTGAGCATCTAAGGCCGAGTCCATTTGATTTTGGCTTCTCAGATAGAGACTATATTTCTGTAATAAGAAGCCCCAAGTGCACAATGGTTTAGGTAAAATAAAGAGTTCTCTGTCATGTGCACACAGGTGGCCAAGGGGCCCTGATTTCTCTATCAGGACTTTCAACAATTCAGATTCCATCCATATTTCTGCTCTGGAAGCCCTGGAGCTCTGGTCTCCTCTGCATAGCCAAGTTAGCCCACAGCCATAGCTATGATCTCACACACAGGAGACAGAGAAAGCAACTTACTTTGAAGCCAGTGAGGTGGAATTTTCACTCCATCCCTTGTGGTCATTTTCTTGGCTCAATTGGGGCTGATGAATAATCTTTTTCATGTGCATCAATGTCTGTAGAGATCCGGGGGACTCATTACTCATTTTCTATGCTTATGGAATCAGTTCTGTATTTGAATAATTAATTGACAATGGCATTTCCCTCTCTCATCCTGTATGGATCTAGAAGAGAAACAAAGGAATGACAGGGAGAAATGGAAACATCATCTCTATCACTAATATAAGCTAGGATAGACGCTGTGTGTGTTTGCCTCAACAGCATAATAATACCAAGTTTCAGAACAGGACAGACACAATCAAATTCACAGCAGCATTGGACCAAAGCAAACCTTTCTGTGTGGGTGGACAGGGCTCGCCCTTGGAGAAAGAGAATGCTTGCCCTGTGCTGGCAGGATGTCCCCAAAAGGAGGATAGCTGAGACCTGGCCAGCTCTGTTCAGATGTTCTAATCTAATTTACAAAGCAACCATTTGTCCTGTTTCTCCTGAGGTGTTGTGAGTGAAGCTGCGGAGACTGCCTGGCAATCCTCTTTCACAACAGCAAAAATGAGGAGATCAAATGTTTGACTGCAACCAGGCAGCAGTTGCCAGCAAGTCTCTAAAGCCTGATTCTCGCACTAATTTCAGTCTCTTTCATTTTCCTTATTTCCTTTTCTGGGAGGTTTTCCTGTCTTGATTGCCACAGATAAGCATGGCTCTCTCTTTCCATCTTAAAGAGACTCCCACTTCCTTTGACCCTGACTCCCTACAGCATAATCTTTGTTGGGAATCCAGACCCGAAAAGGAGACATAGGGATTCATGTCTTCATGCTCTGTTCTTTAGCCCACTGAAACTGACTTCTGTCATCTCCATTAATGGAAAGTGCCCTTACTAATTCAAAAATTGGGTGATTATTCAGCAACTCTTTTTTTTCCCACCCCTCAACAATGATGAATATTCATCCCTACTCTCTATATATTTTAAATCTCCTTTGATTGGGGTTTCTATGACAACCCTCTCTGGTTTATGTCCTTAAGAAATGTCTTCACTCCTTGAGGAAGCATTTAAATTACCAATACATGATGACTCCCAAATTACAGTCTAACATAAATGTTTATTTGAACATGATATTTGCCTAGATATACATTCAGTATATATATTCATATAGATGTACCCCTTAAGGTCTACTGATAACTAAACTATCGTCTTCTACCTTAAAGAGGACATTAATATGCCCAGTCATTAGAAACCATCTTTTATTTTATCTACCTTTTCAAACCACTCATTCAATTCTATACGTTAAGTTGTATTCAATCAATTGCTTCCATCTGTAGCTCATGCATGCTCCCTTCTCCGTTATCCCTCATCTCTGATAGGGGTGAGTATTTCTCATGCCACTGACAGAATGGTTGTTCTGCACTGAACAAACTGGAGGCAGTGACTACTAGGCATCAATGAGAAGTCATTCAGCGACCACTCCCTAATATCTTTGTTTGGCTGTTTGTTTCTGGCTCTTCCAGGAATAGCATCATATCAAAAGCCAGTCTTTTCAAAAACATCCTGCTCTGCTCTGAAATTGCTGAGGGCCTCTGGGGAGGATCATGCCGTGTGTGGCCAGACACCCATAGTTCTAACTCTCGGCCCTTCCCTATCTTCACCTGTCACTGACAGAATCCACCTGGAACGTTTGGCCCATTTGTTCTGTCCAGGAAGCACATAGTATATTTGAAGAAGTGGCCAGCAAAATATAACCTTCCAGGCACACACAACACCTGGTGACTACTTCCTCAGCCTTAACCTTACTCCTAAAGTCTGTATTAATTTTTACTAGCCAATTAAATTTTAAATTCATCAATGGATAAGTCTGTTGATGAAGTTGGCACTCTATGATCCAAATACCTACCAGAGGGTCTATCTTTAAAGAACACTGTATTGGAAACCAAGACTTGAGCTGGGGGTATATTTCATATCCAAACCATAAAAATAATTAATTAGACATTGGCATCTATGTCCAAGTCTCTACTAGGTTAAGGAGTATAAACTGTACAGAGAACATTGTGTCCACTACAAAATCTGATTTCCTTCATATGACATAAAAGACACTTCGTGATTTTTCTTCTGGATGTCTATCTCAGGGTATTCACCTCTGATTATCTGCCAAATTGAAGCCATAAGAAGTGGTATCTCCAGGAGTGGTCTTTGCACAGACTCTTTACTCAGTTGAGAGACCAACTATCTGACAGTGATATGAAGCTTTCGAAGTATCCAGAAATTTGGATCCAAAATAGCATGTGATCATTCACACAAACAGAGGCACCTACGTAGTATTTAGTGCTACAATTATCTTCAGAAGTACTGTTCTGTTCCTTGTGTACTTCCTGCAATTCTCCAGACCCCAGACTCTAAAAATGTCAGGGGCCACATCAAGGAAATTACAACTGAATTATATTCTATATTCTAAACTGTATTTCAAATTCACAGCTTGGCTTCCCATCCTTCTACATTTACTTTAACATAAAAACTATGAAATGTTAACACTGGGAGAATCTATGCATTGACTTTTAAATTAAATACAAGCAAATCAATTTGTTTTATTGTGCAGTTTTGCAATAGAATGCATATTTTATCATAAATACAATTGTCTTGTTCTATATTGTATGCTGTTATAACAAAATATTTGAGACCAATTTATAAAACAATTGAGACTTATTCATCCAGTTCTTGAAGCTGAAAAGTCTAAGGTTTCGTTTTTTTGTTTGTTTGTTTGTGGCGGGGTTTCTCTGTGGCTTTTGAGGCTGTCCTGGAACTAGCTTTTGTAGACCAGGCTGGTCTCGAACTCACAGAGATCTGCCTGCCTCTGCCTCCTGAGTGTTGGGACTAAAGGTGTGTGCCACCCTATGTCACAACTGGCAGAGGATAAGAAAACACAGGAAGAGTCAAGATAGGGCCACTGGTCTTTAGAACAGCCTGCTCTGGTCAGGATGCACACACTCCTGTGACAATGTGATTAATTATAATGGGAGTCATGATGCATTCTTCCCCTGTTGATCCCTCCCCAATTCCCATGCTCTAGGGACCAAGTCCCCAGTACATAGGCAACCACATTAAAATCATGTCAGTCACCAACACCAGTCTCTGAAAAGGGGTCTGAGATGCCATGTTCACATTTGATGGTGGGACTGGGAGCAAGTTATTGAACTCCTTTTCAAACATGGTTTGTCATCAAGGACCACAGCATCTCTCTTTTCTAATCGACTCTGTGTTCCATGAAGGAAATAGTCATCTCTGCGTCTCTAGTGTGGAAAGTTCAAGCCTCATGGATAACCAATAAGTGGAAGCTCATAAGGCTTCCTGCATCAGTGTTACGATCTTAATCATCTAATTAGCACTGTGAAAGTCACACTGTGGCCCATATGAATAAAATGGTGTAACAATTTCACTCACACCTCAGTTTTCTCCTTCTGTGTCTAATTCTTTGTAACATGCACGCATTTGGCTCTGAATTTCTCATTTCCCCTCCTCCAAGCAAGTGTGCCCTACCATGGAAATAAATTCTGGTTAGATGCTTATTGGAAAAGCTGGTTTAATTCTTTATTTACATTAATAAACTTCTCTCAAAACAAATCCAAATTTGGGTTGCTTTGACTTCTAACAAACCTATTTATTTGATATAATTAATTAAACAACATGAAAAGAAACAACTTTTTAAAAGAGACACTTAAGTTATATTTTAACACAATTTTTATCATCTTTCCATTTTTCCAGTAGCATTCCTGCTACTCAGACTAGCAAGTAAAACTGAATATTTCTAGGGTGAATTCTGCCTAACCGCTATGCCTTAGGAGAACTGAAAGCTCTAAAAGACCGCCTCCCCCACTGGTGTTTTGAACAAAGGTTCCAGTCTGGGGTAGATGAAAAGTCAAGAAGAAAAATCTACCGAGTTAAGTCCTAAAACATAGGTATGCTTGGGGTCTTGCAGAGCTGACAATCTAGGAAGAGGCAGCTGCTCAAGAGTGACAAAAAGCTATCTATGTCTAAGAGGACAATCTGAAGTGAGGAGGAAGGCCACAAAGAATAAGCTAAGCTGATGAGCCATTGGCCTTGGGACCCAGACAGCGAACAAGGCTGATTTTGGCACTATGAAACTGCCTCACAAGAATCTTGATTTGGCTGTACCTTATCTCATCATGGTTTCTGTACTGAAATGTTCCCCATGTCCACAACAAACTTATGTCAAATGTTCCAAGACTGTAACATGTGTCAATTCTAAGCCTAAAGGAGAACAGAGGTTTTGCTAATCATATCTTTTGATGGAAACCATTTAAAACTTGATCCGTCTCCATTCCAGTCAGTATGAAAGCAGTGGGATTCTAAAGGCACAAACCTAAAAGCCAGGCCTACGGAGAAGTCAAGAGGTCTGCTTTACTTTCATTCGGGCTCTGTGCCAAGGACAGAGAGGAGTCTTGGAGACTCTGTGAGTCAGCTGAGCTCATGAGGCATCTGCTTTAGTGCCAGGGTCCTGCCGTGAAGAATGTGTGTGCGAGCCAACTTTGCACTGGTCCCGAGAAATCAAAGGACTTATTGCTTTTCAAGGACTCTGAGGTCTCAACAAAGCTTCCTTCCCACTGACTTATTAAGAAATCAGATACCGTTTTCCTTCAGGAATGCACTGGAATATTTGAAGTGTTTTTGCTGCTCTTTTAGACGTGGATCCCCACATTCACACACACCCCCATTCTAGGGAGGGTGGTTGGGTGTTCTCTTAGCGTCACAGTCAAGGCCAGGCGATGCCCAATTCTGTTAGTTCACATTTCGCAAAGCAGCGTTTTATCAGGCTGTGCCTTGCCTTAATAAGCTCCATTTTCAAAGCAGTTTTGACTTCATTTTCAGAGAGAAGGATGACTACAGCTCCAGAGTTCACCATCTGTCCAGCACGCAATGATAACTGACTTACTCCTGAGAATACGAAGGCTTCTTATACATCAATTGGTGAGAATTGATGTTGTAGGGGCACATGATTTAAAATCAGAGACACCAGAGCCAAGAACTTATCAGATACCCAGACCAAGGGAAGGTAGTGCCCTTTCGTGGATGCCAAAATGATGAACACCTAATAACAGCCATGGCATAGCCCCTCACCAACCTATCATCTGAAAGGTAGCTGGTACAGCAAGGGGTGAGTAGCCTGGGCTCAGGCTGGGTCCGCTGCTTCTGATATAGCCCACAACTGCCGATCTGTCTACCTGTTCACTTGCCTGTACCTGTCCCATGTCTTGCTCTGAACTGATCCCAGCCTATTTACGACACAGCTGAATCCTGCATCTTTGCTCTCAAACCTGACTCCAACATCTCCTCCAGTAATAACAGCAGGCCCCTCCCAGAGGAGGTTTGGCTCAGCGCCTTAGCTATACAAACTCTTTCTCAGCCTACTTGCATTCATTCGGTAACCCATGTATAGATAGCTGTATATAGCTAGCTATATACTGTGTGCTAAGTGGAGTGTGGTATTAGTAAATAGAGTTGAAAATAAAGAATTTGTATTTGCTTTGGACAAGGTCCCAAGGTATGCAGATTTTAGAGCAAAGCTCTAAACTTATAAATTTGTTGTTAGTCAATAAATTCTGTCATTATGGAAAGATATACTGCCTTCATATCTGTTTCTGGAATCACGTGGTCACACTATCTCAGGGGTTAATTGGGTTACCTTTGCTAGGGTCAAAGCTTTATCTGGGTCAAAGCACAGGTCACCACAGGCTTGCTTGCTTCCCTGTTTCCCAGCAACCAACTGGTAGGATGGCATGGGGGCAGAGTTTGGGGCCAAATGCGGAGGTTCGTCCCTTCCCACCCCCTTGCTCAGTTTGGAGCACAACCTTAGCCTCTTCATTCAAGCACAGGCAAACTGAAGAGGGTTCCCATTGCAGACGTTTCATTAGTCAAGAGTCTTGTTGAAGTCACAGAGGAAAATTAAATAAAGGATGACAGAGGGATCCTAAAAGATAGCCCTTTAGCCTGAGGCCAATAGACTCAACCTTAAAAACGGCCTTTCATATGATCAGCCATTTTAACTAGAGCTCTGCGCTGTGGCTAGAAGCCAATTCGCAGCTAATACAGTTTTTACTGTTGTTATTTCCTTCCCTGCTCAGTTGCTTTGTTAGAGGCATTAAGGGAGGAAATAGACACTTTTGGAAAGTAAAGAGATATTAATACTCATGGGGGAAACGCTCTTCAATAATATTTTTGATTAAATCTGATGTGGTCTTCTATATCCAGGCAAGACTCCCAGTGGTAGGTCTGGGACACCAAGCCAGCCACAAACCCAATGGCCCAAACCTATCCCTGCCTGCAAGATGAACTGGAGCAATGGTAGCTCAGAGTTTGTGGGAGGGGCCAAACAATGATTCATCTAACTTGAGGCCCATGACACAATAGAGAACCCATGCCCAGCACTGCCTGGATGGCCAGAACCCAGAAGCTGGGTGTCTCAGAGACCCAAGGAAGAACCAAACATGACAAAAACAAAAATCCAATGAAATGATTCCTAATGATAGTCTGCTGTACTCATGGATCAATGCCTACTCAATCATCCAGAGGGGCTTCATCCAACAACTGTTGGGAACAGATGCAGAGACCCACAGCCAAACTGTGGGCAGAGCTCAGGGAAGCCCTGCAGAAGACAGGGAGGAAGGATTTTAGGAGCCACAGGGGTCTAGAACACCAGGAGAACACAGCCACAGCAAGGCTCATAGGAGCTCACAGAGACTGAAGCAGCAACCACAGAGCCCTCGGCCCTCTGCATGCATACTATAGTTCTTTAGCTTGGGTTGTTTTGTGAGACTCCTTGCAGTAGGAGCAGAGGCTGTCTCTGACTCCTTTGCCTGCTTTTTTGGACACTTTTCCTCCTACTGGGTTGGAGTCTATGCCTAGTCTCACTGCATCTTGCTATGCTGTGCTCAGTTGATATCCCATGGGTGGGCAGCTCTTATCTGAAGGGAAACGGAGGAGCCCTGGGGCAGAGGGGAGGCTGAGGCTGGTAAGGTATTGTATAAGAGAATAACAAAGAAAAAGAGAAAAAACTAGTATTTTAGTCTTTACAAATTTATGGAAAAGAAGCATGAAAACTTAGAACTAAAGAATTAAGGAAGGGTTGAGGGTGTGATTCTGTTGGTAGAGTGTGTGCTTTGCAAGCACACGGTTCTGAGTTTGGGGCCCTGGGGACATGTGAAAAAGCTGGACATGGTGGCTTTCATTTGGAATCCTAGCCCTGAAGGAACAGAGGCAGACAAGTATCTAGGGCTGACCAGTCAGCCTGGCCTACTTGGTGAGGGACCTTGTCTCAAGGACAAAGGTAGCCACTGAGAAACAACACCCAAGGTTGTCCTGACCTACACACACACACACACACACACACACACACACACACACACACACACACACGTGTTTCAAGCAACAACGCTGATCCTATTAGTGAATCTATTTCACTAATAGAGGCATCAAGGAAAGTCCTGGTCTTCACTATACTTATTGCTGTGAAGAAACACCATGACCATGGCAATTCTTACAAAGAAAGCATTTAATTGAGGCAATGGCTTACAGTTTCAGAGGTTCAGCTCCATGATAGGGAGCATGGCAGTGTGCAGGCAGACGTGGTGCTGGCTACATCTTGTCCAGAAGGCAGCAGGAAGTTGACTGAGTGTTGCACTGAGTGAATCTTGAGAAAAAGACCTCAAAGCCCACCCCCACAGCGACACACTTCCTCTAACAAGGCCACACCTCCTAACAGTGCCACTCCCTTTGGGGGCATTGTCTTTCAAACCACCACAGGAGCATTATATTTTGCCATGAGTCACTCAAATTGTGCTGTGAATGGCAATATGCCAGATTTTAATAAACATAAAGGCTTCCCATTGCACATACTTAAAAGTATTATTTCTAGTGAGAGTATCATATAAATTCTGATTTTCTGAGTCTCATGGATCTCCACCTATATAGCTTTGTTTGACGGTCTGAACCAACCTGTAAGGTGGGTAGACCAGCAGTGGCTCTTCCCTTCATAGAGTTCCCATGTTCACCAGATGTTTTTTTATTATTATTCATTAGAGGTTTTGCATGCATAAATTAAAGTTGAGTACAGCCTCATGTTGCTTAACATCTGGGTTACACTGCAGTATTAGACAAGTCAGTCTGTCTCCAACATAGTGTCCTTGCACAAAACAAAGTGATGTACAGGTATGGTATAACACTCAGTGTGACCTCTTGACATGCTCAGGAGACACACTGTAAGGAGTGAGTGAAGTCTTGAGTGGATGTGTATTGTTGACATGAACACAGCCATGTCAGGGACCCCAGGGCCTCAGCCCCATGGGGATGGCAACCTTAGCCAGTTGAGGCTCAAAGGGATGACTAAACCTCCATCAGGGCCCGGTGTGAACTGTCGACAGTATGAAAAGATAATGTTCACCATTGCTTTTTTCCCTCTCAGATGTTTACAGCCTAAAGACTGCTCCATGCAGATCCTGCTCTAGGCGAGACTGGCTAAGTCCTTGATCAGCTGTATTCAATAACCCGGCTTCCTTGTTACCTGTAATAACCTCACCTCCATGTTCAACTGTCTAAAAGAAACACACAGAGCTCCTAGGGTGCTGCAGCTTCTCCATCAGAGAGGTCAGTACACATTAAAACTGTTCTGTGTGTCTGTCTGTGCTTTCTTCACTCACCTTGAGTCAGGGTTCCAGGACTCATGCTGTGCAAGGACTTGGCAAAACAGAAAACTGGAGATGAGGCTGCTTCATACTGATTCACAGAAAACTCTTCCTAGCAGAAGGAACACATGCTAAGCTGATTATTCAACAGTACAGTACAGTAAGTACACCCGCGGGGAACATTGTTACTTATTATCACCAAGTGTTGTGTACTGTATATAATTGTGTGTGTCTACTTATGTAACTGCCCATGCAGCAGCTGTGTTGACTCAAGCATCGCCACAGACACATGAATCGTCAGTTGCTCAACATAGAATGTGTCTGCTTCATTATAATCTTGGGATTATAACCCTAACCCTAACCCACTGTTGCCTGGGTAGTCTACCACTGGCAAACCATCACGCTGCACATGAATATTTTTGGTTTTTAATTTTGGACCAGGGTTTCTTACATTTCTTTCATGGTGACTCCTTTTATCTAAGAAACATTTATAGAACCATGGGGATAAACATACATAAACAACGTGCATAAATCAAACATTTACTCATTAAAAACCACAGAGAACTTTATTTTAAAGCAACTCTTTGATATATGTATAATTTAATAATTGTTAGCAATAAAATATACTTGCATGCTGATAAAAATGTTCTTTTTATTTTTCATAAACAATTTAATCTTGTCAGAATATTCGATACTGCAGGAAATTGATCTTTTTCAACATTTCTCAGAGTTGATCAATGTTTTTTGTGTTGTCATCATCAGTGTAAGAATATCGTCTTGCATAAATTTGCTTTGCAAAATATCACAGTCATGTTTGGGAACACTTCAGAAATTATCTTCATTCTAAACAACAATAATTTAATACTTTTTTCTGATGCCCAATTCAGCAACTCAATCAGCAAACTTTAAATAAAATATTCTAAACATGATACAATGCAAAGATACATAATATATGCCAAGGGATAGTAGTATAAAAATATTATTTTTTTCCATAACTAAAGCACTGTTTCTCTAAAACTACAAAAACTCTGTATGTACAGGTAAAACCCTGTCTTAATGTGCAACAGTCTTACATCTAAGATGGGTTCCAGTCAGTATTTGTTGGTGGTGTATGGCCTGAGGGCATGTGCAAGGTAAGTTTATATATTTTATGTTCAGAATCAGAGATGCAGGCGAGTCATGGAGTATTATGCAGACAAGTGCTGACAGAAGCACCTTGGGACAGAGTGGAGGGGGGATGGAGAAAAGGAAGAGAGAAATACAGAAGGGGGTATGCGGCAATGAAGATGTTGAGGTTAAATTTTTCCATAGTGATGGGGAGGAGAGAGTCTTGCATTTGTTCACAGGAGCGCTGCTTCTAGAGAGCTGGAAAAGATGCTGCACTCCCGTTTGCTCTCCTGGTAGCAGGGATTACACTGAGGACCCCATGCCTTGTATAGTAGGCAAGTACACTAAGCTGCACGCTCCGCTTGTGTTCTTGCTCTGCAGCAAATCTCATCTACTCCCAGTGGGTTAATAAGTCATTAATTCCACCTCTAGGCTGAACTTCTCTCCCATCTTCTGACTGCTATGTTTGCTTGCTTAGTGACTCCTTGAAAACTACCCCAGCTCAACTTGCCTTGTGCACCATGAATGGGGCTGATACAGCAGGGAGTTTCTTCAGCCCCATCTATAGAGGGACAGGCTAGAAGGAAGGCAAGCAGCTCTGCAGGGACCAAAAGCAGGTGGCCACCCTCAAGTCTGGTGTTACGACCGTTTCCTTTTACTCTCTATGACACAGTTTTCTGTATCTGTGCAATGCTAACACATTTTGTTTTAATTCCCAATTTTCTTTGTTCTTTAACATCGGCCCAAAGTCTGTCAAATAGGCAAACCACTGGTATGATCCCAGCAGACAGGCACAAGGTACAAGTTGGGTGACCTATGACAGATAAAGCCCTTTCACAGTTGAAATGTCTACACTGGCCAAACAGGACCTGGGTTTATCTGGGGATCTGCTCCTCTGTAAATTTGCAAGGCAGCCTTGTAAGAACAAACATTACTTGATAATTTGACAACAGAAATAGCAATCAGCCAGATTTTTACAAAATTGAATCTCAAAAACTTAAAGTCAGAAGATAAGTCGAACATAGAAACAGGAATTTCCATTTAAAATAAGACAAGAATTCTGTTCTCTCCAGACTTGCACTTAGTCCTGCTGCACACAGGCTGCAGTCTGTAAGAATTCTTCCCTCCAATCCACCTCCATTTCCTGAGAACAAACCTCTTGGTTCAGACTTAGGGTTGCCCAACACTTTCCCAGGGACCCTTCTCAGCCTTCCCTACTAGCCCATCTGACTTCCTTTGTGTCAGCCCCCAATCCAAAGGAACACATTCTACTAGGGACACCCAACCCCCCTAGTGGTCACACTGGGTTGAAAGGCAAAGACCCACACCCCCATTCTTGTCTACAATCCACAGTGGGCAACAGCAATCAAAGAACAGAATTGCCAGCCAACAAAGATGAAGTCAGGTATCTACTCCAAGAAACAATCCAAACTTCATAACTCCAGCTTCTTACATCCCATCACAAAAACACAAACATGCCAGTATGCCTCTTCAAGAAGCCAGCAAAGGGCCCCAAGAAAAGTAATTGAGCTGAAGCATAAGAAAAGGACTTCAAAATAGCTATGTCTATGTCCAAAGTCCTTGGAGAGGACATGAATACATTCCTTAATGAAGTCTATGAAAACACAAACAAAAAGTAGAATAAAATAATGAAAACAGGTCATATCAAGAAAGTAGAATTAAAGAAATAGAATTCCCAAAGAAAACCCCAACCTGAAATAAAACGGGAAGTGAAAGCTTTAAGGAGTCAAACAAAAACCTCAGAGGTAAGTCTTGCCAATAGAGTATTGAGACATAAAAGAGTGAACCTCAGGCCTTGAAGATAAAGTAGAAAACAGTGGGTAACTCAGTCAGAGAAAATGTTAGATGTTAATAAAACATATAGGCACAAAACATCTAGGAAATCTTGGACATTGAAAAAGCAAACAACAAACAAATAAATGTATAAATAATAGAACTAGAGAGGAATGAAAAGAAAATCAGTCAAGACACAGAAGTCAAAGTCAAAACACAGAAAACATTAAAAAAAAAAATTTACCCAACCTAAAGAAGGAGATGCCTATCATGATACAAGAGGCATATAGACCAGAAAAGAAATTCTCTGTAACACATAATAATCAAAACACCAAATGTACAGAAAAAAAGAAAGGAGATTGAAGTCTGTAAAAGAAATACCAAGTCACTATAAAGGTAGGCCCATTAAAATACAGCCTGAATTTTCATTGGAGACTCTGAAAGGCAGGTCCTAGATGGATGTTGTACAAATTCAGAGAGACCACACATGCCAAGTCAGACTACTGTATACAGGAAAACTATGAATTACTGTCAACAGAGTAAGAAAGAAAGATACTACATAATATGACCAGTATCTGTCTACAAATCCAGCCCTAGCAGAGACACTAGAACTTAAGATGTTAACCACCCCAGAGAACATAAGAAATAAATAACTGAAAAAAAGTAAATCAAAAGATGGGGGAAATACACATAACACAGAAACAAAACAATAGGAATCAACAATTAGTAATGGTGCCAATTCCCCAATAAAAAGGCACAGACTAATAGACTGAATTAGAAAACAATATTTAGTTTTCTGGTGTATCAAAAAAAAAAAAAAAAAAAAAAAAAAAAAAAAAAAAGCCGTACCATCAAGGATAGGCACCACCTGCCAAGGTTAAATCAAGATTAAATAAGCAATATAAATAGACCCATAACCCCAGAAGCTGTTATTAAAAATCATGTAGCTAAAAACAGCCCAGGGCCAGATGCATTCAGTGCATAATTCTACACCAGACCTTCAAAGAAGTAATGCCAACTCCTCCAATTATTGTTCAAAGTAGAAGCTAAGAAGGCATTTCCTAAATCTTTTTATGGGGTTGTTATTACTCTGATACCCAAACCACAAAAAGACCAAACAGAAAATAAAATTGGAGACCAATATTCCTTATGAACTAAAAATTGTCAATTGATACTTGCTAACTGAATTCAAGATCACATCAAAAAAGATCATCCACCATGATCAAGTTGGCTTTATCCCAGAAATGCAGGTATGGTCCAACATATGTAAGTCAAATGTAATCTACCACAGATAAATAAACCATAAGACAAACACCATATGATCATTACAAACAGCAAAGGCCTTTGATAAAGATCCAATACCCTGCTGGGTAGTGGTGGTGGCACACGCCTTTAATCCCAGCACTTGGGAGGCAGAGGCAGGCAGATCTCTGTGAGTCAGAGGCCAGCATGGTCTAAAAAGTGAGTTTCAGGATAGCTAGGGCTGTTACAAAAAGAAACCAAAAACCAAGCAAACCCAATCCAATCTCCTTCATGGTAAAAGTGACAGAGAAGTTAGGGACACAAGGGACCTACTTCAACATAAGAAAGGCAGTTTACTGCAATCCCATGGCCAACAACAGTTTAAATAGAAATTCAAAGAAACCCCGCTAAATCAGGAACAATACAAGGTTGTGCACTTTTGCTATATCCTTTCAATAGAGTACTTGAAGTCTAACCTAGCTAGAGCATCAAGAAAACTGATGGGGAACAAGGGATACAAATTGGAAGATGAGAAGTCAAAGTATCTTTATTTACAAATGATATGGTTTTATACATAAAATATTTCCAAAACTCAACCATAAGACTTCTACATCTGATATAAACAAAACAAAACAACAACAACAACAAAAAAACCCTTCAGCAAGGTAGCAAGAGACAGAACTAACATGCAAAATGCAATAGCCCTCCTCCCTACAAATGACATACTGAGGAAGCAATTAGGGAAATAGTTTGTCTCACAGTAGCCTCAAAAAAGGAAAATATCATGGGATAATTTTATCAAGCAATTGAAGTAGTTAGATAACAAAAACTATAAGAAGTTGAAGAAGACAGACATGGAAAGCTCTCCCATGCTCGTGGATCAGTAGGATTAATATGATGGGAACGGCCATCCTACCAAACAACCTACAGATTCAATGCAATCTCCATCAAAATTTCACAGAAATTGAAAAACCAATCTTCAGCTTTATATGCAATCACAAAAAACCCAAGATACCCAAAACAATTCTGAATAATAAGTAGAACTGCTAGAAAAAGTTGTCACCATCCCAGCCTTCAAGACAAACTTCAGAGCTATAGTAGTAAAAACATCATAGTGTTGACATACAAGCAAATGTGTTTATCAACAGAATCAACTTAAAGACCTAGACCTAGTCCCCATGCTGATGAATACCTAATTTTTGACAAAAAAAAAAAAAAACCTGAAAATATACACTAGGGAAAGACAGCATCTTCAACAAGATCTTCAACAAGTAGTGCTGGTCAAACTGGATGGGCCTGCATGTAGAGGAATGGAAATAGATTCATACTACCATCCTGAATAGAATTCAAGTGCAAGTGGATCAAAGGCCTCAACAACAAAACTAGATACATGGAACCTGATAGACGAGAAAGTGGGGACTAGCCTGAATGCACTGACACAGGAGACAACATTCTGAAGAGAACATCATTAGCATGGGCACTAACATCAACAATTAATAAGTGGGACCTCATGAAACTGAAAATCTGGGGATAGAGCTAACTCAAGATTCAGCTATATTACTTGGCCATGTACCATGTACCTACTAGAGAGATACTTGCTCATCCATGTTCATTACCACTCTAGTCATAATAGCCAGGAATTGGAAACAGCCTAAATGTCCCTCAGTTGAGAAATGGATGATGAAAACGTGATACATTTACATGTGGAATACGAATAAGCTGTTAATAAAACTAAAATTATAAAGTTTGCAGATAAATGGATAGAGCTAGAAACAACCATCCCAAGTGAGGTAACCCAGACAAACAGAGCGTGCTTTATATGCAGATGTTAGCTTTGAAGCTTTTGATATGTGTGCTACAATCCTAATAACCACAGAGGTTGGGAGCCTCATAAGTAAGGAAATGATTCTGCAAAGGTCACCATCATTCAGACAAAATCTCAGTACACAGAATGGAAAAAGATTTTTAGTCACCACACAGCTGATAGAGGGCTACTAGCAAACATATATAAAACACCCAAAGAACTAGATATCAAGAAAACTCTGCCACATCAGTATCCTGGCTTCATAATGAGAAAGTTGGCAAAGAAAATGTGGTTTTCTTTTTCAACACAGTGGATTGGAGTTGCACACATCGCTTCAACAGCATCAGTATATTGGTGAGAACACATTTGCCAATCTTCCTTAGCTCTGAGTGAACCTGGGCAGTAGAATCTCTAGCTAGGTAAACACAGCCCCAAATGCTGCCAGTATGCAGAAGGAAGATTAGATTAGAGGAGAAATAACAGTAGATGATAGCTTCCTAAAGCTTGAGCTCTCCTTTAATAGCTTTTGAAGATTAAATGCAGCTTAGGCAGGAGAAGGAGCAATTGCACATTTTGTTTGCAGCACTGCTCATCTTCACAGTCTAAAAGACATACTCTTGATTTTTAAAATTGAGTGTTTCGTTTGATATTCACTACCTTAAAAGTTGCTCTTTTTCTGTACTGTCTTAGTCAGGCTTAATACTACAGTGATGAAACATCATGGAGAAAAACAAATGTGGGAGAAAGGGATTCATTTGACTTACACATCCTGAATCTCAGTCCATTGAGCAAAGACAAGTCTAGTTTTATTTGTCCTAAAATGGCTCAGATCCATTTATTCTTCCTTTTGAACATGTGGAATAATCCACTAGGCGATTTCCTTCCCTGGTGCTTCTCATTACTGTCCAGTAAATTATCTAAATTAAAATCTATTTATTCATTTCTCAAATTGCAAAATGTGCATTATCCTACTACTGTAGGATAAAATCCAAAACCTGAGGAGCATTTCTTAAAATGTACTTCAAGTAGCAGCTGCACCTGCACCCCTTGGGAGTTTGTGAGAAATGCAAATTCTTCCCCACTTTCCCCCAGCCACAGACCTGCAAACTCAAGGCTCCTGGGGATGAGGTTCAGTGAAGTGTGCTTTTAGAAGCACCTGGAACTATGATACGCTCAAGTTTGAAAACTATGGCAAGGCAAATGTGCATTGGGGCTGCTCCTGTCCTCTAAGCTTGCAGAAGTACTCCACATATACTCTCAAAACATCCCATCACATCTCAAGCCTGTCTTGCCCTTTTGTGCATACATGGCCTGGTACTTTCTATGCCTGAAATTTTACTCTACTCTTCAATGGTGTGATCAGATCCCATAGGCAGTCTTAAATCCTTACGTAGTATATAGCACAATGGGAGATGAACGCCTGAGGCGTGCTCTGGGATTTTACTAGGTACTTCGTTATTTTTGCTTATTTTCTCTCTCTTCCCACCTTTTTTTCCCACTGAGATAAATCATCTTCCAGCGAAAATTCCTCTTCTTCAACTGAGGGCATCGTTTGACTGTTAGTCATTACACCTAAAGGGCAACAGTATTAAGTCCCAAGTTCACATCTAATAAACTGATAAGTTTAAAGTAAACCTAAATTCAAGTTCCAATTCTTAAACTTTTTACTCTTAGATTTTATCTGTTACTTTATAGAAGAGTTTTTAGCCAGGCAGTGGTAGTGCACTTGGGAGGCAGAGACAGGCAGATCTCTGTGAGTTTGAGACCAGCCTGATCTACAGAATGAGTTCTAGGACAGCTAAGACTGTTTTCACAGAGAAACCCTGTCTTGAAAACCAAAACAGTAGATTATATCTTTTTAAAACGTTAGAAAACGTATAATTCTCTTTCTGTAGGTGTGTTCTGCTGAGATGACTCAGTGAGGTAAGGCACTTGCCTCCAAGACCGATGGACTGATTCCATTCCTGGAACCCATGTAAAAGTGGAAGGAGAAAATGAATTCCAGATAGTTCACCAATTTCCACACTGCCATAGCATGCATGTGCTGGCACACACACCATGCACATATAGTAATAATAATAATAATAATAATAATAATAATAATAATAATAAATCCTAATTGAAAGTAAAGAGATTTTTATTTAAGAAGGAATCTAGTTGTCTTATGGAAGTTTTATACACCAGTCTTTTCTATACTAGGAAACAAAGTCTCATTGGTAATAGGATATTCTGAGTTTTCCTTTTTGTTTATCTTTAAACAAGAATTTAAAAGCATTATCTGTTAATTTTTCTTCTTAATGTGATAAGTAGCATTAATGTGATAGCTAGATAGCACCGTGTGTAAACATGATCTTGTACAATAACAGAAATAAAATAGAAGATTGCCATTTCCACTAATTATAAGTGATCAACAGCTTTGGAATCCTGGAATTCCTTTCCCTCAGAGCTTAGAGTATAGCATCCACAAACATCAAGTCATATGACCACTCTAGACTAGAAGTTACGTACATAGAGTCAAACCTGAATGTTTTCATTCTCACACTGTGAATAACAATTAGGTAAACATTTACTTGGTAGATGTGAATCTGCTCCCTCCATCACATTCTCCTTCTTCAGGGTCAAACAAATATGTAGGGAGGTGTAATAGGTGAGGTGAGAGAGGTCGGAGACGCTTGGAAAGGTATGTGCTTAGTCAAGTATGGGCAGACATGCAAATGATCGTGCCAGATCAACACTGGATGAAACTGCAGAACTTTTGGCTACAGGAGGAGGAGCAGTTGAGGTTGGCTGCTTTCCCAAACAGCTCAAGTGCTGAAGAAAGGCTTCAGTTTGAAGTGCCTGGTTAAGAATGTCCAAAGAACAGAAGTAAGAACTCCATTTGAAACAGGCACCCTATCAGCAATCCTCCATATGCCTGCATCCTAAGCCCTTAAGTGGTACTCTGATGCTCCTGCCACACAGGCTTTGCAATGTAGTTATTGTTCTCTTTCTTATAACTGGATTGCATTCCCCAATGGTAGAAGTGCCTTTAATCCACCCTTCTGCTCTTAGAGGAATCTGCCACAGCATATATCCTCAATATACTCCTGTTGAACAAATGAGCTGAAAATCCATCATTTAGAAAGAATTAGTGGGTAACGCAAAAAAGGCAATTTTATGCAGGATCCAGGTATGTTTGTACTTATTTAAATTAATATAGCTTCAGTAAGCCTGAAAAGAAAGGTACTTGTCTCCTATAAAATCCTTCCAAACTATTTTCTTTTCCTCACTAGAGCCACTGAAGAATAACACTGTCACCCCAAGTCCACCTTTCTTTGTGGTGTGTGTGTGTGTGTGTGTGTGTGTGTGTGTGTGTGTATGTGTGTGTGTGTGTGGTGTCTCTGGTGTCTCATGTATCCCATGCTGGTTTTATGCTTGCTGTATAGCCAAGAAAGACCTTGAACTTCTGCCTCTAATCTCCCAACTGCTTGGATTACATACATGCCTTGCCAGCTCTGGTTTATGAGCTGCTAGGCATCAAGGCAGTGCTTTGTGTATGCTAGGCTTCTGTCAAATAAGCCATGTCTCCAGTCCACAAAGCTACCAATTGATGGAGAGCTTTATATTCACCTGGCTGCTGTCTTGTCTGGTATATATGTTTACTTGATAAAAAAAAAAGTGAGCAAAAGAATTCAATAAACCAAGTCCTAATTTGAGTTCAGAATCCTAAAATCTCAAATCCAATATTTTAAAGGGCAGCAGAGGAAGGCAAATAAACCTCAGAGCATCATGCCAAAGCAAAGGGACACTGAATTCCACTTGAGAGATGATTTGCTGAGGAACACCAAACCACAGTGAACTGATATCAAAAGTTTCAATATACACTTATCAAAATTATTATGGATTTACTTATGTTTATGCAAGTATATAGAACATACATCATATAGGAAACCATAGTTATAGATACTCTGGAGTGTAGAGAGTAACTTGCCATTCAATTTGTTTTCAATAGCACCTTCCATTTGGCATTTAAACAAAATTAGTTAACAGTGTTCTTCCATCTACATTACAAGGAACTTGGACAGCTTTGCCTGTGGTATGGCTGACACGGGAAAAGGCTGGGAGCATAAATCAGCCCTCCTTAATGTTCAAGAAAATTTATGAAAACTGCCCCAGCCCATCAGAGACAAAACTATCTGCAATCTCCCAAGCACAGTCAAATGAACCCTCAAATGACAGAGTCCATCTCTGTTATACAGGATGGAAATAGGAGAAACAGCTCTCCAGTGACTCTCACGGGAGAGGCCTCGTCTCCTGTAATCTCCCCCCATATCTCATGCCTACCCTCTTCCATCTCAACTGACTCAGCCCTCACGTCCTCTCTTCTGAGCCATAACCTAAATTTATAGACACTGGAGTAGCTTAATATCCATCCATCTAATTCTTGCTCTGCATCCAAGTCTAGCTTCCTTCCCTTTCTTTCCTTCTCTAAAGACTATGAAAAGTTATCGAACTTTATTTCTTCATACCTGCCGCTTACACTCAGACTTTTAAGAGCTGCTCACCGGTCCTTTTCTCACCTTGGTCTTTTGCTACCTTGGGCAATGGTGACCTTCCCTTCCTTCTTTGTCAACTCTTTTCCCTGTGTTTCTGGTATACAAACGTTCTCTTGATTCCTCTTAACCCTTGAATTCATTTATACTGTGAAACCTGACTCTACCACTTTGCCCATGTGGCCTTGGATAGGTTACATGAAAAACAAGTGCAGACTGTCCTCCTCTGTGCCACTCAGGCTTTCAGCCTGGAACAGAACCGACAGTATAGCTTTACAGCTTTATTTTGCCAGCGTGACGGGATGGATGACCTCTAGAAAATTAGTAAAGCACATTTTTGGGTATGTCTATAAAGGTGTTTACAGAGACGACTGGCATTTTTTTCCTTTTTCTTTTTTTAATTTAAATTAGAAGCAAGCTTGTTTTACATGTCAGTCCCAGTTCCCTCTCCCAACGCCCTCCTCTTCCCTCCACCAATCCCTTATCCCATCCTCTTCCTGTTCCCCAGGAAGTGTGAGGCCTTCCATGGGGGATTTTCAAAGTCTGTAATATCATTTGGAGCAGGGCCTAGGCCCTCCTCCTTGTGTCTGGGCCAAGAGCCTATCCCTCCATGTAGAATGGTCTCCAAAAATCCATTTGTATACTAGGGATAAATACTGACCCACTACCAGAGGCCCCATAGATTGTTCAGTGCATCCACATTCAGGGGGTCTGGGTTGGTCTTATGCTGGTTTTATGCTAGCTATCAGTCTGGGATCAATCAGCTCCCCTTTGTTCAGGTCAGCTGTTTCTGTGGGTTTCTCCAACCTGGTCTTGACCCATTTGCTCATCACTCCTCCCTCTCTGCAACTGGACTCTAGATGCTCTGCTCAGTGTTTAGCTGAGGGTGTCTGCTTCTGTTTCCATCAGCTATTGGATGAAGGCTCTAGGTTGGCATACAAGTTAGCCATCAATCTCATTATCAGGGAAGGGTGTTTAAGGTAGCCTCTCCACTATTGCTTAGATTGTTAGTTGGGGTCATCATGGTAGATCTCTGGATATTTTCCTAGTGCCATATTTCTCTTTAAACCTATAAATAATGGCTCCCTCTATTATGATATCGCTTTTCTTGCTCTCCTCTATTATTCCCCTGACTCAATCTTCCTGCTCCCTCATGTCCTCCTCTCCCCTCCTCTTCTCCACTTTTCTTTCTCCTAACTCCCTCCCCCCTCCCACCATGCTCCCATTTTGTTCAGAAGATCTTGTCCATTTCTTCTTCTCTGGGGGACCATCTATGTCTCTCTTAGGGTCCTCCTTGTTTCCTAGCTTCTCTGGCAGTGTGAATTATAGGCTGGTGATCCTTTGCTCTATGTCTAAAATCCATATATGAATGAGTACATTCCATGTTTGTCTTTTTATGACTGGGTTACCTCACTCAGTATGATTTCTTCTAGTTCCATCCATTTGCTTGTAAATTTTAAGATTCCATTGTATTTTTCTGCTGAGTAGTACTCCATTGTGCAAATGTACCACATTTTTTTTCTCCATCCATTCTTCCGTTGAAGGGGATCTAGGTTGCTACCAGGTTCTGGCTACTACAAACAATGCTGCTATGAACATAGTTGAACAGATGCCCTTGCTGTATGAAAGGGCATCCTTTGGGTATATGCTTAGGAGTGGAATTGCTGGATCTTGTGGTAGACTGATTCCCACTTTCCTGAAGAACCACCTTACTGATTTCCAATGCGGCTGTATGAGTTTGCACTCCTACCAGCAGTGGAGGAGTGTTTCCCTTTCTCCATACCCTCTCCAGCATAAACTGTCTTTAGTATTTTTAATTTTAGCCATTCTGGCAGGAGTAAGATGGTATCTCAGAGTTGTTTTGATTTGCATTTCCCTGATGGCTAAGGATGCTGAGCGCTTTCCTTAAGTATCTTTCTGCCATTTTAGATTCCTGTATTGATAATTCTCTACTTAGTTCTGTACCCCACTTTTTAATTGGATTATTTGGTGTTTTGGTGACTAGCTTCTTGAGTTCTTTGTATATTTTGAGATCAGCCCTCTGTCAGATGTGGGGTTGGTGAATATCTTTTCTCATTCTGTGGACTGCAGCTTCGTCTTATTGACTGCGTCCTTTGCCTTATAGAAGCTTCTCAGTTTCAGGAGGTCCCATTTATTAATTGTCCTGAGATGTGTCTATGCTACTGGTGTTATTTTCAGGAAGTGGTCTCTTGATCCAATTAATTCAAGGGTAGAACACTGGCAAGTTAGGGGTAGAAATGAAGAAAATTCATACTGAATTTAGAAAGTACCACTCTGGTAGAAAGAAGGAGGGACTCATGCTGGTTCATAGTCTGCTCTTGGTGAATTTTTGATGTTGTTTTGACTTGGTTTATCCTTGATGCTGCTTTGCCATGAGGACATGAGATTCGAGAACCCTTGGATTGGATCTGTATCATTTATTCCACCTTGTTTGGAGGCATCCCTGGACTGAGCACCTAGCACTGTCCTTTACTCTCCAGTCTTCCCCGGGATAGGCAAGGATTAGTTAGCCTCTGATTACATAATTACATACACTAAGATGATATTTCCATAACTGTATATTTTACTGGTTCTGTTCTTCTGGAGACTCATGACAAATACAACAAGCCAAGCCAGAAGTATCATATGGAAATAGTAAAACAACAGAAAACCATGACCAGAGTTTGGGGAAACCTGGAGACTTGGGAAATAGGAGTTCTGTCCAGGTAGGCACACAGCCAATGCCAAAAATCACAGAGAAAACTTGTTAGGAAGACATGTTTATCCGGATTGCCTTTCACTACTCGTATTCTATCCTGTGCTGGTGCTGATCACTACTCAGACCTGTATGGAAACTGACTTCAAACTAGGACTGGCTGCCTTGGGGAGGATCAGCAGAGGGGGGGGGGCATACAAGCGCACCGTCCACTTATCCTTGCTGCATGTAAAATAGTTACTATGTCACTTCTTCATAAATGGCAGATCAGAAGTTGTCTCTGTGTGGCCAGGTAGAGGAGGGGAGTCAGAACAAAAATAGGACTCTATTCTTATGGATGAGTAAATGAATAAATAAGTTCATCTTTTTATTCATTATGAAGAGTGTCTCTTCAGCCATCCCAAGCCCAAAAGCCCATGAAACTCTTAAGTCCCTCTCAACTCCTTCCGGTATGTCTCTCTATCCATCTTCCTGGCTCCTCCATACTCTCTATGGCTAATTCCTGTCATCTAGTTGTGAAAGACCCCCACTATGCTTATTGCCTGTTTGAACTGCTCTTGCCAATTTGCCAAGGTCAAGTTATTGGAAAAGTACAGGAGGGAACCAGGTGCTGCTCTTATCCAACGCCAACCAGATATCTGTGGTCTGCAGCTTGAACCAAAGCAAGGTCAGCAGGACAATATCTGGGAACAGAAGGTCCTGGGAGCATTCTATCGAGACCACCAGAGTGCTGAGATAGTCATAACTGAATTCTTTGTATTCCTTGTGCCCAACCCGAATAAGCAACTCTGTCCTTGGTTAACCCCAATTGCCTTAATTGAATGGACCAATGAAATCCCTGTAACGGTGCTTCTGCTTCTGTAAGCCTGCTTCTTGCCACCCCAACCCTATATAAACTGCCTGAGTTTTAACCTCGGCATGCTCAGTCCCCCAAAGACTGAAGCATCCACAGGTACCTGTGTAAGCAATAAACAGCCTCTTGTGCTTGCATCCAGGGGTCTGGTCTCGTCTCTTGGGGGCAAGGGCCTTCCCCCTGACAGGCTCCGAACTCTTGGGGTCTTTCAGTTGTTAGCTCTTCCACCTGATCCAATGCTGATTTTATTAGCACAGTCTTGGGTTTCACAGTGCAATCAAATATCCTGGAACATATATCCATTGTATTAAAACCTAATTGTGACTTTTTCTTAGAGAAGCCATACTTGTCCTATTGGATGTGCTTACTCTTTCTATCTGGGAGAACCTTTCTAGTCTTAATAATGCCACTTTTGCTTCATATTTTGGTTGCCTTGAAATTTGTTTCTTTATTGAACCATCAATCCATGTTTTACACAGGTACAGGTTTTCATAAAGAACGTCTTAGACAGTTGCTATTGTGGTGTGGAGATGTGTTCCATTTGGCAGTGAGAGTGTCACAATATTTAACTAACTAGTAATACAGCAAATTATGATGCAGCCATGCGGCAATTAAAACACACCAAATACAGAATCAAATAAAAACAAACAAACAAACAAACAAAAAAAAAACCCAGGATAGACGGCCTATAGGCAAGCACACACATACACAGCTATAGCCACCTAGTTGTTAATAAAAGCGTCAAGAACATACACTGGAAAAATGACAACTTCTTCAATAAATGGTGTCAAGAGAACTGAATGTGAAGTTATATCCACATTTCTTACCCAGAAGAAAAATCAGTTTAAAATAGAGAACATCTGGATATACCATAGGCAAGAACTCTCTGAAAAGGAAGTAACTCTAGGGACTGACAGTGGAGTTATGCAAAAGGTAAAAAGTATCCACACAGAAAAGAAATCCTACAGAGTCCTACAGAATAGGGGGAAAACTTCATTGCTAAATTTCATTAACAAAGGTTACTCTCTAGAACATATAAAGAACTGAAAAATTAAACATTCGCAAATCTTCTGATCAACAAATGAATTAATGATTTGAATGGACAGTTGTCCAAGGAAGAAGCGCAAGTGGCCATTAACTTCCTTTGCCATTCGTGAAATGTATATTAGAATCATTCTGAGAGTTCTCTCACTGCAGTAGAATGGTGCTCATCAAGGAAATGGAGAACAATTGCTGGTGAGGATGTAGGAAGAGGGACCCTTATGGAATCCTTACTCACTGCTGGTGGGTGAGCTACTAGAGAGCTGCCAGCCAATTTGGAAATCAGAATGGAGGGTTCTTCAAAAATAAAGAAAAATCAATGGCAAATAACAACAACAACAACAAAAAAAACCCAAACAAAAAACACAACCAACCAAATAATCTTTATACTAGAAACAAACAAACAAAAAAATCCTGGGTGTACACACTTAAAGGTCCTTACTGTACTTACATATTCACATTAATGGTTGCTAAGAAATGGAACCACCCTGGACACCTACCAGCAAATTAATGGGTAAAGGAAATGGGACACATATGTAATAGATATACATAAGGGAATTTTATTCAGTTCTAACGAAAGCTGAAGCTATGACACTGTAGAAAGAGGAAAGATGGAGCACATTGTATAAAGCAAAATAAGCCAGACTTAAAGACTAATACTGCATGTACTGACTATGCAAAACGTGTGTGTGTGTGTGTGTGTGTGTGTGTGTGTGTGTGTGTGTGTGTGTTGAAACTTGAGAGTGAGAAGTATGAGGGAATCAGGGAGGGGTGAAAGAGAGATGCTTATAGAATATATGAATTGTTACATGAATGCAAGGGAGAATTATTAAGGCGTCACAGGGAAGGGGACTATTAAGAGTAGGTTATGGGGCAGAAGACAATAGAAGGTGGCAAATAAAAACACATTATTAAAATTCCATAATGAAACACATTCCTTGGATGTTAACTTAATGACAATAAACAAACAAAATAAATTAACTTATTAAAGATACAGATTCTCTCTTGTATTCTTAAAAGCTGGGTTATTGGGAATCACAAGACAGTAACAATGGCAACGTTCACAGTGCCTTCACTTGGGGAAGACTGATGTGAACAATTCAGCACACAAGACAGTGCCAGGTAGGGGTTGTGCTAGGAGGAAAGTAGGAAGTACCCGACTCTTTGGGAGGCAGACTTGTCCTTCAAATAAAAGTCATCACAGATGTCATCTCTGAGTAGAAGCCGGTAGAGCTTAATATTAGTAGGGGGGAAAAAAGGCGGGGGAGGGACTGGGCTTACTAAGAGACAAGGGAAGATTGTTCACCCAAGAGGAATAGAATGTGAACAATCTGAAGTAGGAAACTTGCCCGCACAAGAGAGTAGAGAGGAGGCCAGGTGCTAGTGTGTGAAAGGGCAAGGGGTGATGAGGTAGGAAGGTAGGAGTGGCAGCAGGTGACGTCATAAACACCTTTGTAGGTCAGGGAAAGATTTGCTATATTTCCATATTGGAGTTAGGCTGATCTTGTGTGGACTAACGCATGCTTCATTTCCAGTTGTAACATATAATTTTCACAATTCTACGAAAAATAAATCCCAGTGGGGGAAGAGTGGAAATGCTCCATTGCAGTTTACACTGTGATGGCCAAAGCACTATGGGTCCTGGAGGCAGATAATATCTCGGATAGGCTCAGCACTGTGTAGGCAGGGAAGGACTCATGATCCAAGTTTGGCCCATCCAGGCCGGCTGGTAGACCATGAGCTGGCTCAGAACTCGTGTCTGTATTACAGTTGTCCACAATGTGAACTGGAGACGAACTCAACACTTACTTATGGAGTTGGTATGGGAGTAAGGCAGGGATGAGAGCAGGAAATAGGGGTTCTTAATAATAATGATGACAGTTACTATCATTACTATTATTATTAAATAATATTGAGGCGGTCTTCCAGAGTCTCTTCACAAGGGTCTAAGAAGCATAACAATGTTTCGTGGTTTCGTTTCTTAGACCTGTTCTCATTGACACCACTCAGAAGTGAAAAAGACTAGCCCTTGAAATAAAACTCTCACGTGTCAGTGGTTTTTTCTCCTCACTCTACATTTGCATCACGAATTGGGATATTTATTCTTCATCTTCCTTCCCAAGATGAAGACTCACAGAGCTCAGTCTAGAAAACTGTAATTGGCATGGCACAGACTGAAAGGATTTTGGAAGGTTTTTATCAGCATCTAGAAGCTAGTCCCAAGTCACTGGCAAAAATATGTCAAGATTGACCCAAACATAAGGTCTGGACAGACAAGCCAGCCTACCGAGAAGAAAATGGGATAGTCACTTACCCATAACCATGATTTTGATTGCTGCCTCTATACCAATGTCAGCATTTCTAGGAGTGATAACTCTTGTCAATTCCGTATTCACATTTTCAACCATCTACTGGAATGCCACATTTGGATGGCATTTTGGGCAGCTCAACTCTCATGAATCAACCTTAGTGTTTTTTTTTTTTTTTTCAGTTGTAATATTTTCCTTTAATCTGTGGATCCCTATCTACATACCACCTCAAATAAGAACTCCAGACAGGATCCTCTGCATCCTTGACTCCTTCCTTACCTTGTTCTAGCATTGCATCAGCCATCAGTCTATAGGCAGTGGAAAGGAACCCTTAACAAAGGTCTTCCGGGGGTCTTTTCCACTGTCCCCCGCACAGTGCTAGGCACTCAGTAAAGGACTGGGGACTGAGAGAGGCATTCTCTGGAGAGTAGCACTCCACAATCAATTCCCTGGGCTCCCAAACGGTCAAGTTGCCTAGAACACATTGGGAGACCTTGCTATCTGGGAAGGCACGTCTACCCTCTGAACTGAACTGAACTGACTCCTCCCCTAAAGCAGCCAGACAGCCTCGGTCGTGAGCCTCAGCGCTGCCAGCTCGCAGGAGGGGCCACTTCGGAAACCGCTAAGAAGGCACTGGGCAGGCCAGAGGTGCCAGCAGCTGCGGCCAAGGGTCTTTGACACGCAGGCACGCGCGCGCTCGTGGGCGCGGGGAGCGCGCAGCCCGGGGTCCCCTTTCCGCTTCCCGCGGCCTCCCTCGGCCCGAGTCATTCGCCCGGGCAGCCGAGGCCTCCGTCGCCCCAGAGACCCGGACACCGCGCCACTCCCTCATCGCGGCCCGGGACAGGCGTCACGGAGGCGTGGCCGACCGTCCAGCTACGGCTCCGCCCCTCTGCGCGCGCCCCGCCCCTCGGACCCAAAGGGGCGGGCCCTGCGGGCGGGGGGTCCAGAGTCGCCCGACTCCCGGCGGGACCGCTTCGCCTCCGCCACTCGCCGCCCTTCCCCGGCCGTTCCCTCGCCGCGAGCGGGGACCGCAGGCAGCTGAGGCCGGGCGTGCGCGGTGCCATGGAAGGCGGCTGGCGGGCGGACGCGGCGGGAGCGGAGACGCTGGCCGGCTGAGGCCCAGGCATGCGGAGTCCCGGCGGGAGCCTGCTCCACACGCTGCCCCGGGCCTTGCAGCACTCCGATCGGCTGGGCGGCGCGGAGCAGCCGGGCCGCTGGGCACCGGAGCGGACGGCGGGCGGGGACTGCCCCGAGGACCGCCTTCCCCGCGGGGGCGGGGCCAGCGCGGCGGCGGCGGCGGCGGCGGCCTCGGGCGCCCTGCTCGGCGCCTATCTGGAGCGCCACGGTCCGCCCGCGGCCTCGGACTTGCCGGCGCCTGCCGGGGCGTTGGCGGGCGGCCCGGGGAGCGGCTGCGTGGTGGTCGGGGTGGCCGAGGTGAGAAACTGGCGGTGCTGCTGCCTCGGCAGCACCTGTTGGTGCCGGAGCCTCGCGCTGGTGTGCGTGCTGGCCGCCCTGTGCTTCGCTTCCCTGGCCCTGGCCCGCCGCTACCTGCAGCACCTCCTGCTCTGGGTGGAGAGCCTCGACTCGCTGCTCGGTGTCCTGCTCTTCGTCGTGGGCTTCATCGTGGTCTCCTTCCCCTGTGGCTGGGGCTACATCGTGCTCAACGTGGCGGCCGGCTACCTGTATGGCTTCGTGCTAGGCATGGGGCTCATGGTAGTGGGCGTCCTCATCGGCACCTTCATCGCTCATGTGGTCTGCAAGCGGCTGCTCACCGCCTGGGTGGCCGCCAGGATCCAGAGCAGCGACAAGCTGAGCGCCGTTATCCGCGTCGTGGAGGGGGGAAGCGGCCTGAAGGTGGTGGCGCTGGCCCGGCTGACTCCCATACCTTTTGGGCTTCAGAATGCAGTGTTTTCGGTAAGTGGGGTCCCTCGGGCCTGCCCATCTTCCCGACATCTGCCTTCCAGCGGCGGCCTTGTGACCACCCTGGGAGGCGCCCCATCACATATTACCCAGCAGAGGAGTCATTGTCATGTTTTGTTTTGGTACCCTGAGAAAGTAATCTTACAATTGCATATAACACAGCCCCTTGAAAGACCCGATAAAGAACTGTTTCTCTGGGCGCGTGTGTTTGTGTATGAGTTTGGTAAATGAAGTATCCTTTAAACTTGGGTCGGGGGATCGCGCAAAGGTAAGTGTTCTGTTGCTTTTGCGTGTCAGAAACAGCCTTGGCAGCTACCAAGCAGTGAGGCTTTATCACTCGACCTCCCTAGCTTACTCTCTGCCCTTCATTGATGCATCCGGGTTTTGATTCACGCATCTGGTTACTTGGGGCTGAGGGCCGCTTTTGTTTTAGCAGTAGAGGAGACAGCAGTACACTCCAGTTCTTGGAGTTTCCTAGATTTGTAATTCTTGAAAGTAATTTGCTGTAATACTGTGCAAAAGCTAAGAATCCTGTTTATCTTTCTTTAGATTTCTATTTTGAAGTCTAATAAAACAAAATGAGCATCCACTTTTCTTCCTCCATGTAAAGACTCATGGTCTTGTGTTGATACGTTCTGATACGTTCTGCTTATTTTGTGTAGGTCCCTGTAGCTGCCGTACACCTGGTGTAAGGTAGAAACACTGCTGGTGAGGTAGGGACCACTTGATGGGAAACTTTGCCGCTTAGAACATATGATTAAACCTATCTGACTTTGTTTTGTCCTGAGTATAACTCTAGCTCAGGCTGGCCTCAGACTGGCAGTGAGTCTCCTGCCTCCACCCCCTTAGTTGAGGATACCTGGAGTAGAAGTGGGAATCCCCATCTCCAGTTTTGACTTGCTTTGACATAAAGGGACATAATGCCTGAGTTTCCCACGTTTGTTCGTTTGTTTGGGGATTCTGAGCTGAGTTCACACCTGAGATTCCCAGGTATTCAGCCCTTCACCTAATAGGGAACTGCAGGAAGTGCTGAGATCCAGCAGTGATTTGGCCTCCGCCTTTCAGCTTCTACCATTCCACATTGTGAAATAGGAACCTAAATTTTCATCAGCCTTAGAGTACATCAGTGGTGCCAAGACTTTGAAAAGTGACTGGGGCTCAGGATCCTGTATAGTTTTGTTCCGATAGTTTGTCCTATCTCCAGCACATCCTGCATCTTCCTTATCCACACAGAACATGCTAACTGCTAGTCTAGGCTCTTTCCGGTATCTGCCGTTCCTCAGCTGGTGGAAGTTTCTGTACACATCCAACAATTGTTGCCTGCAACAGATGAGAACACTGGGCTGGTATTCTGTAGTACTGCTGTCGTGTCTGCTGACTTGGGCTGCGTTGTGTATTCTTTCTGCACCTTCATCTCTGTTTGCAAATGAGGCAAGTATTGGACTGTGTTTGGTAGACGGCTGGGATTCCATAAGATAAATGTATGCAGCAGAGTCTGCCTTGCAAACACAAGTTGAATTTTTGTCCGCTGTTTGCTCTCTCTGCTCCTACTGTCTGGTCACCTGGCAGTAAGTGGTGGAGTCAAACTTTGAACTATGACCTAGATAGAGCCTCAGCCTCTGTTTTTCCTATGGAACATTTAGTCCCTAATAAAGTCATGGATATTGAGGATGACATTTTACTTTTTCCTGTCCTAATGTCTCTTACATATTAAATTTGTAAGAAGTACTTTATATTGGAAATAGTTTAAGATTACTCAATATGTAGTTTTGGCATTACTGGATCAGGAGAAACAGAAGACACGTTTCTATTGAAGAGGGTATTATCGGTTTAGAAAGAAAGGAAGGAAGGAAAGAGGAAAGGAAGGAAGAAAGAAGGAAACAAAGCCTCGCTTATCTTGGAGCTTGTAGAGTCACTACCTGAGACAGAGCTTCAGTTTAAATGCAATCAGCTGTTGCGATGTCTGCTGCTATAAAATTCTCAAGCACAAACAAGCAGGACGGGTCAGGAAGCCACTACATAACGTCTGCCAATCTGCATCCTCTAAGCTGGTTTCTAGCAGGAGAAGCCTTTGGTGGTGTTTGCTTAGCAATACAAAGGATAGGGTGATGTTGGCTTTATCCCCATTTTCCCTTTTGCCTTCTAGAACTTCATTCCGTCTCCACCCCCTTGGCCTCATACCCATCATTTCTACCCGGCATGCTTCCTCTGTTTTCTACTTTTCTCCATATGAATCAAACCTTAGGAAGTACCCCTCCCCACTCCAGCTGAAGCTATTCTCTTATTTACTCGATGACCATGAATAAAATATTTAGCTCAAAGAGGAAGTTAGGTATAAAGGTCATGCAAATCACAGGTTTTGAAAATAGTCTTCGCTTGGTTCCCGCTGTGTGAACTCCATGCTTCCTCGTTTGTAACATGCTACAGAGTCTTGCATACCTATTACGCCATGCTTTGGAGGCGTTATTTTACCTGACTCATACTTTTGTTGGTGGTCAAGGTAGTTATATTTTTGAGGCAGAAGCCAGTCATAAAAGTTGAGTATATGGGATACGAAACCAGGCTTTGCTTTTAGTTATTTACCATATTTCTTTAATTCTTATGTGCTAGAAAGAGATTAGCAAGTGACACACAACATTTGACATTCAGAATCCTAGCTTAAGCTAAAAGAAATATAAATTCAATTCTTCAAGTCTGTATTTACTTTTTTTTTTTTCCCATCATTTTTTCTTGGGAACAGGTGAAACATCTCCCTCCTCACAACCTTTGGTGAATCTTACATCTGCAGGTCTCACTGCACTTAACAGCTTGCCTGTTGCTAAGTACAGCTCCTGACTGGACACACATCTGAGATGACTGTACGCTTTTACTAGATTGTTCATGGTAGCTCAATTAGGCTGCAGTGACAACCACCATTACTCAGTAGGCTAAAAGCAAAGGTTCACTTGTGCTGTATACAGGTGTAGATCAAACTTCATTTTGGGGACAGGGACCCACAGCCTTATGTTGTTGTGATTTGGGGGTTTGGTCTGGCAAAGCCATTACCTTGCACTTGGTCACTGTGAATACAAAACTGCATTTTGTACTTTAAAGTGTCCCTTGTAGTTGTATTTTTTCCTAGACTGTACAAGTCACATGGTCATAGACATGAGCAAGTTGCCTGTCACCTTGCATGAGTCCCTGTACCCAGTTTTGGCTTGACTTTTAAAGGGACTGGATGACTGAGTTTGCCCAGTCTGATTCTAAACTAGAATTCACATTGAGATTCCCAGGTACTCAGCCCTTTACAGTGTGAGCTATGAGCATACATTTTAACTAGCCTTATGAAAGCTGTATCAGGACTTTGAAAAATGACTAGGTCCAAATACAAGTTGTATTGCCGTGCACTTGGCTGAGAATAGTAAATTAATTCTGGGCGTCCAAGTGTCCATTGCGGTGGAGCTCATTTCCCTGGCCTAAACAAGTTGCGTGGTCATAGCTAACCTCATAGGAGTGACGGATGTGGCGGCAGGAGAGGGGTGGGACACCTAGTGATGTCTCAATGTCTCTGGTACGTGGCACACCTTACACACGCTCAGGTGTCATTGTCTAAGTCCTGTGGGGTTTGCCTCCTGACACCTCAGTTCATCCTCTTCTCTGATTCCAAAACCTCTGCCTCAACCAGGTATTCTTGCTTCCTGCTTCTCCTATCTTTATGTAAAAGATAACTGTAGTGCAAATGTGACCTGGTTATCTCCATCTGTGAATGCCTCAGTCAGTTTTCTTTTCTCTGAGGATGCTTCCGACCTACCCTTGAACTAATTCCTCTCTTTACCATTTATAGTTAGTAAGTTGCCATGCACCAGTTGATGTCTGCATTTATTTCATCCTTGGCACCCTTAGAAGTAGACACTGCGTACATTTAGGGAATGAAGTCCTACCTCTACTAGAAACCCCCGGTTTCGCTTTCCTCAATTTCCAGTTGAAAGGAACTCGGATCAGTAAAGAGGGACTGTTGCTAATAGGTATAGGAGATAACATTCTTAAGGAGGGAAATCTAGAAGAAATGCTTTGAGAAATCTGTCCTGACTTCTCACCCTTCAGTTAATAAACAGTGAACTGTCCTCGCAATAATCCACTCTGTGAGGCCCCGGAGACCTGCATTTCAAGGATATTTCCACTAACAGGTGCTCTTGATCCCCCAAGTGTCCACGACCGTTGTATGAGTAATGAAATTCATCATAGTATTTCCAAACCAAAGGGGCCTGATGTAAAACCATGCCATTGGGGTTCCTATAAAAAAATCATTTCTGCCTTAGTCAAAGACAAAGAATACAAAGTCAAAAACTCCTGTAGATTCCTTCTCTCAAACAAATGGACATGGGAATTTATTTTCTTCCACCGTAAATATTAAAAGGAGCATGAATTGTAGTGTGCACAATTGCCTTGTATGCTGTGCACCACTTCTCACATCCAGAGCAGACTGGCATGCGCCATGTCCCTTAGTTTCCATCACGGTAGTTGTAGGAGACACGTTGACCTTAAGAGGTAGTGCTTCATAAAGGACAAATGTCACAATCTTAAATCAGACTTGGCTCTAACATTCACTTAGTCATCCTGAGAAGTCATGGTTACTCTTTTGAGACATTGTGCTGTAAATCATGTTTAATAATATCTGCTACAAAGCTGTGATGCATTACAGTTTGCTAATATTTGCTATTTCTTTCTGTTCTCCACATCCCAAAATTAGGACATGAAGCTTATTTGTAAACTTTTAGCAATTTCTCCATTGTCTATATGAAATACTGGGCACCATTCTCTTCTGTACACATTACTTTTTTTCATACTCACATTAATCTTCATCTTAGGGCTGAGACCATTGAAGCACAGAGTGGTGACGTAACTTGCCCCAGCTAGTGCCTGTTTCAGTGTCCGTGAAGAAGCACTGGCTTCCTCCGAGGTCTGCTGCCCTTATGGGCCCTATGTATCAAGCATCGTGGACCTACTGCCTGTCAGATGTCGTTCAGGGCTCTGCAGAGCGGAGTCAGCTATCAAACCAAGGGTCAGCAAACTACCACAGTGCAGGTGGTGCATAGTATTTCATGTGCATGAACACTCTATAAAACTCAGATTTGGGCATCTGCGCATCATATGTGTGTTATTTGTAGGTTGGCCTGCTTTATTTTAGAAAAGGCAGCAAAGTGCAGTTGTTGAGATAGACCCTGTGCCTGCACAGTCTAAAACATTTACTGCTTCATACTTCACAGGAAAAATTTAGCCATTGCTGCTTTGTAGGCCTCCACCACTCCTGGTGCCATTGGAAAGAGGCCTGTGAGTTCTCAGATATGTCTCATCCTTTCGGCGAAACAGTTTAAGTAGAAGTATGTGTTGTGTGTAAAGTGGAAACAATAAAAATAAGGAAACGGACTGTGTCTCCATGGGATACCTTAAAGGACTGGACACTACCCAGCTTTCATCACTGTGGTTGTTTGTATGGACTCTTAGAAGGCTAGAAGCAGTCAAAGAAGGTCTTTGCTTGTTTATTTGATTTATTCTGAGTGAGAGACTAGGGAGCCTATACTGACTGGAATACTGACAGCCAAAGATGCTATTATAATTTAAAGCAGACATAACTACCCTTGATACTTCACCCATGTTTCCTATACCTATGAGATTAGTCGGACATAGATGCTTAATCTTCAAAGACTTCATAGACCTGCAGAACATGGTATTTAAACGTTTTAATATTAGTACTCCGTTGACATGAGACACTGTTGCTCCTGACAGCACCATGCACTCTCCTGAAAAATGTTGGACACTGTTGTTGCTCCTTCTGGAGTCCATCCTTGCTTCAGCTATGGCCTCTTGGGCAAAGAACTACCCCTACCTCGACCACTGATTTGGACATGCAGTCCTATGTGCTTGCAGGAGACAAACATAGAAGACTGCTGAACCCTGCCAAGTCAGGGTAAGACAGCCTTTCTACCTCCCTACTGTTGTTGTGGTCTGTCAGGTACTCTAGGCCTTAGCCAAAACTGGCTGCACCAATGTTTCTGTGAGACCTTGGGAGACTGTCCAGGTAGCCTGCTGTTTCTGTCCTCGCTGCACCATTTGAAAGTTGCCTGTCCACACTTCGTGTCTACACTAGTATTGCTATTTTCCTTCTCGGGTCTTTGATGAGGTTAAAGATTAAACTATCACAACTATTATTCTCTCTTCCTAGTTAGATATATTAGGTACTAGACTTAAGCTCTCCAGCTTAGGACAACTCTATTGTAAACCCCATTTCGACTTCACCCTAGGACTAGATAGTTAGGTCTTAAGTTTGTATGTTCTCAATTTCCCTTTTCTTAGAGCATACTTGTTATGCTCACTGTTTTGCGTATAGTTTTGTATCAAACCTAAATCTTTTCTTTAGACTAAAAGGGGGATTGTACTGAGATATTCACTTTGTCCCCACCTGTGGCACTGACCATTGGGGCGGAGACAGGGGCAGATGTGACCTGGGGGAACTAAGTCTGAGGAGGGGGCTCTGGGAACGGAAAGCTCTTGCTTGCAGCACAGGGACAGGAGAACATTGGGAGGCATCCTTGGGACCAGGAACCCGCTGGTGTTCATCTGTCTATGTTGTGAGTTATTTCTCCCTGAATAAACATCTATTCGGCCTATTTGTTTGTCCTGATCCTTAGTAAACATCAATAGAGAAGAGTTTCTTTTAGTGTTTTTATTCCCAGCTAAATTTTCATTTGTTACAGTTAATTTATTAAAACTGTTTTGGCAAGTCTGTCCAAAGCCATAAATGTAATAAATAACTTCGGACTCTGGGGACTTCTTGTTCTGTGTCGCCTACCGTGTGGTCACGATGAATCTGGCCTCCAGTTGTCTTCCTTCAGATGGTCTCAGATTTTGCTCTTTTCAAGGCGGGTGTTTTCAGCAGTGGGGTAACATTTTCTTTTTTTTTTTTTTTTTTTTTTTCTGAAGAATGTAGTGGGATCACGTTTTATAAAAATGTCTTGGTTACTTCACATTCTTGGTCTGTTCTATGAATACAGTCACAAACTAGCATAAAGATAATAGATTGTGATACGTGTCCTTAGATAGTATTTTATTTACATCATCATTTGTTTATCTTTGAAAATACACTGATTTGCTGCACATGTATTACAGACAGAAATAGAGTAGATAGTCCACTTTGGGGAAGTTGGTGTCTAACTCCGAAGGGCTGGATAGGATGAGCACATTGGCATATAGATAGTATCTTAGCTCACATCCTCAGACCTTCCTGTTTCACTGAAGACAACTGGCTGTTCATGATTTCCTTGAAGCTCTTTTCTCTTTTGATGCTCAGCAGTCGTCTAATCTGCTTCTCTGGTGTCTCTGTCATGTATAGGCTTAAGTTTACACATCTTTATCTGTAGCTCGTAGCAGTGTGAGTGTCCCTGCCTGGACTAAAGAGGAATAGCAAAGTGAGAAACCTGAAAGCTCTTTTAACTGGTTTTTGTTTTTTTCCTCTTTACAAAATGTATTTGTTACAAAGAGTATGTAATTTGGAGACTGTTTGAAATGTGGAGTTGACCAGGTTTGTATATGTGAAGGTGGATTTTGTATCAGATGACCAAGCCATTTCTGTCAGTAGATCCCCTTTGTTCTGAAACCCTCTATCTGATAGGGTGGGGTCCCCCAGAGTCCTTTTTCTAACAAGATTTTTCTCAGGAATATCAAGGTTGTCACCTAACCAGAGTATCTCATTTTTGACCCAGAGGTTACTGTGTTAGTTTCCGTTCAGGATCCACCCAGCAGTGGACTACTGTGTGCTGTCACTGTTCTAGTCAAAGCTTGAAGTCCTAAGGCTTGGACATTCCAGTGGAGACTGGGCATATGGTATAAATTCTGTTGGTGGTAAATGTTTTCAGTATGCTAGGGCATGGCTTTCTCGATAGCTCATTACTAGTAGAGTTTTGTTGTTTGCTGTTGTTGTTGTTTTGTTTTTAATCTCAGGCTGTTTGTAAATATCAACCTTTATTGTTTCCATATTTGTAAACAAGTCAGTTTTGAGGTTGATACAATTGGCCTCCAATCAGCATGTATTTACAGATAATATATATTAGATATTTTGTATAATGGTTTTGGAGCACAAAGAAAACAGTAGGTGGGTTTCTTCCCTCACAAAATTTAGTCTGGGCCAGGGTCAAATGAATTGTGAGACCTCATGTTGCTGTCCAGTGTGAGGACAAGGACTGACATCACACTTTCCAGAAGCACTTCTTAAATGTTGTCTTTGGGTATCAGAATTTCCTAGAGCAATCTTTAACTGTGCAGTGAATGACAGTTGCTCTAGTCAGGGAGTGAGGAGAAGCCTGGGTACCCTTCCAGGAGCAAAGAGTGTGTGACGAGCTAAGAGCATGGACACATGGTGGGAGCCCTGAGACCCAAAGGGAGGTGACACTGAGGAACTTCTCTGTTTTGAGAGCCACAGGCCAGAACTGACTTTAGATTTGCGTTTTAAAGAGCTTTCTGTAGGCTTCAGTCCTTACTAAGTGGGGGAATCTGAACAGGTGGTGGGTAAACATTTAGAAGTTACTTGTAGTTGTAGTCACAAATGCAGATGTTACTGTAAGACTGACTCTGACGTTGTGAACATGGGCCGTCAAGACTGGGAACGAAGGAGGCTATGAAGAAGCACCTGAAGAAGGGACAATGATACCTGGGGGGGTTGTTTGTTTGTTTGGGGTGGGTTTTGTTTTGTTTGTTTTGAGACAGGATCTCCTGTATCAGACATTTGTCTTGAATCCTTTATATAGTGGACGATGGCCATGAGCTCCTGAGATCACAGAGCCCGGGGTCACACCTGCCGGGGTCACACCTGCCGGGGTTACAGGTGCAGACCCACATGGGTGATATCTGCTTCATGCATACTGTGTGAGCATTCTCCTAAGTGAGCCCCAGTCCCTTGAGCCAGTTGAAACACCTTTGCTTTTCCTGAGTGCAAACTTAAGCTTTCTGAAACACTGACAGTAACTATCTGGGGGATGTTCGAAGAAAGAGCACAGACTGTGTCATGTGCATGAAAAGCAGAAACTGTATTCGCTTCAATTTCTTTTGTCTCTGTAGAGATTCATGATTGAATATGCTATAGTTAGAATTTATGTAATACCTTAATAGTAACTGACAATAAGCATGGACGATGCATTGTCAGACCTTCAGGGTTACGGGTAAAATTTGAGGTCTTTGAACACATTGCCTCTATGCTCTTGAGCAATCCTATGCCAGGTTATTCTCTGTAAAAATGATGGAAGTTTTAGTGCTTTAAACTGGAGCCTGTAAAACCCTGTTCGAGAATGGTGCCCTTGGTAGAGTTTGATCCTTGAAAAGTAAGGCAGGTGGCAGACACTTAAACTTCTGTGGACCAAGGCTTTGGTGGGGGAGGAGCTTGTCAGAGACTGGTTCTGTCAAAATACAGCTTCTGACTAGAATTCGGGCTTGTTGGAAAGTCTACACTAAAATAGCTTGGAACTTATCTTCAGTTATGTTATTAATAACTCGGAAACTGCTTGCGTTATGTTCACTCTAGCAAAGCTGATAGGAGTGATTATCTGGTTTGCCGTTTGTTTCTCTTAGGTAACTGTAGAAACAATGCGTGGAAGTGCTGCCACTCTTTACCCACCATGGGCTTCATTCTGCGCATTGTGATGAACTTGACTTAACGCTGCGCAGTACCCGAGCGTCTTCAGATTCCTGGAATGCGTTTTCATTCTCATTTGGATATTTTTGATGTTGTCTGAATATTAATTATGGGTTCTGTTCAATGACATTCCATTACATTTAAGATTGGACTGACAGTTCCTATTAGAACATTTTGGAATGTAACATCAGTATTTTTTAAGATATTTCTCTCTCTCTCTCTCTGTGTGTGTGTGTGTGTGTGTGTGTGTGCGCACGCGCGCACGCGCACGCACTGATATTTGCATGAGTCCAGATACCTGTGGATGACCAGAGAGAACTTTGGATTCCTGAGCTGCCCAATGTGGGTGATGGAAACCAAGTCTAGGTCCCCTGCAAGAGCAATACATACTCTAGACCACTGAACTGTCTCTTCACACCCTCCCCTAGTTTTTATTTTTTATATATGTATGTGTGTGTGTCTGTATGCTAAGCATGTACGTGGGTGCTCCTGGAGGCCAGGAGAGGGCATCGAATTCCCAGAACTGGAGTTACTGAAGTTACAGGCTTTTGGGAACTACCCCAATGCAGGAAACAAACTTGGGTCCCTTGGAAGAGCAAGGAAGCATTCTTAACTGCTGGCCTCCTCTCCAGCCTCCTCAATATTTATTTTAAATACAATTTTGATAAATTTCATGTAAACCATCACACAGGATTATTATCACTCATTTTTACCATGTTTTTTATTTGTATATTTTTTAACACACTTATCCTAAAGAAGGACTCTCTTCTGTGAGTAAACTACCTGGTTCTTTTTATGTGAGTGTCATGATCCTTTTTTTATCAAGTCTGCGAACAGCTTTCATCTTAGTGTCTCTTATGTCTTTAGTGCTCAAGATTCCCTCCCATGTGTCTCTAAACAATCCAGAATGTACTGCCAACTTCATTAATGCGTCTGTACTTTCCCTCCCACATTGTCTGTGTTTATGCTTTTTCCAGAACACCTGCTTCCTCATGGAACCCAGGCTTGCTTGCCAAGCCCAAGCTTAGGTGTTTGTGTCCATTCTCTTTGCCTCCTTTTCTACAAAGTTGCTCCTGGGCCTAGATTCCCATAACCAATTTTGATTCCTCTCTACCCTTTAGTGTTATGCATTTAGTTCTTCTCAAGGCCCCTTTTCTCTCTGTGTCTGAGGTAGTTGTGTGATTTCTTTAAGGATAATTGTTGTGTCTTATTCTGTGTCTCTTTGAGCAAGTTTCAGGGCATCTTGCTGGACAGTTATTGGCCCAGTGATAGATGAAATGAATTAGCAACTCATTGCAGTAATATTCTTTCCATCCCAATGCTGCATCTCCTGTTTATTTGTGACTACAGATTATTTCAGGTGTAATGAAATTATAATTTACACAATTATTGTGTGGTAGTTAACAGAGCAGCTGTCTGTAGGTAGCTAAATACTAGATCTCAAAAGTCATTTTCAAAAATTTAATAGAGTGGTAATTTTCTTATAAAACAAGACTTTTTAAATGGGGGTATGGTGACGTTACTCTTATAGTATAGAAGATTAGAATTTGGCTAATAAGTGCATGGCATATGGAATATTTAGCCAAGCTTCAGTAAAACATATTCAAGATTTGAGTACTTATAGAAAAAAAAAATCTGGATAAGGATACTGAATGTGTAGATCTTTCATCTGTATCCAGATTCATTATGGATTTTAATTCATTCTTTCAATGACAGGGTAATTTATAATAGGCAATGAGAATGTATGTGTAATTCTTAAGAGTAATGAATAGGGTTCAAAGGGAGTGGGAAATTTACAATAAAACCACAAGCAAATAGAGAAGCTATTGATTATCTAGTGTGTAATGCTTGCTAAAGTAGCTGCCAGGAATGGAAAGGAATAAATTCATGCCGTTACCTTTAATAGGAATAAATTCCAGAATCCCATAATGGTGAATATTAAAAAGGAAAATTAATCAGAAAAAAATAAAAAATTAAAAGAATCATAAAAAGACTTTATGAAAGTAAAAGAAAGAGTTTTCTCACAATGGTATTTGGTTATATATTTATGTTTTTATGAGATGACCATGAACCAGCCACTGTGGTGCACCTCTTGGGAAGGCCTGAGATGGGAGCGTAGCTGGAACCCAGGCATTTGAGGCCCACCTGAACGACATAGCGAGACAGACCATGTCTTAAAATGTAGGGTCTGGGGACACTACCATAAGAAAATGTATGATTAATACATTTTCCAATAATAATAGATGAAAGCATGTACTCACCATGTAAAGTACACTATGAATAAGAAAAAAAATCTGAGAACAAGGGCCAAGTAAGAAGAAATAAAACTAAGTGAAAATTAAAAATTGTCAAAAAGGAGTATCAGTATAAATGAAACACAGTGAAGATGGTATTATGGTAAGATTTGTTTTTATCTTATCAAGCTACAAGTTTGACATTTATTAAAGTTAATGAGTTAGATGCAGTATGCAAATCACTGTGATTGATTGGCATGTAGTATAAGGTTTTTCTGTTTCAGTAGTTGCTTTCCTAGTGATCTATCCTGGAATAACTGAGATGTATATAACTTACTGTTTATCTGATCACATCAGAACTTAGTAGTGTTGTCAGTGGAGGAGGAATCTCTCCAGTTGGGAGCATGTGATCCAGTTAGCTGTGAGCCAGGCCTGTAGCCATCTTGAAGCTTGATTGGCTGAGAGCCCACTTAGGGTTCCCACCTGAGGCTCGCTCTCGGCCTCTTGTGCCTTTGCTAGCTCTGGCTATAGAAATCAGTTCTTTTTTACACAGGGGTCTCCAGAGCTGCTTCTGCAATACAGCAGCTAGTGTGCTGGGGTGGGAGATCGTGGTTGGGGTGGGGGGAACCCTCTCTTCATAATCTTATCATGGAAGTGATTTCTCATTTTGTCTTCTAGAGTCTGTTTCATATTTGAGGAAAGGAATACCCAGGCCATGAACACTGAAAATTAGATTCTTGGGAGTATATCTACTTCCACTTGTTAATATACAAATGCATTCACTGTGGACTTCTGTAGCAGGCTTTCTTTTAGGACACCAACCAGTTCCTAAATCATGACACAGACACTTATTAGTTCTGAATGCTTGGTCTCATCTCCTAGTTTAATCTTGTAGGTGGAAGTTTCTGTCCGGTCTGGTCCTCATTCATTTAGTTCCAAATAAACACACAGAGGCTTATATTAATTATAAACCATTTGGCCAATGGCTTAGGCTTCTTATTGGATAGCTCTCTTTCTCTTAATTATTAACCCATTTTTATTAATCTGTGTATCTCCGCATGGTTTTGGCTTATAGGAAAGTGCCCAGGTGTCCTACCTTTCTCTATCCCTATTTGAATTTCCTGCCTGGATAAATCCTTCCTGGCTAAATCCTGCCTGTCCAAAACAGCTTTATTCATCAACCAATAAGAGGAACATATTCAAAGCATACAGAAGGACATCCCCCATCATACCTATTTCTCTTTATATATGTTTTACCTCGGGGCTTTTACCCTTCTTTCTTTCTGTATATTCTATTGTCCTGCTTTTCATGTCTGGTTGGCTGACGGCTGCCTGTCATCTGGCCCCAGGTGTGTCTCTCTTCTCTCCTTCCCTCCTTTTGCCTAGCTTTCCCCTCCTCCTTACTCTTTCTGCTAGCCAGCCCCTCCTGTTGATCTCCTGCCTAGCCACTGGCTGCTCAGCTCTTTATTAGAGAAATCAGGTACCTTAGGCCGGCAAGGTGAAACAAATATAACACATCCTTACATTGTTGAACAAATGAAGCATAAATAAAAGTAAAACCTTTACATAGTTAAAGTAATATTCTGCAACATAAATATGATACATCGTTGTCTAGTTAAGCAAATATCCTACATAGACTTATTTTTTTTAATAGCAAGAAAGCAAAAATAATCTTATAGACACAAAGAAATATACAATGCTGCCGTTTCTGCAATGAGAGTGATATAGACAATATTTCCTTGGGTCCTCAACCCTGCAGTATACTGTTCCAGGGTTCCTTTGCTTCCGTGTATAATAACCCCATTGCCACTTAAGAATGTTGATGCTTATTTAATAAGACGAGAGGGACTTAGATCTGCATGTGGATTTTATGTACAGGTAAGAAAAAGTGGTTACTACATTTTTCCTTCTAATAGCAATAGAATAGGAAGGCAAAGTTTTGTTTAAACATTAATTTCATTTTAAGTAGTGTGTGGGTATTCCCTTGATAATTGTTAATAAGTTAGGATGCTTCGTCCATACTCAGTGTGTGCTCTACCTGGAAGAGAAATCAGTGGTAAGCCTTACAGAGGCCATGTTGTGACTTTGTACTTGATGACAGATTGTTACCTTTATCTACTTTCTAGATTGCTGATCTTTCCTTACCCAACTATCTCACGGCATCTTCAGTTGGACTGCTTCCCACTCAGCTTCTGAACTCTTACCTGGGTACCACTCTGCGGACAATGGAAGATGTCATCGCAGAACAAAGTGTTAGTGGATATTTTGTCTTTTGTTTACAGGTGAGTGTAAGACCAAGAGTTGTCTGGCTCTACCCCTCTGTATTGATAATTTAAGTCTAATGTTTCCTTACCACAGTTGAAGAATTGTTTCATTTTAGAGCTAATGCTGTCTTAATAGTTTTAATTTGGTGAGATGCATTGAATATCCTCTTAAAAATGAGAAAGAAGAATCATAAATTAAGATTTTTCATAGGCATTTTTTTAAATCATCTCAAGTCAAATGCTATATCATGACTTTGTTTGAAAGCTTTGCCTTCAAAAATTTTGCAATAGTTTACATTCATGGAGTTAGATTTTATCTAAGTTTAGAAATTTTGTTTTGCTTGCTTTATTTACTTGGACAAACATTCTAATTACATAATGTTAAATTTAGCGTGTATATTTTGTGTTATTCACCTTGTCTTCATTTCAAAGTACAATGAAGATTCTGGCATATAATGCATTCCTAAGGTTTCTTAAGATAGTATGTATCATTTTTTCTTTTCTAGAAATTTGAAGTCTATCTGAAGTATCTTTTTAAAAATACTGTGTTTGAGTCAAATTGCTCACTAGCTCACAGTGTTTTCACTATTCAAACTTTGTCTTTTTATACCACCTTTGTGAATTACTCAAGTGCAACCATTAGGACTTCCTAAAACTATGGAATCATCTCCTTTCCAGTAATTTGTTAATAAACCCTTTGTTTGAGCTGGCATATTTAAACTTATAATACATTACAGAAAGGAAAAGGCACCTAATTCTTAGCTCAGACATTTATAGAAAAAAATGGAAGCACTTTTTGGTTTGGCCTGTTGATGTTAGTTGCAGCGCTTTGTCTCAAAGGATTTAATGCACTGTGTCGTAAAATGGTAGAGAGTAGTCATGCAGGTGACTCTGGCGAGGGAAAGGGAAGCCCAGGGTGTGGTTAATAGAGTAAGTACACTTGCCAGATTCTTTCTGTGCTAGAAATGAGCTGCAAATAATTTGCTGTCTGGGTTTTACAGCCAGCAGCCAAGGAGAGCCTGCTCATTGGAAAGTGGCAGCATTACCTGTATCTGTTCTCATGCAGACGTTGGCGTCTAACCCTCTTCCTCATGTCTGTATTGTATGTTCCTATTCTCACTTCCAGAATTCCAGTCCCACATAGGTCCAAGTTTGATGTGCTTTGTATGTGATATGGGTCAAAGGTACCACGGAGCAGGTGGGCGACATTGCAGTTCATGGGTTCAGGCTTTCCCCTGTGTCCCCGCTGTCCCCCACATCGCCACAGCTTCATTGTCCTCTCCCTCATCCTATGTAACAGATCTCTTCTCCTTGATCTTCTGCCCATACTCCAGCCTTCTTTCCAGCCAATGGTGGGAGAGACACTTGGGTTTCCATAGAAGGCTTGTTCCTCTGGCCTCCTTTTATTTAAATAAACCAGAAACTCTTTCTTTCTTCCTTTCTTTCTTTCTTTCTTATTTTCTTTTTTTTTTTCCTTTTATACTTCATAAGACTAAGGAAGAAAGTGAATGCACGCTGGAGAGAGCCAGTGCAAAGTATGTGTCTTCTGCCCTGCACATTTTGCTCAGCCCCTTCCTGTAGCTTCTGTGTCTAGTAGGTACCCCAAATTCAGCGTGCCTTAAACAAATTTAGCATCTTACACAGCCTGCAGCACAGATTCTCCTAACGTTGCCTCCATTTCTTTACATGCCATTATAGTCTGCTTTCACTTTTCAGAAAATATACGTCTTTAGGAGAAAAAAAAAAAACAAAACAATTACAGTATTTAGAAACCCACTTTTCTAATGCCCACATTATTGAACAGTGGCTGCTCAGTTAATGGCAAGTAGCCATTAAATGAGTGACTTCCTGCCGCCCACTTTGCAGGACCCTGAGTGTGCAGCATTCTTCTGCAGAATATTTATTGAGTCCATGGCCTTTACTTGTAGGTGACGCTGGTAACTGGTGTTGTGTTTTTATTCACTCGCAGATCGTTATAAGCATAGGCCTCATGTTTTATGTCGTCCATCGAGCTCAAGTGGAATTGAAAGCAGCTGTCGTAGCATGTGAGATGGAACTGAAAGCCTCCCTGGGTAAAGGCAGTCAGCCAGATCCCAGTGGCCCTTCCTTCTACAGCAAGAGGACCCTCACGTTTTCTGGAGGTGGAATCAATATTGTATGATTCTTACAAACTGTGATTGTCAGCCTCGTGTGCTCTGTAGGCCTACAGTCACTTACCCAGTGGCAGATGCAAGTGCTGTCGTGTTATGGCACAAACAAAACTGACTAGTTTTTAAATTGCACAATTTTCTAAAAGCAAGAATCATTTTCTGGGTCTGTAAATGTAAACGTAGACGCAGCTTTGGCTGCCCCTTGTTATACCTGTAATGCCTATAGGTCTGCACTTTAGTATTATTGAATTGTTTTATTGCTGGGACTTATGAACAGAGAAATAACCCAAATATTTTTTTTTCTGTTTAGTATCTTTATTTATAAAGCCATGAATAGTTATGCATCTGTCTTTAAAGATGAGGAAAAGGATGCAGTTCTCAATGTTATCGTTGTTGGATGTTCTTTGCTTAGGCAGTCTTCCCAGAAGGGGTAAACTGTATTTTTTTAGTTTTAGTTTTTCTTCTGTTTTTGTGTTGCTGTTGCCTTGTTTGTAGGACAACTTGGCTTCATTTTCTTTGCTTGTAAGAAAATATATGTATTTCAGTTGAATGTATGTTATCAAGCATTATGTCATGGTGGACCTTTTACACCTTCCTTTTTCATACAAGCTTAAATCCTACATTGTGGGACTGAAGTGCTCTTAAGATTCCTGTTTATTTTCACTGTGTAATATGCAAAGCGAAAGGGAACTCACTTAGTGGAACCCACATTCTTATTTGATTATATTGGTTTTACCCTTTAGACCTCATCAAAGGGCTGTCTGATAGCACTCTTACTAAACCATTTTCCCTTTTTATAACAATAATTAGGCTTTGAATAAGTATTTTATTCCTACAAAATGGTGGGCTTACCGTCTCTGAAGTTGTCATTCAGGTGGCCTTGTTAAAAAGAAACAAGCTTTAAAATCATGTTTATAGTTCCATTAAAGTACTTATATATTTGTTCCCATAGTCTTCAGCTTTAAAACTATAAACATAATATTAACAAAATGCCCATGTTTGTGTTATCTGCTGTGTTACTGATTTTTTTTTGGGGGGGGTGTGCATTGGTATTCCTTTTCCCTGACGAGACTCAGGAATTCTGAAATGTGAAATTGTCTTAATTCTTTTTCTTGTAGCACTTAGGACTCTAGAATATAATAGTCCAACATGATTCATATGGCGTGCATTTGTTAATCAGCTTTATTTTTAAAATAGTTTAATTGCAAACTTAATGGTCAGTTGATTTTATTTGTTCCAAATGAGATTGTAGAGATACGGTAACATTTTCTTTTAAGTACTTCCTTTTTCTGGCTTTCCCGACTTCCTGGCTTTCTCCTGCCTTCTCCTTGCAGTAAAACCTTTGCCCTGGTTACTGCTGACCTATAGTAATCCTTTGCAAACAGACTGTTCTAGTCTTACCCTAGAGATGAATTTGATCATGTTCATATATAAGAATTTTGCCCTGTTCAGGTTGTTTTCCTCCGCTTACTGATGGTAAATTTCTTTGCCTTTGAATAGCAGTAGAAGACCAGAGTAACTGTGATGAGAAGTACTTAGTCTATAGCGCACGACTGGCCTCCAGATCTTTTTGTTATTGGTAGAAAAATAACTATCTATACTTTGAGCCCCCATTGTCTAATTAGTTTTAAATTTTAGTTTAGTTTAACTACCCGAATAAAGGAAATATTTGATTTATTCTTTTTGGTATGACTTGGCAACATTTTTCTTGTGTTTCTCATTAGTTATTTTTTGTTAAATGAATCTTAATATTTAAGGTCACTGTTTTCTTTCATACTTGTTTTACGATTCATTTATTTTGAAATGCATTTGTGACTTGAACAACTTCACCAAATGAGTATCTTTTGGTAGTTTGTAATGAGTTTTCCAGATATTGACACTTCCCCCGATATTTGTAATAAATATGTATTCTGCCAATCATAATTTTATATAATAAATCATCATCTTTTATAATAGTATGATTGACCATTTCTAAAATACTAATCTAGCTATACTGTCCCAGAGTCCCAGCAAAGAGCAGTCCATTGTTGCATCTGGTGGCTGGGGTCCAATTGATATTCATATTTGCTGTAATCTGTGCAACGTAGCCACGCCATGTTCACTTTGTTTCTAACCATGCAACCTAGGCTTAGCAGCAGCGGTGGCCGGCAGTGCTTTAACTTGGGTGTATGTCACCTCCAGCCATCTGTATGTTTGTGTGCGTGTTCACGGAAATGAAGTGTTGAGGCGCTCTCACACTGGTTAGCTACCTTCTGGAGTCGCGTTATGTCATTTGGGGCCCACCTAGTTTCATATCTGGTGAAGGTTTTGTTCTGTTTGCCACTTTGACAGATTTGCATTACTTTAAAACCATGTCTGTCCTTACTGTGCTTTTTGTGTCATTTTTATTTGACCATCTGATTTGTGAATTCTTGAAATCCATATTCTTGATGAAAGTCGTATCATCAAGTCTCTAGCATGTTCATTTGAGTTTATGTTTGGAAACGACTGGATTGATTTGGTCAGCCATGCTCACCCTTGATGCACTATAAGCAACTGCTAATGCTCCACTATGGCTTTCCCCCGTGCCCACACGTGTGACTGTCAGTGTTCTCCCTGCGAAGCTGTTAAGGCCAGTGTTTATTTGCCCTCGCTGTAAACAAGCTAAATGGTTGAGCTGTACACTCCCCCCCCCCCCCAGCATCGTATGTGTTTACCTGTGGTGGCTGTTTGGTCTCTCCCTGGGGAAGTTGCTAGAATTTAAATTTGTTGTCCGGGAGACTATCTTTCCAGTTCTTGAAAGCTACTGGGTGTGTGTGTGTGCCCCACATTGGTGCAAATAAATCCTTAGTGGGTGGCAAATGTGTGCCATCCACAGAAAAGGAAGAGAAGGAGGTTTGTTGTGAAGCTGGAGAACAATTGTAACTAGGTTGATGGCCTTGGTGCTGAGATTTTGTTTCAGCCGAAGGCTACTCCCAGGCTCTGAATGGATACTCCATGTAATACTATCAGGCTTCTCGGATTAGAGTTTTCTGCTTTCTCTTATAACAAGATATTTAGGATATATATTTTAATGGTCATTGCTTTATGCTGAAAAGCCATTTAAATGAGGAGAGGACTTCCTCTCATGGGATAGTTAAAACTCAGGAGTTCAAATAAACTCACACATTGAACAGACACTGTTGACTTTGCAACTGAATTATAACTTGGTACATCGGAACATCAGAGGGATTGCTGCAAGCTGTTCTCAAAGGTGCTTGGGATTCACAGTAGAGAATTCCAACAGTGAAACAGTATAATGTCTTGGAAATTGGTATCCCACATCACTCGTGTGCCTAAGAAAATAAAAGGAAATATTTTATTTTTCTTCTCTCTTCTCTTTCTTTCCCATGGTTGTAAAGACATGTTCATGGGAGGGAGCAATTCAGGGGGGAGGATGGTGGAGGGGAGGGGAGGGCGGGAAGCACCCTGCTTCTAGCAACATCATGCTGGTGATCAATCTCATGACCTCATGTTGGGTGTTAGGATTGTAGGACCAATGCTATACACAGGCGATTCAGAGTCCTTGTGCTGGCCTTTGCTCTTCAGCTCTTGTATCATCAAATGTCATCTGTTAACACAGTAGTATTAGTTTCTTGAAGCTTTTTCATAAAATCAAAAACCTGTCCTGATTTAACTTTCTGTTGATTTGGACCTAGTTTCCCCTGACAGTTTCCTGGAAAGCATACGATAGCTACAATTAGTGATCATCTTAGCATCCAGAATGATGCCTGCCCTGGTTTCTTTTTACGCGATCCATTGCTGTTTTTCATCTTTTGTGTCAAAACTGCCTTATAGAATATACAATAAGTAATCCACAAGGGATGTATACCTATAATGCCAGCACTCCTCAAAGCTGGGGATTGAGCAAGTGAATTCAAGGACCACCTGGGTTACATGGCATGATCTTGTCTCAAAACCAAAACAAAATCAATAACTATAAAGAAGCCACGAGGGAATAATCAGATACTGCAGAGGCTTAAGACGGAGTGTGGCATGCGTACCTACATCACATGCTCACACTGAGATTGCTGGCATGTTATCCAAGGCCGTATACCACCAGGCTATGGCCCCTTTCCTTTTTGATATTAGAATAGGCTTAGCACTCCTAAGCTTGAGAAAGTATATATTAATAGGGTATTACTGGGTTGAGTTAAATATCGAGCATCAAAGCATAGTGTTTCATGTAGTGTTAAACCTGTCAGGTTCAAACAAACATGCTTATCCGGATTTAGTGATAACTAGGTAATACTACTGTTTTAAAATGAATCCGAATTCTGCTAGGTGATGTGCTGGATAGGAAACTTGGAAACTCACAAAATATGCAGGAAAATTGAATAGGAGAAGTGTGCTGCATATGGATGAAACCAGAAATAAACACCTTGAAATTCTTATAGAGTGGAACACTTTAAGCATTTAACATGCATAAGTTCATGGCCAATGTGAATGCTTGGGGCAAGGTCTATTGTGTATCTGTGGCAATCTTGTCCAAAGCTTACCTTGGCAAGGGAGGTCGGGTACCAAATAGTTATCCACTCAGTTTTTCAGTTTATTTAAGTTAGCTGTCTGGTTTTGCAGTGTCATGTTTCTGCTGTGAACATGCAGCTACACAGCATCAGGTGGAGCCCATGTCTCCATGGCTGTAGGAGAGCACCCTTTCCTTAGATGGATGTGGCTGGGCCTAGGAGCACTGACTCTCAGACCCACATTTTTTTTCCTTCTCTGCCCTTGGCTGCTGGGTGAAGATGAAGCTTTGCTTTTTGGTGGGCATCTTGTCGGAAAAACCCAGGCAGGGGTTTCTCCGGTACTGGCTTGGCTAGTGTCAGTGGATGGAAAGATGAGAGCCAGAGACCCTGGGAACATACTGTTATTCCTACCAGAAAGCTCCGTCCTCTGTGGCACCCATCAAGTAGCAAAGGAGCTGATGGACCTGAGTGTCCCCTGCTGTGTAAAGAGGAGGAAATTGTGGAAGAGCAGATGAAGAGAAGTTCCTCCCAAGGACCTTCCCAGAGGTCAGCTTCCCATCTCTCCTCTGTCCTTCCTGACAGCTTCTTAATCTCTTCATTGTTGCCATGGCACCTGGAAACAGTGAGCACAGCACCCAGGGGAGCAATGCAGCCAACATAGAAGAGTTAGCAGCCCCCATATAGGCTGCCAAGGAGCTAGAGGGAGTCTAGGAAAGAGGCAAGATGCTGCATCTCTCAGAACAAGGCATCTTACACTGAAGTCCCATTGCTTTGGGTGATAGCAGCATCCACATCTGCCCGTAGGATGAAGCATAGTCGTGAAACTGCAGAGGGGCACTCTCCAGTTTCCTATGGCTTCCTTAGCTGGCAGCTGGAAGGAGAGGTTGGTGTTCCATGGTGGATTGAAGATCAGGGAAGACGAGTCACATGAGAAAGTAAAATAGTGTGGCAGAAGTTATCCTCGAGTTCAGATGTGCCCATCACGGATTCTCTGCCTGAAGCCTTGAGAGGTAAAGCACTTTGCCGATGAGTGTACCCGATTAAGGTCAAGTGTTCAAATCCCAGGTCCTGAATGCTCCTTCTTGTAAGAGGTAACAAAATGTTTCTGTTCCTCTGTAATAGTCTGCATCATGGTATTTGGGAAAGTTAAAGAGGCTGTCTGGAAAGTGAAAACTAAGAGCACAGTAAGCTGTTAATACCCAAACCTACCTCATTCTTCAGAGCAGAGAAACCCTTCCAGGGTATAGCTGTAAAAGACTAAAATGACCCAGCCATTTATGAGCAAGAGCAATGAGCATTAAAACTCCCGCATGGCTCCAGGATGACACAGGCACAGCATAAAGAACAAACCCTGCATGGTTGGTACAGCATAAAAATAAAAACCCATTGGCACAAAACGTTAAGGAAAGCGCTTAGAGAAGTCAGTGCTTTGGTGAGGTTGGGGCTTTTATATTGTTTTTGCATGTTGTAAAAGCACAGGATTCCTTAGCTGAGAGACAAAGGTGGCAGTCCTAGAGGGGAAGGAGTGTCTGTCTGTGTGTGTGTGTGTGTGTGTGTGTGTGTGTGTGTGTGACAGATGAGTGAGTTTCCATGTCAGTACTAATTTCCCATTTAACTGCTGCCTCCTTCAGTAGCTTTTAATTGCGTAAGCGAGTGAGTGCATCATGTCGACTTCCTTGAATTTATTACTGCTGTTGAGTTTCACACTCTTTGCAGGGGCTACTGAGTTCATCCATGCTTGTTTATGATGCCAGTCTACCCTTTGTGTCATGACCATATAGTTTGTGAGTGCGGAAAAGAAAATTTAAATTCTCGGACTTTACATTTCAGCCAGTCACTTTTTTTTTTTCTCAGTAAAAACAGAATATTGGCTAGAGATGCGCTTAGCCTGGGGTTACGGTGATGAGTAATAGGAGGTGAGCTCCCTCTCCATGAGGGGCCATGAGGGGTTTTATATTTATGGATAAGATAGTACCGAAGTAGCAGGAGTGTCTGAATTGTAAATTGTACACAATAGTTTAAGGAAGTTAAAGAATGCCAAAACCATTAGTCTAAAGCTTAATCAGGGGAGAAGACCAGAAATAAGACACAACAAAAATACAGGAAGGAGATGAGCAAAATGATTTGGCAAATGTAGGATGCAGATTGGAGTATGGGGAAGGCACTGGGGTGGCTCCTTCTTGCTGCAGTGGATGTGCATAAATAAGAGCAGTTGAAGGCCAGATAGCAACAGGGGAGGGGCTGAAATGCTTCTAGCATCTGCCGATGAACAAATACAGGCTAAATACATAAATCTGAAACTTAAGAAGGTTTATGATAGAGGCTTGGGAGTCAACACAGAATGTATGTCTGGTGCCAAGTGAGGCTACCAGTGTCCACGAATAGAACTGGAAATGAGAACATTCTAAGCCTGGTGATGCAGCGGGAGAAGGAACGCCAACGGCAGTGTGAGATGGAAGCTTCTAGAAAGGGCTCATTGACTGCTTCAGAAAGGAGAAATACAATTAAGCACTTAAATGTGTTAACTGAGCTTAACCCTTAGGAAGACTGTTGTATCTTGGTGACAGTACACGGAAGCAGGAGGCATGGAAGCCTGAAGGGTGTGTTGTGTGACTTGGAGGTGAGGAAATGGAGGTCTCTGAACAACTTTGGCAATGGAAGAAATAACAGAAAAACCCTGAAGTTAAAGGAGACTGCTTTTCGAAGAGATGTGCTTTGCTTAATTCCTTTCTCTAAGGTTTTGTTTTCTTCTCCATGTGGTACTGAGACGGGAAACCCCCATCCTAGACAAGCACGCCACCATCTGAGATGCTTAGTTTCTCTTTTTGAGACAAGAGGCTCACTAAATTCCTCAGACTGGCCTCATACTTGAGATGGCCCTGCTTCAGCTTCCTGTGTAGCTAGGATTACAGGCATGGACACCCAAGCCTGCCTTCCTTTCCTCTGACTTCACATGTCTTTTCAATTAATATACCACCTATTTGTAGTTTTTTTTTTTGTTTTTTTTTTTTTTTTTGGTTTTAATCTTTGTGGGGGGGCACCACCCAGCTCCCAAATAAATACACGGAGATGTACTCTCTTACTTGTGAATGCCTGGCCTTACCTTGGCTTGTTTCTAGCCAACTTTTTAAAACTTGAATTGTCCCATTTCTCTTTAAGTTTTGCCTCTGGGCTTTTTTCCTTTCTTTATTCCGTATATCTTCCTTTCCTTATTACTCTGTGGATGGCTGGTGTCTGTGTGGTTGCCCCCTGGTGTCCGCCTTTTCCTTTTATCTCTCCCCCTCTCTCTAGGTGTCCCCTATTCTCTTGGTCTGGCAGCCCCACCTACCCCTCTCCTGTCTCTATTGGTACTCGGACTCTTTATTGGGCAGAGTAACACAACTTTACAGGGTTAAACAAATGCAACATAGAAGAATGCAACACATCTTTGCGTCATTAAACAAGTATTGCACAGCATAAACAAGTGTAACACATCTTCAACTAATATTCCACAGCATCTATTAACTATTTCAGTGTCAATTTCTATAGGACAAACTAAACAAGAAAAGAAAGCACAGTCAGGGAGCAGGGAAAGGATGAGTTAGGACTAGGATTCTTCCACACTGAAGGTATCCGGGAAACAAAAGCACTTGCCACGCCTGGCCCTTCTCGCCCTTTAGTTTTAATATCTGAGTAGCTCCTAGGTGTGGACATGCTTTCAAGAACATCAGCCAATCCTGGTGTTCACTGCTGATTGAAAACCTTCAGACAGCCTTTCTGTTCAGACGGAATGACTGAAGGTTGTTAAATAGTGAGGTAAACTGCCATCTACAATTTATGTTAATATGATAGCTCATTGGATTATGCTTATCTCCCCAGATACCAGTATAGACTAAACGGAGCATTGTCCTGGAAGCTGTGCCATAATAAATACAGCTTATTTGTGACTGTTACCAGTTAGCTATCCAATGTTCTCTCAGCAAGATGTGTCCACAGTACACTGCTCCCTTACCTGATACACATTTCATTCTAAAGGGAGTCGTGTTCCTGTGTTTTATTCTTTTAATTTAGCTAATGTTTCCAAGATCATCTGCAATAGTGGTTGAAAAAACACCCAAGAATTTTTTAAAGTACAAAATTGACTTAAAATTTTCTTCCTGCAAAGGAACGTGACTCTAGAATAAGTAGCCTAGTTGTTTCTGTGGTTAATATTAACACCAACTATAATTGATCTTAGGATGACTTTTAAGTATTTTTTTTTTTAATTTCCATCTCTAAGAATACCAAAAGGTTCGGAGGAGAAGGAAGAGCCAAGACCACCCTTACTAAAGTCATTATAAAGATTCCCTCAACTCAGACAGTGGAACCAGGATGTATTCCTGGTGCACAAAAGGACCTTGTGGGCACATCCCACATGAAGGGATACTGCCTTAACCTTAACAGGAGAGAAGTCCTAGTCCCTACTTCACATGACCTGTCATATCTACATGACCCCAACTGGATGGCATCATTCTACATGTGGAGGGGAGAGTGGTCGGGATACATGTGGGGAGGGGGGAGAGGGAAAGAGGGAAGGAGGGAGGGAGGAAGGGCGAGGGAACTGGGATCGATATGTAAAAACCAAAAAATAAATAAAGATTCACTCTACTCATGGTTTATAGTCCAGGGACGTTTATCATGTTAAGTGATAAATAAGGCAGACACAGAAAAACAAATACCACATCTTCCCACCATATTTTGGAAACAAAGAGTTGACCTCAGAGAATAACCTAGATGAATAGTGGTTAGAGAACTAAAGGCTAGAGGGGTGGGACAAGGGTTAGATAAGAGCTATAAAATTCCGTGAGTCTGTAACAGGGTTTGGTTACAGCACTCCATGAGCAACACACAAAAAAGAGCCATGTTGGGAGACACGGAAACGCTTCTCACCCTGACTTGATCACTACACACTGTACACGTGTGCACGCAGTATATTACACACCATCAGAGTGCATGAACCTTGTGTCTCCATAAAAAAAAATGAGTTGAAAAAAAAAAAGTTTGTTCTCCAGTTTTAGGAAACCGTCTTTAAAGCGGAATGCTGTTCAGATTTCTCAGGGCAGGAGGCGAAGTCGTTTTCTTATGATAGGGGAAAGTGGGTGGCAGAGCATCGTCTCACTCTATCTTGCTCTGTACTACTTCAGGAGACCTGGAGCATCCCTGGAAGCATGCTCCCGAGTTGTCCACAGCAGCGACCATTATCTGCAGTTAGTAAAATACCTGCAATTATTCCCCTTCACTTCAGTCTAGATTTTGATTAAGGCCGAAGTCTCTGATTGGATTAAGTCCTATAATTATGAAGACTTTTGACACATAATCCATTTTTGTTTGTTTCTAATTTCTGAGATTAAGAAAAAGTATTTGGGACTGAGTAAAGTGAGAGACTTTCATTACCAGAGCCCACATGAAAAACAAAAAACAAAACAAAGCAAACCATGTATCTGGGTCCCTGGGGCTCACTGGCCAGCCAGCCTAGCCTACATGGCAAGCTCTAGGCTAGCAAGAAATTGTCTCCAAAAAGGGTGGGAACAGAGGAGTGGGAGCACACATAATTCCAGTATGTAGGAGGCAGATTTGCATATCTCTGAGTTCAAGGCCATCCTGGTTCACACACACACACACACACACACACACACACACACACACACACACACGGGGGGGGGGGAGAAGAGAACGGAGCACATAGTTAAAATAATGCCAACGTCTGTTATATGTCAAAATAGTTTTCATTTAAAAAAAAAAAACAAATCTGTGCAAATTCAGGGCCATTTATAAGAAATACCTGGGAGGAGGAGGGTTATTTGTTATTTGCAAGCATTTTCTTACCTTCTACATGTGGCATACGGTCAGACAAAGGGTAGTTCTCTCCAGTGTTAGATTTGAGCTGAGGAGGTGATAGTGAATGCCCTGTAGGTCATCATGATCCCAATATATTTCTGGGGAGAGAAGAGAAAATGGAGAGGGAGGGGAGAAGGAGAGAATGTGCTTTGAGTATTCAGGAGCAGATTCATAATCATTGAATGCTTCCTTGGCTCGAAGACCTTTTGAGGGTTTTGAATTTTGAGAGTCAGAACCAAAATGTGATTTTTTTTTTTTGTTTCAAACATCCAAAGGACCTGTTTTTCTATTATATTTTCTTTGTAATTCTGCAGAAAGACTATGCTGTTTTAAAACTATGTTTCATCAATTGTTCAACCTCTGTGTGATGCTTGGTGTAGTTTCTCATGTGTATGTTGGTTGCATTGTTCCCAAGAGGCTGTGCGTCTGCAAGGCACATAAACCATGGCAGACATATGGAGTGGGAATTCTGTGCCCCTTTTACTATCAGATTCATTACCAGTTCTGCGGGGCACATGGAGAAAACGGAGGCCCAAATGCTTTCACCCAGGTCTGACATCAGATCACTTGAGATCATGTCATTGTTGAGTGGTAGGTGCCAGAGCCACCTAGACACACAGTGACTTGTACGTTGGTTTCTTGAGGCATAGGTGTTGGCATATTGCAACATTGGGGTAGACAGACGAGCCCTGAATAAACTTAAATATGAAGTCCCAAGGTTAACAGCAGGTTTAATGGAGTTAGAATCGCCTTTCCCCTTATGATTTGTTCTTTCATATTCCTTCTCAGAATTAAACGGGGACTAAGCCCCACTGTTGCCCCTATGGGGCTGCTGCAGTAGCAATGTCAGGGCTAATTTACACCTGGGAATCTGTGAGTGCGACTGATGATCCCATGATCAAGTCATGTGAATTCTTTCGAAATAGCCTTCCATCTTACAAGAATTATCCCGAAGCATTTTTCTTTCTGCTTTATAATGTGCACGAATGTTGCAAAGATCGTCTGCATTACGTGTTAGGTCTCTAACCAGGGACAATTGGCTGACTGAGGTGCCTATTTAACATATCAGAGCCTCCCAGCATCCCTCTGTTCCTATCTGGGGTTAGCTGCTCTGGCGCCATCTGGGATGCAGATTCCAAGGGAACACTTGGGGCTGGTAAATCGCTGGAACAGTCTGCAGTTGATCTTCTGCGACAAAGATAGATTGGGGACAGAAGGACAAGCTAAAAAGTTGAGGGGAATTTTTTTTTTTTTTTTATATTGGGTGTATATTTGAAACTTCCAGGCTCATGGTCCTGGTAGTTGAGGGAAGGTAGTCTCAAGACCAGAGAGAGAGAGAGAGAGAGAGAGAGAGAGAGAGAGAGAGAGAGAGAGAGAGAGAGAGAGAGAGAGAGAGAGAGAGAGAGAGAGAGAGAGAGGAGAGAGACCCCACCCTCAGGAATAGGCAGATGGGGAGAGAAATGGGCTGTTGATTGACAGTGCTTATCTGGAGTCTGTTTGACGTGCTAGAGGTGGATCCAAGTAAATCCCCCAAAGCATGATTTTTTTTTTTTTTAAAGTTTATAAAAGGAGATAAAAGTTTTAGTTATGTTAGCATTACCAATGTTTGTAATCTGTACCGAAATCCACATTGTAGAAAAAGTAGTAGACTCATGCCTTCGAGTGGAAGCTTGGGAACTCAGAAATGGTTCTGGGTTAAAGCACCTGTGAGTTTATTCCTTTCGGAGTCTGGCAGCAAGGTAAACTGTCTTTCTCAGATGGAGACCTGGTAGCTCTAGGAAACGGAGGCCTGATTTTTGTATATGAAGAGTTAGTCCCTAGTTGTTCGCTTTGTGGGGGGGGCTGGTTTGCTGTTTGCTTAAGGCCTGGAAGGGCTTAAGGAAGACAGAGACCCAGCAGGAAGTACCAAGGTGGGACAGGAAACTTTAGGAGGGACTGCAGTTCCTGGGGGTGGAGGCACGAGAACGTAGCTGGAGTGATGAAGTGCTATGATGACAGCATCCCTCCTGGGCCGAACGGGAAACTTATCAGAGAGAGTTTGGAAGCACAGAGGCATCCCTTCCCACATGCCCAGAGCCCAAGTAGCCTGAGAGGAGCTTCCTGGCATACCAGTATGGCTTTTGTGATAATGAGTAGAAAAAAGCCGGCAGCTCAGGGCCACACTTACTTTAACTATCTTACAAATGTTTTGCATAATGCAGCATAAGATATTTCAGGGCTTTGTGTAAAAGCCTTTGAAGGGTTTTCTCTTTCTGCATAAAATGTGGCTATGCATTTGTCTCGTTGACACGCTATATAAACTATGATTATTTTCTCTTCAATATATTTTGAAAGTGGATGGACTTTAACAGTTATGCCATCTCATTGTCAAGCTGACACAAGATTTTATTCAGAAATACAAGTTGTAAAGAATTTCTACACTACACTTATGAACCTTTGTGTGTTCTCACTCACAGAAGTTGAGTGCACACAGCACATGAGTGTGCCCATCAGTGGAGATCAGAAGACAAGCTCAGATGCATTTAGCTTATTTTTATTGTTTTATTTATTTATTTTGAGACAAAGTATTTCATTGTTCCTTTCGGGCCTCACCTAGGCTAGGCTGCCTGGCTATTGGGCTCCAAGGATTTTCTTTGTTTCCACCTGCCCAGTGCTGGTATTACTGTCTACTGTCACTCTTATCTTTATTTAGGTAGAATTTGGGAGATTCAACTCAGTTCCTCGTGCTTGCAAATCAAACACTTTGCCACCTGAACTGTCACCTTTCTTAAGCTTTTCTCAAGTTTTAAGTGGAAGCTCTTAGTACCCACATTGTGGTTCCATTTTCTCAGGAGCACTTTCCCTCTAGCCTGGTCCCAGAGCTGTGTCAGCCCCAAATAACACACAGAGATGCTGTATTAGATATAAAACTGTTGGCCAGTTACTAGGATTTCTTATTAACCCATTTCTATTATCTAAGTGTTTCCATGTGATCTTATCTTGCCAGAGAGAGGGTTAGACCTCTTCTCTCAAGTCTTGACTCTCCTCTCCTCCATCTCCCAGAATCCTTGTCTCCTAGTCCCGCCTATCTTGTCTTCCTATTTGCCAACAGGGCTTTATTCATTAACCAATTTAAAAAAAACCATATTTACAAAATGACATCTCCCATCATCTTTTCTGTGTAAAATAAAAAGAAGGGTTTTAACTTTAACATAGTAAAATTACATATAACAAAACAGTTACTAAATAAGAACTACAGTTAATATTTAGCCCATTAACATTATTAGGAACTAAAGAAAATATTCTATCATCTATCCTATCTTTGTGAGTCTCAAGTCTTATATGTAACTTATCTTTAATCCTAACTAAGGAAAGCGGTAACCATAACTTAAGGTTATTTGTGTGTGTGTGTGTGTGTTCCACTGCGCCTGTGTGGCCTTCAGGGGACAACTTCCAGGAGTCAGTTCAGGCCTTTTATATAGTGGCGGCGGAACCTGTTTCCTTTTGCTTCTGCTTTGTTGTGGGTGGACTCCTGGCTAGCTGGCCCAGGAGTTTCTGGGCCATCCTGTCGCCACCTCCTAGTTCCTTGTGGGAGTGCAAGGGTTATAGATTGTGCACCTGCCCCTGGATTTTCCATGGGTACAATGGCTTGAACTCAGGTTACAACCTTACTTGTGCTTTTACTGGCTGAGCCATTTCCTAGCCCTACTTGCATGTGTCCTTATAGTTTTACTTTGTAATTTTAAAAATCAGTACCTTCCTCTTTCTTTATTATTAAAAATGTGGTATGTATTATGTTCATATCAGTATGTGTACTTTAATAAAGTGTAAAAGTCAATGCCTTTTTTGACATTTTTATTTAATTGAGCTAATTCATAAGTATTCACAATGTTAAAATTACTAATTTGTAACAATAAAATTATATACTTGCTAAGGATGTTGGAGGGGGTTATACTGTTCTTTACTTTTATTCTGTTTCATTTTTTAATATGTGGATGTGTGTGTGTGTGTGTGTGTGTGTGTGTGTGTGTTTGTGTGTGTAGCACAGGTGTGAGGGATTTACATGGAAATGTGTGCCCACACATTTAAAGGCAGATGTTGAATATCTGATCTTCCACTGCATTCACTGAGTAGACGTCTCCCAGTCACACCCAGAGCTCATCAGTCTGGCTAGCCGCCTTACTCTGGGGGCTCCTCAGTCTCTGCCTTCTGAGGCTGAAATTACAGGTAAGCCACTATAGCCAGTAGGGATTTACATGGATTCTGGGGAACCAAGCTGTGGTCCACATTTAGGCAGCTTGTGCTTTCAGCACTGACCATTTCTGCAACCCCTGTTTAAGAGGCAGAAAAAATTCTCAGCATCTTGGGCAATGCTCTGTGTTCCTTCATTCCTCGTCATTAGTTAAATGACAGGCATCCCCCCCCATTGGTTTGTTTTATCCTGTTTAGTAATTATTAATCTTCCTGTGTTTTCATGGATATTTGTAATTACTAGGTTCCACCAGTAATTATATAGATTCTAGTTATAGAGTTTTATTTATCTCCCAGCTTCACAACACTTAACATAAACACTTAGCTGCTTCTGTCTGGAAGCTTTTCCATGTGCTATTGTTTTGGAAAAACTATGCAATGTATTTTGATCATATTCTTTGATCATATTCTTTTCCTTCCCCCAACCCTTCTCAGATACTCTCTCACCATTGATCCCACTGATAGAACTTTCTAGACAAGTCTAGAAATTTTTACAAGCATATACTTCACAAAATATTACCTATATAAAAATGCTTTTGTTTACCTACTTAACAGCTTCATAGAATACAGAGACCATAAGCTACAGACTCTTAATGCAAATTTTAATTTTAACATCTTTGTAAATTTGCCGTGGTTGTAATAAGTAATGCAGAGAGACAGCACATTCCTCTGCAGGCACATCTAACTGCACTTCTGGGCTGTATCCCAGCCAGGATGCTGACCGTGATACAGTAGAGAGACAGAACATTTGTATAACAACAAGGAAAGAGCCCCTAGGATGCTCTGTGACAGCTGTGCCTACTCTTGTTCCCAACCTCTCCTGTACCCCTGGTAGTTAGGACTTTCTAACTCTGCAACTTGCTACTTTGAGTATATTATATTAATGCCATGAAACAGTATGCAATCTTGGGGGAATAACTTTTATTCACTAAATGTAGCTCTTTTGATACTCACTGAAGTTGTTATTATGTATTGATAGTTTACATTTTCATGTGTTTTCCACTTAATTCTATGAGCCATCCTCGACATTTTTGATATGCTCGACATTTTTGATATGCTGGTGGTGTGTGTGTGTGTGTGTGTGTGTGTGTGAGAGAGAGAGAGAGAGAGAGAGACGTTCTCACTATGTATTTCTCACTGCCTACCCCTTCCTTCTTCCTCCCTGTTCTTGTTCCTTACAGGTGTATGCATAACTAACCTATCATTGGTTTTAATCTGCCTTGCTCTACTTCTGGAAGACTTAGACTGATAGAACCATATGATGCATGCAATGAGGAGGGGGAAGCATCATTTTCTGGAATTCTTACTGAAAACAGACAATATAAATATTTCCATGTGTAAATACAAAGCACAAACTGAGATAGTGATAGGAAATAAAAACAGCCAGTATCCTTAATCGTGCCAAGCTTGACCTTCAAAGGAAAATAGAAACCATTGAATCTTGAAGGATCCTAAGAAGACATGACAACTGAATGACATGACACCTAAATACAATATATGGCCCTAATAGACTCTTTAATCATAAAAGGCACTATTGAGATGACTGGAAAACTTGATCAGGATCTCTGTGTTAAATACCAATAGTGTACTCATGTTTACTTATGGATTTGAAGGCAAAGGAAAGACTGAATGATTTGGAGATCCCATGATTATCGTGCTTGAAATGGCTCAGAAACCACACTCTCTCACTGTTACTGCAACCTCATTGTCAATCTGAAAATGTTGTTGTCTAAAGTCAGGCTGGTGACTGTGGAGAATGGATGGGTTACCAGGAGACAAGAAGAAATGTCTGACAACCAGTTAAAAGGTTGTTTTCAGTGTCTAGACAAGAGAGCAAAGGCCAGCAATTAGAGCAAGCAAACAGCAATTCCAAAGTACACAGATCCCAGTGAAATAATTGACAGCTCTTTAACAAATTGGACAGGCATACTGGGAAAGGTTGAAGATAATGTTTGCATTTTTCCCCTGGCTTGAGCAACTGAGTAGGTGCTCACAGTAATGAATTTGGGAGAAAGCAAACAGCTCTGGTTTGGACATGTTAGAATGAATAAAGAAGACTATTAGACACCTAAGAGGAGATAGTTGTAGGCATCTAGTAATACGGGTCTGGGAGTTAGAATGGGAATCTTAGAAGAATGAATTTTAGAACCAGCCCTTAGAGCCACTGTGATAGATGAAATTGCTAGAGACAATGCCTGCACTTCAAATTCTTGCCACCTCAATTTCATGTCTCAGTTAGAAGTGGGAAAACAGAGGCTCTGATGGGACAAAGTTAAAGAATTATTATCCACCCCGGGCTTCTAAAGTACTGGAAAGGTAGAACTGCACAGTGGAAGGGAAATGACCAGTGCTGAGTTTGTCAGCTTCTTCCAGGAGTGCAGAGCCCCTCGGGCTGTGGGGCCTGACCATTCCTGTCTCCATTCCTGGATTATTCAGCTGTAAAGACAGCTGGAACAGCAAAGATAAACTCTAAGCAGCTCTGAAATGTGCACAAAAAATAGGCTCAGCCCTTAAAGGAGCTTTGGGAATTAACTTTCTCAGGAGGCTCATTAGGGGCTTCCTGGAGTTGCAAACAGGTAGCCATTTGCTTCATTACCTGCATAAAAGGAAGCCGGCTGTTGTCCTACATTCAGTCCTACCCACCATGCATGTGGTCATGAGAGGACCTGTGAGACGTCTCCTAAGGGTACAACCCAGCCTGTGTGAGGCCACTTTTGTTTTCTTTCACAAAAGTCTTATTTCTAAAATTATAAGCGACGTGTGTCTTCAAAACACAAAACAGGTGCATTGTTTTCAAGTATTTTGTGTTTGCTATTACACAAGTCAAATCAGAGTAGCTTGAAATTCTAAAGTTAAAGATAAATCATGGACCGTTACCAGTACCACATTAACAGGTGGGTAGAAAAAAAAAAGAGAGAGAAAAAGAAAAGAAAAAAAGAAAACTCAGTAAATATAGAAGCAACATTTCCCAGGGTTGTAGGAATTTGTGACCCTGGTATCATGTCAGCAGGAGGGTAACAGGAAGCTGCCACTGACATTCCTAGTGGCAAAGGGTCTGTTTCACTGCTCTGTGGGACGCTTCCTTTGAGTATCTCCCACTCAAGATTGTCCAGAGAGTTCCAGGGAATGTTCCCATCAGAAGGCTTGAGGACTTTCAGAGGGTCTGTCAGTTCAGCAGACAGTGCTCTGTCCCAGCTTGGTTGTTAACTCAGGCGGAGACCTTACTAAGCAGACATGGCCCTGGCAGTCCCCTAGATCTGTGTTCTTTAACCAGCTCACTCTGTGAGCAAGTAGAGAGCTCTTTTATGCCCCAGTCCTCTAGATCATTAATAGTGAAATCAGTGGTAACCGTGTGCTCAAGTGTGTGAATGGCATTTATACTTACAATCACACGGAACAAAAGAAACCACCTGGGCAAAACGTTTGCTTGCCAGTAGTTTGGGCACAGCTGCTTTTCTTGGCTTTCATGGAGGAAACTGGGGGCCTCAGCTAGTGCTCAACAGAGACGTGTGTGTGTGTGTGTGTGTGCATATGTATATGTGTGTGTGTGTGTGTGTGTGTGTGTGTGTGTATATATATATATATATATACATATATATATGGAAGTAAAGACATATTCATGGCATCATAAGAGATATCTCCCAATGCGTACTCAGTTCTTTCACATCGCACCTTCCTCTCTCTGAAGCATTTGTTTTACTCTCTTGTCTTGCTTGTCATTATTTGAGTGGTACATTAGAAATATTCATTAACTACTGGAGTAAACTTAATATCGCCTCCTATAAGTAGAATATGATTTAGTAGACATTCAGAAATGTTGACATTAAATCACATTCACTTTTTATATATTGGGGAACGTCAGGAGCTGTCAATTAATGCTTACAACTATGTCGCACTAAGGGTCTTGCTTTTTCTGCATTACTACAAGCAAAACCCTATCATTTCCTTTTGAGTGCATTAGAAACTGATATTTTTAATGAACGCAACAAGAGATCTTTTAGAGCTCAGTATAATGAATATGCTCATTAGGGTTTAGAAGTGAACTTTAAATTTTAAAATCTAGTTTTATTTCATATGTATGAGTGCCTTGTGTATATGTGTATAAGTGTACCAAATGTATGCCTGGAGTGTCTTCTGAGGCCAGAGCAGGGTGCTGGATCTTCTGGAATTGGAGTTACAAAGGGTCATGAGTTGCCACGTGGGCATTGGGAACCAAATCTCAGTTCTCTGCAAGAGCATCAAGTGCACTTAATCACTTTCCACCTGTTATATTGTTCAACCAATGAAAGTTAATCCTTTGAGGGAGCTGTAGCTCAGTGGTTAAACCTGGAAGGAAGGAAGATGACCGGAGTTCAGATCCCACCTACATAGATATTGGGTAGACATGGAGGTCTATCTGTAACTCCAGCTGTGGAAGATAGAGTTGGGATCTCTGGAGCAAGCTTGCCAACAAGACTAGCCACATTAACAAACTCTGGGATTGATTGAGATACCCTGACTCAGAGGGTAACGTGCAAGAATAATAGAATATTCTGCACATCAACTTCAGATCAATTTTAGGCATCTATACACACACACACACACACACACACACACACACACACACACAATGTACACACGTGATACATCATACAATGAAAAGACAAAACTATGCTTGTATTTTTCAGTAGCTCAAATGCTTATTTTCAAAAATTAACTTTAATGCCAGACATTTTTATAGTTCACAAACAAGTGATTTATATCGGATATGTGGACATATTTTTCCAAACAAAGAGAAACGTGTCACTTGCCATAAAATAATACCCCACCAAACAGCATTTTAAAACCTTTAGCGCTCTTAATGAGACTGGAAGTTCACATTATTTCAATGAATTCCAGACAACCAGACATTCGTTTCAATGATTTCTGAACTTGTATAAATAACACACATAATTGATACAGAATACAATTGATACAGAATACAGATACAGAATTGATACAGAATTTCTTTCCTTTTGTGATTTAAACCTCGGTTTCATACCAGTGAGGCAAACACTAAGCTCTGAACAATTTATACATTGTCTGTTGATTTTAGTATTAAAACAAGAACTATTTCACTTACTATTTTGCCCTCTGCTAAGAGAATTCAGAAAAAAAAAGAAAACTAGTTTAAAATTAGGGTTCAGTCCTTCTGGTTTGATTTCTGCATATTTAAAGTGCTCCTTTCTTATTTTTAAGACTTTTGCACGAATATACCACTTAAAAACCAGCGATTTACTAAACTAAACTAAAGTCACCACTGTTGAATAATCAGGCTTGCTGTCTTTAAGATGACCACAGCGTATTAATGTTCCCGAATGAAACTGCCAAGGTGGGCTGACTATTGTCTCCTACATGTGGAGTAAATCACTACAGTGTTTGTAATTCAGGCAAAGCAGATTTGAATAAACCTTACTAAACATTTAATACCTCCTTCAAGTCCATGCATTTATTTCTACTTATCACTATAAATAATGACAGTATGGGGTAGCAACAAAGGGGGACGGAGCAGGAAAGGCGGGGACATGGAGGGAAGAAAAAGCATAAAAACACACTTTGCCAAAGAAGTCATAATGGTACTTTAAAAGCACAAAAAAACTAAAAAGAGATGTTGGCTGTAAATAGTTTTAAAATATTTTTTTTGCTTAAGTACCTTTATAAATTAATGTTGAAAATTTGTCCTTTGAATCTCTTTTTGAATTTCTTGAGTTCTGTATTATCCTAGAGTAAAATTATAATGGAATCCCATTTGTGGCTAATTCCTTTCTGAAGATATTGTAAACTCAAATCACAGTACAATTTGTCAATTAATTATATGTCTCAATTTTATTTAGTAGGAAATAATTTTCTAATTGAACATACAGATCGACTAAATAATGTTAATTATATCATAAACACCTAGACAATTAAGTTCCCACTAATTAAATATTAACATTAATATTAAGCATGTTTAATTTGTAAGAAAATTCCTCCTTAACCTAATTAAATTCACATTAAGATATACCAGCTTTTCATGTCTCATTATTGTAATGCAAATCCCATGTTAGTTTTTTGATGATAGAAAATGCTGGTATGGTGAAAATAATAGTTTAAATGGCAGTTTGCATATAGAAAATGAAGTCATTTCTGGAATAGACATCTGTGCTGTAAATTGTATAAGCTCAATTCTTTCTACCCTTTGGAATTTTGTTTTATTTCTAGAATTATTTTTGGGAAAATGCATGAGTGTGGCTGTGGAGCTGCTTTTAGCAGTAGAGCACCAGTATTTCCATAGTAACCATGTTGAGTTTTCTCTAATGACAGCTGCCCCCTCATCTCCAGGGAGAAGGAATTCCTCCCTCCACTGCAGTTGATCTGTGTTATTCAAGACAGTCTGGCTTAGACAGTCTGGAGTTTGCATACAGTGACATGTCTAAGGTGTTTCAAGCTCCTACTGTGGTTCAGGCAGACAGCCAGCACTCTACATGATGGTAAACATCATGACTAGGAAGGGCTTTGGAAGACAGTTCTAGGCTGATATTAGGACCTCCCTCCCTTCCAAGTCCCCCCACCCCTCTTCCATACCATTCCCCCCCCACTCCATAGGGAGGGTGATGCCTTCCCAGGAGGGATCATCAAAATCTGTCAAGTCATTGGGAGTAGAGACTAGGCCCTCCCTCCTGCCTCTAGGCTAAGGGAGTTCCCTCCATGGGGAATGTGCTCCCAAAGTCCTTTTGTGCAGCAGGGATACATCCTGGTTCCACTGTCAGAGGTCCCTTAGACTGCCCAGGCGTTCTGAGACCCTTGTTCAGGCGATCTGAGTCGGTCCAATGCTGGTTTCCCAGATATCAGTCTGGGGGTCCATGAGCTCCCCCTTGTTCAGGTCAGCTGTCTCTGTGGGTTTCTGTAGTCTGGTCTTGACCCCATTTTCTTATCACTCCTCTCTCTCTGCAATTGGATTCCAGGAGTTCAGCTCAGTGTTTAGCTATGAGTGTCTGCTTCTGTTTTCATCAGCTACTAGGTGAGGGCTCTATGATGGCATATAAGTTAGTTATCAATCTCATTATCAGGGCAGAGCATTTAAGGTAGCCTTTCCACTGTTGCTCAGATTGTTAGTTGGGGTCATCCTTGTAGGTCTCTACATTTCTCGAGAGTCAGTTTTCTCTTCAAATCTATAATGGCTCCCTCTATTATGGTATTTTTTTTTCTTTTTGCTCTCGTCTATTCCTCCCCCAACTTAATCTTCCTGGTCCCACATGTTCTCCTCTCCTCCCCTTCTCTTTCTCCTAACTCCTTCTCCACTCACTCCCAATAATATGCTCAGTAGATCTTGTTTATTTCCCCTTCTATGAGGGACCTTGTATGACTTTCTCAGATTCCTCCTTGTATCCTAGTTTCTCTGGCGGTGTGGATTTGTAGGCTGGTGATCCTTTGCTCTATGTATAAAATCCATATATGAGTGAGTACATACCATGTTCCTTCTTTTGTGACTGGGTTACCTCATTCAGGATGGTTTCTTCAAGTTCCAAAATATGGTTTCTAATCTGTCACTACCATTAACTGTCCAGATTCAGCAATCCGTTAACAAGAGATGTTTCATTTTTATAGTATTCTTTGTCTTGTGCAAGTATTTTACATATGGAAATTACATATGGCTCAAGAGCTAAGAGAAATAATTTCTTCCATTGGTTTCTTGTTATGCTGCATATTAGTTATTCTTAATCAGGATGTTGTTTATTATTCACACACACACACACACACACACACACACCTTAGCTAGATTTCAACTAGAGTATATCATTACAACTGGGGTTATATATGTATGTGTATATTACTATTTCTGTGACCAAATGTTTCCCAGTTAATCAGAACTGGCAAGTGTTTAGGTTTGCAAGGGTGCATGAGTGAATGTACTGGCAAGCGTGATAAAAGGAATCATGTAAGAAATGAACTGGGTTACTTAAGAGTCCTTGAGTAGCTCAAAGAGAAGTTAGGGACCTCACATAACATTGGTACCTGGGATGGAAGATAGAATAGTTTGCAATCCCTGGGCACCATAGGAATAGCTCAAGGGAACTCAACTGACAATCTCAAGTGGTTTAGGTAGATGTGAAGTGACGCACAAACCTTTTCCTCTAGTGTTTTTTGTTGTGATAAAAAATGGACTTATCTGCAATGCCAAAACTGTTGGAGCTCATCTGGAAGCACAGTTTGTGGTTGTCCAGATTTTGACCTGAACAGATGCTTCCTAATAAATAGGAGAACATGTTGTAGATGAGGAGGAGGCAATAAATAAGCAAATAAACTTAGAACTTTGCCATAATAGATTTATTTCATCAATCAGAGTGCTATTCATTTAAACATGCCCAGCCCACCTTCATCCCCTGGTAGTGGCCATCTCATTTCCTCTGACTGTTGGTCATTTGGCCTGCTACCCAGAATCCTGGACAAGTACTCTAGAAGGGGAAACAAAGTTGTTGCTGAGGTTGTGAGACTCGAGGCCTTGATACCCATTGGCTATTGTAAAGGAATGAGTACTAGGAAGAGGAGTCGGAAGGGTGTGTTAGAGATGGGGAGACTAAGTTAATGTGGATGGAGGAGGCAAGAGACCAACTGACTGGCTAACTGATGCTCTCCAACACACCAGCTGTCCCTCCCCCGGAACCCTGGAACCTCCCTTCGATCTTCCATCTGGACCACTGCTCCCATAATGGCTTCTGTCTTGAGCACTTCACTTACAGAAGTATGGCACTATGGTTCCAGCCCTTGGGACACTTGCTGCATGATATTCACTGAATAAATGAGAAATGGAACATGAAGATGTTGTGTAGGGGTCTCCTGTCAGTAGTCAAGTTCTAATAACCAGATGGGGACATGGCATTTCAAGAAAACTGTCACCGGACACCAGCTTCCTGTGTGCCAGGCCTTCCCAGAACAGAGGCCAACATTCTAAACATCAGAAGCACTGTCTGTCTTGGCTCTCATTTTCCAGGAACTGGAATCCTATTCAAGCAAGCTTTCCCTCAGTGGCAAGAGAGTTGATCTTCATGCTTCCCGAGTGACTTTGTCCCTGGTGGGCCCCTGCTTACCACGGTGATAGGTCACTGATGGAATCACTTGGGAGACCAGCCCACAGTTTCAGAAGCAGGGTGTGGCATGGGGCAAACCCAAAACTGTTAGGGAAGTGCAGTCTAAAAGTGATTTAACAAAATGCCATCGGGTGCTTGAGGTGGCACAGCAATCTAGCCAACAGCAGGGGACAGACAACAGGGGATGACAATGGAGTACTCCCCCTTTGTTGTTATTGTATTTTTATATATGTATTTAGTGTGTAGATGCGTGTGAGTGCAGGCATGTAGATGCGAAGGGGCATGTGTGGAGGTCAGAGGACTACTTCCAGGCCACACTCTGTTATCACATCTCCAAGGCAAGCACCTTCCCAGCCTGAAGTTAGATTTTGTTGTTGGCTTGCTTCTTAGAAGCACACAGACAACCAGAAACGTTTCTGAAACATAGTTTAAGTTCTGTGGATGAAGACAGACAGCATTTCCCATCTGAGTCCAGCAGCTTCCCCTACTTAGCCTCCTTTCTGCTCTTCTAAAGTGCCAGGATTTTTTTTTGGTCAGGAAACAGACAAAATAGATGCCAAGGAGACACAAATGTTTCATCTCTGCTATGAAAACAAAATCAAGAGATTGAAGTGATTACTCGGGCAAAAAAGCTCTATTTAAAATAAACTTCTATCTGATGTATAGTAATTGCATTTTTTTGGGGGGGGTCATGCATCTGAGCTCAGAGAGCTGCTTTCCTGAAAGATGGCTCAGTGCCACACCACACTGTCAGGTCCTGGACAAAAGCAAGGACTGTGATCAGATAATGTCAAGTAGCTCCCAGCGGAGCTTGTTTGTGTGGTAATGGGTCATCTGTATAACACCTCCAGGTTTTAGCTGTTTTCTTCCAATGAACTTTATTCCCAAGCGTGGCTCCATGGATCTAATGGAGTGTCCCGCTACGCTATTTAAAAACCTAGAGTCAGCCTCCCCTGAGCTCACCTTGGAACCTCCTCTTTCTGATGTCCATGACCCAAATTGTGATAATTCACCACAAATGCACTCTCTTACAGTGTTTCTCTAAGCAACCTTAGATAAGCCGTTATGATGCGTGAACAACGTCAGGGCTTCATCTGTAAACTATGAGGGTAAAGGTGAGATCAACCCACAGTGGGTGGCTTGGAAGACAGGCAGACAGGCCAGGATTGAGCTCAGCAAAGGAAATGTGTGAGTGGGCGCCTCCTCCCACATTCAGGCTTTTCTTTCAAGACTTGGTTCCGCACCACGAAACCGAGCTTTCCCCTGGTAAGACTGTCAGCTTGCAAGGCCAGACCAGACTAAGGCACACAGCCTGCCCTAAGCAAAAACTTCTGGTAAAAACCACTACCTCTCAATTTATTTCTGCAGTTTAAACCTCATCCTTGACCCTTTGGATTCTGCCTCCAGCTGCAGAGCAGGGTTAACAACTTTTTACTAACTTTGACTCTAATAGAAATGACAATGACTCTTCAAAAAGACCTTGAAAGCAAATTGTAGTCAACAAGGAAGACAAATATTCTGTATGACCCCAAAAAAAAAAAAAAAAAAAACAAAAACAAAAACAAAAAAACAAAAACAAAAAAAAGGGAAACAAAATGAATGAAAAGCAGGGCTTCTAATTTAAGTCTTCTATAACACATTCTGCAGGCTTGAATTTCTTTTTTTTTCTTTTTTTTTTCTTTTTAATTTTTATTTTTTTTCAGGCTTGAATTTCTTTGAGTATTTGTGGTAGTTTTGTCTATACTGACATTGTAGAACCATACAAATGTGAATCTAAATATATTGTATTTAAGTGTATTTATAATATTTTAAATATTAAAAACACAAGCGTGTTCAGTTTGCCCGGGAATCCTAGGCTGTTGATGCTGTTCTTAAACATTTTATAAAGAACCAAAAGTTGAGTAATTGCCTAGCTGGTGGAGTGACTGATAGATCTAGGTCAAAACCTGTCAGTCCTGAGCATCCACATCCTGCCTCCCACACGAGGTCTTCAGTGGTGGGTGCAGGTGCAGTTAACCCATCTGGGGAAGACATAGCATGGGATTCCTTTCAAGGGGTGTTCAAGGTATTTTTGTTGTACGTTTTAACCTCTCAACCTTTTAATTTTGCTTTGCCCACAGCCGTTGGGGTTGATTTTTAAAGTGCTAACTTACCTGTTCTTCTGTGTCCCTTGCAGTGAGAAGCATAAGGCTTCGTGAAAGCCACAACACTGTGCATGTCTGAAACTGCCTGTGAAGGACACAGCAGCATACCCTGTTGAATCCGTTCAGGAATAAATGGTGACTCTGTGAATCATGTAGCTGGGATTTTTCTTTTGTGATCTAAATAGTAAGGACATTTGACTAACTCCATATGAAGATGTTCCTGCATATTAAGAGATCCATCCGCATAAAAACAAACCCAGTGTATATATATCTATATTGGAAACAAAGAATGGCTCCCACGTAGAGCTTGCCTGTGCAGTAGGGAAATGTTCAGAACTAAGAATCTAGGCAGTAGTGGAGAGGCCCCTTTGATGCCCTTCCCCTACAATGAGATTGATGACTACCCTGTATGCCAACCTAGAGCCTTCATCCAGTAGCTGGTGGAAGCAGAAGCAGCCCCCCCCCCTCAGCCAAGCACTGAGCCAAACTCCTGGAGTCCAGTTGCAGACAGGGAGGAGTGATGAGCAAAGGAGTCAAGACCAGGCTGGAGAAACCCATAGAAACAGCTGACCTGAGCAAGTGAGAGCACAGGGACCCCAGTTGTAAAGCTGGGAAACCAGCATTGGACTGAAGCAAACCCTCTGAATATGGGTGTCAGTTAAGAGGCCTGGACAGTCCATGGGGCCTCTAACAGTGGAACCAGTATTTATCCTTAGTGCACAAATGGACTTTGGGAGTCCATTCCCTATGGAGGGCTACTCCCTCAGCCTAGATACATGAAGGAGGGCTTAGGCCCTCCCCCAAATGATGTGACAGACCTTGATGATCCCCATGGAAGGCCTCACTATCTATGGGGAGTGGGTGAGGGACATGGGAGGATGGGAGGAAGAGGGAACTGGGGATGGATATGTAAAAAATGAGATTGTTTCTAAATAAAAACTTAAAAAGATAGAAAAAAGACAAGGAGAAACAGAAAAGGAAAAGGAGAGTCAAAGACCTCCTGCTAGACGATACCCTGAGTGTCAGCACTAAGGTCCCAAGAGTGAACAAGCATTGCAGTTTCAAGAAGTTGCTGTTCTGTTAGAACTTTGATTTTAATAACCTTACTCAGTTAATTCTGTTGTTAAAAGTCTATCATATACTCGGGCTGAAGAGATGGCTTAATGAATAAGATCACTGGCTGTTCTTCCAGAGGACCTGGGTTCAATTCCCAGCACCCATATCTCAGCTCACAACCATCTGTAACTGCTGAAGGCACAGGGCATGCAAATGATGCACCGATGTACATGCAGGCAAAACACCCATACATATACAATAAACTGTGAATAAATATTCCAGAATGAGTAAAATATATTACTTACATAGAATACTACACCCATAGTATACACATCAACTATATGTATAGTATGTAATATTCATATAAAGTGTATGTATATGTGCATACATACACATATGGTACCTGCTGAACTAGCCATTTAAAAATAGGCTTATTTTTATTTTCATTTATGTGTTTGTGTGTTTAGGTGCCCCAGGAGTCCAGAGACAAGCATCAGTTTCCTGGAGCTGGAGTTACAGGAGATTGTTATCATGGGATATGGGTGATGGGAACTGAACTTGGGTCCTTTGGAAAAGCAACAAACATTCCCAACACCTGTGGTTTCTCCAGCCTGCAAAGAATAGCTTCTTTTTTTTTTTTTAATTGATTAAGCAAGTGACTAGAAACAATCTAGAGTGTAAGTTAGAGACCTCTTGAGGGTACAAAACACCAGGATCCCTCATAAAATTGAGAGTCAAACTTCTGAAGTTTCAAAGTAAAAAGCATTAAAACAAACAAACAAAAAAAATCCAAACAACCAGCAGTTCAAATGACTGGGAAATATTAAAAGACCATTTCCATGCTAAGCCATAGAACCCCCGTGTCAAGTGACTTAGTTCAAAGGGCATTTTCAAGTCATGCTGGATTCATCTCTAAGGAAAGCTAATGATAATTAAAAGCCACAGCTGGGTGCATGGGTCCTTGCAAATGCCTAAGTTATCTTCTAGTTTTAATTATCTTAATGGCTTCTAATTTAGACGTAAATTTATATAAACGGCAGTCATTGGTAAGTGGTTTTGAAATTATTTAGCTATCATTTCATTATTTCAGTGGCCCCTGCTGTATATGCTTTGACCCCAGGCCTGCGGGTATCCAGAAGGTCCCTGCCTCCTGGAAGTCTGAGCTACCTCCCTGCTGTGGTAACACGCCTGGCCTCTTCCCTTATGACTATTGAATCCACTCACTCTGTCAGAGAAATTCAAGCCCCGGCCTCCGTCCAGCCGTCCCGCCCGCCCCCTCACACACTTTGGGAAGCCCATTCCCCAGGATCCCGCCCTTTGGGTCTCAGGATCTCATGTACTTTACCTCCTTCCAACTCAAAACAGCTGCTTCTCTAGTGCCTTACCGAATCCCGACTTCTCTCCTTTCACCATCTAACACATCACTTGTTTCAATGTCTGTCTTCCAGCCCCAGTTTGTAAGAGCTGATCTCCATTGCCTGGGCCCATGTTTAGAGGAGAAATAACTCGTGACTGCAGCCTGGGTTATGTGGAAGCTGCTGCAGTGGCATCTGGATCTCTGCCCTCTCTCCTTAGTCAACACTTGGAGCTCTGTGGCCCGTCGTAGGCACTTCACTATTGCCACTGAAATCGCTATTTCCTCACACTGTTTTCCTCTCCTCTTCCCATCTTTTCTGTTTGTTAGCCTTGCTAACCCTGGTTTTCTGAGCACTGCCACAAACTGACCTAGTAAGTGACAGCTGGAGATGCAGCTGGACACAGGTCGGGGAGGCACTGGGAGACTTGTGAAAAGCCAACAATTGTTAGCTGAGACACGATTTAGTAGGATATGTGGTGCTTTTTTAATTCTTATTTTATTATACAATGTGATATCACATTGTATGTGATAATAAAATGCCCAGCATGTAGGTCCTAGTAATACATGTGTTCTTAGTATCTGTGGAAGCCAGAAGAGGGCATTAGATCATCTGGAACTGGACTTAACAAACTTTATGAGCTGCCATGTGGGTGCTGGGAATCAAACCCATGCCTTTTGGAAGAGTAGCCAATGGTCTTAGGTGCCAAGCCTCCCCCCAGACCCTCTGGGTACTTGATCCTTGATTTATTACCATTATTTTGTAATTGGCATATATTCGTTATACATTGGCCATTGGTCATAGTGATCTTCCAGGATGCCCACCCCTCTCCTCTTTGTCCTTTCCCAGATGTGTGTGAGACATTGCAGGCTCCCTTACCCACTGAGACATTACCCCCATCTCCCTTCTCCCTGGCCCCACATGAGCCAGAACATGTATTTATTCCTCTGTCTTTACATCCATTCCAGAGAAAAGATGGAGACATTTTGCTCTCAACAAGTGCTTGATTGGTTATAAATGCAAAAGTACTGCTCACTTATTTGTTTATGCCTTAATTCAAATATGACCTTGACTTGGATTAATTACAATAGCTCATGTTTTATAACTCATCCATTAGTCTATATCACAAATTCATATTTGCATTTTTTCCCGGTTAGTTGATTCACGGCATACTTGGATATCTTGGATATGTCTGACTTTTTTTTATAGATCTCTATTGCAAACTTGCTGTGACTCTTTTGCCCATACAGGCTTCAACAAAACAAACAGAAGGTCTTAAAATAGACACATCTTCAAAGTTTATTTTTATAATAATCTTCTGTTGCCTCTAGTGCTATTATTATCTTTAATGTCCTCTTCAGAGTGTGCCTTCCCGAGCATAGCACATTAAGTTTATCAACTTTTTAGTCATTTATTATTTAGATATTTATTTATTGTAGATTTGCAATAAATAGGAAATTCTGGCTGGAAATCAAAATGTGAAAAAATAAATTATGCATATTGGGGTTTTACCTGCATGCATGTCTGTGTGAGGATGTCACATCTTCTGGAACTGGAGCTACCGACAGTTGCCAACTGCCCTGGGGTGCTTGGAATTGAACCCCAGTCCTTTTGAAGAGCTGCCAGAGTGGCCTGTGCCCTTAACTGCTGAGTCATCTATCTGCTGAACCATCTCTCCAGCTGAAAATGTGAAACTTTTATTTAAAGGTATGACTTGCCTTTTAAGGACCTCTAAATGAAGAAGGAAGTATCCTCCTGGTTATGTTACTAGAAACGTGAATAATTTATTTTAATTGAGGCACAAATGACCAACTGGGGAATAGGCAGAAGCATCTTTTGTTTGTGTGCAGTTCCTGGCTTATGTCTAGTTCTGTAGAGTGCTACAGCTGATACTTCAGGGTTGCTAGAGGTTGCTGAGGAGGAAATAATCAGTGATTTTTGTTGGCCACAGACGGATGCTAAGCTTTCAGCAGCCTCCAGCCTTCTTTCTGATCCTTTGCTCAGAACAGGCTAATATTTTATGTGACCTTTTACTGTTCCACAAAAGAGAAACGAGGTAGCTTCCCAATACTCTTGGATGCTCTGGGAAACTCTTAGGACTGTGAAGTATTGGTAACACATTTTAAAGCAGATTAAGCACTAATTGAAAGTAAATTAGGAAGTTGGCATTGCATTCTCAAAGGGCCCGAAGTGCCTGACTCAAAGCCCCAAAGAACACTGAAATTTTTTTCTGCAAGGAAAGGCTGTATTAAGATATGCCATGTGTGGAGGGTGAGTCTAAAACTTGACAACCAGGTTGAATTGATGGAGTGCATTCTGTTTATAGCCACTAAGATTACACAAAAGATGGTAAATATCAAAGCACACTCATAAATGAATTCTAGTAAACATGTACTGAGGGTTTATGGTTTACATTGCTCTTTTACACATTTGATGTTATTTAATCCCAATGAGAAATCCTGTGAGTTCAGAACACTGTTTGAGAACAGTTTTTTGTTTGTTTGTTTTATTGTTGTTCTGTTTTGGGTTTTGATTTTGTTTTTGGCATTTCAGTGACAAAACTGAGGCCTATTTCAGTTCAATGGCTTTCCTGCATGTGTATAATCCTGTCACGTTTCAGGTAGAGCCTTGATGGCTATGCAAGTGCACACTTCAATCTCCATGGCTGCCTGCTGTAAGGTCCAGCTCAGCATGACATGTATGAAGTGTTCTCTCTCACCTTTAATCAACTTGATCACATGGTCACACACCTCTGTCTAATCATAGCATTGCATGGCTGCACCCGATTGCCTTACCCATCCTGCTGTGGCCAGTAAAAGTTTCACTTAATTCCTTCGGTATATTTGGTTTGTCTTTGCTCCTCCTAGAATTCATGCTGAGCAGTCATGCCACATAGCAAACCAATTACATAATTTAGTGGACCATTTTCAGTTTTATATTCCCTCGTCAATGAATTGTCTTTACTTCCGTTGGTACTACAATTTGATGTTGATAAGGACTTGATGTGTTCTAGTGAGTTTCAGAATCTAGATTATTTTAAAAAGTGTGTCTGTGTGTGTCTGTGTGTGTGTGTGTGTATGTCTGTGTATGTGTTTCTGTGTGTGCGTGTGAGTGCATGGTGTGATGGTGTGTGTGTGTGATGGTGTGTGTGTGTGTGTGTGATGGTGTGTGTGTGTGTGATGGTGTGTGTGTGTGATGGTGTGTGTGTGTGGTGTGTGTGTGTGATGGTGTGTGTGTGTGTGTGATGGTGTGTGTGTGTGTGATGGTGTGTGTGTGTGATGGTGTGTGTGTGTGATGGTGTGTGTGTGATGGTGTGTGTGTGTGTGATGGTGTGTGTGTGTGTGATGGTGTGTGTGTGATGGTGTGTGTGTGATGGTGTGTGTGTGATGGTGTGTGTGTGATGGTGTGTGTGTGATGGTGTGTGTCTGTGTGTGTGTGTGTGATGGTGTGTGTGTGTGTGTGCATGTGGTTGATATCTTTTGTCTTCTTTAATCTCTCTCTGTGTTTTTTAAGACAGAGTTCTCACTGAATCTGTCCCATTACTTTTCACTTGATAGTCTGAGAGCCACAGATCTACCTGCCTCCACCTTCCCAGAGCTGGGACTTCAAGTGTGTACCACAGTGCCACACCTATGTTCTTGGGTAACAGAGGTCACCCTCAGGTTCTCATGCTTGTACAGCACACACCAGCTATCTCCCTAGCCTTAGAATAGCATTGCTGGTCTTTAGTTCTTAACAAAGTTTTAATTACAAAGCTGTAGAAATCCTTTAATATTCATTTTCCTGTCTCAAGTACCATTCTCCTGATAGCCATGGTCTGGGATGAAAAGGTACAGAATATTAATGGATAAAGTTTCTTTAAAGCAATCTGTACTTTGGCAGAGAGCACCAAAGAACATCCTTTTGATAAGCAAAACACACTTTGAAATAAATTAGGCCAAAGGAATTAATCTTTTCTTCCAACTTTTAAAAGAATTTTGGGATTGGGCAATAGCTTTGTCCTACTTGTATTTATATGCTTAGCTAATTATATCTTAAACCTTCAAAACTTATATGGGAATCCATTAACAGTTCTTAAAAACTCATTATCTTCTTATCCTTTCTTATTATATCACTTCCCACCAGTTTCTTCCACAGACTTTCAGGACTAGCCAGTTTATTCAAGCCATTTGTAAAGATGGAAGCATCAGCCACAGATAAGAAGGGCAGTGTTGTAAATACTTCAAATTGAGGGACTTTTAGATAACAAAAGAATGCCTCTCTGAGGATTAACTTTAGGATTCTCCTCTATACTAGCTTCTGTCAGGCTTCAATAATTTGGTCTTTGGATAAAAGAGCATATGACTGTAAATTATTAGTCAAAGTCGAGTTAGAAAAAAAAACATTCTTTTAGTGAAACTCTCAGATGAACTAATAAGGAAAGCCATGTACACAAACGGTATCCTCCAGCCTTTGAGTTCAACTCCACTGTCAGCCCAGGTCAGACAAGTGAGGGCAGTAGGAACAGAGCGTGGTTGCCACGTTAAAATTCTCTAGCACCTCACAGAAACACATTACCTTAATGTAATGCATTACCATTTAGAAGTATTGTGCACAAGACATTGTTATTACTTTTTACATAATATCCTGACATCTATGTAATTTTCTTGCGTGTGTGTGTGTGTGTGTATGAATTGATTTTATTTGTTTAAAGAGTGAGGCATTGTTATTGCTATAACAAGTCAAAATGGTGCAGTTCTCTCTTACCAGTAAAGAATTCTCTAATGAGGAACTGGAGATTACCCAATGGAATACTGAGGCACAGTTTTGGACAGGGATATACTTTAAGTGTCTCACATTGACTCTAATTCATAAGCTTTTAGTAGTAAAGTCTTTCTACTAATGAATAGATAAGAAGTTTAGCCAGGAATTAAATATGAACTAGTGCTTGTAAATAAATAGCTTGCCTAACTTACTGAATAATGGCAGTCACTCAGCTCAACAGCCAAGGTTTGTATTTGTACTTGGTTAGCTCTGTTACAATATTTGTCCCACATGGCACTACAAGAGGCTCAATTGATTTCTTCTGCCCAAAGGCCTGTGTGGAGGTCTCACCCATGTTACCTCAGAACGCAGCCTTATTTGGAAGCATAGTCATTGCAGATACATTAATCAGTTAACTAAGGTGAAGAGCTAATCCAATATGACTTGTCTCATTTTCAAATGAGTGACTTTGGGAACAGGGAGTCACATGTGTGGGATGAAGATCACATGGACATGAAAGATGTATTCTGGATCATTCGTTTCAGGCTAAGACATCCAGCTATCCAACAAGCTGTGAGAAGCCAGGAGAGCCACACTGCATGGAATTTTTCTTACACTTTCACGAAGAGCCCTTTTCTGCCTACACCTCCATCTTGTGTTTCTAGTAACGAATTTCTAGTATTCGAGCAGCCTAACTTGGGATACTTCATTTTGGCAGTGCTCCGTCATAAAGGACAACCACCAATTAGAAGGTTTGTTTCTCTGTATCTCCAGAGCACTGGCAAGACTTCCTTTTGGTTAAGATTGAGTACACGGTGTAGGCATGAAGACGTTCTGTTCAGATGAATCTTTGTAGTTCCTAAAGCCACGTTAATATGTGAACAGGTTCTAATGAAAAAACACTATGATGGATTCCCTCCTGAAAACTCTACAGGTTAACATATGTGCTATTCTTTAAAAGTGGGAAGCTCCTAGTATCATTTTAAAAAACAAAATGGCTTCCAATCTGAGTACAATTGTTAAATTACACCTTTTCATTATGCAGTAAGCTTTTTGGTAAATGATTTGCCCAAATGCAAGCTAACATAAGTGCTCTTAGAACATTATGCTATGTTGGGCTGTGATGTTTGGCAGCTTATGTCCACTAAATGTGTTTTTGCCTTGTGATTACATCACCAGGCTGTGAGTTGAAAACTTTGGAACTAGTATGTTGCTTAAATGATGCAATCCACTGCACCTAAATGTCCAGAAACATCTGTTCACCTTCTTCAGATATTGAAGTCTTGCATTACTCAGCATGTTTATTTAATATGTGAGCTGTTTTCAAACCTTCCAGAAATGCAATAAATACCCATTTCAATTTCAAGTATATGATGTATATAAATGTTTTCTAGACGTTTGTCATAATGGACAATACTCCCACATACATTAGAATAATTAGCTGAAGAACAAAAGCATTTGTGTAGTCTTGAATACCGTGTGTGTGTGTGTGTGTGTGTGTGTGTGTGTGTGTGTGTGTGTGTGTAATCCTTCCTTTTGTGCCTAAGAAAACTCTTATGTAACTATTCATAGAAAGAAGCAAGGATTTTATCTGCTGTGGTGATTGGTTACCAAGAGAATCCCTTTCTAGGACTCGTTTGTGATGTTTATAAAGACTGACTTATTTTTTAAAAGCAGTGCTGAAGTGCTCTGTGATAGATATCTCACAGACAGAAGAAGGCTAATGATGGAAAAATAGAACCTTAGGGATTATGACACATGGCTGCTAAGGAGCAGGTGCTTTCGTGTGGCTAGTCAATGATGAGTTTGAATGAAATCTTTAGTCAGATGTCGTTGCCCTGCTGAATCAAAGCTCACTAAACCAAAGACAAGAAACTCAGAAACACAGGGCACCGGTAATGATTTTACAGACCTACAGGGACAGAATATAGCAGTGCACTCAAAAATTCACCCTAACCCAGTTACTCTCAAAGTGACTATTGTACCACGCACTGGAGGGAACCAGGGCACATCGACCAATACGCTCAATGTTCAGGCAGTACAGCGGAGGCCTATGGTCACAGCATGTGACTGGTCACAGCATGTGGCTGGAAATCTTCGCTGTGTCATCATCTCAGCATCACATTGCCTGTCCTCAGCTGCCACCACCCTTGGCCATACAGGGGTGCTGGATAGTATATGATCACTCTCCTTTCACTCCATGGTGACCCTGTAGTATAGAGTTCATTTCACCTGGCTTGTTGATAAGGAAACTGAGAATCAGCAAAACTCCTCCCCATGGTAACCTCACACATGGTAACCATGTGTGCAGCAGGGCTCTAACTCAAGCTCATGTGTGTTAGAAGTTGTGGTGGTTTGAAAGAAAGTGGCCCCCATAGGGAGTAGCACGATTAGAAGGTGTGGCCTCGTTGGAGGAAGTGTGTCACTGTGGGGGTGGGCTTCCAGGTCTCTTTTCTCGAGCTTCCCTCGTGTATCAGTTGACTTTCTGTTGCCTGAAAGATGTAGTACTCTCAGCTTCAGCACCAAATCTGCCTGCACACTGCCAGGCTCCCTGTCCTAATGGACTGAACCTCTGAAATGTCAGCAAGCCACCCTCAATAAGTGTTTCCTTCATAAGAGTCGCCATGGCCATGCTATTCACAGCAATAGAAAAACCTAAGACAGAAATAGAAGTCTTTTCTAGACTAGTCATCGTTGTACCTGCTGCTAGCCCAGTCTCCAGATCCAGATCCAGTACTGTCCAACCCATCTCTTCAGGAAAGTGTCTACAGCTTCTGCTTAGTGGCCTAGTGACTGCTCCATGTTCCATGACTATTATTCTGTGTCACAAATGTTACTTATTCTTTCTCTCCATAATACCATTCACAGCAGCTTAACACCCATTACCAGGGCCTTCAGAAGACAGGCAATTAATTAGACCTTCCTGCCACCAGCTATAAAAATGCCCTCCTAAACTTTACCTGTCATCTCAAGATACTTGCTACTGTTGCCAGCTGGTTGTGTCTTTTTTCAGTCCTTGGAATCTGGAGTCATGACTGTTTATGTCTAGGTTGGCTTTACTCAAGAACTTTGACAGCATTGTGTTCATGCAATTAAATGTGACTTTAGTGAGAGATGTGAATTTAGCTACCACGCTCTTCCTTCTTTGTCTTGGCTAACACTGTAGGATTTAAATCACATGACTGTATTGATGATGCTATGGAATGACAGTCTTGACCATAGCGTGACTGATGCCTCGAAGGTGGTTCCCCAACTGTTTCAAACAGCTCACACCAAACTTTCTTTGCCATCATAGTCACCGGGGCCAAAGGGGAAGTACTTGCTCTTGTGACCTAGCAACAGTACTCATATCCAGAGCAAAATAAGTCATGCCTTCCTTGGTGTAAATGCCACATGAAGGTCTGCTATGGTTGGCCTGAATGCCCTTTCTGTGGTTGTGTTTGAGGAGGCCACCCTGTGAATGCCAGGCAGGCAGAGTTGTAGAAGCAGAGGAGCCATAGTCACTGGCAACCATGGTAATGGCAGAGCAAAGTCTCAGAGCGAGCAAGCAAGGGTCAGTGTGACAGCCAAAGTAACAGCCACAGCTTGGATAGTGGTAGTGTAAGGGCAGGAGAGGCCTCAATGCCCAAGGTCTGAGGCACCCTCGGGCCTGGAGCTGTCACATCCTTCTTTGCCAGGGTCTTGGGAACTTTGACCAACTTTACACTTTGAAGTTGTTAATGAAAGTACTGTCAAGAGCTGGGAAATTCTAAATGGGCAGAGCTTCTGGTGCATCCATGGTTTATATGCTGGTAGAAGGAAAGGATGCCAGTTACCTGGTTGGTAGCACTTTTAGTAAAACACTTTTAATGTGGATCACAAACTGTGACTTTTGTTTCCTTAGCTGAGCATCATGTTTTCAAGAAATGCCGAGAAAAGTTTGAGAATTTTGGGTTTTTTCTCCTTCCTTCCTTCCTTCCTTCCTTCCTTTCCTTCCTTCCTTCTTTCTTTCTTTCTTTCTTTTCTCCTTCCTTCCTTCCTTTATTATTTTTTTTTTGTTTTGTTTTTGGAGAGTGTTTGGGCTATACCCCTCAGAGATCATTAGTGTTGAGAAATAGGCTGCAGACTGAAAATTTCTTTGTGAAGAATTTGTGTTATTCCCTTCTGTACAGCAGGTCTGTATTAATTTCTTAGTTCTGGGATCTGGGTCAAATTGTAGGCCTGGAAACATGCCAAAAAGCTCTATCCTGGGGTGCAACCAATCAAAGGCTATCAAGAAAAGGCAACTTACGAATTATATGTAGTCCTTTGTGTTTATTACGTAAACCAGTTAGAATATTGTTCTATCCCTCGTCCTTCTCTGCACTTACTGCAGTTTATATTTGAAACATTTGTTCCATTCCGGCTTCAGAAAGACCTTTGCATTCAGTCACTTTTCCAGCCATTCTCGAGAGAGAGGAGCTAATGGCCGCAGATCAGCATGGAGATTTCAGAGCGGCTCATAGGCTGATGACCCAGTCCCAGTTCTGCTCAGATTTCTGAATCCTATTTGGATCTCAGCCAATGTCACTTCAAAGCCACCTTCTACTTTGCCACGTTGATTGCAGGGCCCAATGGTGCTGGCTCACTCCTGGAGGGTTGGCACACATTCACACAGGCAAGCCGGAAGGGAACTCAGGTGCCTTCAGGGCACAGAAAAAGGTAGTGTTTTTGGTTGTTAGGGATTCTTTTTCTTTTTCTTTTTCTTTTCTTTCTTTCTTTTTTTTTTTTTTTTTTTTTGAGTGGTACTGTGAATCAAACCCAGAGCTCTGCACATTCTAATTAATTCACTACTGCTATGCTGATGCCCAAGACCCCAGTTTTAAACAAGCGCTTTATTGTAATTCAAAGATTAATGGTGTCAAACATTACAGTGTGTTCTTGGTAATGGCTCCGTGACAATCTACTTTTATCTCAAAAGTCCCACTAAAAATCTTTTGAGACAAATGGAACTTTGACTGTATTGGAGTCCGCTAATGTTTAAAGCCCTGATAGACCTATACACCAGGGTATCATTTTCATATTGCAACGTGAAAAGCATTTTTTTTTTTCTCTCACCAGGTGCGATGGTGTCTGCCCTTGGCAGGCAAGGATAAAATGGCAGGGACAAGGCAAGTCTGACCTCCACAGAGAGATCTGTCTTAACAACCAAAATCAATGAACAACTGAACAGTTTTTACAATGGAGCTGAAGTTGCATCTTATGAGTAAGTGGGAAATCCTTTTCATGATTCCTTGCGCGCACTCCGAGTCGAAGGAGACATCTAGACACACTGAGGAGAAAACAAAGCAAGACACTTGGCCAGTGGCCCAGGTGTTTGGGTGAGGTTAGCCGGGCTGTAGGGGGAGTGGACTAGGAGTGAGTGTTGGACTCACAGAAGTGGGATGGATGAGGAACGGGGAAGGTAGTGTCTTAGTTACCGTTCTGGTGTTGTGAAGAGACACTGTGGCAAGGGCAGCCTGGAAAGAATCTAATCGCAGGGCTTGCTTACAGTTTTGGAGGGCGAGTTCATGGTTATCATTGTGGAGAGCCCGGCTACAGGCAGGCCTTGGGTGCTGGAGCCACAGCTAAGAGCTAACATCTGAAGGCAGAGAGGGAGAGCCTCGACCTGCCAGGGCATTTGGAACCTTGAAGCTCACTTCCAGTGGCACTCCTGCAGCGACAAGGCCACGCCTTCTAATTCTTCCCCCCAAAGAGTTCCATCCACTAGGGATCAAATATTCAGATATATGAGCCAATGGATGTGGGGGGGGGGCATTCTCATCCAAACTACCAAAGACAGTGAGAGGTGTAAGAGAACTGTAACTTAAAGCATTGGAGCAGATGCTTGGGATTACAAGAGAAAGGGGGAAGGTAAAAACCAAAGTGTCGCTTTTGTGCTAAACTTTGAGGGATACCAGATTCTACATACATTGTTTAGTAAAAGACATAAAAGATTAGAGTTGGAAACTTCAATATGAAGGAACTGTTTGTGAATAATACGGTAGAAAGTATCTATAAGAAGAACAAGATCATGGCATAGAACATGGATGCAATAGGCTAAGGTTGCATATCACACATCTGCAATCGAATAATCAGCAAGGCCACATTTCATAAAATGAGGTATTAGCACCCTTGACACTGTGCCCAGCAGACACACAGCACCTTTCTCCAGCATCAGTTTTATTTGAAATACTTACAGTGAAATTTAAATGGTCTCACTGAACACTTTAAAGTTTATTGTAACAGAGAACAGAACAAAAGTCTTGGTAAAATTTTCCAATAGCGTCTTTGGTGAGTTGCTTTTGATTATACTGTATAGTCCATCGGTAGGTATCTGGAATCCTTCAGCCATTAAAGGGAGGTCTGTGGACAAGTTTGAGAAGTTGGAATGTTGATCTGTCCAGTGTGCAGACTACTGGGGCAGTAGCAGAAAAACCAAACGCAGCGGGGAGAAGTATTCCTCCCTGGGACTGGCCACGATCAGAGAACTAGGGATACCAGCATGTTCCTATAAACAGTGAAAATGGCTGTGCCGTGGTGGCACACGCCTCTAATCCCACACCTGGGAGGCAGAGGCAGGAGGATCACTGTGAGCTGGAGGCCAGCCTGGTCTGCAGATGGAGTTCCAGGACAGGCTCCAAAGCTACACAAAGAAAGCCAGTCTTGAGAAACAAAAAACAAAAACAAACAAAACAAAAACCCTCAAAAAAAAAAAAAAAAAAAAAAAAAAAAAAGAAAAGAAAAGAAAAGAAAAAAGAAACTAACAAACCAAACTAACAAACAAGCCCCCCAAACCCCCTCAAAGAAAAACAACAACAACAACAAAAAGCCCACCACACTGAAAATGCCCCCCTTCCCACCCCCCATATTTGCCTTGACTCTCACAATCCTTTGTACTTGGATACATTATAGCTGTTTTAGATTTGGAGTCTGAAGCCAGATCAGCAGACCATGTGCCAAAGCCACAGTGTCACCAGCTCAGGGATTGGGTGTGGCTGGAAATGCCACAGCTTGGGAGACTTGGAGGCAATCAGTGCGGGCTCACCAGGAGGCAAAGCTTGGCCAACACAGAAAGGCAACAAAGGCGGATGCCACTACTTATTGGTTGTTTGAGACTGAAGGGATTTCATGGATTTTGTATCGAGTGAGATCTTTACTGCTCCCAGGTGTGGTTCAGGGGAAGGACTTACTGTAGACTTGAGGGAGAGTACAACCAGAGGCTTCTAGAAGAGTCCAGAGCTGGGCGAGAAAGTAGTAGACTAAACATGGCCAGCAGGTTGGGCCTGACCTCGGGGTCAGGGGTGGATAAAGAGAGGCAGACCAAGAGAGGAAGACAAAAAGAGAGAGCACATGGCAGAAATAAGCTAGGGAAGGGATGCCCAAGAGCTGGAGAAGTTTAGGGTAGGGGTGGGGTGACAAGAGCTACAGATACTGAGTGACCCTGGAGGCCAGCCAGTACTTTTGGAATGCTAATGGCACCACAGTTAGCCATTTGTCTGAGTTTCCTTTGAACCTGAAACATTTAACCAACTCACTGAACCTTGTTAAAAATTGAAATTTTTCTCTCTCCATTCAGTGTCCTTGTTTTGTGTTTTACTTACTCCCCTTAAGGAAGCATCGCGAGACATGCACTTAAAGGTATTGCAATAAACTGCATTGTATTGGTCATAAATGAACTTACCTTTTCCCCACACGGTCTATACAAGGCAAAGAATGAACTCAAGCAAAGCATAGCTGCCTGCCCCTGCCTTCATCACTGCCTGCATCGGCAAGGATTTGTGGCAATTCCCCGTCGTCTACACATCCCTGGTTCTCTGGGGTCTGTACGCATGCTCCATCACTTGATGAGCCCTTTCCTGTCAGGATTAAAGAGACATTTTCACTCTCTGTACAGACTTGAATTACTAAGGCTGTTGCTATTGTGCATAAAGTCTTGCCAAAAGGCTAGCTACATTTCCTACATTCCAATATGGTTTTTTTTTTTTTTTCTTTTTTTTTCCTTTTCTACTAAGGCTTTGGGATCCACAGTTCAGCTGTATCAAATTAACTTGTGAATCAAATTAACTTGTGAAAGCTGTTTGCTTTCAGATGGATGGAAAGGGTAGTCTAGATTGGAAATGTTAGGATACATGCTGTTTACACCCACACCCTGAGAGGTCAGTGTTTTATCAGGTGCAGAATGACTATCAGAAGATTTGGGTATGACATAGATCAGCAAAGTAAGAGGCAAAGGCTTGGTAGAAGGTACTGCCCTTTACGGACCCATTGACAGCAAGTAGTAGTATTCACTATCTGGAAGCCAATATTGAATAGATGCCGGCAGGAGTAGATGCCAGGAAATAATCAAATTGAGGGCTGAAATCAATAAAGTAGAAACTAGGAAAACAATACAGAGAATCAATGTAACAAAGAGTTGGTTCCTTGAGAAAATCAACAAGACAGACAAACCTTTATCCAAACTAACCAAAGGCCAGAGAGAGAATATACAAATTAACAAAATTAGAAATGTAAATGGAGACCTAACAACAGACACTAGGGAAATCCAGAGAATCTTCACGTCATACTTTGAAAACTAGTACTCAACAAAATTCAAAAATTTAAAGGAAATTGACAATTTTGTAGATTCATATCACTTACCAAAGTTAAATAAAGAACAGATGAGCAAGTTAAAAAGAACTACAAGCCCTAATGAAATAGAAGCTGTCATCAAAAGTCTCCGAACCACCCAGAGAAAGATTGTTTCAGTGAAGAATTCTACCAGAAATTCAAGGAAGAGCTAATACCAATAATCATCAATGTGTTCCACACAATGGAAGCAGAAAGATCATTGCTAAACTTTTTTTTTTTTTTAAATGAGGCTACAATTACCTTGGTACCCAAACCACACAAAGACACAACGAAGATAGAGAATTACAGACCAATACCCCTCATGAACATTGATGCAAAAATGCTCTATAAAATACTGGCAAATTGAATCAAAGAACTCATCAGAGAAATCACCCACCATGACCAAGAAGGCTTCATGCCATGGATGCAGGGATGGTTCAACATATGAAAATCCATCAATGTAATCCACCATATAAAAAAACTGAAAAAGAAAACCATATAATCATTTCACTAGATGCTGAAAAAGCCTTTGACAAAATTTAACACTCCTTCATGATAAAGGTCTTGGAGAGAACAGGGATAACAGGAACATGCCTAAGCATAATACAAAGCAATATACAGCAAACCAACAGCCAACCTCAAACTAAATGGAGAGAAACTCAACATGATTCCTCTAAAATCAGGAAGAAAACGAGGCTGTCCACTCTCTCCATATCTCTTCAATATTGTACTGGAAGTTCTAGCGAGAGCAATAAAAGAAATCAAAGGGATACAAATTGGAAAGGAAGAACTCAAACTTTCACTATTTGCAGATGATATGATAGTTTACATAAGTGATCAGAAAAAATCTACCAGGTTACTCTTACAGCTGATAAATACCTTCAGGAAAAATGGCAGGATTCAAGATTAACTCAAAAAAAAAAAAATCAGAAGCCCTAATATATATAGATGATAAAGGGACTGAGAAAGAGATCAGAGAAATACCACCCTTTACAATAGCCACAAACAACATACTTTCTCTTGGGGTATCACTAACCAAACAAGTGAAAGACCTTTATAACAAAAAATTTCAGTCTTTAAAGAAAGAAATTAAAGAAGATACCAGATAATAGAAAGATCCCCCATGCTCTTGGATAGGTGGGATCAACATAGTAAAAGAGGCAATCTTGCCAAAAGCAATCTACAGATTCAATGCACTCCCCATCAAAATCCCAGCACAATTTTTTATAGACCTTGAAAGGACAATACTCAACTTTATATGAAAAACCAAAAGGCCCAGGATAACCAAAACAATCCTATACAATATAGGAACTTCCAGAGGCATCACCATCCCTGACTTCAAGCTCTATTATAGAGCTATATTCTTGAAAACAGCTTGTTACTGGTACAAAAATAGACAGGGAGACCTGTGGAATCCAACTGAAATCCCTGATGTCAACCCACACACCTATGAACACCTGATTTTTGACAAAGCAGCTAAAATTATTCAATGGAAAAAAAAGCATCTTCAACAAATGGTGCTCGAACAACTGGATGGTGGTGTGTAAAAGACTGCGCAGAGAGTCATATCTATCACCATGCACAAAACTTATGTCCAAATGGAACAAAGTCCTCAACATAAATCTAGCCACACTGAACCTCTTAGAAGACAAAGTACCCTTGAAAGAATTGGTACAGGAGACTGCTTCCTGAGCATAACACCAGTAGCACAAACACTGAAATTGACAATTAATAAATGAGACCTCCTGAAACTCAGAAGCTTCTGTAAGGCAAAGGACACAGTAAAAAAGACAAAACAGCAGCCTATAGAATAGATCTTCATTAACCCCACATCTGACAGAGGGCTGATATCTAAAATATACAAAAAACTTAAGAAGCTAGTCACCAAAACACCAAGTAATCAGCTAAATAGAGAATTCTCAATAGATGAATCTAAAATGGCTGAAAGACACTTAAGAAAGTGTTCAACATCCTTAGTCATCAGGGAAATGCAAATCAAAATAACTCTGAGATGCTATCTTACTCCTGTCAGAATGGCTAAAATCATAAACACCAATGACAATTTATGCTGGGGAGGATGTAGAGAAAGGGGAACACTCCTCCACTGCTGGTGGGAGTGCAAACTCATAGAGCCACTTTGGAAATCAGTATGGTGGTTCTTCAGGAAAATGGCTATCAGTCCAGTACAAGATCCAGTACTTCCACTCTTAGGCATATACCCAAAAGATGCACATTCATACAACAAGATTACTTATTCAACTATGTTCATAGCAGCATTATTCCTAATAGCCAGAACCTGGATGCAACCTAGATGCCCCTCAGCTGATGAAAGGATGGAGAAAATGTAGTACATTTACACAATGGACTACTACTCAGTGGAAAACAAAACAAAAAAGAACAATGGAATCTTGAAATTTGCAGGCAAATGGATCGCACTAGAAGAAACCATCCTGAGTGATGTAACCCAGTCATAAAAAGAGGAACATAGTATGTACTCATTCATATATGGATTTTAGACATAGAGCAAAGAATTACCAGCCTGGAATCCACACTGTCAGAAAAGGTAGGAAACAAGGAATACTCTACAAGGGATATACATGGTTTCCTGGAGAAGGGAAAAGGGACAAGATCTCCTGAGCAAATTGGGAGCATGGTGGCAGGGTAGAAAGATTTAGGAGAAAGAAAAGTGGAGGAGGGGAGAGGAGGGCATGAGGGAGAGGGAAGATTGAGTCAATGAAAGAATAGAGCAGAGCAAGAAAAGAGATACCATAACAGAGGGAGCCATTATTTATAGGTGTAAAGAGAAATCTGACACTAGGGAAATGTCCAGAGATCTCCAAGGATAACCCCAACTAACAATCAAAGCAATAGTGGAGAGGCTGCCTTAAATGGCCTTCCCTGATAATGAGATTGATGGCTACCTCATACGCCATCCGAGCCTTCATCCAGTAGATGATGGAAACAGGAGCAGACACCCACAGCTAAACACTGAGCCGAACTCCTGGAACCCAGTTTCAGAGAGGGAGGAGTGATGAGCAAAGGGGTCAAGACCAGGCTGGAGCAACCCACAGAAACAGCTGACCTGAACAATGGGAGCTCATGGTTTTGTAGGAGGAAGTGAAGCTCTACTGGGGTGGGCTTTGTGGTCTCTTAGAATCAAACTATGCCCAGTGTCACCCCACTTCCGGTTGCCTGCAGATCAAGATATAGGACTCTCAGCTCCTTATCCAGTATCCTGACTGCCTGCATGCCACCATGTTTCCCTCCATGATAATAATGGATTAAAATTCTGAACCTGTAAGCTCACAAATTAAATGTCTTCCTTTTTAAGAGCTGTAGTGGTCTTGGTATCTCGTCACAAAAACAGAAACCCTAAGCAAGACAGCTGGTATCTATCACCTTTATTGAGCTAAGTCAACAGCATGATGTTTTTACCTTTTATGAGAATGTTCTTCAGCAGTTGTGATCAGTGTCTTTATTTATCTCCACTATCCACGTTTAACATCCTGAGTAAGCATATTTTTGCACTAACTGTGGGCACTCAGTCTTCAATGTCTTCCTATTCCTTCTGGAGATGTTCAAGAGACAGACCGTACCTTGCAAAGGCACAGTTGACTGACAGGCAGCAGGCAATTCCCACCCGGTGGCGATGGGCACCCATGTCTCTTTTGGGGTCTCTTCACCGTGTCTTGCAGCCTGGGAGTCATTAGTGAGCACCAGGAAGAAGGAGGCAGGACACCTCCTAAGTCCTTGCCCCTAGAGTTGCCCGGTGCCCCACTTTAAATCAAAAGCAGTAGCTGTCCGTCTTCACTGAGCAACTGACCTTTCATGTAAATTTGTTCTAAATTTATACTCCACCAGTGTTACACTGGAGACTCAAGATAGGGCTATAATAGCAACTGTTTGACATTTGTTAATCTCTGGCATTCAAAAAAGAGAGGTTGCCTCCCTTGAGCAATTTGCCATCTACGATGTAGAGAGAAAAGTTAAATGGGAGTGATATTTCAACATTTACACTAAAAAAAATTCTAAATGGTATCTTTTGACAGTGCGGGGTAGGGGCCCAGCTGCGTGTCCATCCTCCTTGCTCTGCACCAGGCTCCCCTCCCATGCTCCTTAGAGGGTCTCACCTCACAAGGCGTCCTGCTGTCTGAATTTGCAGATGGGAGCCCGCGATTCAAGGGCAGTCGCCTTGCTCAATGACCCCCAGCTGAAGAAGAGTAGGGCCTGGTGAATCTCAGGCCTGTGTACTCACCCACCGCAATGCACTGTAGGCACCCGCTTGTTGTTCCGTGTAAAGGTGGGAGAGGATGAGTGTAAAAACAAAAACAAAACAGAAAATGGAACAAAGGGACCCAGGAATCCAAAGGGAAAAGAGAAAGTCTGCCTGTAGACCAGCTCAGTGTGGGTGGTGAGGGCAGAGTGTTGGGACAAGAGGCTGGGTCCCTTGGTTCCTTGTTCTTGCAGAGTTCAGGGGCTATCTAGCCTCTTTCGAATCTAATCCTTCTCACCTTCTCAGTTAAAACATCAAAGCCACATGGACTCCAGCTCTGTGCTTTGTTGTTGGTTGTTTTCCTTCTTTGCTCTTTGGGGGCGACCACCCAGCTCCCGGATAATCACTTCTTCTTTCTTATGAATGCCTGGCCTCAGCTTGGCTTGTTTCTAGCCATTTTGCCTCTGGGCTCTTACTTTTCTCTACTTCTGTATATCCTTTCACACCTTCTTATTCCATGTCTGGCTGTGGCTGGATGGCTGGTGCCCGGCACCCTCCTCACCTTCTTTTCATGCTCGATCTTCTTCTCCTCATTTCTTCTCATTCATTTCCTCTGTCTGCCAGCACCGCCTGCTTCTCTCTCCTGCATTCAGCTCTTTATTAGACCAATTCAGGCAAAGTGACACAGCTTCACAGAGTCAACAAAATGAAACATAAAAGAATGCAGCACATCGTTGCATCATTAAATATTCCACAGCATAAGTGAATGTAATACATCTTAAAATAATATTCCACAGCTTATTGAACAGAATTTCCTTTCTGTGGATCTGATGTTTACATTCATTCAACTAGAATTTTTTTTAGGTCAGTTGTCATTGCTGGGATATAATGGCTGTGAAAGTGTCTGCCAATAATTTACAATATTAAAGCATTTACACATCCATATCCACACACAACCATTTACAAAAGCATTATCTTCTGGGGTCTACTTAAGTGGAAATTATAAATGTCAAAATACTGTACTACCAATGACAACCACTAGATGGCAGGATGCCAACACTTTTGACTTGCTGTTTTTCTAATGCCTGCATTACTCAGGAGATTGTCTTCACAATCCTTCCCTTCTCTTTGGTGAGGTGGGCCCTTTAAAAAAAAAAAAAATATTTTCATGCATATCTATCCATCATAAGTGGGCAACTATTCCACTTGCAGAAATGTATTCTTACTGTACATAATTCAAATAACATTACTTGACTCAAGTAATTTTGGGCATTTTGAGACTAAAAGGATCTTTATTCTAAAACTCTAAGATTATAGACTACTGGGAATTATTTGTATGCCAGTTAATTATGGGCAAATACTGTTACTTTCTTCCGTGAAGGAGGATGAAGAAGTCAGCCTGCTCGTTGGCCCTGAACCTCAGAACTTCCTGGGGAAGGAAAGGAAGGACGGTTCTGTGTTCATTTCCAAGGGTATTTGAAAAAGCACAGTGGAATCCACACTGCCTGGAGCTGACTGGACTCCGGAAAACAAGACAGAAACAATCATCTCAGCCGAGCTTTCCATATCACAGGATTAAAAGCTTCAATGAGCTTAACTTTAAATAGGATTTGAGGAAATCCTAGATGAAAGTGGGGTCCTGTTCATAGATCTCTGCAACTATCCCATGTAATCTGCTTAGATTTACAGTATTTTCTAATTTTGTACTAGTGATAAGATTTTAGGAACAGCTACTTGCAATGAGAGAATGTAGAAAAAAGTATGAAAATCAAATTTATCTGAAAATGGGTAAGATTATAAGGCTTTTTATCATTACTTTTCCTAGAAAGATTTTTTTATTACTTTTGTTTAAAATGTTATTTCTTGTTTTTAGAGTTCTTTACATATATAAATGCCCTTTATATGCAACGTTTGATATCAATCCCAGCTTTGAAATATAGTGCGCAGATTTGCGGAGTGCTCAGGAGCTGGGTCTGCCTTGCCTGTTAGTGCCAGAAGCTAGCGGAACTGGGCAACTTTGGACTGGGGCCTCAGGGTCCGGTGGCCTCTTATTTGTCAGCATCCAGAACTGAGGCAATGTGGAAACTTAGGAGGGAGACTCACTTTTGTTTGCGAGGTGGCTGGTCCCACACCCATATCAGTATGGCACCACTAACTGGATTCTGTGTGTTATCGTGTATGTGTGTGTATGAGAAAGAGAGAGGGAGATGGGGAGGGGGTGAGGAAGAGGAGAGAGAGGGGGGAGGAAGAGACAGAGGCAGAGGAGAGGGAGAGTGAAGTTGGGGGAGGGTGGGTCCCAGAGGTTGTTGAGGACAAGAAAGAAGTAAATGTGATCAACATAAATTGCAAAGAAATGCAGTGGTTTGGATGACAGTGTCCTCCATGGCTCATAAGAAGTTGCTGAAAAGACTTCCTACATGCTAAGCAGCTGAAATTGTAAGCAAGCCCCCATGAGTTGCCACGGTCATGTGGTCATGGTCTCTCTTCACAGCAATAGAACAGTGTCTAAGATGATGATGACATCCAGTAAGCAGTTTTCAAATAGTAAAAAGGAAATTAAGGCTCTGCCAAGAGGTGACATTTTTTAGCCCATACAAGTCAACATTAAATTGTTTCAATAATTTATTTTTTCTCTGAAGGAAACAACTTTATGGAAATTAGCTAACACTAATCTATTTATTTGTAGGGCATTATAAAAATAAAGGATTTTCAAATATTTTGTCATATGTTTAATTTTTCTGGAAACAGCAAAGTGCTCAAGCAGAGAACAAAAGCCAGAGTCAGGTCATTGCATGAGTTTGAGGGAATGGTCTTCTAGAGGTCTATTAGTAGACTGTTTATTTATGTCATTGTTTGTGGTTAGTATACACCTATGACTTGATAGTGTCTGAGTGATACTGTGTTTGGGTTAGAAGTTATCACAAGGATCCAGAAGTTCCTTTTCATATAACCAAAGATAATTCTGTTCTTAGTCCATCAATTTATCATTGAAACAAGGACAAGATCTAGATAAGACTTCAGTTCTGGAAATATTAATATCCCATTTGCAGATACTATACTTAAAAATTGCAAAGCTTTTCTGTCTTAGAACTGTCTTTGATTGTTGACTTACAAATCAAAATTTGTCCTTAGTCACACACAACTGATTTCACACAACATTTGCACTGATTTGAAAATAGAAAGTGCCTTTTCCATTTCCCAGTTCGTTCCCTAGTTTTGCATATCTTAGTGGAGAGAACAATTTTCATAAAAGTGAGGAAGGACTGTCTACCTGTCATAGTTTCAGATACTCATCACACTCTGTTAGACATTTAGTTCTGTGGTATGTCTGTCCCTTTTACTTAACATATGACAGCACCTAATACAATTAGGGTATCAGTGTCATTTAGTTGTATACCTTTCACCTTTGATAACATTTCCATTGGAGTTTAGGAATTTATTAAGACTGGAATCTGAGAACCAGATTATCATTGCCATCTTTGGTATCGTTGTCAATTTAAGCAGTGTTTATTCATTTTTGTACAAAAATCTTCTGCACATAAGTGGAGATTAGAGGACAACTTCAGGGAGATGGTTCTCACTACCCACAATGGCTCTAGAATCTGCAAACAAATTTAGGTCTCCAGGCTTCTCAAAAAAATAAGAAAATTTAAAAAAAGCCTTTTTTGCCGAGCCTTCTTGTTAGCCCTATTAATTATGCTTTATGTACATTATATCTTACATTTTGTTTCAAACCAGTCTTAATATTTAACTCTCCTGCCATTACACCAGTCTTAATTGCTCTCAATATATATTCATTAGTCTTTAGTTTTAATTCCTTTGTTAGCATGATTTATTAAAGCACTTGAGTAACATTTTGCAGTGTTCTTACAATAGCTTGATTTTCTAACTTCTATTTAATAAACATCCTTTATTTGACCATTGATGTTTTTGTGATAGAGTGCTTAGTTCCTTAAATTCCACTGAGAACATAAAGCAGATGTCGTGAGGGACATGCTTCATATTTCTAGTGGTGAAATTTCCCCCAAAACATGTTCTTGTAGCTTTAAATGCTGTTGTTTTTTAATTTAACATCTATTAATACACACATTCGCATTTACCTATCCTAATGGTTGTATTTATACCCATTGCAGTGAATGTGTGAACTAACTGATTCTATTAGGACCTTATCTCATTGGATTTTGAACTTCAAAGCTGATGGTTGAACGATGGCTCAATCAAACTTTCTTGTAAACAGAAGGCATTAATTACTTTGTCTGTCCAGCCTTTTGATAAAGCTTTCATTTTGATCATTCAGAGTATTCGTTGTCTCATTTCTCATAGAGAAAATGAAAGGAAAATAAAAGCACCTTGAGTACAGTGCTCTGTGATCCTTATAATCACAGTTGTCTCTTAGTATGACCCTCCCATCTCTAAACAGAGCACCCAATAGCAACTTTAACTCTTATGTTAGATAAAAGAAAGAAAGAAAGAAAGAAGAAAGAAAAGTTACAAATAGAAGAAATTAGAGGAGGAGAAGATTCTGGATGTCCTAGAGGTTAGTCTCCTTCCTCTAGAGTAGAGAAAAACAAGTTTAATGTTGGAATTGGTACATGTGACTCAGAGGAGCACTGTAGCAAAACAAAAGACTAATGATCTCCAGGTTTAATTAATTTCATCCTTCATGAGACAAAATAGTCAGAATTACCCAATTATAATGTTCCTTGTTTGTCCTAAAGAAACTTCTGCCTGTGCATGCACAGCCAGTTTGATCAACTTGATACGGAATTGCACATATTCCATTTTGAACTTTAGCCTAGGTGTCGGACTTGGGACTTGGGAAAGCCTTGGCCAAGCACTGATAATATAGAGGATATGGATGATTGTCTTCTGCAGTTTAGATATGCAGCACCTCCTTATACCTTTCAGGTTTCTGTAGCTACGTCATTACATTGTGCACTATCACTAAGCATTCTTGCTTACTGATCCTGCTATGGCTTTGAAATGAAAAGTGTCTTAGTTTTTTTTTTTTTTTTTCCCCTGTGAGTTCTGAGGACCAACACTGCTTGTCCCTCTGTGGATTGATATCCCTTTCTTGGTTACCTGCCTAGCACCTTATACCCTCCAGGGAAAGTCATCTCCTGTAACAAAGACTAGATGGAAATCATACCCTTAAAGTCAAAGATTATTTTTCTGATAGGCACCTTCAGAATCTCCTGCCTGTCTCTCTGTTTCTTTATAGGAAAGGAAAGTGTGTCACTCACAGCAGGTAACCTCTGACAGTGTTCTAGTCCCTCACAGTTATTTAGTCTACATTGCCAAATGCATATCTCTTAACACCGGGGAACAAGTTCTGTTCCAGCATAATGGTTAAACCTAGCTCATGGTCAAGCTTATATCACTGTTAAACCCTTATTTTCCTTATCTTATCTACTATGTGAAAATGAGAAAACACCAGCTAGGTATAGTTTTAGTCAGGTTTACAATTGCTGTGATAAAACACATGGCCAAAAAGCAAACTGGGGAGGAAAAATTTACCCAGCTTATTCTTCCACATCATAGATCATCACTGAAGGAAGTCAGGACAGGAAACTGTAGGAGCTGATGCAGAGGCCATGGAAGGGTGTTGTTTACTCCTCTGCTCCTTTTGACTCACTCAGAGTGCTTTCTTATAGTACCCTGGTCCACCATCCCAGAATATAGAGTACCACCCACAATGATCAGCGCACTTACATATCAGTCACTAATCAAAAAATCAAAAAAAAAAAAAAGTCTTACATAAGCATTTTCTCAATTGAGGCTCCCTCCTCTCTGACTCTAGCTTGTGTCAAGTTTATATAAAATTAATGAGTATAATTACATTATTTTATTCATGGGATATACCAAGAAGTTTGTGACTTCTCATTCTAGCCATTCCCACAAACACAAAAGAAACAGCTGTCAATAACTAAGGTGGCTTTACATTAAAAATACAATTTAAAGCTGATTTGTTCTGGTGAATTTCATTAGAAAATTCCAAAACAAGTCATTATTTTTTTTGTCTAGAATAAAAGAATGCCTTATTTCTCCCCATTATGACTCTGGCTTTTCCATAAGAGAGCCAAGGTGACCTTATCACTCTCTTATATGTCTTCCTTCTCCCCTCCCCTCCCCTCTCCTCCCCTCTCCTCCCCTCCCCTCCCCTTCTTCCTCCTCCTCTCCCTTCTCCTTCCCTCCCCTCCCTTCCCTTCCTTTCCCCTTTTTGATTTTACAAAGCTGGGGATGTAACTCAGGGCCTTGGGCATGCTAACCACATTTTTTTAAATCAATGAACATCTCTATCCTGGCCTACTATTTAAGCTTGTACTCAGACTCAGGCTTCCACATTTAGTTTCACCACCAGCTCCTGTCCTCTCCGTTATTGTGGTCCATTCTGAATGACCTTCCAAGTTTCAGAAGGCATTATATACTAAATCCTTTCATCTGGAACCTTTCTTCACTCTGTAGATACACGCAAAACATAGATTAAATACAACCATATGTGTTCTGTGAACATAAATTAGTTCGTGAGAGCTTACTAATATTTTCCTCAGATAGACAAGTGGCTGAGTTGGATTGCAATTCAGTGAATGAAAAAGATTCAGTGTCCATCAGGAGACTTGTTTGACAATGTCTCAGTTGTGAAGATACACAGAAGCTACTGAAGACATTTCTTTTCAGATAAGATTTATGGGACTGGAAGCATGAATCAGTGAGTAAGAGTACTTGCTGTTCTTCAGAAGACCTGGGTTCAGTTCTGAGCACCCACAAGAAGGATCACAACTATCTGTAACTTCAGAATCAGAGGGTCCAATGTCCTCTTTTGAACTCTATAGAAACCAAGCATGCCCATGATACACAGACATACATGGTGGCAAAGCACTCATGTGTGTAAAATAGAAAAACTTAGAATTTGTAATAGGATTAAATTATGATATATAAAAGGATAATTTGGTTCATGGATAACAGGATAATTAAATCAAACTGGTTACCATTTCATTAATGTCTTCATTTATTCTTTGAGAATATTATACAATATATTTTTTATCATATTTTCCCCTCCCAACTCTACCCAAATCATCTCAGACCTCAACTTCAGTTTTTATATCTTTTAAGCTTCCCCTCTCTCTCCCTCTCTTTTCTTTGTTTCTTTCTGTGTTTCTGTCTCTGTCTCTCTCTCTCTCTCTCTCTCTCTCTCTCTCTCTCTCTGTGACACTTTGGAGTCTGATTTGTGTTGGCCAACTGTTCTTGAGCATGAACCCTGACCTGGAATGTGGTTGATATATGCGGTGTTACTTCACTGAAGAAATCTGAATTTCCCTCTCCCAATTTGCAAATATTATTTGCAAATGAACTTCTAATAATTCATATGTACATGGTTATGGTCTGAAAATGTTTTCTTGAAGTCATCCACCACCATTAGCTCTTAAAATATTTCCACCTCTTTTTCTGCCTAGATGTTTGAGCCTTGAAGGAAGGAATGTAATAAAGAATCCCATTTACAGATGAACCTGCCAAAATTTCTCATGTTTTTTCCCTTGTCCAGTTGTGGGTCTCTGTGCAAATTACCATCTACTGCAACAAGAATCTTCTCCAATGAGTCTTGAGGGTTCACTGGTCTAAGAATATAACAATATGTCATTAACAGTCAGGTACGATTATGTTTAATTAGCATAATAATAGTAGATCAAATATAGAGATGAAATTTTCATTGTGGTACCTTTCCATATTGTCATATCTTCCTGGATTACCTTTAAGAACCTCTTACTAATCAGATGATGACAGAAATGTGATGTTCTACATCAGACCCTGGACTAAAGTATCTAATCATCAACTTCAGTGAGTCAAACTGCAATTGATGCCGCACCTACTTTAAAAGGCTCTTATTTTTCTCCATTTATAATCTCTTTAAAATGAAATAGTTTATAGAGATATTAGGAAGCAATTTATTGGAGAATATGTATTTATTTTAATCAGTGTGGAGAACTAACATAATAACTGTAATCCATCAACTGGATTTAGCTATATTTTGTGTGTTTTTTGTTTGTTTAAAGATTAAAATCTTTTGCAGTTCATTAACTATGTTTGGTACAGTTTCCTCTCTTTTAAATTCAGTTTGAAGTTGAATAAGTTATCTTTCACAGATAGTGTTACTCTTTACTCTGGCTCCAGACATAGTATCTAATATTTCTATCCTATGGTCACATGAAATCTGACATAATTTTTATGTTTCTCAAAATCTGTATATATTCTACCACCTTTATGATTCTCAAAAATGAATTTTAACCTACATTCTTTGTTTTATTTTTCCCAGTGTTGAAGATTGAAACCATTGCGCTGTGAATTCTAGACTACTATTCTACTACCAAGCTACACTTTTCTTGTGTAACTTAATTGTTTTGTTTAGAGAGGTTTTTTTTTTTTTTTCTTTATGTGTTTGGGTCTTTACTTGCATGTATGCTTTTACACTATGTGCATGAGTTCTTGTGGAAGCCAGAAGAGAGCATCAGATCTCTTGAGACTGGAGTTATGGATGGTTATGAGTCAATATATGGGGGGGTAGAAGCCAAACTTAGGTCCTCTGCATGAGAAGCAAGTGCTCTTCGCAGCTGAGCCATCTTGAGAGCTCTCCTTCTTTATATTTTAAGAGTCTTGAGTCAAAATTATGGATCAGTTGTTCAGAGCACTTGCTTCTCTTTCAGAAGACCAAAGTTTGGCTCCTATCACCTGTATCAGGAGGCTCATAAACCTGTTCATGGACACCCAAACACATGTTTCATAGTCTTACACAGCAGACACACATACACATATAAATAAAATACATAATTTAAAACAAAGTATTAGTAAGTTATTCAGGCTGGCCATGGACTTGTTCCTTCTACACTATGCTCCTAAGTAGCTAGAGTTGCCATCTCTCTCTCTCTCTCTCTCTCTCTCTCTCTCTCTCTCTCTCTCTCTCTCTCTTTCTCTCTTTGTGGTATCAATATGCTTTTTCTTCTCACTTTCTTATTTTGATTTATAGAACCTATAAATCTATTCTTTAAAAGTTCTAGATGAAAGGCATTGGTTTTAAATTTTGATAACTGATGCCAAAGAGTCTAAATTTAGTTGAACAAAGTTCATGGTTTATTTTATATACTCTCTTCATGGTATAACATCAGCATTTTGGTCTTTTAAAGTAAGGTTTTAATTGTATTTCACAGTCTATATCAATGACTGTCATTGGGTACATCATTTGCAGATGTAAGTGCAAGATGAAATGACAATATGCTTGGGTCAAAAATCATTCTAGTTTGCCTGTGACTTCAGACCTCTGTTCCAACGGGCCTTCATTGACTGAGCCCTGAATGATTTTGTTGGATATATACTCATGCAGTTGGTTACAAATTTATCATTTTAAATGCATGTTAGCCATTTGAGTTTAATTTAATGCCTTTAAGAGGGTTGGCACATTTTAAAAATTCTAATATATTGTTTTTTGATTCATTAAAAAGTTTAAAAATCATTTTTTGTCTATTGCACAGAGGATCAAATGAGGGCCTTGTGTGTGCCGAGGAAGTACTCTATCACTCACCGAGCAACACTCCCCATTAAGAATAGTTTCGTATTGTCTCATACTCTAATTACAGGAACACTTGATGCATTTTAAGTATATATATTTATGAGTAATTTTCTCTTTCTCTTTTGGGTTGCACTGAGAGTATATTATTTACTTATGTGCTTAGAGTAATTTTCTTAAACTTAAATTAGACGTTAACTGCAATTAAACTCCTATGATTTATTTTGTAATTTATGTTTTCCCAGTGACCTGAAATGTCACATTTTCCAGAAATCAATGTCTGGCCAGGCAGTGATGGTACACTCCTTTAATCCCAGCACTCAGGGGACAGAGCCAGGCAGATCTCTGTGAGTTGAGGCCAGCCTGGTCTACAAAGCTACACAGAGAAACCCTATCTTGAAACTCAGACCCAGACTCCCCAAAATAAATTAATTTCTGTGTTCCCTAATCTTTGACATTAATCTACCTGATGAGCAGCCCTCCAAAACAAGACAATTATTAATCAATTAATTTACAAATTTATTTATTTGAGACATGGTATCTATACGTAAGTCTGGATGTCCTAAAACTCACTATTTTTGTTTACAAGCCTGGCCTAGAAATTACAGAGACATGCCTGCCTCTGCCTCCCATGTGCTAGGATTAAAGGCAGGTATCACAATGCCCACCCCAAACTAGACTATTTTAATGATAGTAGCTCCATAAAAGTAGATTTCTTTAAAAAATTTCCTATTTTTAAAAGAATTTTGATTTTATATATGTTGTCTGTGTCAGAGCACAACTTTTGGGAATTAATTCCTTCCTTCTACCATCTGGTCTCTCAGGATCCAGCTCATATTCTCATTCTTGATGACAACTTAACTGTGTGAAATAAACATCCACCTTATTATTATTCTCTTACAAGTTAATGTTATCTGTCCTTTTTAATTGTTTCATCAAAATATAAAATGGAATCACAGAGATTTTGATTATAAACTAATATGTATATTGGTCAAAGTAAAGGAATTGGTATCTTTAAAAATGTCCTTATTTCAAGAATAATCTTAAAAATCATGCTTAAGTTACATGGTATTATCTTTCAACAGTTCTCGTAACAGTTCTCTTTGTATAGTAAGATAACTAATTAATTGGTTATAAGAAGTGAAATCAAATCATAACTGGTCCTGAAGAACAAAATCAAAAAGGTCCAAGCTTCCTTTAAGCAATTTAAAGGAATATGCCTTTTATTTTTACATAAATCTTGCCCATTGTTTTTATTCTGCTCAAAACATTTGATATTTGTTAGTAGTCACTGTAATGACTATTACCTGAGCTCTGATTTTTAGTTTTCCCCAACCATCTTCTGTGCTTCTCTGCTTTCTGTTCCTGAATGAGTTTAGTCAATGTCTGAGGCCAACACAACAGTGGGAGGCAGAAAAGCGAGGTCTGAATGTCTTTGTTGTTCTGTCATATAAGAAAGGGAATCCCTGGCATTCTGTAGAAATACGACTGCACTTATAGAGCACAACATACAGAGCAAGCTAGAAGTTGGGGGTTGGAAGGGGAAAATAGATCTCAAGACTTGGTTATCTTCTCAAGATGGGAGGGCAAGCTGGCATCAATGTGTGTTCTCCAGTTGATTGCGTGGTTGATTCTGCTGGTCTGGATGGCCATGTGGCTATCCCCTACCTCTGTCATTACTCCATTTGAGTTTCTGTTGATAATGCTCTCTCTGAAGAAGGAGGACTGGTCTTTGGTCAGGGATATCCAAGCAGCTGTGCTGTCCCCAACCAGACCTTCCAAGAAATGCTCAGTATGCTTGTGCACCTGTAATATAAATGGAAGATATTGAAAGTGTCGGTTTTGTTACCTGTGGGATTGGTGGGACCTGAAGAGAGAAAGGAATCCCATTATCTCATATGATGAGAGCAGACACATTTTGTTATGAAAATAATGTAAAAAGGTAACCAAGAATGGACAAAACCAATTGTTCTTCCATTTACATTCTAACTTGATCTTATATATCACTCTAATTCTTGTTTAGGGAAAAAGCATATCATATTTATGACCTGACTCATTCCAAACACTGCTTATTAGAGCAAATTTATCTTATACCTCCATAATTAAGCAGTTAGCTTTTCTTAAAACTTTAAACACTGGATAGCAATAATCATATATGAGAATTTGTCCATTATGGCTGAGTCCATGCATCCCTGACATCTCTTTCTAAACTTTCCATCTATATAGAAATATTAAGAATTTGTATGTTATCCAAGATGTCTAATTACATGTTTAGTTTGGGCATAATTTTGAGCTATTGCACTTAAAACCAAGATCACCTCAATGTTCTGAACATTACTTCTTTTTACAGCTATGGTAATGTTATCTTTTCTATTTTCTTAGTATTCAACTTGTTTGTGGGGATTTTAAATGTACTCTATTTTAAAATTTGTTGAAAATTATAAAATATAAATCACCATAATATAGAATATAAAATAACGTATTACTTATATTTTATTATAGTTTTTAAAAGTTCCTTTATTAGTGAATACATTTTCAATTAGTTTTTAAATTGGCACACAAAGATGCTTGGAAAGGAGCTTATTTGGTAAAGTGCGTTCTGTGTAATGAGGAGTAGAATTCAGTGTTCAGAACATTAAAAAAAAAAAAAAGCAGATGGAATAAAGAATACTTGTAATGTAACTACTGTGAAGACAGAGACAAGAGTTTCCCTTAGGCTTACTGGCCAGTGATTCTAAGCTTCAAAAACTAAGGTAGATGACATCCAAAGCTGAGCTCTGGCTTCTGCACACATGTGATATGTAGCACACCCACCTGAGCAGAAAACACCCCCTACACACACACACACACACACACACACACACACACACACACACACACACACTAGTATACAGCATAATGGATTTCCTTATTACGTGTCTTTGGTTTTACATATATATCATTTTATTTTGTTCCATTTGTCGCTCTCACTAAGAGGCCTCCTTTGCCCTACCCCATATGTAGTTTTAAATCTAGGTTCACCATGTAAGATAATAACATTTTACTATGACATATCTGCTGCTGTTCAGTCCTGCATCCTGGGGTCGCCACTGAGTCTAAGGCTGCACCTTCACCAATGTCATTTCCTAACATGTTCACAAAGACTTGGATCTTGCTATAGGGCATCAGGCTCCAGCTGCTGTCTGTGATCCCTTCATGTCATCAAAACCAATACCACCTGACAGCTCATAAGTACTCTTTGTCAAATTTGTGCAAAATTTAGATGGCACCTACCCTTTCCCTCCTGGTTTAACTCTGTTCACTGATGTTGAAGAACTATTTTACTGTTGTCCTAGTGAAGCATGGAAGATTTCATTCAATGATACTTTTATGGGAGAAGTTCAAAGCAGCTATTTTCCCCTGCTCTTTTGGTCCAATAATCATGATGTTATTAATATACTGGACACTATAATACCTTGTGGCAGAAGTAGGCAAGCCGAACTGTTGACTGAGTTTCTTTCTCACCTGGTCCCACAGCCATTTAGTCCCAAATAAACATACATGGGCATATATTAATTATAAACAATTTTGCCAATAGCTTAGGCTTCTTACTGGCTAGCTCTCTTAATTATTACCAATATCAATTAATCTATGTATTTACACATGGTCTAATCTAACTAGTAGCTACATACGTGGTATCTGCCTGGCAGCTCCTCTCTGCATTCTCTCCCCAGAATTCTCCTCATCTGGTAGCCCTACCTATACGTCCTTCCTGGCTACTGACCAATCAGTGTTTCATTCATCAACCAATGAGAGAAGCATATACAGAAGGACATTCCCTCATCACCCAATCCCTTTATATATGCTATAGTGGTTTTAGTTGTCTGTTCTCCTTCATAAAGGCAACTCCAATGACTTCCAATGGGCTGTTTCAAGAATAATAGACCTTTCTGTGTTTTCCTCAGCATGGTTTTGACCCCTGTGATCATCACTCCTCCCTCTCTCTAAGTGGATTCCAGGAGTTCAGCTCAGTGCTTAGCTGTGGATCTCTGCTTCTGCTTCCATCAGCTACTGGATAAAGACTCTAGGATGGCATTTAAGGTACTCTCTCCACTATTGCTTAGATTCTTAGCTGGGGCCATCCTTGTGTATTCCTGAGAATATCCCTAGTGCCAGGTTTCTTGTTAAGCTCATAATGGCGCCCTCTATCTAGGTATCTCTTCCCTTGCTCCTCTTCTCTGTTCTTCCCCAACTTGACCTTCCTGATCCCTCATGCTCCTCTCCCCTGCTCTTTCTCCTATGTCCCTTCCCGTGCTCCCAGTTTACTCAGGAGATCTTGTCCCTTTCCCTTCTTGGGGGTCCATGTATGTCTCTCTTAGGGTCCTTCTTGTTATACATGGATGGGTGGGAGCTCACAGACTCAAGATTGACATCTGGGGAACCTGTGTAAGATCAAACCCGGCCCCCTGAAGTGGGCGTCAATTGGGGGGCTTGGGCCTTCTATGGGGCCACTGGCAGTGAAACCAATATTTATCTCTAGTGCATGAATGGGATTTTGGTGCCCATTCTCTATGGAGGGATAGTTTGTCAACATAGATACAGAGGGGAGGGCCTCCGTCCTGCCCTAAGTGATGTGACAGACTTTGATGATCTCTCTAGGGAGGCCTCATCCTCCCTGAGGAATGGATGGGGGCGGGGATGGGGAGATAGTGGAGGAAATAGGAGGACGGGAGGGAGAGAGAACTGGGGTTAGAATGTAAAATGCGATTGCTTTTAATTTAAATTTTAAAAATTAATTTAAAAACACAAAGCAAGCAAACAAACAAACAAAAGATGGATTTGTTTTAGAACCAATGTGGGAAGTTGCCAACTTCTAAGCATATCTATCCTAACTGCACATTCTAGGACTAGCGAAATTACCCTAAGATGAGTTCAGGGATCCACTGGCCCCATTGCAAGTCAAACATTAGCTAAAACATCATCAATCACCTGAAGCCAATAAGCTCCTATTTTAATTGAAGTGTCATATGCTATTTGTGGTCCCTCAGGATCAGTGACAATTTGGAACCATTTTCCAGGGCTCTTTTTAATCACAGCTTATTCTTCAGCCTTAGCTGATAAGTATAGATGATTAATCTTAATTAACACAAAATGACCTATCCTAAATGTCTGTCATCTAGTCTTTGCTTCCCTCTAAAACCCCACAATTCAAGCTTCTATTGTGTTTATTTCCCTCAGAATTCTTATCTTCTATGCCTCTAAAGAATAGCCATTTAGCTCTGGGCTAATCTAATAAAGTCTAATAGTAGGTATCCAAAAACAAAACAAAAAACAAACAAACAAAACCACAAAATACTAATCAAAAGAAAGCAATTATCATGAAGTTAACATATTAATTCATCTTGAGATAGGGAATTTTGATGATATGGGCTAAAAAGCATGCTTAGAGGAAAATGGCTCTTCTCTCAAAATATGTCCTGCTTTTTCTCCTGAGAAAGGCAAAACTTTTTTATAGCACTAATAAATCTCAAATTGCCCATGGGAACAATATGTTTTTCCAAAAGTAATCTTATATTTACTCAGGGCCAAAGTGATGTATACACCCGAATTTCTAGAACTTCTCACTCCCAGATATAAATAACACCTTCCATAAATCCACCATACAACCTCATATATAGAAAGAAGTTTTTCTATAGAGCCTTGTATTAACCATCATTCTTTGTGCTATGTTCAAAAGGAGGGGGCTCTTCACATCCATTAGAGATGCAACTTGAAAGCCACAAAACCCTATATATTCTAGTCATAAAGACACTAACTTGAGACTCTCCTCGAGAATTTTATATTCACATGCAGGTATGTATTATTCTTTTCTTGGGTGGTCCTTTCTCAAGTAGACTCTTTGCTTACGGTATATGTTAAACATGTCTTTAAATTGCAGCTTTCCTTCATACTGGTTCCTCCTGAAATTGTTTGCTGTGGTGAAGTTTTAAATCTTAGTTTTGCTAGTGGCTATCCTAAGAGAAAAGATGAACTCTCCAGACTCCCTTAGCAGATGAGATTGAGCTGTGCTTCTGTGGCTCTGGGTAACAGTATCTACAAACCAAAAGCAAACAAAACAACCAGAATAAATATCAAGGAAATCCCAGGTTACATAATATACTCACTGTTAACACTTTGAGTAATATTTTTCTCACCCAAAACAGTTTTTAAAGAGCTGGGAAGATTGTTTATTAATTACCAACAATTGCAGCTCTTACAGAAGACCCAGACTCAGTTCCCAGCACACACTTAGTTACTCATGTGGTACATATACATACCGGAACACAAAACACTCATTCATGCATATAAAATGAATGAATAAATTCTTAAAGCACCTCTTAAAGTTTTTAATAGAAAGAACATACAGTACAATAGTCTATCTTCTCGGGTAATTTTAGGTGAGCCTTAGCAACTTACAGTGAATTAAATATTTAGGGAATTATTACTGTCTGCTTTTTCAATAATTCAAGATGTATTTATTAAAATGTAGATGTTCTTGTGTGTGATACTACAGATTAATAAACATTTCATATCACTAAATTTACTTATTCTCTTGTGGCTCTGGTGGCCAGACATTTGGTTTGTCTTATTGGGCTGACCTGGAGTGCCTCCTGTATCGCTTAGTTCATAAGCTCAGCTCACAAAATCTTTCCTCTTCTCCAGCTTTTAGAGCTCACAACTCATGTCTCCATCACTTTTTTAAAAACAGAAGATTGACAGATATTTTTTCTTAAATCCTTGGCAATCTCATATATTCCATTTCCAGCACGCCCGCCACCCCTCAAATCCTCTCATGCTTACTCTCCATTCTACTCCTAATTTTGTGTCCCCACTTAGAATAATTCTAATATTTACTTGAGAAGTTCATAGTCATTTGATCGTACCCACCTCCCTGCCACAGCTCTTCTCAGGTTCACCCCCTGATGGTGGATGGCCCTCTCTATGCCGTGAAAATGTTTTATTAGCATTGGTTAATAAAGGAACTGATTTGGCCAATAACCGGACAGAATATAGCTAGGTGGGGAATCCAAACAGATATGGAGAGAAGGAAGGTGGAGTCAGGGAGATGCCACGCAGTTCCTGAAGGGGTAAGATGCCAAAGCATTACCGGTAAGCCATGGCCATATGGCAGCACGGAGCAGTGGGTCGGAGAGAAAGCGGTCCAGCCAGACCATCCAAGGCAGAGGAAAGTATCTAGCTACACCACCCGCTCCCGCTTCCCTACCCACTCTGCTTTAATCTTATTTTAAAATCCATACTGTCTTATACAGGTTCCCCATTTGTCAGACCAGAGTCAGTGATCTCTCGCTAGCTCGGGTCAGCTGACTCTGTGGAAGACTGAACTAGTCTCCCTTAATATAGGTGACATTAGAGAGACTAGGACGATATCTGAGGCCACCGGCAGTGGGTCCAAGACCTAAGTCTAATTAATGCACAGACTGACTTATTGGAGCCCATTCTATATGGGGAAATCCCTTGTTCAGCCTAAACACAGGGGATTGTGGGGAGGCGGGGTGGAGAGATGCCTTGGTCCTGCTTCAATGATATCATGGGACAGACTTAATAGATTTGCTAGGGGAGGCCTTACCCTCTCAGAGATGCAGATGGGAGGTGGGGAGGAATGGGGGGAACAGGAGAAGAGGAGGGAGGGGGAACTGAGATGGGAATGTAAAACATAAAATAATAATAATAATAATAATAATAATAATAATAATAATAATAAAAATAAAATGAAAAACCCATCTGTCAAAATTGTGCTGACCAAGTACTTTTGTGTGTAGATGTTCACTAGAGCTCAGTCTACTTTTAATGAAGGGGGCATACTCTTAATGAAAACCCCCTTTCACTACCCTGGCAACTACTACTTACCAAGAACTCCTCAGCTATTGGTGATAACTTTGTGACCACTTACCTCTTCTACGCTGATGTATTTTTTCTGGTTTGCATTTGTGTGGGTCTTTCGCATGCCATTACAAACACTGAGCTCAATTATGCAACTTCCCTCTTGCGTCTAGAAAATGTTATTTCCTTGTAATCTACCCATGCTGGCTCTTAAGAATCTTTCTAATTGTTCTTTATCCATCATCCTCAAGCCTTTTCAAGAAGGAGGCGTATGACAGATGTTCCATTAGCAATGAGTACTCTGCAGTTATGGGGCTTTGTGTTAATTGTGCGTCATTTATTCAAGGAAGAAGCTTTTATGATGAGTATTGAAAGATACTCATGATATGGTGTGACAATAAGTCATTAGGAATAGGAGGGTTTTTTTTTTTTTTTTTTTTTTTTTTAAACACTATGTCTCCTTAACATGGCTGTAGTATCAGGTTGTTTCCTGTTACTACAATACCATTGGCAAGCAGGTATTGCTGCATTGTGGTCAGAGTGGTGCTGAAAGCGATATTGTGGCATCTCTAAACTTTTCTCCTATTATTTAATTGGTTTTCAAGTGGCCAAATTCATACCACTTTCCCTGAAAATCAAGGGCATGCCACCTGAGCACAGCCCAAGACCCTATAAAGCCAGTGTCCCCAGTACGCAATGCAGACCTAGGTACATTTTGACAACATTCTTAACAAAGAAATACTGGCAAGTAAATCTTCCTTTTTTTCTATTTTAATTTAAGGAATTATAAACTACCTCTTAGAAAAATCAGACCCATAAAAATCATTCCAAAGCATTTGGGTGTTGAGAGGAAGTGCAGAGCACAAGGGACTTCATCTATTTTGAGAAATAAAGAAGTTTGCGTTGCCTTTTTGACTTTATAAATTTATTCTCTCTCATAACAGAAGATAGGGTAAGACCATTTGACTCATACTCTATGATCCCTTAGGGAGGAAGAAAAACCAATTACATGACCTTAAGAGGACAGAAATTTGTATTTTAAATGGTGTAACATCTGCAGCTGGGTTGAATGCGGCAGAGCACTTACACAGGATAATGATAGAACATGAAACGTTATTCCTTCAGATACTGAGAGGCTCCATGTCCATGTCCGCAGGACCTTCCCTCCCCTTTCAGGACATGCTGTGTCTCCACGCTGAGTCAGCACTTTGTACTGTAGCCAAGCACATGCCCAGCAGTCACCGTCCCTGAGGGAAACAATCTCTTTTGGAACAAATTTCCACTGCCCAGTCATTAGAAAATTCACCTATTAGTGCCTACTTCCCAACCAGGAGCTTTCTGTCGTTCATCAGTGTGGGGGAAAAATGGCACCAGAACCGCATTCCTCAGAAATACCTTGACATGGGAAAACACACTAGTCACAGATTGTTTGTTTATTAGAGCTGCTGTCAAGTTCTGAGTTACCTAAACTGAATTTAATCCTCAGGTTTGAGTCTATTCTTAGAAAACCTATCTCTTTGGTCAGAAAGTTACTTAACTGTGGACACTGTAAAATCTGTAAATTTACCTCACAGCTTTCAGTCATGACTTTCAAAGACCAGCATCTTCTTTGATCCTGGCACCATTTGTGAGTACATATTCTTGGAGTTAAACTGGAATCCAGTTGTAGAGAGGAAGGAGTGATGAGCAAAGGGGTCAAGACCATGCTGGGGAAACCCACAGAAACTGTTAACCTGAGCAAGCAGAAGTTCAGGGACTTGGGACTGACAGCTGGGGAACCTGCTTAAGACTGAACTAGGCCCCCTCCCCTGAATGTGGGTGTCAGTTGGGGGCCTTAGGCAGTCTATGGGGCCTCTGGCAGTGGAACCAGTATTTATCCCTAGGGCATGGACAGGTTTGGAAGCCCATTCCCTATGGAGGGGCACTTTCCCAGCCTAGATACAAGGGGAGGGCCAAGGTCTTCCCTAAATGATGTGGCAAACTTATAGGAGGCTTTGCCCTCTCTGAGGAGTAGATGGGGGGGATGGGCAGATAGATGGTGGGGAGAATGTGAGGACAGGAAGAAGAGGGAACTTGGATTAGTATGTAAAATAAGGTTGTTTTTAAATTTAATAAAAAAAGAATAGATCCTAAGTGTACTCTTGGGTACTCCTGTTGGGTTCACTGAACTGCCTAAAATACCAACCTTCACCTGCATACTGTACTTTAGTCTACATGCTTTCCTGCATCTGTGAGTTTACTCTTCAGATGAGGAGTAATAATGTTGCTTTTGTTGTGAGAACTTGGAAAAGCAGGGGTAGGGTGGGGTGAGGGATATGTGATATTCAGTTGACAGATAAGACTCATTGAAATAGGGAGGAAAAATGATGGCTGCAAATGCATGCATTTGGCTAGGGTTAGGAAATAAGAAGGCTATTCATTGTTAATGGTCACAGGGAAATAATGGTTACTGGTGTTTCAGTAATGGGATAAGTGATACCATAGGCATTTTATGTTGTGGGAACTAGTACAGTTAAAAAAAATGACGGTAGAACTCACAGGCTACTTGTGGGTTACTGGTGGTATTTTATTTTTCAATGTTTGAAATTAATCTCAGGGTCTCGTTCATTTTACTACTGACTGTCCACAACATCAGACTATACAATATGTAATTTAAAGAAAGTTATGTCCAATTTTAGCAATAAATGTGAGGAATCTATGTAATAAAACCTGCAAAAACTTTAGTAGAATAAAACATTGTTAAAAATTATAGCAGAACATACCAGACCCAAATTCAAATCTATAAACATAACATGTTCATAGAAGATATTTCTCTAAATTATAAAAATCTACAAATTTAATTCTCAAATTTCATTAAAGCACAATCAATATCTAGACAGAATGTTTTAATGAATCATTTCGGGTTTATTCCAAAACTTGTAAAAATGCATAAAGATTTAATCTTAGCTAACATAATTCAAATAACATCAATTAGGAAAATGAAATTACAGAACTTTATAGGTTCATATAGCCTAGTGCATATGTGTTCATTAGTTATCATCCATTTTATTCATGTTGATTTATTTGCATCTAATATATCTCATAACTAAACTTACAAAATTTTAGAAGCAAAAGAAAATACCTCATGATCTTTTAGAAAATGATACAGTAAGATGGCCTTCAGTGCCATGATGAATAGACTTACTAACAACATTTGTATCTTGTTCTTAACATGAAAACAACACTATTAAAGTTTTGCCATAAATTTGGTGTCTGATGTAATTGTAAGATTTTGTAATTATAATATTCTTAAATGTAACAAGCAGTACATTAAGCTTTAAGGATTTTGATTATCAAGTTATAAAAGTGAATACAATGAAGTGGAGGTAATTGTAAATCATAAGGTAAATTTATTTATTCATATATAAATTATTTTTAAAAAACAAATAATACAAAATAAAATGAACCTAAACTGAGAACAGGCATTTTTCCCAGAAGGCCTACTATCCACAGGGATCTCAACAGGTGCATACTTTCATTTTGGAGAGGGAACACACAAATTAAAAGAACTTCATATAGATCACATGTTTAAATGATTAATTTATTTTTATTTGATGTTCATTGGTATTTTGCCTGGATGTGTGTTTGTACGAGAATATCAGATCCCTGAACTGGAGTTACAGATAGTTGTGAGCTGCCACATAGGTTCTGGGAACTGAACCTGGGACTTCTAGAAGAGGAGTAAGTGCTCTTAATTGCTGAGCCATCTGGCTAACCCCTAAAAGACAGTTTTTACAATGATGATACAAACTTGTTGCTGCAAAATTGATTTGTAAGTTTAACGATTTCAAAAAATAAGCATGTACTCTTAACATACATATTTTTAACATGTACTAAAACATGTTAACATAGACGATCAGAACATATTTCAGATATATAGCATGCAAAGCCAGAGAGACACAATTTTTAAGAAACCACAGATTTTCTAAAACCTATTTCCAAAAGAGCAAGACAATAAAGAACATAAAATAATGCCTAATGGTGATAGGAAACCAAGAATTTTGTAGTCTTAAGCTTTTGAGTAAGTACTAGGGCATAATTTTTATTCTTTTTTAAATATGATATATATTTCAAATCTCTTAAAAAACCCAGTAGTATGTTTTTATTTTATAAATTTTATTTAAATTAGAAACACTCTTATTTTACATATTAATTCCAGTTCCCTTTCCTTCCCATGCCCCCTTCTGACCCCTTCATCCTATCCCCTATCCACTCCCCAGGGAGGGTGAAGCCTTCCATGAGGGATCATCAAAATCTGTCAAGTCATTTGGGGGTAGGACCTAGGCCCTACACCATGTACCTAGGCTAAGGGAGTATCCCTGAATGGGAAATGGGCTCTCTAAGTCTGTTTATGCACCAGGAATACATCCACTTTCATTGCCAGAGGCCTCATAGATGGCCCAGTCCTGCTAGCTGACACCCACATTCAGGTGGCCTGGTTTGGTTCTATGCTGGTTCCCTGGCTGTCAGACTGGGGTCACTGACTCCCTCTTGTTCAGGTCAGTTGTTTCTGTGGGTTTCCCAGCATGGTCTTGACCCCTTTGCTCATCACTACTCCCTCTCTGAAACTGAATTCCAGGAGTTTGGCTCAGTATTTAGCTGTGGATTTCTGCATGTGCTTCCATCAGCTACTGGATGAAGGCTCTAGGATGGCATATAAGGTAGTCATCAATCTCATTATCAAGGAAGGGCATTTTAAGGTAGCCTTTCCATTATTGCTTAGATTCCTAGTTGGAATCATCTTTGTGAATCTCTGTACAACTCCCGAGTGCCTGATTTCTTTTTAAACCTATAATGGCTCCCTCTATTGACATGTCTCTTTTCTTACTATCTTCTATTTAGACTACAATCTATACCTCCAGAGAAGCTAGGAAACAAGGAGGACTTTAAGAGAGGCATACAAGTTCGCCCAGTGAAGGGGAAAGGGACGAGAGCCCCTGAACAAATAGGGAGCATGGGGGGAGGAGGAGGGAGGTAGCAGAAAGAGGAGGGGAGAAGAAGGGGGGGGGGGAGAACATAAGGGATCAGGAAGATTGAGTTGGGCGGTGAATAGAGAAAAACCCAGTAGTTTTTAAGTGGAGCCTTTACAACATTGTTCACACTTGCAAGTTCTACCCTTTGAGTTAAGGTTTCCTCGTTACCATGTAACCAAAACAAAACAGGGGATCCTCTTGGTGTCTGAGGCTGATGTAAGATGGAAACCCCAGCTGTGGCCTCTATTGCAAACATTTTTGTTATTTTGCACCTGACTTGTACTCTATTTCTACTGTAATTGTGCACACATGATTCCTGGTAGACCTGTAATTTTCACATATCAACTTTGTCTACTTCTGGCTTGCAAATAAAGAGCCATTTACAAACTAAAACTCATCTTCAACTTCAACATTTTGGAACAATCCGATGCATTATAAATACAAGCAACATGTGAATGAATTTTTAAAAAGTGAAAAACAAAACACAGTTGCCCAGATTCACGGCTTCGTCTTAAAGTCTAAAGTGTAGGAGATCTTGGAGAAAGGACGGGAATCTAGTCTGCCATAACTTTCTGCGGCTCTCACCCTAAAACCTTCCTAGACTTCAGGTCAGGCTTGGGGGTCTCGAAGCCCCGCCCACGAGCGGCCCCGCCCACGAGCGGCCCCGCCCACGAGCGGCCCCGCCCACGAGCGGCCCCGCCCCCCGCTGTCTCCGGGAGGCGGCAGCAGAAGGCGGCGGGCAGAGTCGTCAGCCCGGCAGAACCGAACCCAGGGCTCCTTCCCTCGGTCGCTGAGTTCCCGCAGGTGACTGACAGGACCCCAGACCCAGGTGAGTAGCTGCGGATCCCTGAACTGCGGCCCACTGGGACGCCACAGCTGGCGCCTGCGCGCTTGCCCGCCAGCCAATCGCAGGCCTCCTTCCTGCTGCGCCCTTTGACCCCGCGCCCCGGGCTCCTTGGAATCCGAGCCCGCTCGGCTCTGATCGGCTCCCGCGCCGGTTCTCGGCCGGTGCTCGCTAGGTCAGTGTCGGCGGCGCCCGCGAGCCCGGCCTGGCCCGGCTGCCCCGAGGCGGTTGCCCACGCCTCCACCCTGAGCCCCGAACCTTCGAGTGGGTGTGGAGGCCCCTCGCTCGCGGCACCGGGCTCCAGCCGAGCTTGCACCCGGAAGGCCGCGGGGACGAGCCCGCCCGCCGAGGTCTTTGTTCTGTTGCCCTTCACGCGCTGGGTCGCTGGAGGAGGGCGCTTGGGTTCTTTTCCATATGCCGTGGAATAGGTTGAGAACCAGCCGTTGAAACTTTGGTTTTGTTGTGTCAGGGAAGGATAATAGAGTGGGCGATGCAGGAGCACTAAAGACGAATTAAAAGGAGACTTACAGGAAAACTCACGTGGATCTGTTTGTGTGAGCTAGAAAGACAAATCAGAAATGAGTCGGAGTGGTCTATTCACATTGCAGTGCAGGCGGCAGCTTAAAATAACAATGCAAAGTTAACGTAGGTTTTGGCAAAACTAATTCAGGCTTGGAAATCACTTTCATGCAGGGCATTACTACTCTTTGAGCTGTTTGTAAGCCGCGAAAGACTGAGTTTTATGGCTTGTTATTTCTGTGTACACATGAAGCTGCTGCTCTTACTCCTGTAACAAGCAACTAGCATGTCATCATGCGCTGCCTTCTCATGTGTGGGCCACAGTTCAAGGGCGGGGGGGGGGGCATTGGTTCTTCCTTCTGGGTCACCTTTCTTGGTGCAACAATCTTTGTAGTATGCCTTCTGTGCTTGACGCTACATTGGCCCGATGGGGGAGCCCTAGTTCCTGCAGTGTAATTTGTTCTTACAAGGTGGTCAGTGGCAGGTTACTTGGCTGTTTGCCAGCTACCCCCAAACACTTGGAAAAACTCATCTAGGCAGTTCCATAACATGGAACATGAAGTTCTCCTTCGTAGATGACTGTGAAGATAAAAAACGGAAGATTGAGGTTATGCCTGACTGAACTTTCAGTTCAAAAGATAACTCGTGTTCGTAAAACTGACCTGGGCAAGATTCTGAAAGTTTCAGGCTCTAGGTACTTCCTCCAGCATGAAATTCGAAGAAAAGAGTATAAACATAAAATAATCAGCGAGAGGACTTTGTAATTTGATTATTTTAAAACGGAAACTGATTTTTTCTGTTATTAATGTGAGCAAATACTAGATCTCTTAGCTGATTAAGTATATAATACTTTTTATTTGAAATCATTAGACTTCCACGTTAAATATCATTTGAGAAGGTTAAAAGCACCAAGCATAAAAATAGCATGGTTTTGGAAGAACCAGTTGAGTAACTGTGGGTCGTGCAAACTTCCCTTTGACTTGGATGCATTGTCAAGTATCTTGAAGTTCCTGCTTTGAGAACCTCTAGATGTAGTTGACTTTACAGGTACCTTTTTTGTTTTTCTCACAAGGGACTTGTGAAACCTTTCTTTGGTTAAAAGTCGGTAAGTAGTTCCTTTGCTTGTGCCCTGCAACGGCAATGCCTGTTTTAGGCTCCAGAGGCATTGTGTTGTGACCGATATTATGATAGTAATCTGTTTCCATAGACTTTAAAATTATTAAGTCTTTATGAATATTTTTCAGTGTTGTTTATGATAGACTCTACAAAGATCTGGTTTGCATGTGTATAGTAGAATATGTTAGAGACATACTGCCCAAACACATACCAGTGTCAAAAAAAGGGAGGCCAGAACTTATGTAAATCGGAGAATGATCAGTGATCATAATATTTGTTGGGATCTACTAGAGTATAATATACTCCATTTCTAGTACACAGATAGTTTAATGTGATGTACAGGGTAAGAAATAGCCACATTAAAGGAGAACAATGCTGCTTCAGTAGGATTTTCTATTCAGGAGTCTTTAGGAGAGGCATCTGGAAGAGGAGGCAGATCTCTGCTTTGTCTTGTACCTTGGATGTTATTTTAGAGAGAATAAGGCATATGTTGTATTTATTTGTTTGTTTTTGCAAGGATAAGGGTCAAACCTAGAACCGAAGGAATTGTTCATGCTAGGCATATGTTCTAACTACTGAACTACAGGCTCAGTTCTTTATGCTAAGTTGGTTTTACTATTATTATGTTTATGTTTATGTTGAGGCAGAGCCTAATATTTATTTATTTTGAGACGGAGCTTCACTATGTAGCCCTGGCTGCCATGCAAGCGCCAGGGTGGCCTGGAAACTCAGAGATCTGCCAGCCTCTGTTTCACAGGTTCTTGTAGACAGGGGTTTCTGTCCCACCCAGTCATACAGCCGTTTGGTCCCAAATAAACACACAGGTTTATATTAATTACAAACTGTTGGGCCAATGGCGAAGGCTTCTTACTGGCTAGCTCTCTCTCAATTATTGATCAGTTTCTATTAATCTACCTATCTCCCCGTTCTTGGCTTACCTGACAATGCCTCAATACCCTACCTTCCCAGGGGCTACATGGCGAACCCTTGCGGCTCACTCTCTCTGTTCCTCTTCTCAGAATCCTTGCGGCTCACTCTCTCTGTTCCTCTTCTCAGAGTGCTCCTAATCTGGTTGCCCCCCTATACTTCCTGTCTGGCTACACCCTGCCTGTCCATTGGCTGATACAGCTTCCTTTATCACCCAGTAAGAGAAACATACATGCACAGCATTCAGAAGGACATCCCTCATCAGGTTCTGGAATTAAAGATGTGTGTCTGCACCCAGCTACCATATGCTACTTCACGAGCGTTTTCATGCCGCCCATCTTTTCATCATTACCATCATGTCTTATGGCTCAGAGTTACTTAGACACACATACTGAGACGTGAAGTAAGTCTTCATCCTGACAAGACTCCTATGACTGAGGTAACTGCAGTGGAGAAAAGAAGCATAGCGACATCAGGCTAGATAAAGAAAAGGTTTGGACTTACTGTAACTACACATCTCGGAAAACTGTTAATGAGTTTTACCTGTTCTTTGAAATCTTCATGGGTGTATATAATGTATCTTAATCTTCCCTACCTTCTACTCCCCACTCCAATTTTCCAGAATTCCACCGTCCCATCTCCCAACTTTATGTCCTCCATCTCCAACCAAGCGCTATCATCTTTATTCTCAGCAATTTTATTAGTAATGAATCTCTTCATTAACCCCTATCAATGGTGGTAGGAAGCTTCTCTGGCCAAGAGCAAGACAAATCTATGGATATAAAAATATTTAGAAGAAGTATGACCATTTACAAAAACATCAATACGTTTTCTCCTAGGACCTATCACTTCGCTAGCCATGGGTTTTGAGCATGTTTAACAGTTAGCAGGCGTGAGTATACCCCTGGGGAGCAGGCTTTACATCTAAGCCAAAGAGCAGGTGGTTACCCACATCAAAGTCTTGCTACTCTTACACCAGTAGGCATTTCTGGCAGGTCAGCAGTGTAACATGCAGTGTTCAGCACTGGGTAACACCACTGATATCTTTCCGAACCCCAGCCACCTTCAGAGCACCTTCCAGCACTATGAGAGACACCCAGCAGGGCATGCTCAGACTTAAATCAATGACTGAGGTGATTTGTTAATTAAGAAGGTTGGAAATCCCTTCATGGGGATCTCTGAAGATGGAATTGGTTGTTTGCAATGATATAATAGTTATTTGAAATGAATAAAATAAGCAATACAGTAAGTAAAGGTACACATTGAGAAATTGAATTTATAAGTAAGAATAATGGGGGGAAAATATAGGCACTGTCCATAAATACAAACTTTGGTAATACATTGCTGGATCTAATAAATGAACCAGAAAGCAATCTCTCTCTCTCTTTCTTACACACACACACACACACACACACACACACACACACACACACACACACAAATCTTTAGTGTTCTTTTTGTTTCTTTCCTTGTTTACTTTAAATCTTAAGTAATATTCAGTAATTAATTTAAACACTTTTCTTCTGCCATTATTACCTTGCATTGTCCACAGAACATTTTTTTAATCAAAAACAAACAAACAAACAAATAGAAAGTCTCAGTGAATTATCCTACTTCACACAAATGGATCATTAATGTGTTTTTCAAATTCCAAACCCAGTTTTTTTTTTTTTTTGTTGTTGTTGTTATATATCCTGACCAGTGTATTTCACCTGCATACTAAGTCAGTATTTCTAAAGTTAATGCTTTAGTTCTAAATTTAATAGCTCTCCTTTCTTCATTCTCATTCATTCATTCTCTCTCGTGTGTGTGTGTGTGTGTGTGTGTGTGTGTGTGCCTGCCCACGCGCTTGTATGTTTGTTCAGCATTCAACACCATTTACTCATTCTTTATGAAATACTTAATGTAAAACAGTTTAATTTTAGGAGACAGGAGAAGAGATTACTGTTTTTTCTCATCTAGACATAGCATTGTACATGCTTTAAACATATTTCCATTTTGTGTTTGATTAATATAGTCAAGATCATATCTCAACGTAATCTTTCTGCATCTTGTCTGGTCAAAATTATCACATTCTTTAATTAAAGGGAAGGAAGGATGTGTTATTACAATCAATAGGACGGCATGCTATAGAAGCAAATCAAAGTGGCTAGTTTGTTCCATTTTTACGATCCAATCTATATCCCTGTCACATTCCTACGATAGAGCTTTCACTTGCTGACATTGTGCAGTGCTGAGCCTGAAGGACTGTATAGAATTAATCCTTCCCAGAAATAAACAGAGGTTGTGTTAAAATTTAATACTCACCTTGTATGTGCCTAGTGGGATTCTCTATTTTTATCTTCTTCCTTTTTAAGAAATGTCTCCAACATTAAAAATGTTGCCAAAATAGTATAAACAATTCCAATTCCTTTCCTTTTTCCTCCAGTTTCAATCATGTTAATACCATATGTAATTATATGTTCAGACAGCTATTCTTTAAGCAGGCTGAGAAGATTGGTTCTGGAAAGCAAAATTCATGGGTGCTTGTTTATATGAGATATTGAATATAACCTACACCCTTCCTCCTGTGTATTTCTAGACGATAAAATTCACTATCAATGTTATCTTCATAGTATTCTGTGTTGTTTAAAGTATAATAACAAGAAAAATATCTGTATATGTTTAGTATAGTTGTAAATTTCTTTGTCAGTAGCCATCTGTGAATATAGAGAACAGATGTATAGTGGATGATTATGTGTATAATGTGTGTACAAATATATGTGCATGTTTCTGCTTGTGAATTTCCTTAATATAAATTTACAAGTTTCTTCATGAAGTTAATTTTTGAACAAAATTCCACAGCACTGAATTGGAATGTCTAAAATAAGATTTGGCAGGATCAGCTGTCTTGGAAGGGATGTTGTCTGGTGGTGTCTGGAAGCTGTAGCCTCTGAATGGGAGCGCTCAGGAGAGCAAAACAACCTGATAGCACCATTAATTTATTTGTGATATGGTCTGTGTATACAACTGAATTTTGTTAAGCCTTAAGAAAAATGAGATAAAGAAAGTGGACATCAGAAAAAATGAGAAGTGACACATTGTGTCTCATATTCAGATCTTTATGGTGTGTTTGAATGTATGCATATAAGGAGGTGTGAAAGAATGGTATAGGGTATGGAACCTCAGAGGGTAGAAAGGGTGTTGAAGGAAGTGAGGATAGTAGGACACCATGGTAGTGGAAAGGAAGCTAAAGGTGGCAGAGATGCAGGGGTTTGAACAGGGGCTGGGGGACAAGAAAGAGGAAGCCAGCCATAAAAACACATCTGCTTGGCTGGGGGACAAGAAAGAGGAAGCAAGCCATAAAAACACATCTGCTTGAAAGGGCCATCAGGAAACGTACACAGTAATTTAAAATTTTAAGTTTTAATAAAAATTTGAAAAAATATTCATGATAGATGGAGCCATCAACTCCCACTGAGTCTGCCTCTCAACATTTTTGAATTAGGAGTTAAGTTTCTTAGTTGTGGTTTGGGGACGAACCATTCAGTGGTGGATGGTTGTTACCAGAATATCTAACTGTAATTGTTATTCTATTACTGCCATTAGAAAGTTTTATCTGAGCCCAGTCCATTCCCAAATAATTGAAAATGTGTAGCTATCCCTTCTTGTAATACTTACATTTTTTTCAGTTTAAGGACTGTTTTTAAAACTTTATCCCTGGATTTCAATATTTTTACTTAAAAGACTCATTAAGTTCCATTTTAAGACTTAGTTCATATATATGAATTATTGACTTTATATATTCTATATAATATAATTTATTCACATTATGAAAAATATATTTAATTTTATTAAACAGATTCCTAAGTTTCACCTGACTAAATATTATTGGCATGTCCATAGTGCTGTTTGAGCGTGTGCATGTATACATGTGCATGCATCTTTTATTTAAAAGTATTTGGTGATTTATTATAATGTATTTTGTTTATTTTTTTAATGTGGTCACTGGATTTTACTTTTCTTTTTAAATGGTGTAGAAACCATGTTGATATCATTTACTAATGATCTTTTTTCAATGAATTACAGCAAAACATTCATTATTTTGGAGTTTAAAGTATGTCATCATGACAAAATTTCGAAGAAAGACTTGCATCATTTTGTCACTTTTTATTCTTTTTATTTTCTCTCTGATGATCGGCTTGAAGATGCTGAGGCCAAATACAGCATCCATTGGAACTCCTTTTGGGCTTGACCTTCTTCCAGAACTTCATCCACCCAAAGCCCCCTTGGAAGACAAACTTGACTTCCAAAAGAGTGATAGAACCAACATGGAAACAAATACCAAGAATTTAAAAGCTGCTGGCATGACTGTGCACCCACCCAAAGCCTCTGAAGTGAACCTAGAAGAGCTGCCTCCTCCGAATTATTTTTTACATGTATTTTATTACAGTTGGTATGGAAATCCACAATTTGATGGTAAATATATACACTGGAATCATCCAGTCCTGAAGCATTGGGACCCTAGAATAGCCAAGAACTATCCACAAGGGAGACATACTCCTCCAGATGACATTGGCTCCAGTTTTTATCCTGAGTTAGGAAGTTACAGCTCTCAGGACCCATCTGTCATAGAAGCTCACATGAGACAAATGTGCTCAGCCTCAATTGGTTGGTAATTAGTTCATTTTATTTACATATATAAATAATTTGTGTGGGCAATTAAATTACTAATCATTCTTCATACTTCATTAATTAAAGTCTTTACTCATATCCCTGGATCACACTACATTTGTGCCCTGTTCTGTGTTGGTTGTTGCTTGTTATTTTTGTTTTGTATTGTTTATCTGTTTATTTTTTGGGGTGGGTTGCAGTAGTTTGAATGGAACTGGATACTTCACTTGTGCTAGGCAACCCCTCCACACCTGAGCTGTGCATGGTGCAGCTGAAAAAGCTGAGAGGACAGGGTTATGAATTCAGGGCAACAGCACCTTTCCCCTGCTCTAAAATTGTGAGCATCTTTGCCCCATTTACTGCTGACCCTGACCCCACTCCAGCAACTGTATCTGATTTCTGTCACTGTGAAGTTATGATTGTTCTGTTCCTTTATGACAGCACAATGAATTAGCTATCCTGTTTGCTTGTCTTAACTTGCACAGCACAGTATTTTGTGATTCACCTGTTGTTAAGGACATCAGTTTTAGTCATTTTTATATTGAGGATGTTGCTTCTGCAGGTGTGTTGGCCATTTCAACGGGGAGTTTTTTTTTTTTTTTCCTTTCTGTAGCATACAATTTGGCTTTATTTCTTTTAACTACTCCTTTTTCATTTCTGTGTCAGTTTCATTTTTTTATATAATGTATTAAGCTTTTTATTTAATGTCATAAAAATCTTTCCAATGACAGTGTGAGAAATGTAGAGTCTCTAGAGCCAGTGTTTGAATGTTCCACATAGCCAAGTCTGCTCTATTTCTTTGTGTTCTTTTTATTGTGCTTGCTTGTGTTTTACTCATTATTTTTTGAAACATGCTCTTGAGCTCAGGAAGAAGATTGCTTCCTGAGTGACTTTGCTCGTCTTTGCTGTTGAGAATGCTGATGCTGGCTCACACAAATATCTGCTTAAATCACAGCAGAAACACATGAGCATTGAGAGGCACAGACTGCTGCTTCCTAGAGATGATTCTCTGATAGGACCATCTATCTACTGGAACATGGGTCACCTCGTAGGGACCATATCCTTGTAGTAAACAGACTCTTGCTCCACCAACAGCCTTCCGATTGCCAATAGTTGCTCAGCTAATGGTGGTACTGGATGAGCCCTGCCCCCATCCATGGTGGAATTTTGGCTGATTTGATTTTGAGCTGTTTCTAATCTTGATTCCTTAATTTGTACAAGCTTCCCTTTATATAACATGATTTTTTCTTTCCATTTACAAAAAAAAAAAATTGTGCTATCCATTCTGTCTCTCTACTGTCCCACATTTCTTTATTTATATTTGAAGGTTTGAAGTGTTGGCTTAAGTATTTTCCCTGTAGTTAATGGTATCTCTGTAGACTGGTGTTTCTAATACCTATAGTGTAATTTCTTAATACAGAAATAAATAGGTACTTTGGGAAAGGACTCTAATTATTTGGCTCAATTAAATCTTCTTTTAAATGATATTTAATTTCTTAATACAGAAATAAATAGGTACTTTGGGAAAGAACTCCAATTATTTGGCTCAATGAAATCTTCTGTTAAATGATATTTATATGTTTAAGAAAAACCCTAGCATATGTAATAACTATAAAAATTATTAATTATAAAAATCTAGCATATAGTAATAATTGCAGAATTTTTATTCATAGTTGCCAAAAATGAAAATCAGCTAATATGTCCTTTAATAGGAAAGTGAATAAACATCCATATAACAGATATGTAACAGTAAAAACTGTGACTTACTGAGTCATAAAAAGACATAAGAGACCTAAAGTACAAATATTTAAGCAAATGAGTCCAGTTGTAGAGAGCTGTGAACTTTGATTCAAGCTATATGACATTCTAGCAAAGGTAGAATTATAGAGTGAAAAGTCAGTTACTACTGGTGGCAAATTAATGTTTATAGTAAATAAATCTGTCTGGTACTGTAATGATTAGCTTATGAACTTATGATTTTGTTAAAATTCACAAAACTTTGACACTGATAAAAGCTGTAGCCATTAGTTAACAATAATATGATGGTACTGTTTATCAAACATAGTAAATACTGCATGCGAATATGTGGATATGAATAACTGGAAAAAATGGTTAATGCCTTTGGGCATGGTGTATAAAGACTATATTTTTTTTTCTGAGTCATAATTATTCTGAAATGTGTAGTATGTTTATTTTAAAAGATATGAATTGCTTGAAATAGTACATAAAGTAACCAAATAACTGCAGTAACCCTTGAATGTACTTGGATTCATATTGCCAGTTTTGATACCCGCAGTCAGTCACTCTTGATAATTCCTGGTTGCTTTTCGTTCTTTGTTAATCTTTTCTATTAGGAGTACTGGCTCTTTCTTGGTACCCACCTCACTCAAATGATGAGAATGGAGAAGCTACTGATCATTTGGTACCAACTATTTTGGATAAAGCTCATAAATATAATCTGAAGGTACTTAATTTGTTTTCAAACTATATTTATCATTGTTAATCTTATCCTTTTGATAGTAAATTCTATTTTATGTACTCATTTTAATTAAAATTTCATATATATGTATGTATGTATATATACATATGTTCCAAATGTTACTACTTCATAAAAGTTATGTTTTAATAATTTAAATTTAAAACTTATCCAATTATAGGATACCCCTTGCTTCCATGTTTTATATTCAACTATCACATTTTGTATTGTTTTTTGATTGGGGACTCACTATGTAGCTCTGAGTGGCTTGGAACTTGTTATGTAGACCAGGTTGATGTGGAACTCACAGTAGTCCTTCTGCATTTGTCTCTCAGGTTTTGTGATTAAAGACATGCACCACTTTTTACTACGTGTTTATTAGGAAGAGAAAGGGTTGATAGATTCCTTTGTGAATACAATGTAGAAGTTAGTGAAATCAATGTCTGAATATCCTCTAAATGTTGAAAACCACTATTTCAACTATATAACTTTATAAAGTAGTTAGAAAATAAATTTGTGTCCAAACATTTTTCCTTTTTGGAATTTTAAATTAATTCTTTGAGAATTTTGTACGGTGCATTTTGTTAACAGTCACCCTATCTCGTATTAGATCCACCTACCCATCAGCTCTGTGTTCTGCCCCTCTGTCTCTCTCTATCCCATGAAGTTCAGTTTCGTGTGTACTTGGATGTTTGGCCTTCTGCTGGAGTTTGATTGGCCTACTAGGGCCCATACAAACTCTTAAAGAAAACTGAGTCTACCTCTTTCAGAAGATATCACTGCCAATAGTTCTAAAGCTAGGGATAGGACTCGATATCCATGCAGGGATTTTATCTGCTTTGAGTATGCACAAATTGTGGTGAGTTCATATGTGCAGCTAGGCTGTTATATCCAGAAAATAACTGTTTTCTGATATAGTTCTAGGTTCTGATTCTTAGAATCTTTCTACTTCCTTTTCTGCATTGATCCTTTATCCTAGTGAAGAGATGTGTGATATAGACCTACCATATAGTGCTTATTCTCTGCATTTTGACCAGTTTACCATATATTGCAAAAACAAATATTTCTGAGGGTTGAGAGATGAACTATTCTATAACAATAAGTCATCAGGAGTTTGTCTTAATACTGTGACCACTTAGCAGAATAAGAGTAGTAAGTTCTCCTTTAGGGCCTATGACCTATTGTTGGAGTTTCTTTCTAGCCTGGTCTCACAGCTGATTAGCCCCAAATAAACACATGGACTATATATTAATTATAAAACTATTGGCCAATGTCTAGGGCTCCTTATTGGCTGACTCTCTCTTAATTACTAACCCATAACTACTAATCTATGTATTTCTACATGGCCTTATCTTACCAGAGAACACCTGGTGCATCCTATCTTCCTGATCTCTACATGGAATTTTTTCGTGGCCTCTCTCTTCTGTCTCCCCAACATTCTTCTTATCTCCTAGTCCTGCCTATCTTCCAGCCTCTACTGGCCAATTTTATTCATCAACCAATAAGAGAAACATATACAGAAGAACATCCCCTATCAGTGACCTATTTAGCCATGGGGTCTTGGCTGCATAAAGGTTCTAGGTATGGATTTAATCTTAAAGAGTGGGTTTAAATCACAGGTGGCTGGCTCTCTCATGGTATTTATACTATTTCACCTGTGGTTATATGTTTTCAGGCTGGTTATTGTATTATTTGGGTTCATTGCTGGATAGGATTGTTGTGTCAGTCAGCAACTCCAGAACAAGTAAAGCTATCTGTTAGGGACAAAGCTTCCAGATTAGTATCAGCTTAATTTCTCCATATTCTGCAATTCAAGTTTGTAGTGTCTTCAGCAGTAGAATGTTAGAGTCAAGTTCTGGGGAGTAAGGAAAATTGGAAGAGTATTGACAATAAATAGTTCAACATTTAAAAAAAAATTTTTTTTCTCAGTTATGTCTCTGCTTTGTTTTGTTTTGTTTTTTAGTACGAGCTTTCTTGTGTGGCCTTGGCTGTCCTCAACTTCACTCACTCTATAGACAGGGCTGGCTGTGAACTCACAAAGATTGGCCTGCCTATGCCTCTTAAGTGCTGGGATGAAAGAATGCACCACCACTGCCTGGCTATGCTTTCTCTTCATCTTCATATCTATTATATTTGCTGTTATCTTGCTTCTATAGCTAAGATTTAAAGTTCTGTATTGACGTAAGCATCGAAATAAAAGGGGGTGGAGAACCCCTTGTCTCATTCATTGTTTTTGAGGTGATACTTTGCATCTTTCCTTCTTTATATGATAGCTGAGTGTAAGTTTGCCATATTATGTTGAAGTTAGGTACTTTCTATTCCCAGGGATTGGGGAATTGTTTGTGTTGTTTACTTGCATCATGAAAGAATATTGGGCCTTTTCTGTGTCTATTTATATAATCATGTGATTTCTATCCTTAAATCTAGTTATGTAATTTGTTATATTTGTTGATTTGCATGGTTTGAATCATCCTTGCATCCTTGAAATGAAGTCAACTAAATTATGAGAGTGATGTTTTGGATATTTTGTAGAATTTGGTTTGTTCATATTTTATAGAGAATATTTGCATCCATGTTTAACAGAAAATTGCTTTTTAAATTTCTTTTCTCTTGTGTCTTTATTTGGCTTGAATATCAGTGTAATACTTGCTTTATAAAATGGGTCTGGTAGCATTCTTTCCCCTTCTATTTTATGGAATTTAAGAAACATTAGGGATAGATCTCTAAAGTCTGGTAGATTTCAGCAGTGAATACATCTGGGGTTGGACTTTTTTACTAATTGGGAGATTTTTAGGTATGCATTCAATCTTACTGTGTATATAAACTTGTTAGTGATATTTATATCCTCTTGTTTTAATTTTAGGAAGACACACGTTCCTAGAAATGTATCTATTATTTCAAAATTATTCAAGGTATTGGAAAATATGGGTGGAAGTATGCCCTAAAGTCTTGTGTATGCCATATGTATATCCCTTCTTCCTTCCATATATTTATTAATATTAAATGACAGGTGACTCTTTTCTAGTCCTGTCTGTTTGTAATTCCAAATGCTTCCTGCATCTTTTCCTAAACTTAGGAAATTTGAAATTTTTATTTTATTGAACATACCTTTTAGTACTTTTAACTTTTCTTCTATGCCCTTGATTTGTAAATTGGTCTTTCTCACATGCTTTGCTCATAATTCCTTCTTATTTTATCTTTATTGATGCTTGAATGTTTTTGTTCATCTATTTTGTCTTCAAGCCTTGCTTTTCTGTGTTTCCTTTGATCCATTCATTGGTAAGTGTTTCCATTGAATTTTTTTCTTTTTTAGTTCTTTTTTATAGTTTTAGTTTTATATTTTGAAATTCACATAATAGATTAACAACCCTTTTCTAAAATAGGCCAAATATAAACTATTTTAGGCTTTTGGGGTTATATGACTCTGTAAATGGTATTCTTTAAATTTTCTTTAATCATATTTTTTTTTTACTGAAAATTTTCTTTGATCCTGTATATTCTGATCATGCTTTCCCCTCCCCACTTCTCCCAGATCCTCCTCACCTCTCCACCTTCATGTCCTTTTTTTTCTCTTTAAAAAACAAACAAACAAATGAAAAAACCAAGAAACTTTCACATATGCGCGCACACACACACACACACACACACACACACACACACCAAACCACACAGTTGGAAACCAAACACAGATGAATCATAACACAAATATTCTCCAAACAGGATAATATGAGATAGAAAGCCTATAAGCATAGCTTTGAATTTGTTTTGTATTGGCCATCTACTGCTGGGGATGAGGCCACTTGAAGCGTGGTTAATATACCCAGAGAGAAAACTAGTTTTTTCCTTTGCAAGTGGGTGTCAGCTGCAGAGAGCTTCTTGGATACATGTGGGTACTCAAGTTCACTTACATCACTCAGTATTGGGACTCAGTCTGATTGAACCTGTGTGGACCCTGTGTGTGGTACCACAGTCTCCAAATTTATATGTACATCATGCCTATTATGTCTGGAAGACAATGTTTCCTTGGAGTCATCTACCCTCTCTGGTTCTTACAGTCCTTCATCTCCTCTTATGTGTAGCTCCCTGAGCTCTGAGGGATGAAACATCCCACTGAGTACTTAGTATTCCAAAATTTCTTACTTTTTGTGCATTATCAAGTTGTGGGTCTCTGTGTTAGCTCCCATCTACTGCAAGAGGACACTTTTCTGAGGATGGCTGAGACACTGATTTGTGGGTATAGCATAATCTTGACAAAAATCATTTTATTGCTATGTTCCTTATGTCATAACAATAATGCTTAGTTTTCCTGTAGGCTCATGGTCCATCATGTGCCAGGTTCTGGGCTACTCAAGCCATGCCAGGCATGAGTTCCAACTCTTGGAGTGGACCTTAAATCCAATCAGACTGGAGTATCACTCGCCAATGCTTGTGTCACTATTGAATGCCTGTGTTGCAGGTATTCACTAGTTGATTGCAGGGTTTGTATCTGGGTTGGTTTTTAGCTTTCTTCTCTGGTAGTGTGTGGAATACATTCCAGTCCCAATAACATTCAGGATGAAGGGTAAAGCCTCTAGTTAGGCACGAGCTCTGCATTTCCATGATCAGTGAATTAAGCAAGTGTAATCCTCAGCAACAATTTTACACTGAATTTTTTGAGTGAGCTTTTCCCAGATTTTCACTTGTGTTTTTAAAAGTATTTCTTTATCTGTATTAAATTTGTGTTCACATCATGCCTTGCTTTCCTTATGTTATCCAGGTGTTCATTTGCATTCTCTTTTAATTATTTCAGGAAGTTATTCACATTCTTTTAGAATTTGTTCAATCTTCTTTTGTACCATTCTCTTAAATTCTTTGGTATTTCATTCTGGTCAGTCTTTGGAAAATTTAATACTGTGGAATCAGTAATTTTTGAAGGAGCCTTGAGCCATGACCTTTTGTGGTTATTGTTTCAGTGTTACTATTTGCACATCAGGGATTAGGTCATTGTGGATGTTTGTTTTATCTTCTTTATTTTTTGTATTGGAATTTGAAATTCTTTTGGCAGTTTTCTTCTGGGACTAGCTTGTAGCAGGATTAAGATGCCTTCCCCTCCTACTGCTTGTATTAGGCTTGCAATATAGCTCACATGCTGAGGAAGCATCTAGTACATTATTCAGTTCAACTCCAATAGAGTCTCTCCGGAGAAACACCACTGAAGGGGAGGCCCTACTATGAAAGCTCAGTAATAGTTGAAAACAACTGATGGGGAACGTCCTTTTATATGCTGTGAATATATACCTCTCTCATTGGTTGATGAATAAATGTTTCAGCCAATGGACAGGCAGGATTTAGCTAGGAAAGCTCTATAGGTGGGGCTACCAGAGTAGGAGAATGCTGGGAAGAGGAGCTCACAGTGAATGGTCAGGGAGACACTCTGTAGCTACCGGAAGGCAGAATGTCCAGGCTATCTGTGATAAGCCAAGACATGAGGAGATAGAGTAATAGAAATAGGTTAATAATTAAGAGAGAGAGAGCCAATAAGAACCCTGAGCCATCAAGCAGTTTATAACTAATATAATCCTCTGTGTGTTTATTTGGAACAAAACAGCTATGGGACGAGGCAGGACAGAAACTTCCATCAACAAACAACTGTCTCCTTTAACTTGACTAACCATCAGGGAATAAAGGAACAAGGATAGTAAGTATTTGTTGGGAATATTACCTACTAAACATAGACATGGGAAGACAATAAATTGAGTATGGCAAAGAATTCACATAGAATAGTAAATAGAAGAAAGGAATTGGAAAAGTATCAGGGAAAACAGATCCTAAAGATTATTGACATTGGAAAATTGTAATTATGAGTCTGTTAAGGAGGGAGTAAGAGAGAGAAAAAGATAAAATGAAGTAGAAATTAGAGAGAAAGTATATGGGTTGTAGGTTTGAGAAACCCTTGAGAAGACACAGTAGTGGAAATAGTGTTAAATCTAGTAGAGCAATGTGGAAAGTAAAAATAAATATTTATGCAAGAATATTTAAAACTAATAAAGTAAAACAAAAAATACCAGTTTAAAGTTCTTCTTTGATTAGAGCATCAGGGAAAGCCCTTTTCTGCCTGAGAAGTCTCATCAGTTTAACTTTGCTGGTAAGAGAGCTCTTTACCTTTATGTGCAGTTGAAACATGCAGGGTCTCAGTGGGAATCCATCAGTTTGCCAGCAAAGTTGAATTTCTGCCTTTTTTTTGAAAAGCAAAGTCCAGCCTTTCTTAGATGTTTTCTGATCCTTGACATGGTTTGCTGCTGCCCAGGCCAGTTCCCTTTTTCCAAGTGTAATCAGTGGCCTCCCTAACCTTGTAGGAATTTCAGTGTTGCCTGTACCAGCCATTCCTGTGTCTTTGCAGCTAACAGTTTCCAGCCTCCCGAGGCTCAGCCTGTCTGTGTCAGTGCTCTTAATATGACTTTGTTTATTCCACAGAGTTTTAGATCAGATGAACTCCCCTGAGGGGTTCTGAGGTTCTCTGGGTCTCCTCTCTTGGGGTTGGAGTTTGGAGACATGGGTATGTACGTTTTCTATGCTTCCTAGCAATATATTTAATTGCTTGTATCTTCTCCCTTGTTGCTTCAACATATTATGTGATTCCTTAGGTTAGAGGTCCTGGGTAATTTCCCACCTCTGCCTCATGCAGTTTTGTTGGTCTGTCCTTTAAAAAAAAAATTTTTTTTTTTCGTTTTTACTTTGGGAAATTTACTTTTCTGTCCTCTTTTATGAATCCAAAGTAGAGGGAGGAAGGATTTTCTTTTGTAGTTTACATTACAGTCTGTAACAGTCTGGCATATCTTGAACATATCAGTAGCCCTAAGGAAAGTCTTGAGGTAGTATCTCTCAAATGAACTGACAGTAACTGCTGCTGAACATGCTTCTGGGAGCCATTCTGGGAGCTCTCATGGGCATGTGCAGGCTGCAAATAGTCAAATCTTCAATTTCTGTGACCACAACTGAAGTTGCATAAGTTATTGGTTTAATTTGCACAGATTGGTTTAATCTGTCCAAACTCTGTCTCAATTTTGTGGCAGAGTTAAGGAAACTGAATGTTTCCCTTTAATGGTGTTTTTAAAGGTAAAGTAGTTGAAATGTCATGATACGTGAAAATAGACTGCTTTTAATTCTATTGGAAGTCCTTACGTGGAAGAGAAAAGTAACAAAGACCTCAGCCATTAATTGTCTCTGTAAACATGAACAACATACTTGTTCTGTCCATGCTTTAGATTTGATATTTAAGGACAACAAGAGATGGAATTTGATAATCTCCATTGTTTTCTTGCAAATGTTCAGATTTCCCCAGTGTTGAATACTGATTGCTTACTCTCAGTAATTCTTCAACTTAACCAAATTTATTTTGAAAACAGTTTAATGACTATACTATAATAATTTGACATTAACTTTTACAAATGTGTTTCAGATTTTTTTCTTTTTTGGTTGGGTTGAGTTTATAGTTCTCTATATTTGGAATGTATAAAGGAATTTCATTCACTTTTGTTTTTACTTGTTTAGAAATAGAGTTTCTAGGTCATGGCTATGCCTTAACACCTAAGCTTTTGCTATGACCTATTAGTTTTGACTACATAATAGCATTAGTCACTAAAACCTTGTAACTGCAGTTTTTATTAGTTTAAACTAAAAGTCATTTAGGTGAGTGTTTTAAATTATAAATGAAGAAACAAAGTTAATAAAAAGTATTTGAAAAATTAATGACTTCTTTGGCATTGCTGTTTGCAAATGTTGACAGTTTTTATTTTTTCCAAATATAAGTTAGTAAAATCTAAATTGTAAGTGGTGACTTGTTTTTTTTTTTTTTTAAGATAATTGTTTTTATATTATTTTTTGGAACATAAGCTTGAAGTACTTGTAACTGTCATTCCACAGGGAACTAAAACCACAGTTATAAGGATCAGGTTGGATCCTCTCAGCTTACTATCTCTTCTCTAGCATCCTGAGAGATAAACTATTGAAACAGTCTTTTATAGGCAATGTGTTGGAGCTTATTGTTAGGTTCTGCCACTGTTGAGCACCATTCTATCTTTTCCTTTTTAGAAAGTGTGTTTCTTGTCCTTTTGATGCCTGACCTGCTTTGGCTAATGGATTGTGAGAAAGTAGGCTGTATGCTGCATGTTTTCATGGTTTGTTTGTTTGCTTGCTTTTTTTTTTTTTTTTTTCTTATTTTAGTATGAGAAGTTCTGCCCTTCCTTAGGACCCAAATGGCCAAAACTGTGGAACTTATTTAAACTTGATCCACAGCCTACAGCAAAGACATCACAATAATGCACAGACTTTATAAGCATCAAATAAAATTAAAGGTTGAAAATTGTGGAAGTGTTTACTATATAACATCATCACATTAAATCCTAAAGTAACCAACAATCTAACAACATAAAATCAGTTGGAATTGTCAATTCTTTCCCCAAGATTGTAAGGAAAACAAACTTCTCAGTTGTTGATTACCTTGCATTTCAATAAATTTAGCTATTTTGAAGTAACAAGATCTTTAACCTTTGCGTACATCATTTGTCTAATGCTAATAGTTTATAAGCATTTATTTTTTTTTAAATGAGTGTATTTGGCAAACCTTACCTAATGGGGTGAAGTAGACCACTTAGAGTTTAATTTGACTGTTGTTTAGTTTTGCATTGAAATTGTTAATTTGTGCTTGCAGATACTCATTCATGCTGACATTCAGATTCTTTTTTGCATATCAGCAATATTAAGAAAGAGAGCTGGACATGTTTGCACACACCTGTAATCTTAGATAGGAGGTTGGCTTCAAAGCCAGCCATATCAAAATAAAACAGAAAAGGAAGAAACCAATTTTATGTCTCATGGTAAGGGAGTTTACAGTCTACTAAAGGCCAAAACCAAACACAAGTAAGTTGTAGAAAGGAACAATTACTAAGTATGTGATACTACCAGGAAGAGAATGAATCGTCTCAGTCAGGTATGACATAAAGGGTGGTACCAGGTTAATTCAAGGGATGGTAGAGTTAGGGAATAAAGTGCTGTGGCTACAGAGTTCAGAAGAGTTTTGGTGAAGACAGAATCAGAAGTGTGAAATGGAATTCTTATGATTCACATTCTCGAAAAGTAATACATGCATTTAATTTTATATATGAAATTCTGTCATTTTGAATTCATTTTAATGTTAGTGTAATGGATTTTTCTGAAAGGAAAAGTGACCAAATGCTGTCATTAATTAAGAGTAAAACATAACATTAAGTAATTAATTGAGAAGCTCTGAGTAGATGACTTGAATTTGCTGCAGTGTGTTGATCTGCACTTTACAGAAGAAGCTGATTGTTTATGGCTGCAGTTTTGAAAGCAGATTGAAAAGATGTCTTGACCTGACTTTGTTACCGGCAGAACCTTATATCATTGTGCTCTCAGAGTAGACAATAATTAATTCACTGAATGGTCTGACTTTAAAATTAATTCTATGAAAATACATTTTGCTTTAATTGGGTAATTAAAAAAAACAAGATCTAAGCTGCAGTACTATTAAAGTCTTGTCATATAGGCAGTGTCATACTGGAAATATAAGATTCAAACATTTTATTAATTAGCAATAAAATGTACTCAATATGGATAATTGAATTTTAGAATAACTTTTATGATTATCATTTCAGTTATATTATTCCCTATGCTGTGTATCTATGTTAGAGACAGTGTACAAAACAAAGCTGTTTACTAGACATAATTTGTTAAACTTGATTATGTGCAATTGATATTTGTAGTAGAAATTTTAAATATTTGTATATTTTCTGCTTTCTCCTATTATAATAGTTATATATGGGCAAATGATGGTACTTTGTGAAGCTGTTATTATTTTCTTATAAATTCTTTACTAATAAAAGAAAAGGGCATATTTAGAAGATGCCCTTTTAATGATATTAAGCAATAATTTAATCAAATATTATGTTGTTTCTATTTAAGTATAAATGTAATGGTCACATACCTAAGAAAAAAATCCATATTAATTTGAAACCTGGACATTTTGGGATTCTATTTTTTTGAAAACTATGTATGAATACAGAGTACATTCTTGTGTCTTATAAACAATACAGTCTTTCCCAATCTGTGTCATGAAAAGTAGCCTCCTAGGAAAATTTCTAATCAGATACCACACATTGATCCACAAACTGGGGGCTATTAGTAACTTACTAGACTTACGCCAACTTGTGTATTTAGAAAATGGAGTCAGTGGCTATCTAATGCAATAAGGAGGTTGAATTCATGAATATGAAACACATCACTTATGTTTAGTAATGGAAACTCTCAGTAATTGTTATCTACTAAGATTTAGTTGGTAACCACTGGGGTTCACTAAATATTACCTTAATGTTGTTGAATTGGCAACTTATTAACTATGAAAAATATATTTTCATCAATGTGCTTTCTTTAGTTGATTTTTTTCTTCTTTTTTAGGTCACTTTTCACATAGAGCCATATAGTAATCGAGATGATCAAAACATGCATAAAAATGTCAAGTATATTATAGACAAGTGAGTTTCTTCATTGTTCATAGTTATACTGTATGTTCTGATGATAATTTCTGTTATGAGTACATTAAAATGATATCTGGGAGTTGTTTATGATTGGTCATTTCTGATCATTTTACCAAGGGAAACCAAAGTACATTCTCAGGTTTCTTGCATTTCACTTTTGGCATGAATAAAGTCTGCTGCTTTAGTTATTGTCATATGCCTTAAAAGCTATTTATGATTTCCGTTCATGCTCCTTTTACATTTCTATTTTTCAAATCTTAGGAATATATATTTTGTCTTTTAAAGGAAAGTTCAGATGAAATATGAGCTAATTTCATAGCAGTGTTTGCATATCTGTCTTGGTGTGTATCTAGAATAACTAAAATAAATAATTTTATAATTAGTTTCATTCTAATAAAATATTTTGCTGATAAGATTCTCTGATTTATTTCATTTTACAAAGAATCATCTCAGCAACAAGTGGACACCTTTCACTAATGAGATAAACTGGTTTTTCCATTTGTGAAGCTCATAATAGACTTTTATAGCTTTACTCACCATTTGCTAACTTTGGCATGAGGTAATTAACCTCCTGTTTGATAGTATACCAGTGTCTTTTTTTTTCATAGAAAATAAATTTTATTTATTTTTTTTATTTAATTTTATATAACAAAGTCCAATTAAATGAAAACAAACATTTATACACAATATTTGGGAATTTGGGCGTCGTTCTTTCCAAACTACTTCCTGCTGGTAAGGGGCGCTGTCTTGGGGGATTTGAAGAAGATTCAGATATCCTAGCTGTAGTCTGTAGGGCTGTTTTGTCCAGCTGTTTGGAATAGTATACCAGTGTCTTATAATGCACAAAATTAAAATTATGTTTGCATTAGCATTATTATCCTTATGTAACTGACTCACTAAAGATTGAGAACAATGTGCTCAAGCTTCATGAATCATTTTCAGTTTCAGTGCATAGTTTTATTGTGACATAGTCTATTAGTGTTCATCCCACTTTTCTATGTGTCTCTATTGTAGATATGGAAGCCATCCAGCCTTTTATAGGTACAAGACAAGGACCGGGCAGTCTTTGCCTATGTTTTATGTCTATGATTCCTATATCACGAAGCCTAAAGTGTGGGCCAATCTGTTAACACCTTCAGGATCTCAGAGTGTTCGAAGTTCTCCATATGATGGATTGTTTATTGCACTTCTGGTAGAAGAAAAGCATAAATATGATATTCTTCAAAGTGGTTTTGATGGAATTTACACATATTTTGCCACAAATGGTTTTACATATGGCTCATCACATCAGAATTGGGCTAACCTGAAATCATTTTGTGATAAGAACAACTTGCTATTTATCCCAAGTGTAGGCCCTGGGTACATAGATACAAGCATCCGTCCTTGGAACACTAAGAACACTAGGAACCGCATCAACGGGAAGTATTATGAAGTCGGTCTAAGTGCTGCACTCCAGATACACCCGAGTTTAATTTCCATCACCTCTTTCAATGAGTGGCATGAAGGAACTCAAATTGAAAAGGCTGTCCCCAAAAGAACCACTAACACAGTATACCTGGATTACCGTCCTCACAAGCCAAGTTATTATCTAGAACTAACTCGAAAATGGTCTGAAAAATACAGTAAGGAGAGAATGACGTATGCATTAGATCAACAGCTGCCTACTTCATAATGTCTCACAGTTTATTACATCGCCTAGCTTCAGTAAACATCCCGTGTTTTGAGTTATGTAAAGAAAACTGTCAAAACCAATGTGCATTTGATAGTTACCTTTATCAACTATTTCGTTTTTACTTTTTAAAAGATGGTATTACTTGTCCTACAATGGACAATACCGTACAACGAAAACATCTGATGAGAAAGATTGTGTCTGTAACATTCCTCATGGCATAATTTTCTGAATTTCTGACTGCAATTGGAGTGTTAATGGGAGGATCTTTTAGGTTTTTGTTTTGCAGTAGAGAAAAGGCTTGCATTAGATAAAGCAGCTAACATACAGGTAAGTCATACTTACATTTGGGTCAAAAGACATAGAAGTGTGTACATTTTAGGTACATCAGAAAACAGAAATACAGACTAAAGGACAGTAGATGGTTATGCTTCATTTCCAAACTCCTCTGTGACTGAAATTTTTTAGTATTGAGAGTCTGTCTGGCTTCCCCTAGTGATCAAATTCACTTCTCAAGTTTCTTGTGAGCACAGACTTGTTATTTTTTTTAATATTTTTTAAGTTTAAATTAGAAACAATCTTATTTTACATATCAATCCCATTTCCCTCTCCCTCTGATCGTCCCATGTCCCCAACTGACCCCCCCCCCATCCACTCCCCAGGGAGAGTGAGGCCTTCCATGGGGGATCATCAAAGTCTTACATCATTTGGGGCAGGGCCTAGGCCCTCTCCAGAAACTTGTTTAAATAACAGGCTATTTTATTAATTTTCTCTATTCTATTAGTCATGTTCTACTAAAAAGACCAGCTTTGTGCAGAGCATCTGTGGTGTCATCACTCAAAGACTCAGGTGTCTATGATGCAGAGTGCTTTGGAATGTTTAATGCCCCTGGTTTGTTCTGCTTAATTAAAGACTAGAAACATTAGGAGGTAGCTTGGTAAATGTTAGTGACTGCTTCTCAGCTATGAGGAAAACCATTGTTTCTCAGTCATCAAAGATTTATCAAGTTCAGATATTCTGTTTTTAAGGTATCTTGTTAGTCCTTTTAGGTCTCATTTTCTTATTCATGTGAATCTTTTATGTTCACCAGAGACTACTGAACTGAGTAAGAAAGGATAATGTTAATATTAGAATTGTTTTCCTTTTAATTTAATTTTACCATAAATAATACAGAAAATTTACTTATCACTTAAACTAGAGATAGACAACCATTATTTTTAAGGTAACACCATTTTTTCAGTTATGTGCTCATGTGAAAGTCTTATACTTTTATACTGTTGGGTTAAAAAGAAAATGTGGGTGATCCATAGCTCTCATATGATTACAAATCGAATACTTTTATGCTAAAAATAAATTATTTTAAAAATGAGAAATCGTAAATATTGACTGAATTCAGTACTTATAACAGCAAAAACAGCTAGTCTACTTATTTTACTTAAAGGTGTTTTCTTAGTTCTACTGAGAGAATCAGTTGCATCATGTTAACAAATAATGCAGGCTAATCTCCAGAACACACAGATATTCAGAAACAGATTGCTTCTGGAATTGAACATAAAATACGCAGCAGAGGAGAAACATTTTTAGGCTAAGGGAGATATTACACATATTATACCTCTTTAAGTTTACTGAGTTCAAACATTCAGATTTTTAAAAATTAAGAGCTGGATCATTTCAGTAAATTGACTTGTGATCAATATTATAATCATTTCTTTTATAAGGTATTTAGTTTTGGGGATTAACCCATCTAATTGTTTAGATTATAAAAAAGAACCAGATCTTTTTCTGCTTCTAAGAAATAATTGTAAAAGGCTGCCCTTATTAATGTTTATCTGAGTTGTATATTAATTTGTTTTTTTCTATTATTTATGTATATAATTTCGAAAATTATTTATTTTGTTATATGTTACTTTTAATAAAAAATATAAATGAAAAATAATGTTCTTAACTGAAAATCTGTTTGTTAACTTGTGATATGTTTTACTTAATTTCTTATTAATATAGGAAAGGTACCATTTATTCCATACGAGATGGAGCACTTACAAGTTAGGTATATTCAACTTTGCCTCATATTTACATAAATGCCAATTTTTTGTTTAATTCTAGATATGTGAATTTAAATTTTAAAAAAACTTTTAAATTCTGTTATGAAATTTAAAAATATATAAAACTTAAAATTAAAAACTTTATTATAAAATTATTAAATTTTTATTGCAAAATTTAAAAATCCTATAATTTTTATTTCATTACCTCTGATGTAAAAACTAATCTAAAATAGTGAAGTAATGAGCCTCAAGAGAATAACCACACCCATAGCCATGGGCTTTGTAAATTGGTGACAGTTACTCAGTTTAATAATGATGACTTCCCAAGTTCTATAAAAACTGCAGCAACAGTTCTTTAAAACTGTCAGAGGTTATGCAGACACTAAGGGACTGCAGAAGCCAACCCAGACTACTTTACACAGCAAGGTTTTCATGATCACAGATGGAGAACAAAATATTCCATGATAAAACCAAGTTAAACATTACTTATCTGCAAACATAGCCCTACAGAAAGTATAGAAGGAAAATGCCAACCAAAGAAAATTACTGTATCCACAATAATACAGGAAATAGATGAGCTTATGGCAGCAAACCCCAAAGAAGGGAAGCAAACACACAATGCCATCACCACCACCAACACAAGTAACAGGAACTAGCAATCACTGGTCATTAATAGCCATTAATATAAATGGTATCATTTCACCTGTAAAAAGACATAGGCTAATGGATTGGATACAAAAACAGAATCCATCCTGCTGCATACAAGAAACATACCTCAAACTCACAGTCATTATCTCAGAGTAAAGGGTTGGGAAAAAGCTTTCCAATCAAATGGACCTAAGAAACAAAGAAACAAGCTGGTGTAGCTATCCTAATATCTAACAAAATAGACTCCAAACTAAAATCAATCTAAACAGATAAAGAAGGGCATTTCAGGGAAAAAAAAAAAAAAAAAAAAAAAAAAACCATCCAGAGAAAAATCTCAATTCTGAACATATATGCCCCAAATATGAGGGTGCCTGCATTTGTAAAAGAAATTGCTAAAGCTTAAATCACAAATCAAGCTCCACACACTAATAGTGGGAGAGTTCAACACCCCACTCTCACCACTGGACAGATCTGCCAGACAGAAGCTTAACAGAGAAATAAGGGAAATAACAGAGTTGATGACTCAAATGGACTTAACATATCTATAAAACATTCCACCAAACACAAAAGAATATACTTTCTTTTTCAGCACCTCATGGAACATCCTCAAAAATTGACCACATACTTGGTCAACAGAACATTGATGCAAATATACTCAATAAAATACTGGCAAATCGAATCCAAGAACACATCAGAGAAATCATCCACCATGACCAAGTAGGATTCATCTCAGAGATACAGGGATGGTTCAACATATGAAAATCTGTCAATTTAATCTACCATATAAACAAACTGAGAGAAAAAAAACCACATGATCATCTCACTAGATGCTGAAAAAGCCTTCAACAAAATACAACACCCCTTCATGATAAAGGTCTTGGAAAGAATAGGGATACAAAAAATATACCTAAACATAATAAAGGCAATATACAGTAACCCACAGCCAACATCAAACTAAATGGAGAGAAACTCAAAGCAATCACCCTGAAATCCGGAATAGACAAGGCTATCTACTCCATATCTATTCAACATAGTACTTGAAGTTCTAACTATAGCAATAAGACAACAAAAGGAGATCAAAGGGATATAAATCAGGAAAGAATAAGTCAAACATTCATTGTTCACTGATATGATAGTATGCATAAGTGACCCCAAAAGTTCTACCAGAGAACCACAACTGATAAACACCTTTAGCAAAGTGTCAAAATACAAGAATAATTCAAAAAATTTAGTAGCCCTCCTATCTATATACAGATGGAAAGAGGGCCAAGAAAGAGATCAAAGAAGCATCACTCTTCACAATAGCCACAGATAACAATATCTTGGGGTAACTCTAACCAAACAAATGAAACACCTCTATGACAAGAACTTCAAGACTTTAAAGAAAGAAATTAAGGAAGATACCAGAAAATGTAAAGATCTTCACCAACCCCACATCTGACAAAGGGCTGATCTCCAAAATATACAAAGAACTCAAGAAACTAGTCACTAAAACACCAAATGACCCTCAATACAGGAATCCAAAATGGCTGAAAGACACTTTTAAAAATGCTCAAAATCCTTAGCCATCAGAGAAATGCAAATCAAACAGCTCTGAGATACTATCTTACTCCTGTCATAATGGCTAAACCAATGACAGTTTATGCTGGAGAGATGTGGAGAAAGGGGAACACTCCTCCAATGCTGGTGGGAGTGCAAACTCATGCAGCCATTTTGGAGGCCAGCATGGGAGTTCCTCAGGAAAATGGGAATCAGTCTATCATAGGACCCGGCAATCCCACTCTTAGGTATATACCCAAATGATCCACATCCATGCAACAAGGACATATGTTCAACTATGTTCATAGCAGCACTATTTGTAATAGCAAGAACCTGGAAGCAACCTAGATGCTCCTCAACTGAAGAATGGATAAAGAAGATGTGGCACATTTATACTACTCAGCAGAAAAAAAAAAAAAAAAAAAAACAAAAACAAAAAAAAAACAAAAACAAAAAAACAATGGAATCTTAAAATTGTCAGGCAAATGGATGGATCTTGAAGAAACCATCCTAAGTGAGATAACCCAGTCACAAAAAAAGGAATGTGGTATGTACTCACACATATATGGATTTTAGGCATAACCAACGTATGATACACACCGCCAGAGAAACTAGGATACAAGGAGGAATCTAAGTAATTCATTCAAAGTCCCTCACAGAAGGATAAAGCAACAAGATCTCCTGAGCATATTGGGGGGGGGGGTCACTGAGTATAGAGAGGGAATTAGGAGAAAGAGAAGGGGAGGAGAGGAGAACATGTGGAACCAGGAAGACTGAGTCAAGCAATGAATAGATGAGAAAAAGACAAAAAAAAAAAAAAAAAAAAAAAAAAAAAAAAACCATAATAGAGGGAGCCATTATAGGTTTGAAGAGAAAACTGACTTTAAAGAAATGTTCAGAGACCTATAAGGATGACCCCAATCCTAGCAACAGTGGAAAGACTACCTTAAATGCCCTGCCCTGATAATGAGATTGATAACTAACTTATATGCCATCATAGAGCCTTCATGTACTAGTTGACAGAAACAGAAGCAGACACCCACAGCTAAACACTGAGTTCAACTCCTGTAATCCAGTTGAAGTGAGCAAGGAGTGATAAGAAAAGGGGTCAAGACCAGGCTACAGAAACCCACAGAGACAGCTGACCTGAACAAGGGGGAGCTCACGACCCCCAGACTGATAGCTGGGAAACCAGCATTGGACCAACTCAGACCCCCTGAACATGGGTCTCAGTTAGAAGGCCTGGGCAGTCTAAGGGACCTCTGACAGTGGAACCAAGATGCATGAATCTGGTGCATGAAAAGACTTTGGGAGCACTTTCCCCATGGAGGGATACTCCCTTAGCCTAAGGTAGGAGGAATATCTTAGACTCTACTCCAGATTACTTGACAGATTTTGATGATCCCTCCTGGAAGGCATCACCCTCTGTGTAGAGTGGGGTGGGCAGAATGTGATGTGGCAGGGGGGTGGGAGGGGTGGGGGACATGGAATAGAGGAAGGGAGAGGGAACTGGGATCGATATGTAACGTAAGAAAAATAATAAATCTATATTAAAATTATAAAAATAAATTTATTGTTTTGCTTTTAATTATTGTACAATTGTTAATAATAAAATGAATACTATCATGAATTACTACAGTTTTCAGGGTAATTTGTTAGTCACTGTACATTTTCAGTGACACTTTGATATTTCCTAAGTATGTTTTTACTTTTTGTGGACAAAACACCATTTTTAATCACTGACAGGCCTGTGTCACATCAGTCTCATTAGGACATACAGAGTAGTGTAGTGACGTATAAAAGAGGTAATCACTACATAGTCTGAAAGAAGGAAAAAAATTAGATCGTCATCATTCCAAATTTTGTGAAGTTTTTACGAGTACTTCTTAGTAACATACTTTATTCATAGGAATTTCAGTTTTCTTATTCTTAAAACTTTCCCAGTCCAAACAATACAATTAGCTTTTACTTGTGGGCATTACATTGTTTACATTTTTTATCAAATAAGAACACATTAATTTATTCACTGTATACCACACCTTGTTAGTAAAAAAAGAGTAACAAAGACATTTAACATTTAGTTCCTACCTTTTACTCCATTTTAATTTTGATGATGTTTTTATCTTCCTCAACTCCTCCCAGATCCTTCCACCTACCCAATTTTATGTTCTTTTTCTCTCTTTAAAAAAAAAAAACAAAACCACATAAACAAGTATCAAAACAAACAGTAAGATAAAAAGGCCACACACACACGCACACACACATACACACAAACACACGAGGGAGAGAGAGATAGAGAGAGAGATAGAGGGAGAGAGAGAGGGAGAGAGAGAGAGAGAATTGACTTTGTTGGCCAACAACTCCTGATCGTGGAGCCTGCCATAGAGTGCTGTTGATATACCCAATATCACTCCATTGGGAGAAAAACTGATTTTCCCCTTTCAAATAGCACCTTGGTTAGGAGTATCACTTTGTGTTTATTTCCTCTTCTCTGCACTGAGATGTTGTTTGGTTTGAACCTGTGCAGGTTTTGTTCATGCTGGCACGGTATCCATGGATTCATATGTTTTTCTAAACATGACTACCACTAGTTTACATTCAGTTTTTAAAATTCATTAGAATCTTCATTAGGTAATTATCTGTAACAGTAAGCCCTCTTTTACTTGCCTAGACATTTTATCAATATAAATATTCTAATGTAACTAATAATATTAATGATTTCTTCAGAATTATCCTTCTGTGTGTAGTGTAATACAAATTGTGGTATTAGGAAGAATTTTTGATATTTTGCAAAATTAAACAAATGGTTTCTAGCATTTATCCATTAAGTCCAAAATGTGGAGAGGGAAACAAAATGAACAGACAAAAAGCTGAAATGTAGTCAACAATGTAAGGAGGTTAAGGCCTGATCATCACTTACAAAATGCTTTGATCTTGATTTTCTCAGTTATCAATGAGTTTTAACATTTCTGTCTGTCTTTCCACAATGATTTAATGCCTTCATCTGTCTTAAATGACATGGGGGGAGGTAGACCCAATAGAAATACCTTGGCTACCTGTATTAAATATTCAAATAACAATAAAAATACAATACATTTAGAAAATACACATATTACTATAAAGTTAGCTTGTTTTCAAGTAAATTTCATCTATTTAATTTTCTGAGATACCTCTTAACCCCACTGTGAAATAAATGTAGACGACTTTTCATTGTATCCAGATTAGTGTTAACTTGAAATTTTCCTTGTCATTTTATGTTCTTTCACAGTGTTACAGTACATTTAGTAAGGGCACTTTATTATCTAGAGAGCTTACAAAAAGCTAAGAGTTGTAAACTTCTGAATATGAGCTTTTGTATAAAAAGAGGTTTTGAAACTTTGCAAAAGGAAACTTTAAGCACCTCAGAAATAACTTTGTACACTCTAATATGTTTAAAGAGCTTCTTAGATTTAAATTATAATCTTTTTCCAATTTGAAAAAATTGTATTTAAGAATAAATGAACATTTTCCTTTATTGAAAATAGATTTTTTTTCCCACTCAAATGATCTGTTCTGATTATGCTTTCTCCTCCATCTGTTTCTCCCAGTTCCTCCCAACATCACTTCTGATCTGGATCCATGACCTTTCTGGGTATGATCAGAAAACAAACATATTTATATGGAACATAATAAAATATAGTTAAAATAATAATTTAAAAAAGCCTAACACATCATTCAGCCACTTTGGAAATCAGTATGGCAGTTCCTCAGGAAAATGGGAACCAGTCTACCTCAAGATCCAGCAATTCCACTCTTAGGCATATACTCAAAGGATGCACATTCATACAACAATATCTGTTCAACCATGTTCATAGCATCATTATTTATAATAGCCACATCCTGGAAGCAATCTAGATGCCCCCTCAACTGAAGAATGGATAAAGAAGATATGGTACATTTACACAATGGAATATTACTCAATGGAAAAGAAAAATGGAATTTTGAAATTCACAGGGAAGTGGATAGAACTTGAAGAAACCATCCTAAGTGAGGTAACCCAGTCACAAAAAGATAAACATGGTATGTACTCACTCATATATGGATTTTAGACTTAGAGCAAAAGATCACCAGCCTATAATTCACACTGCCAGAGAAACTAGGATACAAGGAGGACTGTAAGAGAGACACATACGGTCACCCTGTGAAGAGGAAGGGGAAAAGAGCCTCTGAACAATTTGGGAGCATTGGGGAAGGGGGAGAGATGAAGGGGAAAGAGGAAGGAGAAGAGGAGGGGGAGGGGAACATGAAGGATCAGGGAGATGAATAGAGGAGCAAGGAAAGGGATACATCAATAGAGGGAGCCATTATAGGTTTAAAGAGAAATCTGGCGCTAGGATTATGGTGTTTCATCACAGAAATAGAAAACCCTAGGTAAGACAATGACAAAGTATGTAATAAATGAAAATATTTTTAAACTTTTAATAGTATTTAATAAACATTTACATTTGTCCTATTAAAATGTATAACCTTATTTAAATGATTGTTTTGCCAAATATAATGAATATGAAAACTTAATATGATATAGTTTATTTTTCCTCCTAAATATTAAATAATGTGTTTAAAATTTTAATTTAGCCCACATTTGAATTTGTATTAGCTATACTACTATTGCTCAATAGCCACCTGTAGCTACTAGTAGCTAAATCAAACAGTGTATTTGAGAATAAAAGCACTTCTCTGAGAATAGATCATATACAACTTCCTGTTAACTTATGGTTAAGAAAAATGTAATTGGTAGTTTCATATTACTTTTGAAACACTCATAAATTCAATTGGGGGGAAATGTCTAAACAAACTGATAAAACACAACTAAAGAATGTGGTTAGAGAGTTAGCTCTATTGGAAAAGCACTTAAGATTTCTAATGCTGTGAGGAGTCACCACGACCATGACAACTCTTACAAAGGAAATCATTTAATTGTGGTGGCTCACAGTTCAGAGGTTTAGTCCATTATTGTCACAGTGGTAAACAAGGCAGCATGCAATCAGACATGGTGCTAGAGAAAAAACAGAGTCCTTACATCTTGACTCACAGGCAACAGGAAGTGGTCTGAGATAATGGGCATGGCTTGTGCATATATGGAACCTCAAAGCCCACCTCCACAGTGACATACATTTTCCAATAAGACCACCTCTACTCCAATAAGGCCACATCTCCTCATAGTGACACTACCTTGGGAGACATTTTCTTTCAAACTGTTACACTGTGTAAACGTAAGAATTGAGCTCAATCCCCAGCACCCTTGTAAAAAGCCAGGTGAAGTTGGTATGTCTCTGTAATTATAATTATATGGTTATGTCCATCCTATTACACTTAAGTTGTAGATAAGTGACTCATATTTAAAATCCTCTTATCTTCAATGTTTTAACTAGTTCATATACTCAATTTTCAACTTTAAAATTCATATATAAATTTTTACTATAATCATATAAAATTCAGCTACATTATTGTACACCAAGGAAAGATAATGTTTGATCTTGTCTTATAGTTCTTCATTGACAACCAAACATAAAAATTTACTTTTTACTTAATATTTAAAATTTATGCTTTTTACTAAATTGTTGTAAACACATTTGACAAGTAAGTTAAATATTTTTAGGTTTTGGAAGGAGAAACAGGTGCCTGTTATGTTTTTAACAACATGAGTAACAATTCCAAGGATTGCAATATAAGATAAAATATGTAGATGTAGTCAGGGAAATTTCAATTTTACAACTTGCAAAAGATAATCAATATATTAGCATTAAAAATTAGAAAATTTGATTTCAAAGTATGGCACATCAATGAGAAATAACATCAAGATATTGGTATTAAATAACTAAAAGATGTGGCACATTTCTCCAGGAGAAAATAGATGCAATATGTCATTGACAGAAATAAGCCATTGAAATAATGTGGAGGGCTTGGAGTTTGTAATAGAAACAATATTTTCTAATTGTTCATTTTGTATTTGTGTGCACAAATATACAAGGATGCTACAATGTGTATATGTACAATATTGATGAAAAAGGAAAAGTTTAAGGGACATGAGTGTGTGGCATAAATAATATTTAAATATTTATAGTTCAGCATAAGGAGTACAAAAGTAAACTCACTTTGAATAGGAGAGATATAAAAGTGGATATAGTTGTAAGATGACGATGGTTGAAATTTATTTACTTATTTAAATAAATCATCATCTATTTCAGGAAGAGCCAAGTCTGGATACACATTGTGAGAGTTAAGTATGTTATATCATCTCATTATTTAATCATGTAATCATTTAATTATTTAATTTGGTAATTACATAATCGATGATTACTGGAGTTTGGAGCCACCTTGTGGGAATCAAGTATGCCAGACAAGCTAACCATTTATTATTTAAATTGATCATTATCTATTTGAAGAAGAGTCCAGTCTGGAGGGTCCTCTCGGGAGTTAATTATTTAATTATTTGATTATGTAATTATTTAAATAAATCATTACAACATCAAGGATACCTTGAGTTTGGCACCTCCTCTGGGAAGTAAATTATGCTATGCCATATCTTTATTGAATTATGTAATTATTTAAATCAAGTAATCGATGATGACTAGACTTTATGGGAGCTAATACACAAGACCATCTGATCATTTAGTTATATAATTACTTAATTATTTAATAAACCATTTATCTTTTCCAGAAAAAGTCCAGTCTGGCTCCATGTTGTGAGACTTAAGTATGGGACATCATCTCATTATTTAACTATTTAATTATTAAAATAGATGTTTACATAATCAACAGTGACTTGAGTTGGTGCCATCTTGTGGGAATTAAGCATACAAGATCATCTAATTAATTAATTACTCAAATCTACTGCCAAATAATCGATAATCACTGGAGTTTGACACCACCTTGTGGGAATCAAGTATGCCAGACCATCTAATTAGTTAACTACTATTGAAATCGGTGATGATGTCATCATCTCAGGAGTGAGTCATACAACATTGCTGGCCAGCCCAGGACACAGCAGGGAGCTTGATGCCTTGTAACTCTGAGCCAATTTTTCATCGAGACTTCACAATCTTGATAACGCTAAGCGATGCATATGCTTATAACATCTCCTACTAAAGGAATAAAGATGGCTGAGATAAAATGGCTTTTAAAATTGGTGTAGGATGTCTCCAGTAATTTTAGATGTATCAAAAACTAAATCTGCCTTCTTAATTACATTTTATCTAACCACTCATTAGCATCATGTCAAATTCCTGTCAGAATGAGCTGACTTTTTTCTCTCCATTAGCACTTATGTAACATAGCAAAGGTTGCAAACATGAATAATTTTAGTATGATTATTAACAATAGAAACATAATTGGCTGATTGCAATTCTCGTAGTTTTATTTGAATCAAAGGACAATAAAGTGTCTTCATAGTGGGTAAAGTATGAGTAACACCACAATTCTGAACCTTTTCTTTTTCCCTTTCTTAAAGTCCAAAGTATCGCTGCTTCTAATTTCCAAAGACAAGTTTGAGATATGACAGTCCTTGAGTACTGAATATTAGTTGCAAAACTTTTGTCCATCTTCTCCTCACACACTGCACAGGAGCTTTAGCTACCCATCACCTCCATAATAATGTTCAATTGTCCTAAAGAGTCCTTTTCCCCCAAAGGGGAAGTCTCTGAGACAACAGCAGAATTGAGTTCCAACTGGCAAAAATGAGTTTTATGTCCCAAGATGTAGTGTGAATAAAGTGCTAGACATCCAGTCCTTGGCCAGATCCAGGATAAAATCTCACAGAGGTCTGGGAAGTTGATGCATCAGGTTTGTTAAGAAACTAGAAATCTCCTCCCCTTCTCAGACTGTAGAATGATGACATCAGAGGGTCGGACACACAGCTTCAGCAGATATCACTCAAATTCATTGGGGAGAGAGGTTCAGCAGTCCCAGTATCCTCAGGTCTGGCATTCCTCTGCTCCACACATCTCACCATAAGCTCTGGCAGCCAGCGTGCCTCCTTATCTTCCTTTGAGAAAACACAAATATGCCCTCATCCCCATATTAAAACAGGATCAGGTCCTTTCCAGAGATTGGAGGTACAATTCCCCTTTACTTATTTTTTGAAGTTGTGTTTTCAACGAGCTATCAGCACACTCCACAATTCCTTCTCCTTGAGGATTATAAGGAATTCCTGTCTTGCGTTCAATTTTCCATTGGGAACAAAATTGCTGAAATGCTTTATTAATATATCCAGACCCACTGCCTGTTTTTATAATTTTAGGTATTCCCATGTAAGCAAAACATTTTAAGCAGTGAGTTATCACTGGCTTCTCCAGTTTGTGCAGTGGCCATTAAGAAGCCTGAATATGTATCAACTGCCATAAGCACATTTTAATTTGCCAAATTCTGCAATATGAGTAATGTCAGTTTGTGATAATGATTAGGAAGCAGGCCTGAAGGATTTTCTCTTAAATTAATCACAGGTGAATATTGTGGACACACAGCGTATTGCTTGACAATTTGATGAGCAGTTTCTCTTGTTAAATCAAATTGCTTTCTTAGACCTTTACTATTTTAATGATGGAAGTTATGTGATTGGTGAGCCAGTTCTACCTGGGATAAAGCAATTATCTTTGTTAATCTATCAGCTGACTCATTATCTTCAGCCAATGGGCCAGGAAGGTTTGAATGAGTTCTTCTTAGAAGCATGGTGATTTTCTTTGATGAATGGCATTTTGAATTTGCTAAAACAATATTCTAACTTGACCATTACTAGTTCCAATGCCCAAAACTGTCTCTATTACTTGAAGAGCTTTAAAAACACAACAATTATCAGTATACAAATTAAATGAATTATTCACAGAAGCTGAAAAACTATTGCAACAGCTTGTAACTCAACTATTTGAGCTGAAGCTGGAGTTGTTTGGACTATATATTCTTTACCATCAGTAACATAAGCTGTTTGTTTTTTTTTTTTTTTCATTAGAAGAACCATCAGTAAAAAATAGCAGCATTTTTACAGGATTTCTCCTTACAATTTTAGGGAATATAAAAGGGTGCATTTGTGCAAATTGCAAACAATCTATCGGCTGGAAACTGGTTAATGTACATGTCCTATTCTTGCTATCAGAACTTTCTCAAATAGAAAAGAAACTGGGATTCTATACCTCTAACTCTAGTCCCTTCATAAAAGAATTCCTTACTGAGGAGCACAGAGGAGTGTGACAGCAGGCTAGAGCTTATGCAGACAAAGCTCATTAGACTAATGTAGGACATACCCCAGGGCTGATGCAGTCCCTGTTCGAGACCCACATTGGATTACAACACCTCCAGTGGCACTCTGTCTAGACATCAGTTTACAACCTGGCAGGTTTACATGAGGCTGCTTTTCAGCCAGTAAATCATGAGAAACTTCAGAAAACAGTTCAGGGCAGACAGAAGACTCTGTCTCAGTTTCTAGAATTTCTCACAAAGGCCCACTTAGAGGATACTCACTGAGACCCTGGAAGCCTGGAGGGCAGACAACTCCTTATGACCCTTTTCTTTTCCCAGAGTTTCCCAGACATTAGGGCCAAACTTACATCTTTGGAGAGAGGGTCCCTAAGCACATAGGCAGAAGTCTTAGTGCTGGCTTTAAGGTGTATTTTAGAAGAGATGAAAAATACCCAATGCTAGCCAAGGCCATCTGACAGAGCTTGGTGACTGCCCAGGCTCTCTTGCCTCCTGGAGATTGAGGACCACTGGACCCCTGTTTTAAATGTGGTCAGGTACCAGAGAAAGATTACAATACCAAACATGTAAAGGCAAAACAGAAGCAAAAGACATCCCAGGGTCTCTAGTCTCTGGGCCTTGCCTAAATGTGATTGACCCATTAAAGAATTATCTCCTAGTGGGCTAACACCTTGCACTTCGAGTACCACCTGCTGCTCCTCTGACAAGGCCTCCAGCATCTATCATTGATTAAATTTGTTATTTTAATTACTCTACTTGGTAACTAGGGATATGTAGAAGTCAAAACTGATAAATAGTGATGTTTCATACATCTGTGTATCTGACTAGTAGACATTGTTATTGTGTAACACAAAGACAAGTCACAACAGAACATACATTGGGTCTCTTCAGAGAGTTGTTGCTTAGCATCTGTGGAGGCAGACAAAGCTGTAAATCAGCAGTAAAAATGGATGATATTTATACCATTTGCAACAAAGAGCTTTGATATGTATCACAGATTTCTTTTTTCACATGTTGTATTCCAGATGATGATTTACTATTTCTAAAGAAATATATTTAATTATGCCCTAACACCCTATGAATGAGAGTGTTTACTTATGACATTTTACGTTAGATTAATGTAAATTTGAATATTTATTATAAGGTTCACAGTAATGAGATTGCTTTGGGTCTCAGAAGATACTTTGGGCTTTGAACAAAGCTGAGACTTTTTAAGACTATTTGAAATTTTAAGGTTAGATTGAATAAAATTTTTATCAAGAAATCATGATAAGCCTATGAAAGTCAGGAATGAATACTGTAGTTTGAATAGAAAATGTCTCCTACAGACTCCATGTTTGAAGACACTATTTCTGAAGTTTGTGGAAACGTTAGGAGGTGAATCTGCATTGGAGGAAGTCTCTGAAGGCAGGGGTCTCTGTTCATGTTTTGTTTCTTGAGAGTGAATGAAAAATGACCAGACAGCTTCCTTTTCAGGACCAAGCCTTCCTTGCCTGCTGTCATTGTCTACTCTAACATGATGGAAATTATTTCCCTGAGATTACAAGTCTAAATAATTCACTTATCCACTATGTTTCCTCTATTAGGGTTTTTATATATACAGAAATATATCCAACACAGTGTGTGAGTGAAGATAAGCATTTACATAGCTAATTGGTTGTGAACTTTAACCAGGTTAACCAGGAACATAAATTAGATACAGGCAATGAACAGCAGAGAACTTTTGGTAGATGGTGACCCAAAGAGTGGGGTCAGATATCTCATGTTTGTTTGCAAGCTTAGTAAACATTTAACTCAAACAATGAAATGTCTAATACACAGCCTCCATGTATTTTTAACTCAAAGGCTTGGTCTGTTCTCTTATGTTGTTATTTTGTTTTTCTTCTTTACAGATCAAGTTGTTAATGTCATATTTAAATTTTAATTAAAAGCAATGGGGAAAGGGAGCTTGATTGTAAATGAAGGTTTTAACTGGTGTTGATAATAAAAACCTGGAGTCAGATATAGAGGAAAATGCTGAGAGATCAAAGAGAAGGAGCAAGCCACCATCACACTTCACCTCTTCCGTGTGTCTCAGCAGACAAGAATGTGAGTTCCTGTTTCTTCATGCTTACACCCTGTTTCCACCTAGCTATCTTAATTCCTGTCTGTCTGTAGAGGTCTCCAGAAATCTATAGTTAGCTAATGGCAAGCTCGTTTCTGTGAACCTCAGAAAGTCTTTATTTGTACAGGCAAGATAACTTTCTTTTGTCTAAAATTATAAAAGATAATAACTAATATGAGAAAAACTATATACAATAAGTATAACAACTATATATAATATATATAGACAATAAGAACATCAACAATGTCTAGTCCATTTGCATGTGGCCAATTCAGATAAAATATTCCATTAGCTGTTCTTTCTTGATTAGTTCAAAGTCTTGTACTGAATACATTTTCTATTATAATTTGCATTATCAAATTATCCTTTAATGTCTTTCAAACCTATTACACTTAACAAATCTTTAGTGAGTTTCTTTATTAAGTCTTGTAAAAAAATAAAACTGTAACTATACTGTTTAGTCTTCAATTCCTTAAGAGACTTGAGAAGGAAATAATATTAAGTGAGTAAATAAGAAGTGTGAGCAGGTGACTTAAAAAAAATGTAAGAAATGACAAAACAGCTGGCTGCCTAGACAGTCATACAAGATTTTTTGCAACCCTGGGGCATCCATATTTAGCCTACCATAGCTGATAGACATTTCTGTGAACCAGGATGTTCTGAAGGACCAGACCACCTTGTCTTGGCAAGGTTTGAAGTTACTCTTTTCGGTGCCCTGTTTGTCAAATTTGGACAGCATACAGTTAGCAGTTGAGGAAAGGCACTTTCTTGCACAGTGGCTTACCTTTGCCACAAAGATAGTAAAACTACCTGTGGAGTTTCTTCAATGCCCATCATCTTGACTTAGATTGGTGCTGCTAGGAGCAGACATGTCTCATCATAAAAAAGAAACTATGTTATTAAAATATGATAAATGTCATATGCTGTATATCTCTGAAGTATTTGAAGATGACCTGTCTTTCAAAAATATATGTTTGACCTTAAAACTAATGTGATTAGTTTGACAAGTTTGATTATAATAGTTGACTGATTACTAAACTACATTTCCTTTCTAACCCATATAGTTGATAATAAAAGCTTTCAAGGACTAAAGATTTGTATAAACTGTTAAATGAGCTGCATAGGTACAAGACCTTGAACAATATTAGATAAATATGTGTAGTATGTTTTAGCAAAATTAATCTCAAATTTGTATCAATATACAACATCTGTATATAATATACAGAAGTCCAATCCAATGTAACATATTTAAAACTAGTAGTTGGGTTTTAAGAGTAGATTCAATGAAAGAAATATCAAAATAAAGGGAGCCATTATAGTTTTTTAAGAAAAATATGGCACTAGGGAAATGTCCAGAGAACTACAAGGATGAACCCAACTAACAATCTAAGCAATAGTGGAGAAGCTACCTTAAATGTCCTTCCCTGATAATGAGATTGATGACTATCTTATATGCTATCCTAGAGCCTTTATCTAGTAGCTGATGGAAGCAGAAGCAGATACCCACAGCTAAACACTGAGCCAAACTCTTAGAATCCAGTTTCAGAGAGGGAGGAGTGATGAGCAAAGCAGGCTCAAGAAACCCATAGAAACTGCTGACCTTCTGAACAAGGGGGAGCTCATGAACTCCAGTCTTTTATCTGGGAAACCAGAATAGGACTGACCCAGATTCCATGAATGTGGTGTTAGTTAGGAGGACTGGGCAGTCTATGGGGCCTCTGGTAGTGGATCAGTATTTATCCCTAGTATATGAATGGACTTTGGAAGCTCATTCCACATAGAGGGATACTTTCTCAGCCTAGATACATGGGGGAGGACCTGGGTCCTGCTCCAAGCGATGTGACAGACTTTGTAGATTCCCCATGAAAGGCCTCACCCTTCCTGAGGAGCAGAAAGGGGATAGGATGGGGGTTAGTGTGGGGAACAGGAGAGGATGGGAGGGTTCAGAAACTGGGATTGATAAGTAAAGAAAGTTTGTTTCAAATTTAAATAAAAAGTCATATATATATATATATTATTGAATCTAATATATACATTTTAGATTCAATGATCTACCTTTTAATCTTATCATATCTATATCCTCCCTTTCTTGTTTTCAGAGTAGATCCAGTAATCACCCCTTTTTAATCCTATCATATCTATATTTGTCTTTCTTTTTTTTCAAAACAACAACCTTGAATATAATCCCCTTTGCTCAACTTTCTTCTTGATTGTAAGTAACAACATTTTGTAACCAAACCTCCTAAGCAATGAGAAATATCGATAACCCCATGAGTGACCAAAAACCATCCACCCCACCTCTTAGGAATGTAGGTGAAGTGTTCTTAAAGTTATGTCCTGCTGTCTGGGGGGCAAGGACATCTTTAGGGGATCCTGAAAAGAAAAGTGGAGTTAATTGCCAAGCTATATCATATGTTTTCTAGTCTCTGCATAATGGGCAATTACAAGGCTTGTTTCAAAACCTGACTAATGTAGTGTGTAAGGCTGGATCACCTCAGCTAGCCACACTGAAATTGTTCTAAGCAGTGTCTAGGAGGCTGTATCAATTCAGCAACTCACCTTGAAATTGTTCTGAGCAGTGTCTGTGAACATGTCACCATGAAATTATTACGAGCAGTTTGTAGCCCAAAGTTGATCTTTAGTTAGTGTTGTTCAGTTTAATGGTGTTGTGATAGTCCTGCTGAAATTGTCATTGTGAGGTCACATCCTTCTCTTGGAGACTTCAAAGATCACTGTTAAGCATGATCATGGTTCACTGTAGAAACTGATACAGACTGAAACCAGAAATCATGTACATGAAGGCAGACAAAACATTTCTCTATAATTGTTTAGTACTCTATATGACCACTAATTTCGTGACAAAAAAAATGTAGCAATACACTAGTCTGAAATATTAGTTTTTCTTCTATTCCATATCAGATGGCTCTTCTGACATGAGACAGAGAAATTTAATTTTACTTTAACAAGCATGTTTGGGTTTAGATAAGGAGAGAGCCACAACCCAACTTCAAAAGCCAGGTTTAATCTTTAATTGGATTGGGACTACAAAAGGCCATTTGTATTATATTTTTGTATAGAAATAAGAAACAAACATTTGGGAAGATTTCTGAGAATTTTCCTTATTTAAATGTGATAAGCCAAAAGGCCAATTTACTCTTTTACTTGGGTTATTTTTCTAGATGATGTATCCTTTTTATTCAGATGTCTCATTTGCCCCAGGGTCTCCAGATACCTTAGCTAGACACATTTATTCTCCTGGAAATACAAAGAATATAAACCTTCTCCAACCCTAGAATTTGGGGAAGTTTTCCTTGGCATGGAAGACCCACATGGAATTAGATGTGTGATGTATGTATGTATGTATGTATGTATGTATGTATGTATGTATGTTTATGGGATGATTCCTGTCCCTGATTATGTATTATTCTTATTTAAATAATACAGTCAATTCTGTATCATCTCATATTAATTCAGTGGTTTTAATATGTAAAACAACTCTTTCTGCATATTATGAGTCAGTATCTATTTTGAGAGGTTCTTTATGATCCATTAATACCATGAGAATGTCATGTAATTTTGACCTTTGTGAATTTAATCATTAGTAATAGGTACTAGAATTTCTGCTGGATCTATTCCTGCTAATTGATGAAGTCTCAATTTTCCTTTTTGAATCAACTCCAATAGTTTTCCACATGTTTTAAATTTTTATTTGGTTTATGTGGTAAAAAGAGTCATTATAAGATAATATCCCCCCCCCCATTATAATTCCTGTAGGGGAATGCTTACAGTGTAATATGACTAGAATGTGATGAGAGATGTCATTCTGTAAATATGTTTCTCTTATTGATTAATGAATAAAGCACTGTTGGCCAATAGGAAAGCAAGATAGGTGGGGCTAGGAGACTAGGAGGAGAGGGGAAGAAGTAGGGAGGAGATTCAAGATGGAGGACCTACAGGGTAGTACACTGGGCTCTCTCTCCGGTAAGATAAGACCACATGGATATACTTAGATTAATAGGAATAGGTTAATAGTTAAGACAGAGCTAGTCAATAAGAAATGCTAGTAACAGGCTAACAGCTTTACATCTAATACAGCGTCTCTTTGTGTTATTTGGGGCTGGCACGGTGGTGGGACCAGGCAGCAGGGGAAAACACTCTTAACAAGAATGCACTTAAGCTTTGGACCCCCATGATCCACATGTGCAACTCATAATTGTCTCCCATGAATGTCAATTCTTTCTCAGCTTCAGCTGTTAGTTGCTTGATATTATTTAAGTCCTTGTTTCCATTCAATGTTTTGTTTAAATGAATCATTTGATCAGTTTTATCCCAATAATGTCCTGTAGATGGGAAATGTCTCCTAGCAATCTCTGAAAGTCATTAAGAATCTGCAATCAGTCTCTCTTAATTTGCACCTCATGGGGTCTTATTTTTTGTAAACCAATTTTACAGCTTAATTAATAGAAACTTCTCCTTGTATATTTTCAGGAGCAAATTTTAATCTCCAACAAGGCAAAATTTTCTTTACTTCTTCAAACATTCTTCAAAAGTATCTGTGCTGATACATTGTTTATGATTTCTCAAAGCTTGCCTGAGGATTAAGAAAACAAAGACATCCACAAGCTATTGAAGCCAAGCACACACCTTACACCTTTAATCCCAGCAGCCAGAAACTACAAGGTGATGGTACATATATTTAATCCTAGGATGCAAGATTAAGAGATATATGGATCTCTGTGAATGCAATGCACCCCATATCTACACAAGAGCGAATCAGTCTAAAAGAGAATTATAGCTTACACTTTTAATCCCAACAATAGTGATTCATCTAAGACAGAAGCAAGGTCCCAGCGAGGCATCGTTTTTTAGCCACACTGAGGAAATGTTATAGTCTGAGGCTCTATGAGAGCTTACATTTTAAGGGTAGGGCTTCTGGGCTTATGGTCCCTCTATAAGGTCAACACTTGTTTCTTTCTGCTTTTTGCTTTTTTTTTTTTTTTTGTACATCCTGGATGGTTGGTGTCTGTTATATATATTGCTTTATAACATTTTTTTTCATAAACATGAATTGGTTTTGCTATGCCAAGTTTGTGAGATCTCAGAAAAAGACCACCAAGGAGTCAACTCACTGATGCAAAAGCACAAGGTTTAATGTTAAATTACAAACCTTGGCAGTGACCCTGTCCTGTAAACTGTCATAACAGCTTCAGAAAAAGTGTACCTGGCCTCAATTGCAAGGGTTTTTTTTTTTTAAAGGAACACACACACACACACACACGCAGGGTGGTACATGCCTTGGTCAGGATTGGGTAAGGGTAAGTGACTTTTGGATTCATTGATATGGAGGCTAGGGAAATTTCAAAATTGTTACTAACAGTTGCCCACAAGAACAATTGTGGTGAGAAGACATTATTATTAAAATTAAGCATTGCCTGACCACCCAGGTGGGGTTACTTTGGGTGCCCCAGAAGGGGGCACAGTTTTGGTGCTCCTTGGAATTGTTTATGGATCCTTGGCTGGAGCTGAATTAACCTTGTGCCACACAGGGAATTTCTCAAGGTGGCTTTTTCTGAGGATGGAGTTAACGCCATCTTTTCCAGTTTACCTTGTTCTTACAGTTTATGGTTCATTTTTCATACTGGAGGAATGTTAATCTGGGTATTCCATTGCTGCAACAGATCACAACTCCATAGATTTACTGCTATATTAGCCACATATGGCCTCAGTCTTCCCTTCCATCCTTCTGGCCCTATACATTCAACCCATCTCGTGCTTTGTTTTCCCTGAGATACAGTTCCAATTCCTAATAACTGAATACCTACCTCCTGAAGTGGCCAGCTTGGCTGCCTGGATTCTGGAGTGGTAATGGTGTCATCTGCACCTGTGTCTAATAATCCTTTGAGTATAACATTATTTATTTGTCTTTGGTCATTTATAGAAATATGCCAAAATATATGTTTTATGTTTGTTTCCTTGTTGAATTTTTGATCCATCCTCCAAGGCTATTCTACCATCCAGACAAGTATGATTTCTTACAATAGGCACTGGATTTCCTAAATGTTCTGGGGAGAATTATCCTCAATAGTAATTGGATATGACTGGATCAATTTCAACATGGGGGCCTTCATGTGGCCCCTGAAAGAGTTCCCCAATGCTAAATTGTTACCTTGTCTCTTGTTGATCTAAATTCATTGATCCATTGTAAGACTTTGCCACATCTTTTATATAATCCAGAAGGTTGGGGCCTTCTTTTTTGGGTTATTCCCAGAAGAATCATTATTTCTAGGAATTCCTTATCTATAGTTTCTTCTTAGATGGCCCATTCTATCACAATTAAAACATTAGAATTTTGGGTCTCCTACCCAAGCTTCAGTGTAAAAAGACTCAACATAGGCTGTGTGCAGGATCCATTCATCCATTGGTCCTGATCTGATCTTTAAAGGACCAAGAACCTTTTTGCATTCTAAATTAGCATTTTCAAAGGGTGGGAGATTCAATGAGTACTCATCTAGCCTCTGTATCTACTACCACTATTTTTACAGCTTAATCAATCTTTGCAAGAAGTCACAATGGGGTTGTTTTGGGACTTGTATAACTTTAGTATATGACTCAAATCTTTTCCCTGGTTCTTGAATCTCGTTCCAAGCATTCATGGCTGCTGTACAGCATAAGGACAATGTGTGATCATTGTATGTAGCTTGTGTATTTGCTTTAGCATAATGGCCCTCACCAAGAATTGCATCTTGGGAAGCTTCATAACCTTTGATTCTGCCTTGATGTTCAAGGGCCTTGGCCTCTTCCCTCCAATATCACTTTCACTGCAACTGTGGACCAAGTTCTAGAACAGTTGAGAATAATTGAGGCCAGTCATTTGGAGTTATTCTATTTGTAGTAGCCATGGTGACTACATGCCATAAGAAACTACTGCTTCTTTAATGTCTTTTATATTTTTTATGTATAGGCTCACATATGAATTCTGTATATCTTTCTAGGTGTTCATTATTTGCGGGGCTTTTGAGTAATAGTAACAGGATAGAACATAGCAGGTGATGATGATAGTAAGTAATTTTTGACTCTGAAAGGTACTGGTGATGTTAAATCTTTTTTATTCTTTTTAGTTTGTTCCTTAATTCCTGGTGCATCAGTTTTAAAAGAGTTTTCTATGGCCTGTAATCTATTCCCAATCTGAACTTCAAACGATTTCATTAAATCAGTCAGTTTCTTGTTCTTATCATTTACATATGATTCCAGAGATTTAATATACTCATCCTTTAGAGATTATTTGGATGGCATGCAGATTGTCTTCCAAAACCAAAGTTATATCTGCAATCTTGTTATTACTAATAGACATAGAATGATTTTTTTCTGTTAAGAGTTCATTGCCATGTCTCATTTTGTGAATTCTGCTTCTCAAATTATGATTATCGTTTTTAATTGTACGAATCCTTTTTGCTAAGCTCTCATTACCAGTCTGTAAAGTCTGTATCATTTTAAGTTCCTCATTCTTAGCTCTATTATCAATCCATTTCTCTAAGGATATGATATGGATTATCATGCTGATAGCAATTATGGCTGAGTGTATACATTCCAGGTAGGTCATATACCTCTTTTAAAATTCCATCCATAGTAGAAGCAAAAAAGATTTTTAAAATTCTTGGATAGTAGTATTAGCTATCATTGTTGTAGCAGTAATTAACAAATTGTATTACATTTTTATTAATTAATTTATTAACTATCTTAAAATGCAAAAATATCTAGTAATTTATCTCAAATCATCAGAAAGTTGTTCTTGTCTCTTATGGTCTTAACTTTAAGTTTCAATGATGATGTTTGGCCAGCAGGTGTCGTGGGTGTACCACCAAAGTAAGTTCAAGGACACTGAAGCTCCGGTTTGACTTGTCCAATCTTTGGATTCTAATCAAAACTTCAAACAAACTAAACCTAACAGATTTTTGTGATGGAGAAAGGGAAAAAAGAGACAGTCTGAGTGTGCGGATTGCCAGTCATTGATCAGAATGCAGCGGGCTGTAACTGCATGTAGGGGCGAGAGCCGGCTGAGGCCATGAGCTCTATTGGATGTGCTGGCTCCGGGCAGTCACAAGGAGTGTCTTTTAGTCTAAATAAAGGCTAGGTCAAACCACCGAGTTCAAAGCAAAGGTTCTAGAGACTGTATAGGCAGCTGGTGCTGGGGGAGGAGAGTAGCAAGGAGTCAGGCTCATCCCACTTGACTTGAGTGAGCCAATGGCAGCTGGCAGCTTTCTCAGGGCTGCACTGAGACCCTCATGGATGATTTGCCGCTGCCCTGCTTCTAATCTTCTGGCCGCATGGGTGCCAAAATGAAAATGGAGTTTTTAACTGGTCTATATAATAAAAATCAAGAGTTAGATATAGAGGAAGACACTGATACATCAGAGAGAAGGAAGCCACTCCCACACTTTACCTCCTTAGTGTCCTTGCAGACAAGAGATATGTTGTGTTTCTCTCTGCTTATATCCTGTTTCTGCCCAGCTATCTCACTTCCTGTCTTTCTGTACAGACCTCCAGACCTTTATGGCAAGCTCCATTCTCTGTCCCCTCACACAGGCTTTATTTGTACAAACAAGATATCACCACACTTGGCAGTCTGTATCTTTTACCTCAGACTTAATCAAGTGAACAAAAGATATCAATATTTCAAAGTCATTTTGGGCTACACAGTGGTTTGTGATTTGAAAGCTAGCCTAGAATATGCAATGCTCCATCTCAGAAAATAAATCAATACAAAAGCAATGGAATGGGAGCAGATGAGATTTCTTTAGCCAAAAAAAAAAAAAAAAAGAATGTGGCAATTAAAAGTAGAGGGTAAGAAACAATCCTAGGGAAACCCAATGTTGAGAGGCTGTGACAATAAATTTTCTGCGTGGTAGACAGAGGGAAAAATGCTTGTATGAAAAGAATCACTTCAGAGAAGACTGCTTCAGGGAGGAGGGAGTGACTGATGGATAGCTTAAAAGTAGATTGAAAGCAGGAAGAATGCAGTGAACAGGAAAGACGTAATAAGAGATAAAGCTTTTGAGCCACTAAAAACTGTTAGGGTCCTTAATAGAGAGGTCAGATGAAATGCCTAAGTAGGAAATGTTGTTCTAAGAGGCAAGGACAAATAAAAAAAAAATGCAAGGCACACTACAGAAACCCTTTACCAAATTATTTTTTCCCCTTTGAAATAAATCACTGTGAATTACCTGGAAGCATATTCCTAAATATCCATCTAGTACTCATTTGTTTTTGTTTATATGTATCTGCATGAACATTATCATACACCCATGCATAGACACACATATTTATGCATGTACATGCTCACATACAGAAACACAAGAACCTTTAAAAAAAAAAAGAAAGAAAAGATGTCTGGATAACAGATGATTGTTTATTAGAAGATAAAATGCTATTTACTCAAACCATTTAACAAATATTTAATTTAGCTTGGTAAAATTTGTAGTATACACTTTAAGTAGCGATATTTATTAACTGCTGGTAATTCATTGTTTATAAGCATAAAGGCACGTCCATATTTCTAAAATCAATTAAATGTATGACATTTCTATCTATTTGTGCTTGGTGCTAAGGAATCCAAGATGTGCATGGAGACATAGTTCCTGAAAAAAAAAAATGTGTGGAGAAATGTTTCTCTGCAGCAGCGTCCTCCACAACAAAGCCTTACATTTTGGAGGAAAACTTCTCAAAACACAGTACTCTCTAGAGTGGGAAACACATTTTACCCTGCATGATACATCTTTATGATTCAGGGTGCTCTAACAGGAGGTGACATCCCTTCATTTGGGGAGGCACAAGTAGTAAATAACTCAGTGGCTTTAGGAAGCCCAGGAACTGACAAAATATCATTCTCAAAGTTTATATAAGCCAGAAGGACTATTGAGAGACACTTTAAGACAAATTTATCAATCTACAAGACTCTCAGACAAGACAAACTGCCTGGAAGAGGTAGATCACCCAAGTTGCCTAGAAGCTGCAGCTGAGCTATTTGGGAGAAGCTAAAACTGACAGATGTTCCAGTGAAAACTCCTCTTCAAACTATGAGATGCCTACAGGCAGGGCCGTGCATTCTGTTTCCAGCTTTAGCTTTTGAGAATTGTTAGTCATGGTGGTTTGGGATTTTGGTGATACAACGTTTCTTCAGTAAGGCCTTGGATGTTATTCATACTTTGGTTTGTCCTCAGTTTTCTTTGTCTGGAGTGGGTAAACATTTGCTCTTGTCTGTCCAGAAAGAGGCCCACATGCTAAATGCAGAATGTCCTACTGGCAGGTAGTTCATGGCATGGGGCCATGTGATATGTGCTAACTCTATGAAGTAGGTTGCATTATTTCCATTTTTGGATAAAAATTACAAAACTGCTCTATGAGCAATAAAGTGGCCATCCACACCTAAGGACATGAAGCCTATCCATTTGAAAAGATAGGTATTACAGTGTGCACTTTTAATCTTACCACCGGGGATGCAGAGAACTGAGGATCCATGGAGAACACTAGCCAGCCAACTTATGTGAATAGCCAGCCAACTTATGTGAATAGGTCAGGACCAGGTTCAGCGAGAGAGTTTTACAACATTATGTGGAGATTGATAAAGAAGGTCTGCTTGTCTACTTCTGACCTAAACACACACACACACACACACACACACACACACACACACACACACACACACGTGAATATGTGCCTGGAAACATATGCACTCACACATGAATATATTGCTTTAGAACAGGATTGATGGAGGTACCATGGGAATGAAAGAAGGCAGACAGTCTTCTCCAGAAGCAGAATTGTTTTTTTAATCGAGACAACTGAAGGGACTGAGGATTTCCTTGGCAGTAGAGACTGTGACATGGGGGCCTTTGGGAACTTTGCAGGTGGAAGAACACATTTCATGGTAGTTCCCTTGCAGTATGTAAGTGGTGGGAACAGGTCTCCTTATCAGAAGCTACCAGAAGTAGTCAGTCATGTCAGCTTCCCTGTCTGAATCTTCTTACCCCACAAGAGGCTTCAGGAAATTAACTCATCACACAGCAACGATAATAAAACAAAATGAAGAAAGAGACTAAAACATTTAAGGAATTTGCCCAAGTGGCAGAAAACAGCATGATCTTTCAAGTGAGTCAGCTCTCAAATCAGAATTGTTTAAGAGAAAACATAAAAGTAATGTCATTGCTGGGCATTGGTGGCAGATACCTTTAATCCTAGCATTCGGGAGGCAGGGATGGGCAGATCTCTGTGAGTTCGAAGCCAGCCTTGTCTACAGATTGAGTTCCTGGACAACCTCCAAAGCAATACAGAGACACCCTACCTCGAAAAATCAAATGATGACGATGATGATAAGATCATATGCAATTGAATCTCATGGAGTTTTTTGGCAGCTGTGGTTGCATGACTAATTTTCTTAGATTCCCTGACTTTTACTTATCATTTACTCCCCTTTACACACAAGTAACATTAAGCAAATTGGACTGAGTTTTGCATCTCAGTCAAGGGGATGCTTTTGTCTTTATCTAAGACCAACTGTGGTCACTGCTTAAAGCACAAGAATTCCTTAAGGCATTCCTGGTGATTTGCTCAACAAAGATTTGATATGATAAAAGGCAAAATCCTGTGACCAGTCCCCACATAGAAAAGAAGCAAAGAATGTACCACACAGCAGCACTTTGTTAGAAAAACCTTGAAGGACACTTTAAATAATTGTTTCATTGGAGAAATAGTTGCCTGTAGGTAATTTTAGTTGTGTTTGATACAAATGAAACAAACAGATTATAATTAAAATGAAGACAACGAAACCATGAATTAAACATATTGTCAAAATAGACTTTGTTCATGCTGAGTCTACTCTAAATATAAAGAGAACATAGATATGTTTGCAAATGTTTGTTGATACAAATAAAGTCTCTAATTTACTAATATTTGTAATCAAGTATAGAAAGAGCATGTAAAGGATTTGCCAAAGTATGCAAAGCCTAAGAAGTTTTTGTTTTTACAAAATTGGTGGTTTCATATGGCCATGAAATAAAAATAGCAGAAAATTTCACTCTTTGATCCTTGAAACTAAGATGACCAAATGGTTAACAGGTTTAGAGAACCTGTGCAGAAACTAGCAAAGGGTATAGTATCATGTTTCCTCTAGACTCGCTTTGTACTGACCATAAACTCCCTGATATCAATTCACATTGTTTCCAAAATGTGCCAAATTATTCTGTTTCTAAGACCCTTGCCATGCAAGATATGTGCTGGGTGAGGCTCTAAGTTTTGTTTTTGAGGGTTGATTAGTTGAAAACTCTACTTAATGACTTTTCCTCACAGGCTGCTCTGTTGACTTACCTTGTAATATGTATGTATGTATGTATGTATGTATGTATGTATGTATGCATGCATGTATGTATGCATGTGTTTATATTCATATATATTGTAGAAAGTAAGTTATTTTTCATATATGTGTATATATACTTCTATGTAAGAACATTTAGAGAACAAAAGTAACTTTTAAGAATAAAAGTAGTGGAAATTTTCTTTTTACAAATCTTATCCCATAGCAATTTTTAAAACTAGTTTTTCCATCCACCCCAGCCCACCTGTCCCTGTTATATTACACTCATCTGTAGCATCAGATGACCCACTGCATTTCCTCTTCACAATCTCCACTTCTGCAACGCTTTTCACAGGCTAATGAGGAGAAATGTGCAACACATTTGCTTGTTCGCGAAAAGACATCAAGCTGCCATCATCTGTTAATTCTGACAGCCCAAGTTAATGGACCATTTCTTTTTACTTGGTGGCAAAAGAGAGGAAGGAGGGAGGGATTGTATTAGCATGGATCTGTGCTCTACAAAGGGAAATCTGTCTCTGTGGTTGGATAATGAAGTGCATATGCTTTCAATTAGGGGTATCTCTGTGCTTTATTTATAGGCTTTTATTTGCTGAGCTAATTTCCTGTGGTGATTCATGTCTCTACATGTACAAAAAGAACAAAACAAAACAAAACCCTAAACAATAACTTGAATCAATGGAAATGAGCTTGTGACAGAGCAAAGAAATCAAACACAGACCTTAAACAAGCTGTTTTCATCCTCTGACAAAAATAGGGTACCTTCTGAAATGTATTTGGGCAAACATGTGGTAGGAAGTAGCGAAAGTAATTTACCATAAGCCTTTCCCCAGGAAGGGAAAACAAAAGAGCTCTTTAAAATTAGCTCCCAAACTGCATCTTTCTGTCCTGTGCTCAGGCACATCATCAGGGGTGGCCTCGGGACTCCAGAATTGTTACATGCCCCCTAAGCAAGTTACTACCTGCAGTGAGTGAGCGCGGTCCTGGTCCTTTGTGCTTTTCCTCTGAGTATATCTCTACACAGGGTCCAAGAAGGAGGGCAGCGGTTGCCTGGGACTCTCTCATTAGGAACCAAGAGGACCAGCATGCAAGAGATGGGTCCCCAAGTCAGGAAAGCAGGCTTGGCGCATAAGGAAGGATGCTCTGGTGCCTTTCTCCCGGACGCCATTTCCTCTCAGGGTAGTCGCCTCCCTCCCTCCTACTGCAGCCCAGAAAAGCCCGCAGAACGCCGCCTGGCGACTCGGTACGACCCCTGGTCACCGAGCAACCAGCGCAGGGGACGCGGAACCACAACCGGGAGCGCGCGTGGATTAGTTTCACGATTTCCCCAGTGTAGTTGGAGGCGGGGAGAAGCAAGAACCTGTGGGGGCCGGGAGCGGGCACACAGCCACACCGGGTGAGTCCTAGTGCTTTCGTAGTGCTCCTGCCCTTGGCCCGCCCAGCTCTTAAGAAGGAAGAAACTCCGGATGCAGAAACGTGCGCTGCACAGATCTTTGCTGGAGCTAAGCACTTCCCTGGCGTGGGTCAGCGGGCGCTTTGCAGGTTTACCATACTCAGAGCTTCAAGGGGCGCGGTTTTAAGCAGCTCTCCCCATTTTCCATGCTGTATATTCAGTTCCCCTGTCTCGCTCCATTGGTGGCAGCACCACTTGCCATGTGTGGGTGGTGAACCCCTCAGAGGCCTCCTATGAGTCCAGCTCCGCAGGAAGCTTCTCTGGTGAAGTGTCTGCACATGAGCTGGACTGCAGAGCTTAGAGGCCTGGGCGTCTCGGCCCGGTGTCTAGGCCTTGCATGTCTTTTAGGAATGGCTTAGCATCCCCCCCCCCCCCCTTACCACTATCGTCATCCAGTCTTTTCAGGGAGATGCTCCAGCCCCTGCAGGAACCCAGGGAGTAGGCAATGGGAGATCCGTGCTGGAATGCAATCTCCTAGGATTTAGACAGCCTTAGTTAGAGCCCTCAGGAAACACAGGTATCCCAAGCGTCTCCTTCCTCCTTTTTAGGCATTCTCTCTCAAGATTCTGTCTATGTGTGTGGGAACTGGGCATCCTTACTTCTTCATCTCGGAATTTCACTTAGGGCTTCAAAATGTGAACGTGTCACCCTCCCTGACCAGGAAGCAAGATTGCTGGGCTTCCCAAAATTGCTTTTCTAGTTTTATGTAATTAAAGACCCAGGGTCCTTCCAAAGCACATCTACAGTTTCCACAGTGCTCAGTCCACTCCTCCTCTCTTTCCTCCCTCCTACCCCTCCCCTCTTTGCCCTGTCTCTTTTTCTCAGCCGCCCACCCCGTGCGCGCCTCTGCGCGCGCCCATGTTGGTGCGTTCTTTTCATTTCTACCATTAGGAAACCCTCTCAGAGCCTCTGGGAACTCAGAAGAGGCTCGGTTCTTATTTCCCACGGATTCCTGCCTCTCCGGAAACATTTATCTCATATACCTAGGAGGGTATTATGCGGGAGAGACCGTTAATCCCTAAGAAATGAGAAATGGAGGAAAAGCGGCAAGCCTGGAAGTCCTGGAGGAGGCCTTAGCAGGATCCGGGGTCGGCTACGGGGTCCCAGTAACCTCGCGTCAGCACCGGAGGGAATGGACAGCGTCTCTCAGCGGGGCTGCAGCCTTGGGGATCCAGCTTTGCTGCTGCCTCTTCCTCTATTGCTGTTCTAGCTTTCACTGTCATGGATAAAAGGAGGTCTTGGCAGCTAAAAGGCGGTGCCTCCAGTCCCCTTCCTTGATGGATGGAACCTCTTCATCTTCCTGTCAGTCATAGGAATCCGGCTCCACGAACCTAAACTCTGGGCAGCAACTTCAAAACTAATTTTCTGTACGGGTCTGGAAGGAATGCAAGCAGAAGAGTGGAGTTGAAGTTTTTAGAAGCTCAAAGGAACCATGAGCATTGCAGTAGGAGTTGAAATGCTCAAAGGCCCACAGTTCTTTATGTAAGAACTTCCCTGACTGGATTGCAGCTGTTTTGAAGATAGCTTTGGGAGAGGTTGGAAATTCTAAACTGCAACATAGGAGAAGCTGAGAAGATTTCAATTCCTCTGCTCATAAGGTATGTGGTAATGGTATGGTATCCATGTTTCAGCCCACACTAATGACTTTGAAAGATTTAACAGAAAAGGCACAACATTTTATGTTGAGGATTAAGGAAAATGAGTACTTTTGGTTATTTAAAAATGATTATTCCTACATTAGTATCTTAGAAAAATCTCTTCCTTGATAAACTGCTCTGGAATTCTACTTTTCTGGAGTCTCTTGTATGACCATGGTGACAACAATAATAGGTGACTTACACTAGTACAGCAAACTTTTACTTTTCCTTTGTCAATTTCTTACTGCTGTGTATATCTTACTTAATATTATCTTTAAAACTAATGTGCACTAGTGTTTGGTGATCATATACATTCAGTTAAGTGACTCTGCTTGTGCTATATTGCATCCAAAACTCAAAAAGTTGGAAAAGGCTCCATCACCTCTTCTAATATTTTTAGATGGTGTTAATTTGCTTAAATATTTATAGGCACAAAATATTTATTCATCAATACCGGATCCCTTTTATGTTCAGGGCCCCCAAGTGTAACTAGACTTATCAACAGATAACTCACTGCTCTTCTGTCATACAGGGCCCTCTGGAAGGCAGGAAGTGAGCAGTTCCTTGCACCTTTTTAAGAGAGTGGGGTTTTCTACACCATTCTGGCTGATTACTTCTACAAACACACTTGTCTCCAAATCAAATAAGTGATAGAGAGTAATCAGTTCACATGATAATTTGTTTTGCTATTTCTACCTAAACTCTTCCACTACAGCCTTAAAATTACAGCTTTCATAATGACCTTGATAAGCATTGTGATTTTTTGGAAAAGTTTTCGGTGTAAAAGCAGTCATACAAATGTATAGTTCATGCCTGGCATTTCTGGAAGGTCTCACCCAATTCCAGTGCACACATTCTGCTCATCGGAGAGCTTTGACTCACAGGAAGTATTCACACAGTCATGATGGCATAAGCTTAACCAAGCCTGTGGAATGAGTTTGTCTATTAGAAATACTGCAGGAGTTTGGAGGATATATATATATATATATATATATATATATATATATATATATATTTAATTGTAAGCCATGTATAGCTGAAAATAAAATATCTTTACATCGCAATCACACTATCTACCACTATCTCTATTTGAATACCTAATTCTCTGAGACAGGGTGGTGCTTGTTGGTGAACTAATAGCTGACTGTTTTATATTGACTGAGATTAAGAAATCTATCCCCAAAGTATTGCCATTTAACATCTCACCAAGAAGCAGCTTTCATCACACATAGAAAGCAAAAACTCCTTGGGGGCACAGCTGCCCTAGATAGAGCAGAAATGATCATCAGAAGATTAGAAGGCTGCATTAATTTATGTGTATTTCTCCATTGTACCCCTAAAGAATCAATTTCTTTTTCTAGCCCAAGAAAAGTGAAAGCAGATTGCCACATGTAATCACATTTTAGGAGAATTGCAGCATGTGACTAGACTAATGTTTTGGTGGTTAATTAATTAATCTACATGGACCCCGGCCCTATCAGTGGAGCATAAAATGAGATGTGAGAATGAGTTCTGGAATGAAGCCTGTGTGTCTTATGACCACAGTTCTCTTCTTAGTGGTGGAGGGGTTGGGCTTTCTCCATGTGGAACAGAAGCTGAATAAAGGAAAAGTTACCTTTGCCTAATCCCTTGCAGTTTTGGTCACCAAAGTAAATAATTCTAATTCACCACTATACTATTAAGAAAATGTATTGAAGCTCTTCCAGCTTCTGTCTCTGGAGAAATGTAACACTGAGTTATTTTGTAAGCTTATTTAATTTCTGTCTAAAGGTTAATATCTAGAAACATCTAAATGAATAAGTAAGTGTATAAACAAATAAGTAAACCAATAAAGGTTATTGTAAACTAGCCTTCATTTTGGTTCCACTCATCTCTGAAAAGAAATCAACACTATAATAGAAAAAGTGTCTCCAGTGCATGCAAGCAGTCCCTGCATAGGTGGATATTTTGTTTTCTATTAGAAAAAGGATGTTTAGGTCTTACAAATATTAACTCAAATAGTATTTTAATCTTAGAGATGAGTTTAGTCCTGAAATCTGTTCTAGCATTTTTCTCTTTTTGTCTAAAGATTGAGCGATAGAAGGCTGTAAAAGAATTCTGACTCAAACCTTTGCATTACAAATTATAAAAACAGGACAGGGATTCTGGGAATGATAAGTAATCTTCTAATTTAGCATTGAGAAGGATGAAATAGGAAGACTGTGTGTAGTTTGAGGCCCATATATGAGCTGCAAGTTCGGTTGGATAAAATGTTGAGATTCTATTTCCCAAAATCTGAAAACCAAACTCAAATACAAACCAAATTATAAAACCAAAAACTATTTGTCTAAACCTTTTGTGTAGACTACTTAAATATTAATTTATCCACCAAAGGTAATTATCATTAGTTATAGGTCATTTACATTTGAGTATCTGGGGTTTGTCTTTGAAGTTGTTCATTTACTTCAGTTTTAATAAATTAAAAATATTTAAAATGTGAGATTATTATTTTTGGATTCAAGTTGATAGTTGGAATTATTTTACTACTTTAAAAAAGCTATAATTATAAACAATGAATCTACTCACTACATTCTGATACATGAATCAAAAGCTACTAATGAGGCAAGGAATATTGTTACCAAGGAATAGATCATCACACCTCTCCCAATACCTTTTCAGTGAGCAAGAATAAAACACTCAGATGGAAAGCATATTTGCATAGTATTTTCTTCCTGTGTAGCTGAGTGTGATAAACACAGTATACTGCAGTGTCAAGCATGTTACATATTATGATGAAGAAAACAAGTGCTATTTGTCAGTCAAATGATCAGTCTTCCTAAAATGCTGATGTAAGGATAAGTACTCAAATCACTGATGCCTCATTTTCTTCTCCCAACTGTAGAAACTTATCTCAGCCAATAAGAAGCAGATATTTACACATAGATGCACCTTAAGTGGTGAAATGATATGTTCTTTTATGGAAAAGTGGAAAGTATAAATTTGATGATCTGAGAATCTGTTGGGTACTTCAGTGATATGTCTGTTAACTCTTATGAGGAATTTCTAATAGCATTCATTCACTTACGGAAGAGTTCCGTAAAAATTGCTACATGTCAAAGATGTATGTAAAAACACACTTGGTGGCAATATAAAAATTTCCTGATAATGCTGCCATTTTTTTAGCCTTATTCTTGGTATAAAAATTTCATACTAGGCAGATTTTTGTTTAAAAATATTTATCATTCAACATTAGAGCCATGTTGTCTGCAAGTTGGTCAAATTAAGGTCAACATGATTCAACTTCACTCTAACAACTTCAATTTTGACTTTTGAAAAAAATTATCATCTTTGTGTCATGATTTTCTTTTCTAAGAAGGATTAATATTTATTCCTAATAGTATGGACATAGACTCTCATAAGAATATATAGATTTTGAAACTATCTGAAAGCTCCTGAAGAAACCATTTTGTTTGATTTATGGTCAATGCTGATGGAGTGATTTGTAGACTCTGTCAGGCTGATTTTTGAAACTAATAACAGGTTCTATGAAGGTTCAGCATTCATGTATTCCAAATGTCTCTTTAAGAACTATCAATTTCCATCAAATATTACAATTTGTTTTTATCAGATGGAGTTTTTCTATAATGGCATACATTAATATTTTTATTTGTATAGTATTCTGAGCAATCACTAAGATATAGTAGTAGTAGGTATAAGAAATAAGTTATTGCTTGACAGAACAGTTGTTTCTAATATGTTTTGTGTCAAAGTATTTGGTGATTGGCAAAGAACATAAAAATGTAATTATTTGGGTGTAGATTTTTTTAATTGTGAAAATTTACTTCTTGTTTCTTAGATAAAAGAGAAGTAATGCATGATAAAGATTTAGGAAAAGAATAGAAAGTAAAGATAATTTCTTGTGCCTGAGAACTTTGTATTTTACCATTGTGAAGCTTGCATAGAGTTGTGAATGTTCAAGAATTAGAGATCATTCTTGTTATAACGACTTGACCTTCAACTTGCCAGCACATCTGGAGTACTGAAATTTGTTAAACAGTAAAACATGCATGAAATATTTATTAAATACTTGATAATTATTTATCAATTTTAATGTACATCGTTGAATATATTTAAAATAAAAATTTACAGTCTAACTACAGGTATTTATTTCATGCTTATTAAACTTAGCAAATATATTATCACCCATTCAGAATTTTAGCTAAGGATTTACTTTTTACAATGAATGAAAACTTGGTAACTATTCATAATAGATGAATAGGAAGGCATTCTTTTGAAATTTTACTTGATTTTAAGAGTAATGTGTTAAAAAGCTATAAAACATGTTGTAAAATGATTAAACAAATGAAAGAAGACAATGCTTTTTAATCATCAAAGAAATAAGTACCTAATATGTAAGCAATAATTACCTAATATGAACAAAATTTAATTATATAGGTGAGAAAAGTTTTCATGATGGAAACTACATCAGGTACATACAACATCTGGTTCCCAACATGCTTTTCTTCCATTCTTGATTATGTTGTCCTGGGTGAATTGGTTTATTTGCTAGCTCATAGATCTTCTTGATCCTATAATAAAATCTCTACATGCCCATAAGAAAATTATATTAGAACCCATAGGTTTATATAAAATCACAACTCTTCCTCATGCTCTAGTACTACCATGCTGCGTAGATCACAGGATTAGAAACCATCGTTCAGTCCATTCCATACTATGTTACACTGTAGACAACTGGATTCAGGTATAAGGACAGCATTCACATCTTATAGTCAGGTCTTCATTTTAAATCAAAGCTTACCTTCATGACAAATTCCCTTATTCTTGTTTCTACCCCTCTCTATTCTAGACTTGTCTTCTTTTAAACCTCTTTGGCTTATTCCAGCTCAATATCACTTTTGTTTCAAATCAATTTCTCTGTTTTTCTGTTGTTTTGTTTTGTTTTGTTTTATCTTTTAACTATCCAAGCCAGGGCACTTGTCTACCAAGACTTGAGTGAGGAAGGCTCTTCCAAGACCACACTGATTTAGAAAACCAGGTAATAATTAAATGACTACCATGGTGCATTGGTCAGAAGAAAGTGCAGCACAATATGAGATCTGAAAGAACTGTGCCCTAAATCCTGCTGATGACTCTAACAAATATTTCCAAGTCACTTATCTTCACTTGTGATAATCAGCAAAAACAGCTTCATTTTTTCATGCCTCTTGAAAGTTCTCTGAAGAGTTAAGCTGAAATTGTAAGTGTTGCCTTCACTATATGAACCGTTTTGCTTTGTTGTTAAGAAACATAACCAGAGGCACACAAAGGGAAAATAACCAGTGAGGACAAAATTACTTTGCTTGAATATATTTTTATCTTGTATTAATTTTTAAAAACAACTTAAAATATTATCAGATTTACAATATGTGAGGTTGACTGCATGCTAGCTAGAATATTTATCTTTAGAATTCCTGGTCTTTTTCAATTTTGAAGTTAAACTCTAAGAACAGATTGATAACTTTATCTCCATTTCATACCAAGGGATAATACATATGTTGAATTTACAGTTGACATAAGTCAGCCCATGCTAGCCTGACTTAGTAATTGTGCAATGTAGAGAGGGGCTGTTCCTTTTCTCTCTGATTATGTAATTTTCACCAATTAAGGATCATTCTCATTAATTATAAAATGAAATTTTGTACTATCCACCTGATCTGATTTTTTTTTTTTTTTGAGTGAGTTTATTTTATTGCTGTTGCCGCACCTGTATGGCCTGGGACCGAGAATCTGCGGAGGGTTTTGGGATTAACAACACAGGACTCTTGCTTGATGTTAATAAGGCTCTTTTCCCATTTATTTTACTTTGGGGGGCTGGCTTTTATACCCCAGCACTAGATGGAAGCAGATGGGGGTGGTTAGTCATCTCAGGTTTCAAGGACCAGTTAGGGCGCTTTCAGGGTTGCAGAAACCAAAGGGACATTTTGCCTTAGAAAACATGTTTTTGTTTTCCTGTGGTTACAGCTGCCTGCCCTGAGGTCAGCCTGGGGAAGTGAATTCTTAGCCAAGGTCTTAATTCCCACACTATGTGAACACTCCATTGAATGCAATAAACTTAACATTGTCTTCTGTTTATATCTACCAAGTTATTCCATGGTATTTGACACAATGTTTGTGACTAGTTCAGTCCAACTTTAGGGTATCTTATTTGTCTTTACAGAAGGACTATGAAGTTGACTTTCCTTACTAGATAGTTTTATGATAATATTTTTTATTTAAATTTGAAACAAATTTGTTTTACATGCCAATCCCAGTTCCCTCACCTTCCCCTCTTCTACTGTCTTCCCCAAGCCCCCATCCAATCCCCTTTCTGCTCCTCAGGGAGGGTGTGGCCTTCCATGGGGGATTTTCAAAGTCTGTCACATAATTTGGAATAGGGCCTAGGCCCTCTCCCATGTGTCTAGGCTGAGATAGTATCCCTCTATGTGGAAAGGGCTCCCAACATCCATTCATTTACTAGGGATAAATATTGATCCACTAATAGAGACCCAGGCCTCCTAACTGACACCCACATTTGGGGGGTCTGGGTGGGTCCTATGCTGGTCTCCCAGCTATCAGACTGGAGTCCATTAGCTCCCCCTTGTTCAGATCAGCTGTTTCTGTGGGTTTCTCCAACCTGGTCTTCACCCCCTTTGCTCATCACTCTTCCCTCTCTGCAACTAGTTTCAAATTGTATGACTGAAATTGAGTACAGGTAAATTATTCTAACACAGAGTCAATGTTACAATTTAAGGATTTTTTTAATGTTTTTCTACTTTCTATTTGAAGCATAAGCAATCTCTCTTCCCATGTTTATTGCATTAGTCACTTTTAAAACTATATTATTTTAATTGTGTATATATGTTTGTGGGGGATTTTGCATATCATGGGAATGCAAGTGCTTATGAAGGTCAGAAGACTTATATCTTTTGGAACAGGAGATACAAGAGATAGTGAGCCACACGTTGTGGTTGATGGGACATCAAATCAGGTCCTTTGTAAGATTATGCTCTAACTGCTCTGCTATCTTTTCATGTCACATGCTTATCATTTTCAGGTTGTGGCAATAATGTTTTGTAATAAAGAAAACTAATGACCCCCCCCAAAATAATAATATTGTAACTCTATTTTACTGAGTTGATGTTTTAGTGGTGAATTTGCTACAGATATTGAGGAGTGTAACGAGTATGGTTTTTCCGCCTGTTGCCCGGTCTTGTCCTGCTACCATGCCACCAGCCCCAAATAACACACAGAGACTCTGTATTTGATACAATACTGTTGGCCCGGTTACTTGTTACTTATCGGCTAGCTCTGCCTTTAATTATTAACCCATTTCTATGTATCTTTACATGGCCTTCTCTTACCGGGGAGGCGGCTGGCATCCAGCACTCTCCAGACTCTCCATCTTGACTCCTCCTTACTACTTCCTATTTCCTCCTTGTCTCCTAGTCCCTCCTATCTTCCTTTCCTATTGGCCAACAGTGCTTTATTATTAACCAGTATGAGAAACATATACAGAATGACATCTCCCATCATCTCCTCTTTTCTGTCTAAAATAACATGAAGGGTTTTAACCTTAACATAGCAAAATATATCACATAACAGTTATCAAATAATCACAGTTAACATTATTTAGTCCATTAACATTTAGCAAGATTTGAAGAAAATATTCCATCATCTATCCTATCTTTGTGTGTCTAAAGTAACTTATCTTTAATACTAAGGAAAACTATAACTATAACTATCTGTCTTCAACTCCTTCAAAGACCACAGAAGGATAATATATAAGCTCTAGAAATGACAGAGACATCTTGCCTTTTCATTCACCCGAAGTTCTTCTGTAATCTTCCATTTTCAGCCCATAGGCCATAGTGTGTTTGGCAGACTCTTTAGCAACACAGGAAACTTTAAACTGTCTTCTTGTATTGGCAGTTTGTCAGTCACTTTTCTCTGTGTCCTGCATACTGTCTCGAAGACTCTTCCATGAAGCAGGATCTCTGTAGCAATGTCCATCTTGAATCAGTAGTCACTTTTCTGTGGGTCCTGTATGTCCAGTATATACAGCATAAAGTCAAACAGTCCAGACAAGAGCAGTATCTTGTCCAAATGGCTAGTCTTGCCATATTGGAAGTAAACTCCATAATGAGTTTCTTTAATGTCCATCTTCATCTTTTTTTTTTGACGCATGTGGTGTTGCCAAGAGCAATTATGTCTCACTGTCACGAAAACACTAAACCATTTTAAATGCCATATTCTGTAGGTCTTTGAAAGGTTTGAAGAATGCCTATCTATCTCAAATACATCTCTGTTTATCTTGAAAACCTAACTAACTTAACTCTAAGCTTTGACTATCATAGGTAATTATCTATAATCTGTACTACATTATACATTACATTTCTAAATGAGCTATATAAACACAATACCTAATCTTGAAAGAATCATGTACTATCCTGACTTTAACAACATGACCAAGTGTTGAAAGCCACAAGTTAAGACCATCTTTCAGCCATGGTTGGCCAAGCTAAGTTCTTCTGCATAGCCCATGTCTGACATGAGGACCACAGCACACCATGAGGTGAAATTCAGAAGACTGTCAATCAAAACCAGATGATTAGATGCCATCAGGTCACAAAAAAGAATCAAGAGTCAGAACTATCTGTCATTTTGTGTGCTTTGTACCTGCTAAGTCAATGCTAATATTTTATCCTTGTAATGTACTCTTCAGAAGTATTTTAAAAATTTGCAGGGATAGGAAATTGCATTTCATCAGAAAGGGAAAAACCAATATTTCTAATACAGATGTTGTGAGATTCAGTAAGCTATTTAATAAAATGAAAGAAAAATATATAAGTATATAGGTATGATTACATCACATACATAGAATATATATAGTATACTGAATATATTTGTATTGCATTACAAATGATATATATATATATATATTATAATATTAAATCACACACACACATACAACAGGGAAAGAATTCATTTTGTTTACAACAAAGTTGCTTTATCTACCCCAGTACTCACTTTAAGATGCAACATGGTATCAATTTGAGAGGTTGGAAGAAATATGAAAAAGTAATGTGTCTCTTTTTCTTATTACACCTTCCCATTGTATATGCTGTGGTTGTCTTTGTTTATCTATGTGAAAAACTTAGAAAAATTCTGAGCTTCAAAAGAGGTACCTACTAATCTTTGCTACATTTTTGCTTGTTTGCTTTAAAATTTTAATTACTGTATTTTACGTATTATTTGTGTGGATGAGGAGACACGTGAAAGTTCCTGAATATATGTGCATAAGTTAATGGAAACATGACACACATTTTGTTGGAAGTTAATGAACAACTTCACATGTAAGAATGGATTCTCTCCTGTCATTTGTGTACCAGTAAGTGAAATGTGATCGTTAGGTATGGTGGTAAACATATTGGCCTTGTTACCTAAAAGATCAAAAGAGGCTAATTCTATAGGGATATGGGGGAATCCCCAGGTGGTTCAGGCAAAATGGCAATTTCTTTTTTTTTTTCTGATGGTCAGGTTCTTTTCTTGAGCCACTCAGACTTTCTGTGTCATTGCACGGCTTTATCATGTATCCTGGAGGAGTAAATAATCTACTTTCCCTAAGGCCAGTTAAGTTTAATAAATCAACAATGTACCATTTAGGAAACTAGTCAGCACACTAAAAGCCTCCCCAGTAACTCAAAGGAGTTTATATACCACCAATCAGTGGGCAATTTATTTCCTCTTTGCTGAGGGATCAGACAGCTGAATGTAGTAAAGGGAGCTGTTACAGAGTTATCACTGTGGAGCACTAAGTCATCACCTAAGCCATGCAGACTAGGAAGGTCCTGATCAGTATGAAAGGGGCCAGGGAGGTGATATGAGGTACTGTGACCTGTATTTATCAGATCAACAAGCAGCCAGGTCTCAGTGGCATCCCAATAGGTCATCAGTGCCATCACCTGTATCTGAGGAAGCATAGACAAATAAAAAAATCTGTGGTATCAAATGATTATCTGCTTGTCGATTTACATTCAAGTGGCTCTTTGAAATAATAGCATCCTTATTTTTCATGTAGTGGCAACTGGCTATTGAAGTTTTGACCATATTTGTGAAATGGAATAATTTATTCCTTCTGAATTAAAAATAGTTACATGTAGATGATTGTACTAAATGTAATCCCTTTGAGAACAATCTTTTTATAAACTTAACGAAAAATGTAGTGGCTCAGTTCTTCTCTTTATTATTTACTATTGCTTTCTGATGGTATTGTTATTCTACCAGAATAACCTGGAAATCCAACTAGAAAAATGATTTTCAGTTATTTTTCCTTTTAAATGTGGCCCTTAGTTTTTTTTTAAAATAAACATAATGTGAAATATCTGACAATTTTAGGACATTGTCAGAGTTAAAAAGCAATGCTGAAAACATAGTTTTTGAGACACAGAAATTTCTTATACATAAAGGCCTTTTCTCAACAATAAAATTTCTTTGGAATTTTCTGCTTTTACTTCATTTGAAAATCTTATGTGAGAGGATAAGGGTAAATAAGGTATATTCATAAAAAGAAATTAATTTCTGTAAACAATATACCTTGTACTTTTTTACAAGTTTATCAAGCTTTGAACAGGGTATTTTCATGCTATGAACAAACAAAATTGCAAATCACATACTTTACTCCTCTGGTGTACTGTGCCAGAGCATTTGTGTAGGAGCATCAGTTTATGCTCAGGTAAGAAAATTATTATCCCTCTACATGTAGAGCAAGGCTGCATTTTAAGAGGCTGAGCCTTAGAAGCAATATGGCATGAAGATTAAAAAAAAGCAGTGTAAGCTCTAGAGTATACCATATTTCTCCCTGTTGAATATATACTTTGCCAATTTGTACCTTGGAAATTAAAATTATGTTGGTACATAATGAATTACTTAGCATTTCTTTTTGCAAATAAAAGCTTCCTGGTTGGCAATGAAGAATTTGTGATCTGTATGGCAGTATTTAGACCAAGACAATTTCTTTTTCCTTTTTCTTTTTTCTTATAAATGCTGCCCTTGTATTTAAGAAATGATTGTGAGGTGCATCTACAGGTTTTAGTGGCTTTTCATAAAATATATTACAAAATGCATTTGCAATATATGTTCAACAGATGAAAACCAAGACATTTTAAAACATAATTTGGAGTATATATTACTTTGTTAAAGGTAGCATTTGTTCCTGTAATATTAGTAGTTTTGTAATTTTCTAAGGTATTTTGAATACTTTTTTTTTTTTTTTTTTGGTTTTTCGAGACAGGGTTTCTCTTTGGCTTTGGAAGCTGTCCTGGAACTATGGAACTAGCTTTTTAGACCAGGCTGGCCTTGAATTCACAGAGATCTGCCTGCCTCTGGCTCCTGAGTGCTGGAATTAAAGGCGTGTGCCATCAATGCCTGGCTTGAATAAAATTTCAAGGCAAATAAATTTTAGTGATTGGATTAATATAGAAACTAAATCTGTTAAAAGCAACAGACTTTAAGATATACAACAGAAAAAGGGTTGAAGCACTCAATTTAAATTATATGTAGAACTGGAAATTAATTTTCACTTGTATACACCAAAATATATTTTATCAGCTTTTGATTAATTAGATTTTCATTAAGGGAGATTGAGCCAGGGTAGGAATAGAAGACAAAAGAGAGAGAGAGAGAGAGAGAGAGAGAGAGAGAGAGAGAGAGAGAGAGAGAGAGAGAGAAAATAAAAGAGGGAGCCATTATTGGTTTGAAGAGAAAACTGAACCTAAAGAAAGGTCTAGAGACCTACAAGACTGCCACCAACTAACAATTTGAGCAACCGTGGAAAGGCTACCATAAATGCCTTCCCGGATAGTGAGACCAACAACTAACTTATCCACCATCATGGAGCCCTCATCTAGTACCTGTTGGAAACAGAAGCAAGCACCCATAACTAAACACTGAGTCTAACTAGAATCCAGATGCAGAGGGACAGGACAAGACCAGGTTGCAGAAACACATAGAGACAGATGACCTGAACAAGGAGGAGCTAATGGGCCTCCAGACTGATAGCTGGGAATCCAGCATGGGACTGACTCAGACCCCTCTGAATATGGGTCTCAGCCAGAAGGACTGAGCAGTCTAAGGGACCTCAGACAGTGGAGCCAGGATGTATCCCTGGTGCACAAAAGACCTTACTGACACATCCCCCATGGAGGGATAACTGCCTTAACCTAGAGACAGGAGAGAAGCCGTAGTCCCTACTTCACATGACCTGACAGATTTAGATGACCCCTCCTGGAAGGCATCACCCTACATGTGGAATTGGGGTGGGGAGATGGGAGGGGAGGGTGGTCAGGGTGCATGTGAGGGAGAGAGAGGGCAAGATGGAGGGAGGCAGGGAGGGAGGAAGGGAGGCTTAGAGTCCTGATATATACCCAAGAGTGGAATAGTTGGGTTACACTATGGCTTTATTTCACTTTTAGGAAATTAACACTCTTATTTCTGCAGTGACTCTCAATGTTTGCATTCACTTCTATTCTTTTTGAAGAACAATTTCTCTTTCCCCTAGTTCTCAAGGAATTTGACATTTATTTTCTTGATGACAGCCATTCCTATTACTGTGAGATAGTTATAAGATATTTTAATTTTCATGTCTCTGATGGCTTATGATGCAAAATACTTTTAAACTATTTGTTAGCTATATAAATTTCTTAGCTATTTAATATTTGGTTTCATTCATTTAAAGGAATTTTATTTATTTTCAAGCATACATGATCATCTCTTATCCTCCTTCCACTAGCACTAGACATTTTCTTTTGGCAAGCACACTTACTTTTATGTCGTGTGTGTGTGTGTGTGTGTGTGTGTGTCTTCCAAATAGTTTAATTAGATTTTATTGCAAGGACATAGATGAAGCAAAGTATCAATGACTATACCACTGATGAAAATGATAGCTCTTCCCCAATGACCATTAGGTGCTAATAGTCTCTAGAGAGAGTGTATCGTACCCTCACTGGCTCTGCTTATGCCTATGATTAAACATCAACCGACCCTATGTGTTATAGATGTTGTACATATAATGACAGCTAAGAGCAATAGCCATGTCATGTCCAGAGACATTTTGCTGTCCCTCTCCCCATCTATGGTTCTTATAGTATTTATGCACCCTCTGTCCCTATGTTCCTTATAACTCAGAGGGAGTGGTAGAACTGCCCGGTTTAGTGAGGAGCACGTCACTCACAATCACTTACACTTGGAACTTTGGCCAGCTATGTGTTACTGCTTTGTTTGCCACTGCAGGGGGGAAAAAACCAAAACCCAAACCCAAATCAAAACCAAAACCAAAACCAACAACAACAACAACAACAAAATACTTCTCTGGGCCCTTAAATCAATGAAGTATCTTTCCATTGCTCTTGCTTGACAAACAGAATTTTATGGTAAGACCTTATTACTGAAAACACTGCACATTTTGCTGATGAGACATTGTGAAATCAAGATAGATCTAATCTGGAAATGTCCTCTTATATACACTTCATGACAGTATTTCCAGGAAAGCCAAATTCTATCACTCCATGTAGGAAACAGACAACACATCGAAGTTACGATGTTACCAAATCCAAGTTGGAATATTGGAGTTACTTACAGGTACAACAATTTCTTAAAGGCGTCTTCATCACCAAGGCCCACCCCAGCATGGGTGACAAAGTCTTGAAATCTGGAAACCAGGAGAGCACAGCGAAACTCCCAGGCTCTCCATGTGGCTCAGGAGCTATCAGCCTCTTCCAGGCAGCTCAGCTAGAATTTCTTCTAGGTGATTTGAGTAATGTGTGGCTTCCGGGCTTCTTCACTATCCTGTTTCTTCCAGGTGACAGATTTATTTGGGCCAGGCTTCCTCTAGGCAGTTCAGCTTGTCTGAAGGTATCACTCAGTAGTCCTAATTGCTCTTATATACTTGGGGTGCTAGGACCTACTCAGTCATCAATTTCAGTGACTTTCTGAAGAGCTTTTACCTGTTTACCTCCTGAGGAGGTAACTTTCCTTTACAGCATTTGTTATTTTGCCCCACTGTAAATATCCTGTCTTAAAATACTCCTCTCTTGCCATGTCCTTTGTCTTAAGGAGGGGTCTTCAAAGATGCAAGCATTTAACCTTGGGGGAAATTGCTATACCACCTTTAGTGTCAGAAGGAAACATGTCACAGTCCTTTTTCCTCCTTTTTAAAAAATTTAAATTAGAAACAATCTTATTTTACATGTCAATCCCAGTTCCTTCTCCCACCTCTCCTCCTCTACCCCCATCAACCTCCTATCCCATCCTTTTTCTGCTCCCCAGGGAGGGTGAGGCCTTCCATGGGGTTCTTCAAAGTCTGTTACATCATTTGGAGCAGGGCCCAGGCCCTTCCCCATGTGTCTAAGCTGAGAGAGTATCACTCTAGGTTGAATGGGCTCCCAAAGTCCATTCATATAAATAGGGATAAATACTGATCCAGTACCAGAGGCCCCATAGACTGCCCAGTCCTCCTAACTAATACCCACATTCAGAGAATCTGAGTCAGTCCTATGCTGGTTTCCCAGCTATCATCCATGATCTCCCCCTTGTTCAGGTCAGCAGTTTCTGTGGGTTTCTCCAGCTTGGTCTTGATTGTTTTGCTCATCACTGCTCCCTCTCTGCAATTGGATTCCAGGAATTCAGCTTAGTGTTTAGCTGTGGGTGTCTGTTTCTGCTTCCATTAGTTGCTGGATGAAAGCTCTAGGATGGCATATCTCAATCCTGGGAGAGATTGTTTAAGGTAGTCTCTATATTATTGCTTAGATTGCTAGTTGGGGTTATCCTTGTAGATCTCTGGATATTTTCCTAGAACCAGATTTCTCTTTAAACCTATAATGGCTCCCTCTATTGTAGTATCTCTTTTCTTGCTCTGCTCTATTCTTCCCCAGACTCAATCTTCTTGCTGCCTCATGGTCTCCTCTCCCCTTCTCTTCTCCCCTTCTCTTTCTCCTAATTCCCTTTCCCCTTCCCCTATGCTCTTATTTTTTTTTCAGATCTTGTCCCTTTCTCCTTATCTGGTGGAGCATGTGACATGTCACAGTCTTAACAAGCTGTGAACCCCTTCACAACCTATTGCTGAGCAAGATGTGTACAATAGTGGCTTGACTGTTGTGACTTTGGTTGGGGGTCATTTATACTCAAATTTTGGTTTTAGTAAATAAATTTTATGATGTTACTGTTTTTTTTCAATGTTGAAAAATATTCATTGTGTAGACATAAATTTTCTTTATCCATTCTTCAGTTGAGGGGCATGCAGGTTGTTTACAGGTTCTTGTATGAGCCTAGTTGAACCTCCATGCTGACAGGTGTAAAATGGCATCATACAATTGTTTTGATTTGCATTTCTATGATAGCTAAGGTTGTTGAACACTTCCTCAATTGTTTCTTGGCCCCTTGAGATTCCTCTTTTTAAATCTTTACCCCATTTCTATAGAGATTATTTAGTATTTTCAAGTCTAGCTTCTTGAGTTCTTCATATATTTTAGAGATAAGCCCTCTGTTAGATGTGGGGGATATTTTCCCATTATGAAGCTATTTTCCCATTAGGTAGGTTGCTGTTTTATCTTATTGAAAGTATCCCTTTCTTTTTTTTTATTTTAATTCTTTATGGAAGCTTTTCAGTTTTAGAAGGTCCCATTTATTAACTGTCAATGTCAGTGTCTATGCTACTGGTATTCTGTTCAGGTGGTAGTCTCCCGTGCCAATGCATTAAAGGATACTTTCCAACTTCCCTTCTATCAGGTTGAGTGTAATTGCCTTTATATTGAGGTCTTTGAGCCAATCTCTTCATTACTGACTTCACCTCATGTAACAGACATCAAGTAGTGTGGCCAGTTCTCCTATTCACACAGCCACAGTTCCAGCTCTCCTGCAGTCAAATCACCAGGGACAGCTCTACACTTTCTCTGGATTGCTGCATTTGGTGAGGGGCAGGATCATATCTTCTGTTCTTAAGTCTTATCTCCTAGAATAAGAAGCGTTGGCTCTCTTGCCTGTCATAGATGGCCATGTGTTGGGACAAGGAAATATTTACTTTACCCTTGCCATTACATAGTCTACCAGCTCAGTTGATCATGTTGGATGATTTTTTTTTATGTGTTCTTGTATTCAGTTTGCCAGTATTTTACTAAGGATTTTTGCATGAATTTTCATGAGGGAGATTGGCCAGTAATTCTCTTCCTTTTTTGTATACTTGTGTGGTATGGGTATCATGGTAATTGTCTCCTCCCAAAAAGTGTTTGACAATATCCCTTCTTTTTCTAATGTGTGAAACAATTTGAGGAGTATTAATATTAACTCTTCTTTGAAATTCTATGCTGAAACCTTCTGGCCCTAAGCTTTTTTTGGCTGTGAGTCTTTTTAGTGACTGCTTCTATTTTCTTGGGCATTATACATCTATTTAAATTGTTCTTCTGATCTTGATTTAATTTTGGTATTTGGGACCTACCAAGAAAGTTGTCTTCCCCCCCCCAATTTTGTTGAGTACAGGTTTTTGAAGTGTGACCTAAAAAGTCTCTGGATTTCTTTAGTGTTTGTTTTTATGTACTTCTTTTCATTTCTGATTTTGTTAATTTGGATATTCTTTCTATGCCTTTTGACTAATTAGGATAAGGGTTTGTCTATCTTGTTTTTCTCCAAGAAGCAATTCTTTGTTTCATCTGTTCTTTCTATAGTTTTCTTTATTTCAATTTTATTGATCTCAGCCCTGAGTTTGATTGCTTCCTGCCACATACTCCTCCTGGGTGAGTTTGCTTTCAGGTAAGCCATTAAGGTTGGAGTGAGAAATTTCTCCATTTTTTTTTATTTAGGTATTTACTGTTCTTTTATTTTTTTTAAAAAAAAATTGCAAGGGAAAAATGCAATGTGTTAGAGTTTGGGTAGAAGATTTTTATTGGGGGAAAGTGTGACTCGGAAAAGGGGGAGAAGGGAGACTGGCTTGATGGGAGATGTCATTCTGTAAATATGTTTCTCTTATTGGTTAATGAATAAAGCACTGTTGGCCAATAGGAAAGCAAGATGGGTGGGACTAGGATACAAGGAGGTTTCAGGAAGAGGTAGGAAGAGATTCAAAATGTAGGACCGAGAGAAGAACCCTGGACCCTCTCTCCAGTAAGATAAGACCACATGGAAATACTTAGATTGATAGAAATGGGTTAATATTTAAGACAGAGCTAGCTGATAAGAAACTAGTAACTGGCCAACAACATAATATCTAATACAATGTCTCTATGTGTTATTTGGGGCTGGCATGACTCTGTGACTAGGCCAGCTGGAAAACATGCTCTTAACACTGGCCTTTGGGGACAAGATTGGCAGAAGAGGAAAGAGAGGAAGAGAAAGGCAGAGAGAGAGAGAGATAGAGAGAGAGAGAGAGATAAAGAGGAAGAGAGAAAAAGATGGGAGATGAGCAGGGACATTTTACAAAGGAATGTAGTGAATGTGCACAGGTGGTGCTCTTTGTGGCTGCAGCTGAGGGAATATCCTGTCAGAAACCCAGGGCCAGGCTAGTATATGTGCACGAATACTAACACTTTCCCTTTTTATTTATTATAAAAAGATGAAGAGTTGGAAAGAGGTAGCAGGTAAGGCAGGGATGCCATGTTCTCAAGACCAATTCCTGCTGACCTGGGGGTATCATTCATCTTTGGGGGACCTGGGAATACTGGGGTGCTAGCAACTATTTGATTTTACTGTCCAGGCTCTGTAGGTCCTGTCTAGACTTGGCAAAATGCTGTTCTTTTTTTAATCCAATTCAACTCCCTAGGGCTTAAGGTACCTAATCCTTTCCTATCACCACAGCATCACCTGAACCTGTTTGGTAGTCTTGCACCTCCAGCTCTATGGCCAACAGATGGTAGTCCTGAAACAACCACTGATTAGGAATGGTCAATAGGTTCCCACATGGAAGGCCTTGCCCTTCCTGGGCAGCAGATGAGGGGTGGGATGGGGAGATTAGTGGGGGGGGGCATGGGAGGATTTTAGGTAGAGGAAACTGGGAATGATATGTAAAATATAACTATTTGTAATTTAAATAAATAAATAAATAAATAAATAAATAAATAAAAGGAATGGTCAGTAGGTCTGCAAGAAATATTCAAATCAGAGCAAGGAAGTATAGATAATGACATAGTTCCTGTGAGTGAGGCAGAGATGTTACAACCCAGGGTATGCAATTACTAACATCCCAGGAATCTAAAGAGGGTCAATTTTACACAGCAGCATTAGTGGAGTGACCTGCCCAAAGGACTCTTACTTGCTTGCATATTCTCGAGCTCATGATCCCAGTTTTCATGCTTTACCCTCTTTTTCTGGGCTTCTGTTGTCTTGTCTCAGTTAACACATGTTGAATTAAGTTCTTAGTCCATATGTGTGCTTTCTCTGCTCCTTGGCAGCTGGACCCATACATCACAGCAAGTATGCTGGATTCTTCTTAGGAAAAATTAAAACTTATACTGATATACTTATTCCTGGAAGTTATTCATGCTTGCATATGGTTGAAATGGCTCTAATTTCAGTTATTTTTTAATGCAATGTGGCTACGTGTTACACACCAAAAAGGAAAGATTCAATAAAATATTCTTTAGCCGAATGTGTTCCTGTACCATTTAGACAGACTATACCTACATTCCGGTGTTAGCGACCTATCCAATATCCAAATAAGGTAGACTCCTTATAAACATTGAATTGAGTTTCCTATGTCTCTTTACAAAGTCTCTGAACCAGACTTCAGCACTTGAGGCAAATGTAGCGAAGGTTCTAAAAAGTAAAGGGAAAATCAATGAAAAGAGAGCCCTGTGCATAACTGGAGGTGAACAGTAGCCCAGCTGAAGGCACAGATTCTTGTCTCTAAGCTGAAATTTTGGTCCCACAAGTTAAGAGCTCCAGAATTTTGCCCATTTCTTTGCTGGACCTTAGAAATGATTGTTTTGTTTATGTTATAGGTGGCTGGATTAGGATCATCGAGAGCCAGAAGGTTATGACAGTGCTAAATGGTTGCTTTTAAGGACATTATTGATTAAATCAGGTCAAAACATTGAACTAATATAATTTAGATAAGTCTATCCTCCATCACCTGTTTGTACAGGTTGGCACCTACTGGGTTAAATGACACCTCAAGATAAACAATGATTTGGGGGTGAGCAATAATAGTTGAAATAATATGTTTAAGCTTATGAATATGGATAATTGTTCCTTCAATGTAGAGTAGAATATTTACTTCCAAGTTAAAAACAAATAAAGAACAAGTAAATACACTTCCCTGGCTAGATTTACGTCAGCTTGAAACAAGCTAAGAGAAGGGAACCTCAATTAAAAAAATGATTCATCAAGATCAACTTGTAGGCAGGCCTGTAAGTCATTTCCTTAATTGCTGATTGATGGGTGAGGGCCCAGAGCATTGGAGGTGGTGACATCTCTGTGATGGTGGCTCATTCTATAACAAAGCAGGCTGAGAAAGCCATGATAAGCAAGCCAGTAAGTAGTTCTACTCCATGGTTTCTGCATTAGCTCTCATCCCCGATTTCTAGCCTTGTTTATCCTGTCCTGACTTCATTTGATGATGAATATGGCAGTGTAAAGCAAAATCCCTGTCTTCTGCATGTTGCTTTTGATCATGGTATTTTATTCCATCAATATAAACACTTACTAAGACAGACAATATAAACCAAATTTAGTACTCAGGATTCTTTTTTTCCCCCAGGATTCTTAAGACATAAAATTTCTAAATATTTTTGTTGGGAAATAAAAGTGCCAAATATATTAAATTCTACCTTTAAATTATCCATATGGTTGCTATAATTGGTGTGTTTATTATTTTCCACAATTATTTAACACAAGTCATTGTTAAATACAATGCTATATTGTCTTTTTAATCACCAGAGAAAATAACAGCATCAGAAACGGTCTTTGGAAAAATATAAGTCTTTAAAACACATTGGTTCCATTACAATACATTTCTTACAAAATGTATACTAGCTGCCCAGTTCTTTCTGAAATAATTGATAGCAGGAAAACATGCCTTTGTTCTGGAGAGTTGTGTCATGAATATTTAGAAGTTTTAGTTCTAACAATTACGAACAAATGAAAATACCAAGTCCTTCATGTTGTTTGCTTGCTCAGCATTTGACATTTGAATACTTCATTTTTAGGACCCAAAATATTTCATAGATTAAAGTGAGAATTTTTAGTATTTTTGTGTAGTTGCCAATTGGTAAGCCTTATTCAAAGTTTCATAAATAGTAAAATACAAATTAAACATTTATCATGTTACTACATACACACAAATATTTCCTATTGCAAAATATTATGTACACATAGTCACATAATATTATTTGTGATTGTAAATATAAAAAGAAATGTATGCTAGCCTAGCCTCTATTTGCCTTAATACATTTGATGGAAAGTTTTAAATAATAATCAAATGTATATTCACCCGGAAACACTGTGCAAGTTATTTATAACTATTCAGTTTACATTAAAGTACTTCAGTCATTATTAAATACCAAGAAAGGAAAGTACAGTGTCATTAGTGTGCTTGAATTTTACTGAGTTGGAATGTTTTCAATTTAAAAGAAATCATTAAGCTGTATGCAAAATGTCATTTTGAATACTGAAGTGCCTATCTAAAGGTGCTTCATACACAGAGATTCCTCTTCTTAGCTAGAGAATGTTGCCAGAAAAGGAAGATTTATGCTATGCTCTTTCAGGGGCCATAAGGCTTCAGTAGCTCCACAGCTCTGCCATCATTCTGAGGCCAGGCTTCTGTCTGTGATGAGTAAATTCTCTTTATGGACAAGTGAAATATTGTAGAAGGGAATTCTGATTAACTTTTATGAAGAGAGGATTTTCCACATATCAAGTAAATTTCAGATAGCCTCAATAAAATATTTGTGTATATTTCAAAGTAAAATAACCAGTCTACAAATTTATATTTATAATGTGACTATATAGATAATACTTCTAATTTTGTATTTAGTTTAAAAGAGTGGACTCAGTCTTTAATAAAGTAAGTGTGCATTTTATATTTTTAAAGATTCATTTAGCATCCTGTTTGGGTTTCCTAATATTTTAAACACAGCTTTATTTACTTTTTATCATGGAAATTTATGAGACAGATGAATATAAGCAAACCAGTGAGACAGCATATTATTCAGAAACTTGATATCTTCTTGATTTTTCTGAAGTTAACTATATCCTGGAGCACAATGTGAACTTTGATCTAAAGAAAAATTCAACCGCAGCTGCCAGAGTGTAGGGAGGTGTGCTTCAGGTCCCCTCATAAGGTTAGTTTGAGACTTTTATAGTTTTGAGGAAAATGACGTAGAGAAGAGCTGTAGTTACACACAGATCTTTATTTGTTCACCTCCAAAGATAATGGCACAGAATGCTTCACAGGACTTCAGATCCCTATGCTTAATGTTGTTCATCCAAGTGTTTGGCACAAGTTAGATGGGATAGGACTGTGGTTTCATGGCCATGGTAGGGTTTGACTTTTGAGGACATGCAGTATACTGCTTTGCCAGTTTCCCCCAAGTTTCTTCCTCTTTGTTTGGTCATATTGCCAGTTTCCTTTTGATGACATTTATCTTCTAAATTCATATCTAGATATGAATAATTTTCAATAATACCAAATGAAGGACTTAGGTTGTGAGTCTTGGTATTGTGTCAGCTCTCAATGCCCAGTCCTTATTATTTAGTTAGTATACTGGTCAGTTCTCTTCTTCCAACAACCAATGGAAATAAACTTAAGAATGGATACTGTGTCTATTTGTCACGGGATTACGCCACTCAGGATGGTTTCTTCTAGTTACATCCATTTGTCTACAAATTTCAAAACCCATTGTTTTTTCCCCCCACTGAGTAGTGCTCTGTTGTGTAAATATATCACATCTTCTTTATCCATTCGTCCATTGAGGGGCATCTAGGTTGCTTCCAGGTTCTTGCTATTACAAATAATGCTGCTATGAACATAATTGAACAGATATCTTTGTTACATGGATGTGGATCATTTGGGTATATGCCTAAGAGTGGAATTGCTAGATCCTGTGGTAAACTGATTCCCATTTTCCTGAGGAACTGCCATACTGATCTCCAAAATGGCTGTACAAGTTTGCACTCCCACCAGCAGTGGAGGAGTGTTCCCCTTTCTCCACATCCTCTCCAGCATATGCTGTCATTGGTGTTTCTAATTTTAGCCATTCTAGCAGGAGTAAGATGGTATCTCAGAGTTGCCTTTATTTGCATTTCCCTGTTAGCTAAGAATGTTGAGCACTTTCTTAAGTGTCGTTTAGCCATTTTGGATTCCTCTATTGAGAATTCTCTATTCAGTTCTATACCCCACTTTTAAATTGGATTATTTGGTGTTTTGGTGACTAGCTTCTTGAGTTTTTTGTATATTTTGGAGTTGAGCCCTCTGTCAGATGTGGGGTTGATGAAGATCTTTTCCCATTCTGTGGGTTGCTGTTTAGTTGTCTTGACTGGGTCCTTTGAACATGGTATGTATTCACTCATATATGGATTTTAGACATAGAGCAAAGGATTACTAGCCTACAATTCACACCACCAGAGAAGCTAAGAAACAAGGAGGACCCTAAGAGAGGCATACCTGGTCCCCAAACAGACTTGGAAAGGGACAAGATCTCCTGAGCATATTGGGAGCTGGGGGAGCAGAGGAGAGGGAGTTAGGAGAAAGAGAAGGGGAGAAGAGGCGGGGAGAGGAGAATATGAAGGAGTAGGAAGATTAAGTTGGGGGAGGAATAGAGGAGAGCAAGAAAAGAGATACCATAATAGAGGAAGCCATTATAAGTTTAAAGAGAAATCTCACACTAGGAAAATGTCAAGATATCTACAAGGATGACCCCAACTAACAATCGAGCAATAGTGGAGAGGCTACCTTAAATGCCCTTTCCTGATAATGAGATTGATAACTAACTTGTATGTCATCCTAGAGCCTTCATCCTGATGGAAACAGAAGCAGACACCACACAGTTAAACACTGAGCTGAACTCCTGGAATCAAGGTGCAGAGAGGGAGAAGTGATGGGCAAAGAGTTAAAGGCCAAGACACAGTAACCCACAGAGATAAGTGGCCTGAATAAGGGAGAGCTCATGGATCCTAGACTGATAGCTCGGAAACCAGCATAGGACAGACCCAGACCCCTGAACATGGGTCTCAGTTAGAACCCCTAGGCAGTATGTGGAACCTCTGATATATCCCTGTTGCATAAAATGACTTTAGGAGCTCATTCCCCATGGAGGGATAATCCCTTAGCCAGGAGACACATGGGAGGGCCTAGGCCCTATCCCAAATGACTTGACAGATTTTGATGATACCTCCTGGGAGGCCTCACCGTCTCTGGGGAGTAGATCAGGAATGGGACAGGGGGTGGGTGGACAGGGAGGGTTTGGGAGGGTGAGAGGGAGAGAACTGGGATTGATATGTAAAATATGAAAAAATAAAAAAGAGGAAGTGATACTTTGTAAAAGGGGCAGGTTATCATTCTACATGGAGAGCAACTTGAAGAAATTTCTGCCTAACTTATTTCATTAATGAAATGGCACACCTCCCTCAGGAGACTATTAACAATATTTGGCTGAAGGTGTGTCACCAATGTTTAGTTGCCTCTTTAGCATTTACAGCTCCAAGAAATCTGGCATCCTGTTGGAGTACATTTCCTGACTCCTTCCTTTATTTTTTCCAAAATGGAAATTGTCACAAAGAAATTTTCAGTTGAATTGTAATTAAGTTTTCCTCTGGTGCCCAGAATTAGATTTTTCAATGGAATGAAACTCCATAATAATGTTCTCAGGATGAACATTGCAGAGGCACAGATGGATATTAGGCATATACCAAACCCAATATGAAAGTAGAAGCAACCAGTGCTTTGTTCTATTAATACAAATATTAATATAATTGTTATTTATTTTATCTGAAGAAAAGATAATTTTATTCTTGTACTTCAAAGTTGAGATGGTTACATCTCAAAATATTTCATATAAATTATGAAACAGAATAAGAAATGAAAGAACACATTCGGAAATAGCCATTTCTGAAATCAACTATTTCCACTCTCTACAGAGAATGAACACTGCTCTCCAGTTCTTAGCATCTTATCTCTCACCTCAGGGGCCATATCTTCATGAGATTCTTTCTAAAAAAACTTACAATTTATTGTTTGCCATTTTTTTCTCTGATTATAATATTGGTGTTCATAAGTATGCATCAATCTATTATAAAAAGTATCTGTTTTGTTAAAAAATCTTATGAAATTTATGCAAATTATTCATTTTTAATAACAAGGACTCATTCAGAAAATATATTGGTAATTGACTTAGAATCAATTACAGTTTCTTCAGTGAACTTTAATTTTTGATATGGGTACAGCCTGATACTTTATGTGCAAAATACACATCAAGAAGTTTCTAAACAACAGGTGTATTGATTGATGTCTAGAAATATTTTTCTAGAATTACTATTGTTCAGGGCTCTGATTCATATCTACTAGTTATTTCATTTCAGTCAAGAAATCTACGTGTGATTATATATAGGTTTGAGTGTGTGTGTAAAACACATAAAATTATGCATTTGCTGATGGATAAAGCAGTCTGATTTTATTTTAAACAATTTTTGTGTATATATAATTTTGTTGTTGATTAAAAGTGAAAGAAAAATGAATATAATAATATGACATGTATGTTTTTATCATCATAAAATGGCTTATATTTTGGCAGACTATTTGGTGTTTTGGCATACAGATCATCTTCAGTATTTATGAGAATTGACTGACCTTTTTAAATGATCATCTATGCTAATAGTGTTGCTTCGTATGAATATTTTGTAGGAGATGTTAGAAGCAATATCAGAGAAATTTCAGAAATTATTTAAGCACATGTGAAAACAACACAACTAATTCAATTTATTGATATAATTAATATATACCATTAAAACTATGCCTTTTCAAATTTAACTTGACTAAATGATGGAGCAATTGGTACCCAGGGAAAAACTTCCTTTTTTTTTGCATAATAGAGTGACCAACCTAAGATGAAATGCTTTATTAGCTGACTTGGCCATGGTGTTTTATCACACCAATATAAAAGTGTTTCAGGGTACACTATCTTTAGGCTTCATGTCTTCCTTGGAAATAATTTGTGCTACTGGACCAGAATTTATATGGAGACAATAGTCTCCTTATGATATATACTTCTACTGCAATAACTTCTGGGCATTTGAACAAAATGTTGACCTTATTATCTTGTGCAAGAACGGGGCCATTAATACACTGCGACTAAGAAAATCGAGGTCACAGTATTTGAGGCCACCAATATATTACATGGTGTAACCCACTATGTATATGGGTGAATAGAGGGCGTGAGGCCCAGACCAGGAGTTTTTCTTTACTAGAATGGAGCTACTAAAGAAAACACTTACAGAATATGAGCAATGTGGTTTGTTTCTGGTTCAGAAAAGAACATGTACCCTAGACTTGGAGCTAGGTAGGAAGTGAGTTTTTATTCCTGGCTGCACTAGGAAAGGTTATACTATAGTGAGTTGGTGGAATAGTTAGTAGTAGTCAAAATTTACTGCCAATATTTTTATAAACATCTGGCAAACTTAAAAATTATTTTTTCATTGGATTTATGCCATTTGTGATAATTCCAGAAATTTTTAAATTTATATTTAGTGTAATTGACTTCATTATTTCCCCTATATGATAATTTTATGGTGCCATTTGGAAATCATTGTTATAATATTATTAATTTTGTTACTTTAAATACTCAAAATTCCATATATCTCAAGCATTTTCATAGTATACTCCACTAGTTTTTTTAAATGAGGATGAAACATGCCTACACCTGGCAGCACCAATCTACTTAAGAGAAGATGATTGTCATCAAAGAAACCCACATGGAATTTACATTCTTTGTGAGAAAGGTAACCTACTGGGCAGGAAAGTGCCCTTGCCTTGACTGTTCACAATATGCTGTCTAAATTGACCAAACAGAATACAAAAGAGGGTAAATGAAAACCTTTCCCAGACAAGGCAGGACTGTCCTTCAGAAAACCCACCTTCGCAGAAAAGTCTGTCAGAGATGTTAGGCCTATAGGCCAAAGATGAATTCCCCAACATTGCAGAGGAAGCTTGGGTGACTGTCCAGGCAGTCAGCTGTTTTTAATTTATTTATTTTTAATCAATTTTCATATTTTTTGGAGTCACTCACTCACATTTCCTATTTATGATGTTACCACTATTTTCTTCTTGGGTCTCTGAGGGAGTTGAAATCTACATAGTATAGTTATATCTTTCATTGCTTACCAGACTCAGAAAAGAAACTTACTAAAGAGGTGTAAAACATAAAAGTCTAAGAGACATAAAAAGATAATTTGATAATGCTAATTAAAGTAGAAAGTAAATTAGATACAAGAGTTTGGATTCACAAAGTTAGGATAGATAACAAAGCATTTTCTCTGAAATTGCCAAATGCAAATGGACTAGATATTTTCTCTGTATTTGTCAAGTGTAAATGGATTATATATTTTCTCTGAATTTATTAAATGTAAATGGACTAGACATTGTTGACCAACTTTTTGCCTATATATATTATATATACTTATTGTATATTGTGTATAGTTTTTCTAACGTTAATAGCTTTCCTTTTTGTATTAGATAAAAAGGGCATTTATGGTGATATATTATTTATGATTTATTGAAGCTTTCATGAGGATTCAGAAAACAAATTCAGCAAGGAGCTATAGATGTCTGTACGTGGTGGCACACACACTTTTAATACTATGATTCAGGAGTTAAAGGCAGATAGATCTCTCTGAGTTCAAGGCCACTCAAGGATACATTAGAGTGTATCTCTTAGAGTCTAAGAGAGAACTAGAGCTCACACCTTTAATCCCTGCACTCCTGAGAAGTTGGGAGCAAGGTGTTAGGCACTAATTCTCCATCCACTTTGAGGATAGGAAGACATTCAGTCTCAGGATTCTCCAGCCACACTGAGCAGAGGCAGTAGGCTCAGCCCTTTTAGACTGAAGGGGCAGTAAAAGCTAGTGGCTGGCTACTTTTCTTTTCTGATTTTCAGCTTGAAGCTTGAAGCTTGAAGCCCAGTATCAGTCTCTGGGTCTTTATTATTTTTTTTCATGTCACAATTAAGTACTCAAATATTCAAAACTGTGAGTCTGTGGAGGACATTCTCATTCAAACTCCCAGATGTGCTCTACATTTTTCAAATGGAGAGGGACATTATGGGAGATATTTTATACTGTAGAAGATGTAAGTCCTATTTGTTCTTGTTTTTCTTCTTTGAGACCATGGGTACCATTCTGCAGCATGGCAAATTTTCCAGTGTCCTTAATAGAAATGTACCAAAGAGATGAAAAGTAAGACTCATAGGTGCATGTAGAATTTCTATTTGGCCTTAGTATTAAAAACTTGGAGTCAGCTATCAGGGGATCAATCTTGTCCCTATAAATCCTCAGACTACATCTCAGACTGAATCCTCAGACTACATCCATCTCTACAAATTCTCATTCTGAGTGCCCCAGACTGCCACTGTCTTATGAATCCTCAGGCTGCACTGAGATTCTATCTCTCCCACCTTATATTCCTCTCAACCCAGACATAGCACTGCTGTCTCCACGTCCCTAGTGCTGAGATGGAGGGCATGTGATCCCTAGTGCTGGGATGGAGGGCATGTGGTCCCTAGTGCTGGGATGGAGGGCATGTGATCCGTAGTGCTGGGATGGAGGACATGTGATCTGTAGTGCTGGGATGGAGGACATGTGATCCCAAGTGCTGGGATGGAGGGCATGTGATCCCAAGTGCTGGGATGGAGGGCATGTGATCCGTAGTGCTGGGATGGAGGACATGTGATCTGTAGTGCTGGGATGGAGGGCATGTGATCCCAAGTGCTGGGATGGAGGGCATGTGATCCGTAGTGCTGGGATGACTTTTGTGTGAACAGTTTCTCTTTAAACTGGATCAATTTTACTTAACGCATGGTGTCCTTGAACTAACAGATATGGTTATGTCTGTGTCTCCTGAGTTCTGTGATTAAAGGTTTGTGCCATTACTGCCTGGACTCTATGGCTAAGTAGTATGACTAGCTTTGTGCTCTGATTCTTGGGCAAGCTTTATTTGTTAGCTCATAAACAAAATATCACCATATTTCCACTATTTTGTCTAAAATTAAAAGTTTATACTTAATGTAAGAAAAACTACATATAATAAGTACAATAACTGTATACAATTTATACAGGCAATGAATACATCAACAATGTCTAGTTCATTTGTATTGGACAAAGTCAGAGAAAATACTCCTTTATCTGTCCTATTTGGTGAGTCCAAAGTCTTGTACCTAATTCATTTTGTATCTTAATTTACATTACCACCCAAAACTATCTTCTGATATCTCTCAGCATTATAGACTGTACATCTCTTTAATAAGTTCTTTTCTGCATTGGATAAAAAATGAATACTATGAATATCTAGCCTTCAACTCCCTCAGAGACCCAAGAAAGAAATAATATTAACTGAGTAAGCAGGAAATGAAAGACAACACCTTTGAAAAACAACTGTGAGAAAAGAGAAGCATTGAACCACCTAGAGAAAATCACCAAGAAAAGGAATCATCTGACATAATGTGATATCTGGAGTTTCTAAAAAGAAAATGGGACCCAACAATAACAACTCTATCAGGACAGTGATAATATCAGAAACCGCCACCTAAAGATTAGCTTTGGACTACAAAATTCTCAGAACAATGCTAAGCTGCCTGAGATGATCCAGTCACAGACTATTCTAAACTGGACATGAAACAAGCTATGCACTTTCCCGTTATGCAGAGATTGGACAATAAATGATACAATTACCTCTCCCAGGTCTTGAGAGTTAACCCAAATTTTTCTTTTCAGTATCCCCCAAAGATACTGTTGCCAACAGACAGCAGAAACTAAATTTAAGAACATGATACCCAAATTCACAAGAGGTGAATTGGGTGGTTTTGGTCATTCAATAGGTTATGGATATTGCCATTATTTAGGGGGATTGTTTATAAGTTGTTAACTGATAATGTTCAGGAAAAAAGCTAAACAAAGGTGATTAGATTCAGGGTTGTTGTTTTGAAAATTAAAAAAAAAAATAAAGAGGATACAAAAGAAAGACACCTAGCATTTCAGAGAGACCCTGGCCTATGCCATTGGCTGCAAAGCCACAGGAAAATGACTTTTTCATGAGTTTGTATCCCAAAAGTTGGGTGCCAGATGTAACATGAATTCTAATTGGTCCTAATATTAAAAACATGGAGGCAGCTATCAGAGGTGAAAGCAGAAGGATCAGAGAAGCAAAATGGCTAACCACTACACAGTTCTTACCTCTATCAATGCTTAGGCCAAAGGGGTGAGCCTGGTCCTACAAATCCTCAGACTGCATCTCAGACTGCATCCTCAGACTCTATCCATCTCTATGAATCCTCAAACTGCCTGCTTCAATTCAGACTGACTGCCTGAGACTTCTAATATCTCTATGAATCCTTAGACTGCCATGAGCTCCCATCTTCTAGTCTTCTCTCCTCTCGTGCTGGAATGAAAGGCATGTGATTTCAAGTGCTGGGATCACCTTTGTGTGAGCTGTTTCTCTTTTAGACTAGATCCATGTAGTGTAGGCAGGCCTTGAACTAACAGAGATACTTCTTCCTGTGCCTGTTGAGTGCTGGGATTAAGGATCTGTGCCACCAGTATGGCTAACTAGTGTACTCTTATCTTCAGGCAAGTTTTATTGTTAGATCACTTACAAAAATCACCACACATGGCTAAAGCCCACTCCAGATTGTTGAATGGAGCTGATTGGAACTTCAAGTGGTTAGAGAATTTCTCCCCAAATGGAGGGAGTCATTATTATAAACAGTATGGAAGCTATAACCAAGTCATTGTAAGAAAAATGGTGGCCTGGAAAGGTAGGTTCCATATTTTTCTCCCCAGATCAGACTTGCCTGCATGGATATAATTAAAAACACATCAGTAATATAGTCACATATTATAGTCATTGTGTTATTCCTTGTTCTTCCTAATCAACCTAGTCTAGAGTGATTTGTAAATGGGAAACTTTAATTGAGAAAATGCCTTCAACACATTGGCTTGGGTGCAAGCCTATGATATATTTTTTCTTTTTTTATATAATTTTGAGGTTATATTTCAATTACAGCATTTTTCTCTTCTACTTCTTTCCTCTATACCTTCCATATACCTCTCCCAAGACTCCTTGAAATCCATGGCCTTATTTTTTTTAACTGTTATTGCTTGCTTATATGCATGTATATACATATCCTAAATATAATCTGTTGAATCCATGTAATATTACTTCTATGCTTGTTTTCAAGGTTCACTGCTTGGCACTGGAAAACCAGTAAGTTTTCTTTCCCCATAAAAGGTCATCTCTCCCATTTCCAGCTTTTGCCAGTTGCCTTTATTTCTTTGTGTTGGACTGTGGCTTCCTGGGCTTTTTTCTGTCCTATTTGTTGTTTTCATTATTCTCATCTTTGCTACATTTTTTTGATTGAGGATTGATAATTGTGTGGCCACCACACAAGGGAGTGATGGCATCTCTGGGCTAGTGTTCCAGGATTCTATGAGAAAGCAGGCTGAGCAAAGGATTGCAAACATGTCAGCAGTACTCTTCCATGGTAGAACTCGGCTTCTGGGCTTGTGGATTGTAGGCTGGTTATTCTTTGATCTGTGGTCTACTATCACTTATGAGACAGTACATACCATGCTTTTCTTTCTGTGTCTGGGTTACCTCACTCACCATGGTTTCTTCTAGTTCCATCCATTGGCCTGCAAATTTCAAGATTTCATTTTTTCTCCCCCCCTGGAGTTGTACTCCATTGTTTAATCTATTCTTTGGTTGAGGGTCATTAAGTTTGCTTTCATGTTCCGGCATTATTTGTAATATCCAGAACCTGGAAGCAATCTAGATGCCCTCAACTGAAGAATGGATAAAGAAAATGTGGTACATTTACACACTGTAGTACTACTCAGAGGAAAAATGCAATCTTGAAATTTGCTAGAATTTTATTGAGAATTTCACATATATGTTTATTAGAAGGACTGAGCAATACATCCTTTCCTTTATTTTTTCCCCTGTTTCTTTTGCTTATTTATTTGTTATATCTTTTTCTAGTTTTGGTATCATGGTAATACTAGTGTCACTCTAAAATTAGAACAATAGCTCTGGAATAGTAATGGTTAGATTAGATGGCTACATGTACAAGAATCTGAACAGATCCTCAAGAAACGTAACTCCAAATGAATCAAAGACCTCAAGTAAAGTAAAAATTATATCCTGAACCTGATGGAAAACAAAATAAGGATCAGTCTTGAATTTACTGGTGTATTAAAATACTTTTCTGAATAGAAATCTGTTAGCACATGTATTAAGGTCAACAATTAATAAATGAGACTTCATGAAACTGAAACACTTCTGCATGTTGAACAACACCATCATTAAGACAAAGTGGCAGCTTACAGAATGGGACTTTAAGTCTTTGAAGAAAGAAATTGGAGAAGACTCCAGAAAATTGAAAACTCTCAATTGATCTTGAATAGGTAGGATTAATATAGTAAGAGGGGGAACTCTTACTGAATGCACCAGCCTATTCAATGCAATACCCATCAAAATACTAGCAAAATGCTTCACAGACCTCAAAAGAACAACATTCAACTTCAAATGGAAAAAACAGAAAACCAAGGATAGCCAAACAAACCTGTACAATAAAGGAACTTCTGGAGGCATCATCTTACCTGATTTCAAATTCTAGTCTAGAATTACAATAATGAAAACAGCTTGATATTGGCACAAAAACAGGCAGGTGGGTGAATGGGATCAAATTGAAAACCCTGAAATCAATCCACACACCTATGACAAAGAAGCTAAAATTATAGAATGTAAAAAAGAAAGTATCTTCAACAAATGGAGGTGGCATCACTGGATGTCAACATGTAGAAGAATAAAATAGTTCTATATCTATTGCCATGCACAAAATTCAAGTCCAAGTAGATCAAAGACCTCAACATAAATCCAACTTCACTGAACCTCAGAAACGAGCAAGTGGAAGTAGCCTTGACATCATTGGCAGAGGTGACCATTTCCTAAATATAACACCAACAGCACAGACACTGAGAGTAACAATTAATAATTGGGATCTACTGAAACTGAGAAGCTTCTGTAAAGCAAAGGATATGGTCAACAAGACAAAAAAGCCCTAAAGAATGGGAAAAGAACTTTAACAATCCCACATCTGGCAGAGGTTTGACCTCCAAAATATGCAAATAACTCAATAAACTAGACATCAAAATGCAAAATAATTCAATTTAAAAATGAGATACAGATCTATGCAGACAACTATCAACTGAGGAATCTCAGATGGCCAAAAGACATTTAGGGAAATGCTCAACATCTTTAGCCATCAGATAAACGCAAATCAAAACAACTGTGAGATACCTTCTTACATTTTTCAGAATTGCCAAGACCAAAAACACTGATGACAACTTATGCTGGAGAGGATGAGGAGTAAGGGGAACTTTCCTCCATTGCTGGTGGGACTGCAAACTTGTATAGCCATTTTGGAAATTAGTATGGTAGTTTCTCAGAAAATTGGGAATCAATCTACCATAAGACCCAGCAATACCACTTTTGGTCATACACCCAAAGGACACATACTAACACCACAAGGACTTTTGCTCAGTTATGTTCATAGCAGCATTATTTGTAATAGCCACAACTTGGGAACAACCTAGATGCCCCTCAATGGACAAATGGATAAAGAAATTGTATATTTACACAATGGAATACTACTCAGCAGTAAAATCAATGGCATCTTGAAATTTTCAGGGAAATGGATGGAACTAGGAAAACAACAACAACAACAAAACATCCTGACTGAGTTCTCCCAGACACAGAAAGTGAAGCATAATACGTACTCACTCATAAGTGAACATTAGACAGAAGCAAAGGATAACTTGCATACATTCCACAAACCCAGAGAAACTTAGGCAACGAAGAGGACCCTAAGAGAGACATACAGGGATCCACCTAGGAAGGAGAAAAACAAGGCAAGGCCTCTTGAGTGAACTGGGGATGTATGGGGAGTTGGGGAGGGTGGAAGGGGCGAGGGGAGAAGGAGGTGGGGAAACACACACCGATCAATAAGAGGGTTAAGAAAAAGAGCGGCATCATGAAACTTGCAAGGAAATGAATGCAAAAAGGAAAAAAAGTCATCCTGAGTTAGGTAATCAGATCCAGAAAGACAAATATGGTATGTATTCACTTATATCTGTGCATTAAATATTACACTTACACAGCGCTGTGCATTATTTAAGGAATCAGAACAGGAACACAAACAGGACAGGAGCCAGGAGGCAGCAGCTGATGCAGAAGGTGTGGAGGCATGTTCTTACTGGCTTGCTCCCTGTGGCTTGCTCAGCCTTATTTTGTGTAAAACCAGAACTACCAGCCTAGTGATGGTTCTCCCCACAAGGTGCTGGGCCTTCACCCATCAATCTCTAATTAAGAAAATACTCTACTGGCTTGCCTACATCCTGTTCTTATGGAGACAATGTCTCAACTGAGGTTCCCTCATCTCAAATGAGTTTAGCTTATTTCAAATTGACCAAATAATCCAGCAGAGCCACTGAGGCTGTTAAATTGTACTATTTATACTTCAACCAAGAGTAGGATTTGGGGGCTAGGCATATGGCTCAGTGTTTAAGATCACTTTTATATTCATAGTGGATTCAGGTTTTGTTTCTCAGAACCCATATGCTAACTCCCAACCATCTCTACCTCCAGTTCCAGATGATACAATGTCTCTTCTCACCTGCACAGGCACGGTACACATATAGTGTAGAGACACACAAGCAAGCACAACATGAATACGTGTAAAATGTCTTTACAAAATAGGCATTGAGGTGTCCTCTAGATGGAAATGAGGCCTTGTTGCACAAATTCTCTTGTCCCTTTCTGTGAGTGGGAAATGTGGACAAAGCAAGAAGTCTATGGAGAAAGGGCATTCAGAATATCTACAGTTATAGTTGCACTCAGGTTACTATTGCAGATGGGCTATTTATAATCACGATCTCATTTTATTGCAGTGTCACTGAAGCTGATGAAACTGTTTTTTAACCTCACTGCAGTGGTAGTTGCTGCTTAAAAATGTATACATTTTATTATCTTTCAGTTCTGGATAGGGCTAGTAGTCCCCAAAATAGTTTTGAAAATGCAGTATGTTACTCACTGTTAGGACCACAGTCAGAAGCACTGTTTTTTTTTTTTTTTAAACAGGATGGAAGAAGATGAAAACTGTGGGTACATAAGTTCACTGAGATTTCTGCATGAAAGATCATGGAAGGAAGGGCAAACAGAACCTGGGTCCACTCCTTCAGTCATTTCTACAGGCACTGAGCTGAGGGGCTTTCACAGGTGTCAGATATTAGGGCCTGGACAATTAGTGTGGGTGGGTAACACTGCAGAGTATGAGTCCAGGAAGGACACAGTTGGCTGTGGAGCAGTCACTTTGCAAAGGATGAAGTGGTGTCTCATGAGTGGGTTGTTTATCTTAGGTGAATCCAGGGAATAACTGGGCAGTCCTTTAAACATATTGCAGAGCTTCTGGTGCTATAGTGGTCAATAGACAAACACAGACAACGTGGACCCAAGAACTTTACTCGGTGAATGTGGAATTAATTTGATTCATTAGTCACAAAATTGCAACATGATAAATGTTTAATCATGAAGGAGAGAGGCAGCACTATTCTTTAACAGAATGATAACATATTCATAAGTGTACAAATTGCAACTCTTAGGAAAAGATTTTCCTTCCAAGGAAGAAAACAGAGAATAGCAAATCGCAATTTGATTTCTAAGAACAAATTAAGAATATGTTTTACTTTTTTCAGCATAATCATTTCTCTTTTAATTTTTTTGTTTTAGTAAATGTACAAATTTCAGAACATAATAAAAATGAATAATTATAGATTTTATCAAAATAATTCTCAAGACCAAACAAGTAAATATAATTTCTTATAATGTTATTTATACTTAATTTCATAAAGTGTTCCAATGTATTTGATATATTTTTCTGGAACAATTATGAACATAAAAAAGGAACAGACTCATGAGGTCAATTATTATATAGATATACATGCTAATGAAGACAGACGTTGGGTCTAAAAATATTTGCTTGAATGGTGAGGGAAGAAGGGTGTAGTCCTTGCTGGCCAGAACAGACACATCAGTGAGATGATGGATGTTATAGTCAGATTATTCTCATGTCTGAAAATGCTCTGTGGAAACCCATCATTTAATAAACTAGTTCCAAGGTGTACTTATTAACTCTGCATATAACCTACCCCAGAGAATTTGGACAGAATTAGTCGGTGTGGATGAGCAAAGATGCTTTCAGAAAACATGATGTGTAAATTGAAAATTAAACTATAATGCATGAAACACTGTCCCATCTGTTTTGGTCACCTCGGCTCCAGAGGTCTTCAGAATAACTCAGCATATTGCTGTTGCAATTGATTACTCATTATAATTATATGATATAAACATTACTGAAGATAGCACACATTTTGGCTTCATTTCATTGAAAAACAAAGAGGGAAACCTCTTTCTTTTTGCCTGAATTTCACAGTGCTGAAGTAGGAAATAAAAAGGTATCAATCATCATACCTAATGCTTAGAACTACATGCAGGAGAGCTCTACCCAATAGTGCAACAACGGCTTGGCTATGACGAGAATAATGACTTTTGGAGTCATTATGAGGCTGGCTTGATAGGAAAAGCTTATATGATATTCTAATCCTGTACAAAGGCCTATAATTATGGAGGTATTAGTCTCTAATTCATAAGTTCTTATTAATCACCATGATATTGAAATTTCTCCTAGATATTCGTGTTTATGCTCATGGACATTATCTGCTCTCGGCTTTGTTCAGAAAAGTTTGTTTTAATTGTTTTTTTTTTCCTGGAAGTGTGCAAGTCAATGAAGAGGTGGGTAGCTGATCAGAGCATTGAGAAAAAGGAGGTCGAATGTGTAGCCTTGGACGAGACATTTTTATTGTTATCCTCACCACAAAATCTCAGGGATTTGAAGAGGTAGAAAAGACAGCAAGATTGTTCATATCGATGTTGGAGAGCTGTGAAGTTCTGTTTTCTGGATATAATAAGACTGTATAAATCACAAGCTCACACTAACTGTGGTTACCTGCATAATATCTATGAAACATCAAAATAATGACAATCCAGCATAGATGTTGGAGGAACATTTTAGGCTCACCTCTTATGAAAATCTATTGGAGAATTGGTAATTGTTGAAGAAGAATCAGCTTTTCTTGAAAGTGTCTCAACTAGCAGTTTTCCATTGCTCCTGAATCCTTTAACTCCTAGCATCTTCCTCTGTTCGTTCCTATCATGTGTATTCTGTTATAATCCATATATTTTTCAGTTAAGTTATGGCATAGTAATCCTCCATAGATTTTTAAAAATTCACCTTTCTTTTGGATTAGCTCTCCTCCCCACAACCTAATTTTGCCCACAAGCCGGTACTCTTTCTCCTTAAAGCTTTCAAGCCTCATCATTTTACCTTTCTATTTTCATTTCAGTGATTATCTTATACAGGGGGGGGGGCAAGATGACATTACTCGCTGTTAAAATGACTTATAAAATCATAAATACGAGACCTCTTTCAGAAAATCTTAATTTAATTGAATGAAAAGCATCTTCTTGTCAATTGTACCCTATTACTCTCCTCTATGTTTCCCTTCCAAAGCCAGCACTGTACCATTTACCTAACAAAGCCAGCCATATGTATTGAAATGTAGTATTTCACAACGTTTTCTTGATAATATTGATTTAAATAAAAAAGTGCAAATAATCAAAAAATCCAAACAAATATTTTATAAGTATTTTAAAATATAAAATACATTTATTGTTTACCTTCCCTGAAACAAAACATAAAATAATTTTAAATTAAAGAAGGCATATTCATGAATTTCATTATTTTATAATAACATATTTCATGATTTGTCTTAATCCTAATTCTTTTAAACTTCTAATTCTTAGGTTTTTTTTTCACTACTCACTTTTGTTGTGCAATGATCTTTTTGTCAAGTTATTAATTTACTAAGAAGTTAAATTTGTTGGAACAAAATTTGTGGGAAGTAAAACATTTAGTTATCTGAAATATTTAGTTCTGAGCAAGAAGCGTGTTTTACCTTACTAATTACACTCACTCACATGTAATATATTAATGTGGAGAACTATTAAATAAGGTTGTGTGAAGAAAGTAGGTGAGCAAAGTCATGCCAACAATAAGTCCTATAAGTGGGTAAAACTATCCAGATAGTTTTGAATACTTGAACAGCAACTGAAGCTTTCACATAGTTTGGAAAACATTGTATCTTTGTAAATCATATCATATTAAAAATTATGCCAATTTCAGCATGGTTAAAGCAATAAGTTTTCTCACCCCATTGGTGCTATATAAAGCAGCATCCTCATGACACACACTCCTATTCATATGTTCCATGTTGTGCTAGAAATAGGGCATGCCATTGGCTATCCCAAAGTCACTCACTCCTCCTTTTCACACATTGATGAAATGATGGAACAGTGCTTATGTAAGTGAGCTTGCAGGCAGCCTGGATTCCTCCCCAGAACTCTGTATTTAGGTTTGTGGCCTAGATTTTCTTAAAGTTTAGGCTTCTATATATTTAGAGTAGAATACAAATGAGGTTCAGAATATAAATTGCCTAAAGTTGAGCTGTACCAAAGTTTGCATGTTATTCTTGTATTTTATTTAATTCCTCCATGTCATTTTTAGCCAGCTTGGATTTTATTATGGCCTACTTAATTTAAAAGCTTCATTACATTTTCCACGTCTAATTTCTATTATAATTTGAAAGATGTATATTTTGTCAAGATTATTTTGCCTAGTGTGTTAAGATTTTTTATAGTTGTTATGTGCAGAGGGTTGTAATATAGATCTTTCTGTCTCTTTTCTTCGGGAAGATGTTTTTGTTTAATTCCACAGGGCCTTAAACTACTTGTTATGTGTATGTGCAAAAGAACCTGACACATTTTCCTTCTCTAATTGTAACATCCTTGCCTGTCCCAAAACTGCACACATGGAGTTTCTGATAGAGTCAACATTGGACCCCCTGAAACTGGCAATGATTAAAATGTGCCAGAAACTGACCCCACGTACCCTGGAAGGGCTGTCAGTGTGTACTCTTATCAGCTGATTCTTCTTTCCAGTTCCTTCCATTCCATTCAACGATAGTGGCCATCCTACCTTTTCCATTTCTCTCTTTGCATCTCTTATATACAGTTTGTCCTTTCCAGTCATCCTCCCCTGCCTCAAGACTCCAGATTTTTAAAGTAAAATCTTATGCTTCTCTGAATTAACTCAGTTTCTATTGACATGTATCTGTTCCACCTGTAAGTTCATGAGTTGAGTCCTGTCTTTCCTTTAGGTTTTTTGCTAAAGTTGTCTGAATCATGTTGACCTAAAAGAATCAAATATTAATTCTTTGTGTTGGTTTTTGTTGTTCTTTCTATTCATGTTTCATTAATTTCAGACCCGACTTTAATATTTCCTTCTACCTACTATTTTGGATATTTCTTGTTCTTGCTCTTCTAAGGCTTTCAAGTGTATCATTAAATTGTTAGTGTAAGATCTCATAAGCTCTCTGTGCAGGCGTTTACAGCAACTACCATTCTCCTTAGCGCTGCCTTCATGATATTATGGGCATTTGGCCAAGGAGTATTTTAATTTTAATTCAATTTTCGTAAGTCTTTATCCCCTTCTGAATTTTTTATTTAAATTAGAAACAATCTTATTTTTTTAGATATCAATCCCAGTTCTCTCTCCCATCCTCCCATGCCCCCTGACTAGACCCGCATCCCATCCCCCTTTTGCTCCCCAGGGATGATCTGGCCTTCCATAGCAGACCATCAAAGTCTGTCACATCATTTGGAGCAGGGCCTGGGCCCTCCCATGTGTGTCTAGGCTGAGAGAGTATTTCTCTATGGTAAATGGGCTCCCAAAGTCTATTTGTACGCTAGGCTTAAATACTGTTCTGCTACCAGAGGCCCCATAGACTGCCCAGGCCTCCTAACTGACATCCACGTTCAGGGGGCCTAGTTCAGTCCTATGCTGGTTTCCCAGCTGTCAGGGGGAGTCCATGAGCTCCTCCTTGTCAGGTCAGCTGTTTCTGTGGGTTTCTCTAGCTTGGTCTTGACCTCTTTGCTCATCACTCCTCCCTCTCTACAACTGGATTCCAGAAGTTTGGCTCAGTGCTTAGCTGCTTCTGCTTCTATCGGCTACTGGATGAAGGCTCTATGATGGCATTTACGGTAGTCATCAGTCTTATTATAGGGGAAAGGCATTTAAGGTAGCCTTTCCAATATTGCTTAGGTTCTTATTTGGGATGACCCTCATAGATCTCTGAACATTTCCCTAGGGCCAGATTTCCCTCTAAACTTATAATTTTCTAAGAGTCAGAAAATAAAGGTTATTAGATAATTATAAAAGATTTTTTAGTCATAAAAATAACATACAGATATATGTAGTGGTATATTATTTATGATTTATTAAAGCTTAACTGAGAATTCAGAAAAGCAAAGTCAGCCAAAAGAAATAGAAGCCAGCACACATATCTTTCACCCTGGCAGCCAGAAACTATCAGGTGGTGGTATACACCTTAAATCCTAGGACTCAAGAATGAGAGGTAGAGACCACCCAGAGATGCATAAAGTTGAATCAGTCTAAAAGAGAAGCAGATCACATGCCTTTCAGCCTAGATACATGGGTGAGGCAGGGGTGGGGAAGGGGCTGGGCTCTGCCCCAAATGATATGACAGACTTTGAAGACTCCCCATGGGAGGCCTCACCCTCCCTGGGGAGCAGAAAGGGGACAGGCCAGGGTTTGGTGGGGAATAGGGGAGGATGGGAGGGTGAGGGAGCTGGGACTGACATGCAGACAACCTTGTTTCAAATTTAATTAAAAAAATAACAATCCCAGCACTATAACGGTATACCTAACAGAAGCAAGAGTTAGAAAAAGCCATTCATTCTCCAGCCACACTGAGGGGAGGCAGCAGTTTGAAACTTGGTGAAGAGCCCATGTGTGGATCAGCTCTTTCAGCCTGAGCTAGAGGTGAGAGCTGGTGGCTGGTGCTTTGATTCCCTGATCTTCAGCTTGAACCCCAATCTCTCTCTCTGAATCTTTTACTTTTTCTTGTTACATTTTGGTGTCTGACGTTAAAGTATGAATTCTTGTCAGATAAAAGCTTCTTTTGAGGTGAAGGGCCCAGGCCCAGTCCAAGCCTGAGTCCCTCCTGTCCAACTCCCTGCCGACCAGGTAAATTTTCTTTTGTTTTCTCCTCAAATCTTTGAACAAGTGTGGGATTTTTCAGTTGTAGCTTTTCAAAACAGTCTTTAGCCACCACCCAAACTCAGGAAGCTTTTGGCCTTCCTAGAGCCCCTCTCTCCTTGGGTGGACACTCTTATATTCTTAGTTCATGATCACATGCTAAGTCTGAGATCAGACAAGCTACACCACACATTCCCTGACATTATCAACAGTTTTGTTAAGTAAATTGGAAATTCTTAAAGGAAGGTATTAGTTAAAAACAAAAAAATAAGAGTTCTTTCCCAACAGAAAAAAATGGAAAATACTATTAAAATGAAGAAAATTAAGTCTGCATAAGATTACATAATAGTTAATAGTTATTTTAAAAATGACAAAACTAAATGAAGGGATAATGAACTTAACCAAGATTTGAATACTGTTAATTGTCATTTTAATAATATTTATTGTTGTTTTGATAATTCTTGGTTTATCTAAAAAAAGTTAGTAATATGAGTGCTAAGATACAGACCTTCAGTAAAACTTATTAAAGCGGGCTGTAGAGATATTCCAACCCAGACTGAGGAATTACATGGAAAAACAAAATCAGCATTGCATTTTTAGGTTAAAATTGAACACTCTAAGGTGTTAAGAGAACCACCTTTAATATCTACAGTAACCTTACAAGAAGTATCAAATGAAGGAGATTCTATAAAAGCTACTTGGAAGCCTGTGACAATGCTAGATTTAGAAATTCAAGGAAGCTATAGTCTCATATAGCATCCATCATCATTTGTGAAGCGGATGACAAATAATTGGTCTGTTTGTAATAATGAAGGAGGTTTGAATGCTTGGGGCAGAACTGGAGAATCAGGAAAGAAAATTGCATCATTTACAAGAGTTATACAGGGCCCAAAGGAAGCATTTACAGACTTTTTACAAATTCCGTCATTAGCGGTAATTTGAATGATATACTCAGATGCTAGAAAAATAATTGAAACAATGTCTCTGAAAAATACTAATTCTCAATGCAAATGGATAATTATGCCTTTAAAATTAAAATCAGTAATTTTGGAGGACTGGATCAGAGATGCAAATAATATTGTAGGTCATGGCTTTCTATGATGAAGATACATGAATAGGATGGGTGATTTTAAGAGGTTTAAAGAAAAGTCAAAATTTCAAATGTTTTATTTGTGTCAGACAAGATCACCTGCAAAGGGATTATAGACAGGGTCTTTCTAGAAACAATTCTATTTACAAATATAATCCAAACAGAATGCCCCTCCCTTCTGGAGTACGCGAAAGATGTGACAAGGGCAGGCATTAGACAAAGGAATGTAAGTCAATAATGGGTTATCAAAGTAATGATTTGCTTTCAGTAAATCCATTGAGGGACCACTTGAAAGCCCTTAGGCCAAAACCAATTAATTTGTTTTCTGCCACTATGGACGAAACTCCTTCCCAGTACAATTAAATAACCTAAAGCCTATTGAAGGAAAACACATTTTTCTGGATGAAAGAAGAGTTTTAGTAGCTCAAATGAAAATTTTGAAGTTGTAGATCAATATTGGTAAGGAAATGGTATTGCTTCTATCTTTCTTGAAAGTTTTTATTACCAACTATATAAGATAATAAGGAAATGTAGGTGAGTAATTAATCACTTATTACAAAAGAACTTGTAATCATATTAGGTATGCTTTCAAAGTCAAACAGATATATTTTAGAAAGACAGGTTAACTTTAAACAATTCAGAGATTTAAAATGTTTTAATAACATCAGAAATTTTGTGACAATGAGACATGTCTGTTACTGGCATCACCAATTTACTTAATTGAAGATGATAGGTGATCACAGAAATGGAATTTACTTTCTTTTTGGCCAAAGTAACCAGTGGACCAGAAAGTATTTTTCCTTGACTGCTGGCACTATGCTGTCCAAAATGGACAAAGAGGGTACCAAAGAGAGAGGCTGCAAAAAACAAGGCAGGGCAGTCTTCAGAATTCTACTTCACAGAAACGTCTGTCAGAGATGCTAGGCTGAAGATGGATGCCGCAACGTCACAGAGGAACCTTGGGGGAGTGGTCAGGCTGCCACTTGTTTTTGTCATTTCTCACATATTTTGGAAGTCACTTAATCACACTTCCTGTTTACTCATTTAGTATTATTTCCTTCTCTTGTCTCTGAGGTAATTGAAGAGCAGATAGTATAGTTATGGATTTCATTATTTACCAGATTAAAATAGAAACTCATTGAAGATGTATAAATGGTTTGAGAGACATTAAAAATATTTTGGTGAAGCAAATTAGAGTAGGAAATAAATTGTCAAATGCAAATTGGACTAGATATTTTCTCTGAACTTGTCAAATGTAAATGGACTAGATATATATACTCTGAATCTATCAAATGCTAATAGACTAGACATGGTGGATGAACTTGTTGCTTATATATTATACATACTTATTGTATATAGTTTTTCTTAGTTAGCCACAGCCTCTTTTTGTATTAGAAAAAAGGCAGAATTGTAGTGATATATTATTTATGATTTATTAAAGATTGACTGAGGATCCAGAAAAAAAAGGCAGCCAAAAGAAATAGAAGCCGGGTACATACCCTTCGTCCCGGCAGTCAGAAGCTAGTAGGTGGTGGTACACACCTTTAGTACTAGACTCAGGATTAAGAAGGAGAGGGACCTCTCTGAATTCAAGGCCACCCAGGGATACAGGAGATTGAATCAGTCTTAAAGAGAAGCAGATCACAGGCCTTTAATTCTAGCAATAGAGGGGTATATATGACAGAAACAAGAGTCAGTAAAAGCCATTCATTCTCCAGCCACACTGAGTAGAGGCAGTGTTTCAGAGTAGGTGAAGAACTCATGTTTAAATCAGCCCTTGCAGACTGAGCTAGAGGAGGGAGCTAGTGGCTGGGTGCTTTGCTTGAACCCCAATAATTGTCTCTGGGTCTTTTATTTATTCCTGTGACACACATGGACAGAGGATTTCCTGTGACAAACTAATGGAAATCATTAATATGATTTTTGGATGTCGTTCAGTGATAGAACATTGGCCTAATATGCTAAGTCCCATCCTCAGCATGAAAAAATAAATTAAAAAGTAAAAAATAAAAAAACAAAGAATCCCTAAACAACAACAAAAACACTGAAAAAATCCATTATTGTATTTATCAAATGTTGTAGTACTATGTTTTTAATAAAATATTTGTCTTTTAAAATATGTATTTAGTAGACAAACCAAAATATCATACTGTTCTATTTTGTGTTTCAGAAATCCCCATTCCTGAGGCTCTAGGGACTTAAATTTGCTTTTGTTAAACCTTAAAAGTTATATTTGAAGGATATTATAGTTGACATTTTAGAAAGTGGCTGTAGAGATTATTGTCATTCAGAAAAGTATATAAAATCCTATTTCAGTAGCAAAAAGTAAAGGACCAGAGTTTTATTCTCTTTTAACTTGGACTGTCATATTGAGAGAATTAAATGAATTAGCATGTGAACAGACTTTAATTCAGAAATTAGACCAGAAGAAATCATAAAAAATGAATACAATAATATGATACAATATCTATAAATATTTCAATTAAATTAGCATTACTTGGAAAGATTATTAAAGATAAATTAGAAGTAAATATTCTTTGTATTTTAGATAAAACAATTTCCCTTATACAACCAGCCAAATAGCTTCAGGTAAACTTGTATACTACTCTTAGCTTTATTATTACTATTTTTTCATATAACTAAGAGGTTAAAATAGACTAAGACATAAAAGATTAAGGAAAGATTCAAGTCTCAGAGATAATTAAGACAATAAAATAAGGAGGAAAGAAAATTTATACTTTATAACAAACAAAATCATGCTTGAATTTATAGTTGTCCAGTGTAGTACACAAAATGAGAGCCCCAAATCCCATCACTTTGTTTATTGATTGCTACCAAACAACCTCATGAGAAAGAAATAGCACTGGGTACCCAGCACATTGTCTGCACATACTTTAACTGTGTATTGCTGTTCCAGAATACTTATTTACTTTAGTGCAGCCATTGTCTGTCTATTCTTAAATTAAAACAAAAACACATCACCAAATGGGAATAGTTGAAATACCATGAGTTGACAGACAACATGCCAAACTTTTAATCAACCTTCAAAGAAAGTCTTGAGGCAAATTGTTCAACCATATTTCTTTGATAGGGTGACAGAGGCAAGGTGGCTCATAGAACAGGTGTGAGTAGAAAGAAGATGAAGGAAAGGTGTAAAAATTGCAGCTATATATTTAACAGTGGATTTGCCTCTAGAATATGTAAAGAACTCAAAAACTGAACAAGAAAACAAATAACCTAATTAAAATATAAGATATAAAAGTAAATAGAGAGTACTCAAAAGATAACTAAAAACCTTTAAGAAGTATCTTTATCTATAGTGGAAATGCATCCCTATTAGCTATCTTTTATTGTGCTGGAATGGGCTATGAAGCTGGAAACTAGAAAATGACTGCAATCCAAAACATGCCTCTTTGTGCAATAGCAGAACAACTGTTGTGGGAGTAACCAGCCACTTTCTCATTAGATCTAACTCCTAATACAGAAGATGAAACCAAACTGGCTAAGAACCTGTGGCTAGACACATTGTGAGTTCTAGAGGAGAACCTAATAGACTTATGCTTCTGAATGGTCATGGTATTAAACTGACTTCTAGTGAGTAATTATTGTGCCCATAGACAATACATCTCTCAACCTTTATCTGAGAAGCTTCTAATATTAGTTGAAGTTGATTAATACAGTGTAGAGAAGACACTTTAGAATGTTTATTTGCAAATGAAACATGTATACTTTACTTTCTTTTCCAAGGCTCAAGGATCATTATGGAAGCAAGTGTCAGAGGGTTTGTAAATGACTACAAAGAAACATTATTTTCTGAATATAGGAGGGAAATGCACAAGATGAAGTCACAATGGCTGCAACTGAATGAACAAAACTTTGTGTGAGCCTAAATCACACCAAATGTGAGGATGGAGATGGGATTTGGGAACACAATCCATCTTCTACACATAGAGCTTGGCCAATAGTTACCTGATGAAATAGGAGAAATAGTTTTGTTCAAAAGTGTGGCAAAATGACCACACTACCGGTAAAGGCCATACCACCAAGAATATTTTGATGGCATATATTGACCTTGAATACTTTAAAGTTAAGGGGGATCAAAGTTGAGAGTTTAAAAATATAAATGAATTTGAATTTGTGAAGGGTTGGGAGGCATAAAATGATAAATACACATCATACAACACTCTCAAAAAACTAATCAAACAAACAAAAACTTTTCTTCAAAGTAAAATTCTCATGAAGTCCAGTATCTTTAGCCATATAATTTTCCAAAACAGAAAATATTCTGGCTGCTAATAATCTCAGAAACATTCTAAAATGAAAACAATAGAATTTTATTTAGTTAAAATATCAGCATTGAATTTTTTGTCCTTTGTTCATTCCTGCCAACATAAAATTATGTAAACATAAGAAGAATAACATATCTAACATTTTATGCTTGGTTTTAGTATTCTGACTCAGACTTAAAATGAATTTTGTCTTGTTATAAATAAGAAACTCTAGCTGCTTTTTTCTTTAACCTTAGTGAGATAATTATCTTTGACTATTTCTTACACTATAATTGGGTAATTTATTCACAGTGTTCACTTCTTTTATGAATGCAGTGATAATGTGAATATATTCTCCAAAAGATTTTGTTTTCAAAGTCAATCCCCAAATTCATAAATAAGTGGAATTTGAAAAGGGCATCTGATCAAAGTAGGGTTAAGGCTATATCATAAGAAGGAGAACTCATGATAGATTAGTGGCTGTATACATCTACATATTTTTCCTCATTCTCAGGAGTGGTACTTTGTAATGATAAACTCATACAAATTGCTCAGTTATAACTAAGAAACCAACTTTAGGACACAGACCACTGACCCCCCCAATGCAAACAACACCACCAACAAAACAAGCATCAAATAGTAAAATGTAACAAATATGAAAGCAAATTAGTTAACTATTTTTAACAATTTCTTTGTCAGTGTGCTACAAAGTAAAACAAAACAAAAACATCATTAATTAAAAATCAGAGACAGACCTGGGGTCATACATCACTCAGTGATGTGCTTGCTTTGTAAACATGAAGATGTGATTTTGATTCCACAAATCCACATAAAATTCAGGAAATGGGGTGTACATTTGTGATCTGCTATTAATAAATAAAATTATAGATTACTGGTGATTTTTAGCCAGCTAGCCAAACTCATTGGCCACCAAGCCCCAGAACAATGGAAGGCTCTGACTCATAAAAAGGAATGAGGGGTCACAAACATAGCTTAGTGACAAAAACATTGTAACCACCCTCACCAAGACCAAAGTTCAGCTCATGGACTCCAACCCAACCAATAATGTTTGTAAGGAATCTTATAGGATTCATGAAGGCATGTTTTCTGGGCCTTCCCAATGTGAAGGAATAAGGTTTCATATGGCATACCCAATCTAGCATTGCAATTTTCCCTTCTTCAATACTAAGTTACATGTTTTAGGCATCTCTAACTCCTTTCTAGTAGGCCATCTTATGATAAATGCGTCAACTAATCATTAAAACAAGCTTTTCAAATTTTTTTTAACAGTGTGAACTTCCATATTAAACCTAGAATCTCCACTCAGAGGGCACAGAGCTCTGTGGCTGCTGGAGAGAAAATTCTCTTCCTATGCACACTTAGAAACTTTTAGACTGTTTGTTTGCATCTAGAGCCCATTAATTTTATCACTAAGTTTCTTTTGTCCTTCTCCTCATTCAGTAACATTATCCAGAGATATATAATGTGAAGTAATGTCTAGAGACCTACAAGACTGCTGCCAACTGACAATTTGAGCAACCGTGGAAAGGCTACCATAAATGCCCTTCCCAGATAGTGGGATCAACAACTAACTTATCCACCATCATGGAGCCCTCATGTAGTACCTGTTGGAAACAGAAGCAAACACCCATACCTAAACACTGAGTCGAACTAGAATCCAGATGCAGAGGGAGAGGACAAGACCAGGTGGCAGAAACACATAGAGACAGCTGACCTGAATAAGGAGGAGCTAACAGGCTCCCAGACTGATAGCTGGGAATTCAGCATGGGACTGACTCAGGCCCCCTGAACATGGGTCTCAGCCAGAAGACCTGAGCAGTCTAAGGGACCTCAGACAGTGGAACCAGGATGTATTCCTGGTGCACAAAAGGACCTTGTGGACACATCCCCCATGGAGGGATACTACCTTAACCTAAAGACAGGAGAGAAGTTCTAGTCCCTACTTCAAATGACTTGACAGATTTACATGACCCCACCTGGATGGCATTGCCCTACATGTGGAATTGGGGTGGGAGGGATGGGATTGGAGGGCGGACAGGGTGCATGTGAGGTGGTAAAGAGGGTAAGAGGGAGAGAGGGAGAGGAAACTGGGATTGACATGTAAATAAAAAATAAAAAAAAAAAGGAAGAAGAAGCTATGTGACTTAGTTCTGTCATACCATACTTAGCTGCAAAGCACTTACACTTCACACTGGCCTTTCCCATGCATTCTAAGATAAATGAGGAAAAACATGGCTCTTGAAACAATTATCCTGATCTGAGATATTGCTAGTTAAGAAGGTCAAACAAAAAGCACCTTTCAGCTGCTTTTCTCATTGAAAATTTATTCAATCACTGAAAATCAGAAACTTCCCAATAAGAAAACATCAGCTGGGAGAAATTTCAATGACCCCCCCCCAAAATAAAACCAATCTACACAACTGTGTGCTTGACATTAACGAACCGTAGTGTGTTAAATGTTTTGATTCAGTTTGCTCTCATAATTTCATAATATTCATTAGTCTTTAGGATTTTGAGACTTGTTTCTAGATAACCTAGAGTGTTATGGAATGAAATTGTTTTGTTGAGTTATAAACTTAGTTTCAGCAAATAGGCTTTCAATAATCTATGATATTTTTATATGAAAGAAGTGATTTAAAAATATCTGCTCTAAAAGGAACCACAAACCTTTTGTTGACTTCTGAAACATATTTTCAAAGAAAGTCTATTTCTATTCAATGAAAACATTACCTCCTTTCCAGGTGAAAATCTTACTGCTTTCCTTAAGAGCCTTTCCTTAAGTAATCCTTAATATTACTCAGTATTAGCCCCTCTTAAACAATTAGAGACTCTAATGTATATTTTTTTTCTTGTCACACTTACATTTTACATTGCAGACTTAAGTGCTATTTAGACTTTACATCTCATGGTATGTGAATAAAATAGCATTCCATTTTTTATTTCTAAAAAAAGAGAAAGGTATGAATTGGTGGTTTCTTTAAAAAACAGAGTGACTGTCATATCTCCCTGACAATTTACCTATCTTGATTACAAATGACTGCTTCTCAGTTATACTCACAAGTATATTTGAGTTTCTTTTGTTGATACTTACTAGACTGTTGTAGAATAGACTAGATGAAGTGCTTCAGAAGTACAGATAGAGAATGGGACATACTGAGTTCCTGGTGTAATTTTAAAGAGCAAGTAGAAAGCAAGCTGTAGGTGCAGGCACAAAGTTCAGGCAGACACACTAAAGTTATAAAAAAAGGAGTCCTGATATTAACAAAGTATATCTCTCTTAATGGAAATTACCTCAGAAAAGTAAGGGGAAAAAGGAAGGGAGGAGGATGAGGAAGAGTAGGAGGGAGGGAGCAGATGCCCGAGTGTTTGTCCTATGTTGTGGGAACAGGAGGCAGGGAAGGTGGGGGACAACTGACATATTTAGGATGGCTTTGTCAGAAAGTTAGTAACTGTAGTCCTTATTGGGCAAGCTCAGTGAAGAAGCTCACAGCGTGGAAAACCAGGGTTCCCCTGTAGTGGCCTCTACCCCGTGAGTTATTGAAAATGAGCTGTTCCCTAATAGAAATTTAGCCCTGCCACTGGTCTTCTCCAAAACCTGTTCAGTTCCTAAGTCTCTACTGTCTGCAAGCCAGGGAAGGGGAAGAGCATTAGTATCCCATATGTGAAATTAAACACTTGCAACGCGATGAGATAAGTCTGGCCATTCCATAACGATGCAGCTGTTTCTGACATCTCCCTCACTTCCCCAGGGGAAGAGACAATTCCTACCCCTCCCATTTTGGGCTAGATTGTGACCTCTCAAACACAGTATTTTTTTCACATGTTTACTAGAAGAAATAGACAAGTTCTTCAAAAATGTGGGTTGACTGTGTTAAGGGAATGAGGAAAAGGAATATGATTATGCTTCTGTGGGTTCTGTCATACCAGTCTGCATGTGATCAAACTGGTTACAGATTCAGTGGCAAGATTTCTTAGGACTCAATGCTCCTCTTCACATTTCTGCAATGCCATTCCTCGTCTTTCAGTTTTGATGGGTCAAATCATGCCAATAGGAAATAAAACTTTTCTCCTCAATGAAACCTACTATTGCCCTTCAGCTTTGAATCACATGTTATTTTAGACAGTAGACCTATATTTTCCAGTTTTGCTTTTTAACGTGCTTATATCTACTTGTAAATTACAGATTCTCTTTTCCACGAGTTTTTCTATGTGTTTCTTTTATTATTGGTAGAATTCATTAGCTGAATTTTCCTGAAACATGAATCTTCATTTCTTAGAGATAATTAAGTATACAAAATTTGTTTTTCAGGTCTCCTTAAGTTAGTTGGTTCTTTGTCTACTTTTATATTTTTGTTGGCTTCAGAGGCTTTAGTAGAGTCATACAGATTGTTATGTACATGTCCCTGTGTGTATGTGCTCATGTGAGCAAGCATTATGTACATGCCTCTCTCTCTCTCTCTCTCTCTCTCTCTCTCTCTCTCTCTCTCTCTGCATAAGGTCTCTCTGTATTTGTTCCCATATGATGCAGGAGGAAGAAGAGGAAGGATCTCTGATGATGGCTGAATGGCTGAATATGAAAGTCATCTATGAGTACAGAAGAATCATCTTACTATAACTTTTTTAGACAAGTAATATTTGTTTTCTGAACTACCTGGTTTCTGATTCTTTGTCACCTGAGAAGTGTCTGTTGTGGGTCCCATCTCTTAGAGTGAATTATTGGCTGATTATTCCCACAAGCTTTGTGCAACCATCGCCATACCATATTGTACAGGCAGGATAGATTGCATATCAAAGATTTTATGGCTGGGTTGGTGTTCATGTTTCTCTTTTAGTAGCCTTCAAAGTACCTTCTTGATGGGAGATGTCATTCTGTATGTTTCTCGTACTGGTTAATAATAAAGCACTGTTGGCCAATAGGAAAGGAAGATAGGAGGGACTAGGAGAAGGAGGAAATAGGAAGTAGGAAGGGAGTCAAGATGGAGAGTCTGAAGAAAGCAGTATGCTGCCGGCTCCCCGGTAAGAGAAATACATAGATCAGCAGAAATGGGTTAATACTTAAGACAGAGCTAGCCGATAAGAAAGTAGTAACTGGCCAACAGTATAATATCTAATACAGAGTCTCTGTGTATTATTTGGGACTGGCGCGGCGGCGGGACAAGACTGGCAGCAGGCAGAAAAACAATACTCGTTACACCTTCTCTTATCAAAGACAATAGAATGTGTGGGTATAAGTTCTATGTAAGTACCAGCTCTACCTCTCCTTGTATAGTGAGTTGTGTGCATTCTATCTTTATCAATGCAGACTTATTGTTAGTGTATGCTGAGTAACCTATTCTCTTGGCAACAGCCTGGATTGGAGATTTCCACTGACCCTTTTGTACAACAACTCAATTGATTTACAAATACAAAATTAACATTGCCTCCAAGGGTTGTAATTTATCTATATGTCACATGACTGTCTTTGTACCATTGAACTAGAATTAAAATTTACTTAAAAATACCTTCCCTTAATATGATAGGGTATCATGCAAGTCTTATACAGGGAATCATAGCTTTTGTAAATTTAACCCTGTAATAGGTATGCCATGCCCAGAAGACAAAGCACTCCAAACACATATAACGCGGTAAAATAAGGATCAGGATAAACAAACAGGCCGAATAGATGTTTATTCAGGGAGAAATAACTTACAACCTAGACAGATGAACACCAGGAAATTCAACCCGATCCTCTCCTGTCCGAGTCACGCCAGAAAGAGAGCGCCTTTCCTGGCCCCCTCCGACCTCCTTCCACAGGTCACTCCGCCCATGGCTCCACCCCCCAATGGGCGTGGTCAGTGCCACAAAACTATCTCACTACACACATACATGCTTTTCTACTCTATTCCCATGATAATCTGGGTCTAAGAAGGGGTGACATTGATATCCCATATAGTGCTAAACATTCGAGTTACTTATTATCATTTTGAACAGTTAAAAGTCTCTGCAGTTACTGCTGCCCACAGCAAAGGCAATTTTTCTGACCAAAGCTGACAGTTCAGTGTACAATAACATGTAAAACAGTCCGTGGCTTACTAGACAATCTGATGGACATAGCATTCTCATTTATTACAACAACACCAGCAGTCTCACCAATAAGGCTTATAACCTCACCAGTAATGGTTAGTTCATTTAGATACCTTAATCTAGCTATTTTTATTTGTGATTTCATTACAATATAATGGACTTCATAGTATATTTGTTCTTTCAGGAAACTCAATGATTGTTTAACATTTTAAAATACATTATGTATTTCATCACTTATTCAGTCTTGATGTCAGATACATTAGTGATGGCCCTTGGTATGATGAGCTCATTTTTAGTATGTAATGAGCAACTCATATATTATATAGGATAGTATTGATTCTGTTTATATCTTCCCTTTCTGCAGACCAGCACTGTATTCATTATGTAGGTTATGCATATTTCCATGAGTCAAATGTGAAGACCGTGGCATTTAATTTCCAGAGTAAACCCTTGGCATATTGTTTTGTTTGTCTGTTTTTTTGTTTTGTTTTGTTTTGTTTTGTTTTATTTTATGGGAATTTGGGACAAGCTATTTCCTGATCACTTAAAACTGGGTGAATATGATTGGCAGGCATCTATGTTCAGGGGCCTGGTAGTTCCAAAGTTGTAGTATCATGTTTAATGCTTCCCTTGTTGTGAACTGGAGACTTTCCCATGCAGTCTTCTGAATAGACAAAATCTACTGCGTCCAACTAATATTCTTTGTAGAAATGCAATCATTGAATCTCAGGGTGCTGAAATAATCTCTAAAATCTGTACAACCTTTATATTATTTACAGCCATATTTACCTTTTAAAATAAACATTTCCACAATAATTGAATCTTAGCATTATTATTGTTACTAATTTACAAAACAATTTCAATGGGATCATTTTAACTCATCACATTTCTGCTGTGTACCTTGGCTGCTTCTCATATGATAATTTTATTTCTTTTTAATTAACACTTTGATAAATTTTATGAACAATATATTTACGAACAATTAGTTATGTAGGAAATAGTTTAGGTTTGGACAAGAGGAATGCTATTACATAATCAAATGGTATAGTTTTGTTATAGAAAATACCTGTGGCACACGAATTCTATGAAGAAAAGATGTAACCCTTCCATGTTCTATAGGTTGAATATTGCTTAGTTTTAGGGGAGATCATGTTTTTGTGTTCCATCATGCAATAGCAGGTGCAAAGAATTACCTCTAAAACCTCCACTTGAAAACCAGAGAAAGACTCCAGTCCACATACATGTGCTGTCTCTCCTTAACCCAGTGGCATGCCATTCCTCTTTCACAGTATGTAACAAGACTTTTTAAACGTATGTTAATTCTTAGGAGTGATTACTCAAATCTAAACATTTTGTGAATAGTATTTATAAGACTAACAATGTCACCATCTCTTCCCTTTCAGATTTTTCTACCATTTCTTTAGTCATTCATACATTTTAGGGTACTGGACTAGAGTCGTTGTCCATTTTGTTCGATATTCTGTACAATACCATGTAGATATTTACCAGCTCTCTGTTGCCATGTAATAAAATTAAGACTATTAAGACTACTTTGATTTATTACATTATAGCCCTTGTGAGTCATACACTTGGAAGGATCTAACTGGTTATTTTGGATTTGATGTCTCAAGACATTATAGTCATAGTTAGATAGATATTGGCAGAACTGCTTCCAAATTTCTATGAGTTGATGTTAGAAAGGTTATTTTCTCAGTAGATCTGGTCTACAGACAGCACTTATTTGCCAAGTAGGCTGGTACATAACTGCAATAAATCTCTTCTATCTGGGCTGGCATGTGACAGGGTAACTGATGGAAGAGAGAGGAAAGATACAAAGAGGGAAGAAGTGGTCTTTTGTTGCTTCATCTCTAAAACTCCATGCCATGGTGCCTTATTCAATTTGATTTTCTATTTTAGCTCATTGGCAGTACCACACTAAAGTGACACAGACCACGAAGTTCACAATGAAAAAAAGTTAACTCAAAATTCCATGCAAGACCATGTGGCATTGTGACAAATGCTTTCCTGCACTATATAATTTGACAGGTAGTGTGAAGAGGAGACAGAGTGAGTGAATCCAAATTTTTCCTTTTGTGGGACACATGGTCATAAAATGCTAGCAACAATCCATTCATGTTAATGCTGTCACAGTGTCAATTAGATTTCATAATTATATTTGAATGTACTGATGTCTATCATTTTTTAGGAACTCTGGTTCTCTGATGAAGATGAAAGTCAGAAAATGAGGTGACCTTTGAGGACAGTCTTGAGGGGTGCTACTGAATCTGTGCTCCTCTCTAAACTTCTGTAATAGACCAAATTTCTATTTAAATAAGTAATTCCATGACATGTAGAAGCATTCTTATATCTTGATTTTACTTGTTATAATATTTTTTGACACTTATTATTTTTGATACTAGTGAGTATTCATTTTGATGGCCATTGAATTTAGCATAGATTTATTTTTAAAGACAGTTATTTTTAAAACTACAATTAAATTAATAAGAACTAAGAAGCCTAAACTATTTTAGAGTCATACTTGCTGCATTAGTTTTCCTAAGAGTCAAGATACAACATAATTATTAAGCACTGGCTGATCTTCCTTCTTATTATGTGCATGTACATGATACCTGCTGGATTGTTTTAAACCTTATCAGGCATTGGTTTTACATAATTTTTATATTTATGAAACTGCTTTTACTTTCCAACATAGTAAACACTCCAAAGGACACTCCCTCGATTGGACATGTGAGTTTTGTACTTGAACTAAATATTCAGTTAAAAAAAAACAGAGTGTTGGCTAGGTAGTGGTGGTATATACCTTTAATCCCAGCACTTTTGAGGCTATGAGTTTGAGGTCACCCTGGTGTACAGAGTTCCAGGACAGGATCCAAAGCTACACAGAGAAAAACTGTCTCAAAAGATATAAAAATAATAATAAAAAAAACCCAAGACAAAACAAAAAAAGAAAGAAAAGAAAAAAGAAAGAAAAAAAACCCAGAATATTTGTATTTGTTTTATATTATATACCATGCATATAATACATTTTAAATAGAAGAGCTATTATAACTTGCACAGTATCTGCCCAACAGAAGACCAGCCAAATGAGCACAAATGAAAGAGTAACTTATGAGACCCTATTCCCTACTGAAGAGTTATTGACTAAAGATAAACACTTGGGAAAGAGTGACAATTACTCTTACGGTGTTACTAGCTCTTACTAATCTGCATGCTTCTATGCCCAGTAACATATAAGCAACACTAAATTGATAATGTACTGTGATTCTTTCTTTTAGACTGTTTTTAATCTGTAATTCAAATTTGTTTAAAAAGCTGCATTCAGGCCACAAATTTTGGAATGCTAGGGCTTCAGGGGTAGATTCAAGATCAATTAATGGCTTGAGTTGAGGGTGGATCTATTCAAAATGCCTTGTCTTAAAATGAAAAATGTTTATAAGTTAAACAAATTAAAGCATAATAAGATAAAACAAGTACCATTGCACAGAAGCTAAAGAAAGCAAACCCACCCACAGAAGGAAAAAGGCCCCAAAGAAATGGGCTAGAATCAAAGAATCACTTGTTCACAAACTCCAGAGTCCCATAAAATTATTAAACCGAAAGACACAGTATATATGGGCATTGACAAGATATACACAACGGACTTAGTGCAGACACATGCTGACCCTGATTTTGCTGCTTTAGACTCTGTGAGCTCATATGAGCTTTGCTTAGTTGGTTTAGAGGATGTCATTCTCCTGGTGCCCTGAAAATCCTCTGGCTTTTACACTATTTCCATTTCCTTCCTACAGAGCTTCCCTGAGCTCTGAGGGGGAAATTGGATTGAGATATCTCATTTAGAGCTGTGTATTCCAAGGTCTCTCTCATCTCTCTCTCCTCTCATTCTCTGCCTTTGTCTCTGTTTCTCTCTTTCCATGCGTCCACAGTTCACTCATGAAATCTATTCCATTGTGTTTTAACCTCCAAGAGAGATTCATGTGTCCCTTCTAGTCAATTCCTCTAAACCTGACTTGTATGATAAATTGTAATTTGTTTGTAATTTACTTCAATGCTAATCACCATATATAAGTGGATACACACACACACACACACACACACACAATATTTATCTTTCACTTAGGATTATTTCTATCAGGGCTATTTTTTTTTCTAGTACTATCTCTTTTCCTGTAAATTGCATGATATCCCTTTTTTAAAGAGCTGAGTAATACTCCAATGTGTAAATATATCACATTTTCTTTATACATTCTTCTGTTGTTTGATATCTAGGTTGTTTATAGTTTCTGGGCTATTATGAAAAGAAACAATGAACATGGCTGAGCAAGTGTCCTTTTGGTAGGATTAATTGCCCTTTGACTATATGTACAAAAGTGGTATATCTGTATCTTTTGGAAGATTGATTCGCAACTTTCTGAGAAATCACCATATTGATTTCCAAAGTGGTTGTCCAAGTTTGCATTCCCATCATAAATGGAGGAATCTTCCCCTTGTTTAACATGCTCACCAGTATGAGATATAACTTGTGTTGTTAATCTTAGCCATTCTAACCAGGGTACAATAAAATGTCAAAATAGTTATAATTTGCATTTCCCTGTTGGCTGAGGATGTTAAAAATTTAAGTATTTCTTAGCCACTTCAGTTTCTTCTATTGACAATTCTCTCTTTAGATCTGTGTCCCATTTTTCAATTGGATTCCTTGGCTTTTTGATATGAAGTTTTTTGAGATGTTTATGTATCTTGGATTTTAGTCCTCTATTGGATGTGGAAGTGGAATTGAAGAGATTGAGAGTGGAAGAAAATAAGGAGTAGTGTGTCAAGAGTAAGGTTTTTTCTCCCACTTCTGGTCTTGTCCCACCACCATGCCAGCCCCAAATAATGCACAGAGACTCTGTATTTGATATAATGCTGTTAGCCAGGTACTAGTTTCTTATCGGCTAGCTCTGTCTTAATTATTAACCAATTTCTATTAATCTAAGTATTTCCACGTGTTCTCATCTTACCAGAGAGCCAGCTGTCATCCTGCTCTCTCCAGACTCTCCATGTTGACTCCTCCTTCCTACTTCCTCTTTCCTCCTTGTCTCCTAGTCCCTCCTCTCTTCCTTTCCTATTGGCCACCAGTACTTTATTCATTGCCCAGTATGAGAAACATATTTACAGAATGACATCTCCCATCATCTCCTCTTTTTTGTCTAAAATAAAAAGAAGGGTTTTAACCTTAACATAGCAAAATGTATCACACAACAGTTATCAAATAAGAATCACAGTTAACAATATTTAGTCCATTAACATTTAGCAAGATTTGAAGAAAATATTCCATCATATATCCTATCTTTGTGTGTCTAAAGTCTATGTAACTTATCTTTAATCCTAACTAAGGAAAAATATAACCATAACTATTTGTCTTCAACTTCCTTCCACAGAAGCATAGTATATAAACTCTAGAAATGACAGAGACATCTTGCCTGGTCAGTCAACAGAAGTTCTTCTGTAATCTTCCATCTTCAGCCCATAGGCCATAGTGTGTCTGGCAGATTCTTCAGCAAAGCAGGAAACTTAAAACTGTCTTCTTATATTGGCAGTTTGTCAGTGGTGAATATCCACATGCAGACTGTCTGTTTCCCTGGCAGGATTGACCTTTGGGTTAACAGGGATTCCCGCTGAAATTCCTAGCTGGGATGAAGCATGGAGTGGGGAAGGGAGATGAGTAGAGGAGGATGAGTGGGATCCTTAGGAGATGAGCTTAAGGCAGAAAGAAAGGCTGCAGCAGATGCTGTGTTGCAGAGCTGTGGGTGAAAATAAAGGGTTGTGTCTGGAGGAGCAGAGGGAATGTTTTCTGGCAGAAATCAAAGATAATTTTTTGTAATGTCCCTAAGATGATGGAAGTAGACCCTTTAAATGGGCACACATTGGGCACATCTAGGATTAAAACAAGAAGCTAGTATCTGGTTGACAAAAGGCAGCTAGTTACCTGTAACTTTTGACAAAGATGCTTGTGTGAGTTCAATACCTGATATTGTAAGATAGTTCTAGTGAGATTATTTTAAATAAAAGCTACAAAAATACAAAGAAAATTTCTGGTATCCTAGACATTCAATATACTTTGTTTACTTAACGATATTCAACTTGCTTATTAAAGTTTTAAGTTATTATAGCAGATACATTTGATTTTTTTCCTTAGGAACTATACATTTTGCTGGTGTTGACCACTTCAACAAAAATATGGAGTGATGTAAGAATTTGTACGGTATCCTTGCACAGGGACCATGCAAAATTTCTCTGATTCAGTCCAATGTTAGCATGCACTCATTTATAACTTTAAAACTATGAATTTCCTGTATGGGGTATGTGCTCCTATGTGTTGAGGATTTGATCACAGAACTGCAAAAGTAAAGTGCCGGACTTCGGTCCCAAGGGGAAAGTCTCTTGCCAGGAAGGAAACCGCTGCATTCCCAGTACCCTGAATAATAATTATTTGTTATCAAAGAGTCCTAGGGTCAAAAAAATGATCACAAATAATTCCTTATACAGTGTCTCATAGGGCTATGCTTTCTGTGTCACCCAGGGGACCTTATCACCTGGGGCTTGTGGTCTTTCTCCAAGCTTATTTAAATTATCAACTGAATAGAGCTCTCTACTTTCTTGAAGATGAGACCTATTTTGTTTCTATGTGATTAAAAAGGTTCCTCTGAACCTCCCTGTCCCAGCCTTTAGAATTCTTGAGTATGTGCTCATATTAAGATATCTGCTTATCTCCTAAGTCTACAAAGGAATATGATTCCTCCTTCTACTGGGAAAATTACCACCTGACTACCCATGATTATGTCCTGTAAAATGGTGGTTACAAAATTATTATTCAGAGTCTACCATGCTGTTTAAAATAATGTGCATTCTAGGCCTCTGCAAGAATCTGTTCAAAAGTCCATTTCATAATGTGTCTTTTCCACTTGATGAATATTTTTGCAAGACATAGAAGCACTCTTTATGACAGAAGAATAACAATCCAAACTATTGTTCACCTGTACTCTATTGTGATATAGACATCTCCCATAACCATCATTTTACAAAGTGTTACACTTTTCAAAAACTATAATTGATTTCAGGAAAACCAAAAATACAAATAGGAGCATTAAAACTTATGTGTCAAAAGTAGAAACACAGTTTTATCATCCAAATTGAGTAAGCTGCTGCCAAGCCTTCCATTACATTACTTTGTGGGGTCAATCCTTCTCCTTCAATAAGTCTTAGTCAATACCTAAATCTTCTAAAAACATCAGAAATGGTTGGCAGTAAGTCAGAAAACCAATCCTCATAATGAAACCTTAACAGTATCACTGTGAATTTGAAATTGGATGATCATTCTCAAGGTCTCTCTGTAGGCTGGCAGTTTAGATCCAAGGGCCTGTCTCTGGCAAAGGAAAATGTGGGCATGTTATAGTATATTCATTTGTGCTTTGTTTAAAGATAATTTCCCCAAATTTTGTTCTCTAGAACTTAATCTTATACTATCTTAGGGATATGATTGCCTTGAGGAAACACTGTTATCAAAAACAAGTTTTGATGGAAATTGTTCCCTTGACTTACACTTCCACATCACTGTTTATCACTGAAGGAAGTTATTGCAGGATCTGAATGCAGGGGTTGATGCTGAGGCCATAGAGGGATGCTGCTAACTAGCTTGCTTAGCCTCCTTTCTTATATAAGACAGTGCCACCAGCCCAGGGATGCCATAAGCCCAAATGGACTTGCTTTCTCTCATCAACAACTAATTAAGAAAAGTACTTATAGCCAGATCTTAAGGAGACATTTTTCTCATTTGAAGTTCCTCCCTTTCCAATGAGATAGCTTGTGTCAAGTCAACATAAAACTATCAAATAGGCATTCATACATTGGAAACATTACACTTTTATTTTTGGTTACATCAGGGACTTGGAGTTTGATTGTTGTGTATCAATATATATGCTAACCTCTGGGGAAAGCTAGTATGTTCAATGCATGGATCCATTGCTTCTACTTATTTTATTTTTCTATTTCAGCTTCTAGTATGCTCTCCAGGATGATGAGATTGCCCAAGAAGTAACCCTGCAAAGGACAACTATCACTCTATCTAAATTCAAGTAAGATATTATTTGTCAATATAATATAATCAATAAATTTGAATTAGTGAAAAGTTACTATTTTTTATATCCTTTACAAGATAGTTATTTTCTTGGATATTATACTTTTTGAAATGTCATTTGCTGTTTTGAAAAATTCATGGGATTTGGAACCTTATTCTTTTGTGGGAAAGACAGCAGTATTCTGAACATGCCCAGATTTTAGTCATAATGTACAATTGGATGAGTTTCTTGAGAAGATGATATTGGTTGTCTTTTGTTCTTCATACATATTATTTAGAGTAAAAGAAATAGCTGCTAGTTCTATATATGTGCACATGTGTCTGTAGCAGCAGTTCTCAACCTGTGGCTTACAACCATTGTAAAGCACATTTCCAATGACATTAGAAACTGAGACACTGTTCAGTAGCAAAATTGCCATTATGAAATAGCAATGAAAACAATTTTATGGTTCAGAATTACTACAATATGAGGAACGATATTAAAGGGTCACAGCATTAGGAAGTTGAGAAATACTGGTGTGTGGTATATGTATATAACTATATGTTTGTATTGAGTTTATGTGCACAGTGCCATAACTTGCATGTGTGTGTGTGTGTGTGTGTGTGTGTGTGTGTGTGTGTGTGTGTGTATGTGTGTGTGTGTGTATCTGCCTGCTTTAGTAGAAGGCAGCAGTTAATGCTGGGTGTCTTCCTCAGTTTATCTCCACTTAAATTTTTCAGATGGTGCAACTCTCTGAATCTAGAATTCACAGATTCAGCTAAGTTTACTTGCCAGTCAGCCTGGGAAAATCCCCTCTCTGCCTCTCCAGTGCTAAGATTATAGACACATACTATTGTGCCCAGATTTTTTTAGCATGCATTGTTGGGAGTCAACTATGTCCTTATGCTTATATAACAAGCCCTTTACTGACAGAAGCAATTTATTTAAAATCTTAAAACTTTCAATGTATGATTAGATGTCTCACCACTGATGTGAGGCATCTCATATCAGTATTCTTCTGTATGCTGTGAATATGTGTTGCTTTTTTTGGTTGATGAATGAAGATGCTTTGGCCTATTTCAGGACAGAGTATAGCTAGGCAGAAAAGCCAAACTTAAAACAGGGAGCAAGGAGGTGGGATGTAGGGACATACAGCTGTAGCCACTGGAAGAGAAAGAAGTCAAAGCATTACAATAACGAGCCACAGGCTTATTTTTATAACTCCTTTCTAAAGAAGTTAGACGTTGTTTCTCACTTATCATAATCTACATCTTCATTTTCTATACTATAAGTTATCTAAACTCCATTGCATTTCAAAATAATTTTCCAGAAATAAACAATTGGAGAATGTAAGAGGTATAGTCTTTTGAATGAGTACTTGTTCCGCCTTAGCAAAAGTCATCTCTTCCATCCAACATTTACACGGTGAATCATCAGATAATTAGACGTTCCAGTCATCTCTGTGATGAGCATGGCACTTGAGATATGAAAATATATGATAAAGTAGCATTTTTGAATTAATAGCTACAAATTAGAATAACACTGATGCTGATGATTTTATTAGACCATACACTCAAATGTTAATCTCTTGCTCTGTTTTATTTATTAATTCTACTTTATACTTATCTTGTATAGGACAAGTGGTATGCCTGAAGTATCATACATCTGTTGGCTTCCAGACCCATATTAAGACTGATGAGAAGTTAGAGCTGTAAGAATTATGAACAGGGAGAGGGAAGAATGAGTTGTAGGGAGAGTTGGGCATATTCTCTTGGTGACTATTCACATCTTCAAAGAACATTCTGACAAGTATAAAGAATAGATAACATTTTATTAATGGGATGGATCTCAAATATTCTTCCCACTTCTTGTATATTCTGAATGCACATGTGTAGGTTCTTCTCACATCTACTCATCTGCAAAACCAACCGTGTTTGGTTGGCTCCCATACAGTAATTAGTAGCTATTTGGCCAATTTGGCAATAGCTGTGCATGCTGCCTGACCTTTTTATGCTCATTGCTCTTACTGCTTGTTGAGAGGGTCACTAGTATCCTCAGCATCTTCCTATTGCCTAAACAAGATTATGCTGTGTATAAAATTTGATGTTTCCGTTCTATTTTCTCTGTTATTGGGGTGTTTGCAGCAATATATATTTTCTTTAGTTTGGCATGTCACAGTCTATTTATTCTGTTCATGAACCAGCTGTTCACAGAATATATTTTCCTTTTACCTATTTTCCACTGGAAATGTTCAAGTTTCTGCTCCTTATAGGCATATTAATGATTCTGAAAATCACTGGCTTTCCTGAAGAAAAAAAAATCTGAATTTGTAGCCTTTCTGGCTGGCTATTCATCTTCAATAAAGTGGCATAAATTCAATGCAAGCCAGTTTAGCTTACTTTTGTGAGTAATTGCCTTATGCAGCTATAAGCAAATGTGAGTGCTGGGTTCCAGAACCAAAATGTAAGCAAGTGTGAGTGTTACAGCTCTGGAGTTGCAAATGTGTCCTGATTTATCTTGAAGCTAGGCTATCTAGAGCTGCAATAGGACAGCTGTGGATGAGTAAGAGACACAATAGGGCAGCTTTGGAGGCAGGAGCCACAGTAGGTCATTTCAGCCCTCTAGAGGAAAGTGCCTTGACTTACTGGGAATCCAGGATGGGGGTAGTGGAGGATGATCTCCCCACAGGATGTATCAATCCTGCTCCTCTCCTAGAGAGGGCCTTTACTGCTGAGCTCCGCCTTGTCCCCCAAGGGATGGTCCTAGCAGGGCTCACAGCTTTTTAGGCCCTTCTTCCACTAGTCTGCTAAAGGGGGAGCCCCAGCAGAAATATGGAAATTTCCTCGGGCTCTAATGAAAAATTGTTACTTTTCTGCTACAGACTTGATCAGCCCCTTAAGGGAACACCCATGAAGTTTCTTCTGTTCTGTACCAGCACATGGAGATCTTCATCCAAGACTGTTTTGAGAAGGAGATTTATTTGGGAAGGAGGATTCGATGAGAATGACCACCTCTGCCAGGGTGAAGGACAGCCCACCACTGAACAGGAAGATGGAGTTATATAGGGCTTCTTCCGGGATTGAATTTGTGAGGAAAAATTAATAACTAAAAGATATGGGACTCATGGCAAGAAGGGAAAACCAGAAAGAACAAGAGTTTCTGCCAAAAGATATAAATAACTCCTGACTGGAGAGTGCAGAGCCCAGGTGCTGTTCTAGGGAAATAAAATAAGAAAGCAAGAGCCCGCCCCCCTTTGTCCCCCTCCACTGCCCCCATTATCTCAAGGACAAGCCCACTGAGCCCACAGGTCCTAGAGAAAGAAAACTCCCTAATCGTGCAGGTGTGCTAAACAATCCCGCTTTGTCAAAACTTTGTACTCTATGCAATCTCTGTAACCTTGGGAAACTTCTCGGCTGAGACTGGCAGCCTCAAACCTCCCTTTCCCTTTAAAAACGCTTCACAATTGTAAGCGGGCACCTTACTCTTTTGACAGAATGAGGTCCCAGCCAGTTCAGTTTTTAGCAATAAAAAAACCTTTTGCTTTTGCAACCTGGAATCACTTCCTTGGAGGTTGAGGAAACCCCAGGTAGGCAGAACAAGTTTACCCAGGGAGAAGTTTTTCAGCTCAGTAACAGGTTAGTTTTCCTGCTCAGGGATTGGGTAGTTTTGTGGGTCAGGGCAGAGATAGCTCTGATTCCAGGACAAACTGTTCCTTTCGCTGGTCCTTTTTAGCCATTTGGCTCTAAATTTAGAGCCAGGCAATATTTCTTTCACTGGCTGTGATTCTATGGACAAAGTGTGTTTGTTTGGCACTAGTTTCAAAGTCAGGGTGTTTTTCTTTGGTTCTGGGCCTAAGGATAAAGTTGCCCTCCCGGCCCCCACTGGCTCAGGTTTCAAATCCTGCCCCCCCCCCCACTGGCTGTGGGTTCAGTGTCAAGGAGATCAGGAATGGGTTGGTTTCCTGCTCAGGGTGCTCAGGGATTGGTTGGTTCTGTGTTTCAATTGTACAGGAGCAGAATTGGCTCTGGTGTCAGCTGGTCAAAGTGGACTGGCCCACTCTGGCTGGGCTCTTTACCCTACAGCATCCTCCCTCCCTCCCTCCCTCCCTCCCTCCCTCCCTCCCTCCCTCCCTCCCTCCCTCCCTCCCTCCCTCCCTCCTTCCCTCCTTCCCTCCTTCCCTCCCTTCCTCTCTCTCTCTCTCTCTCTCTCTCTCTCTCTCTCTCTCTCATCTTTCCTTCCTTCCTTCCTTCCTTCCTTCCTTCCTTCCTTCCTTCCTTCCTTCCTTTGTTTGAGACAGAGTTTTTCTGTGTCACTCTATAGACTAGGCTGGCAGAAAACTCACAGATCTGCCTAATTTCCTAATCTGTTGTAAACAACAGATGATGTAGCTTCCTGTTGACCTTATTGACTAAGGTTCCTATAGGTGATGAAGGTATAGCTGCTGGTCAGGTTGTCAGCAAAGAACTGAATTGTGCTTCAGCTTTTTGTTTTATTTTATACCCATGAAAGTTTAAAGACACAAACCTTTGTTTCTTACTGCGACCTCAGGACTTCCAATTATTTCAAAACACTAACATTGTAACCCCCCCCCCAAAAAAAAACTAAAAAACAATGAGCAATGGTAACATATTCATAGTTATTTTCTCAACTAACATTGTAAAAAAAAAAAAAAAAGGTTTTCTATCAAAATTGAACACATCGTCTATATATAATTTTAAGCATGATTATTATTTCTCGCCCAGAATTTGTTGTAGTGGACTTTCTGAACATTCATGGTATTTCTTCCCTCATTTAGCAGATTAATCTAGGCTACTTTGGGACTTGTTAAATTCCACTCCTCTTAGTAAAAAAGAAATTTCAAAGAGGAGGTCTACACAGGTAACTTACACCGACAGTCTTTGGGAACAACAACGTTCTGTATAAATAACTATCCATAGAGCTTATAAGAAAATCTTTAGGTCATGATCACACACTTGATAATGTAGGAAAAACAACTAAAAACTGACATTTCCCATTTTTTTCATAAATAATTATGGTGATATATTATTTTTGATTTATTGAAGCTTGCCTGAGGATTCAGAAAGCAAAGTCAGCCACAAGCGATAGATGTCAGCAGTGTTGACACACACCTTTAATCCTAACAGCCTTACTAGCTAGCCAGGTACAGACCTTTGATCCCAGGAATCAGGAAACAGGAAGGTGGATCTGTCTGGGCTCATGCCCACCCAGCACCTGTAATCGCAGGCCTCTAATCCAAGCACTACAGAGGTGGAGACAGGGATGATGTGACTGGGTGAAGAATGGAGTATAAAGAGGGGAACACAGGAACTGAGAACTTTCGCCTCTGAGGGTTTGTGGAGACAGGATTGCCATGTCAGCTTGGTTGAAGTAAGATCTAATGATCTTCGGCTTGAAGCTTGAACCCCAATATCTATCTCTATTATTATTTGTGTTACCAATATTACATTGATGATTGGCTCAAGACTCAAAACGTAATAGCAGAATTAGAATAAACACTGGAACAAGCAAGTCAAGTAAGAACCGTAGAGATTGTTTGAGGACAAGCCCCTCATTCTCCCAATGTGCACCTCATGTGTTTGCTGATTAGAGTGATAATACACATGATATTTCTGCAGCCTCCCTGCAGGTAAGCCTTGTCAATAATTCATTTTCTTTTCTACGGTCTAACCACAATTCCCACTCCTTCTTCTCCTCCCAGTCCTTCCCCACCTCCCTTTAGCTTTCCACCCATCCATTAATCCTCATTTCCTATTCAGAAAATGTCTGTAGATATTAATAAGCATATCAAGATATTAATAAGCATATCAAGTTGTAGTTAACACTAAACACTTCCCCTTGCATTAAGACTGGGCAAGGCAACTCAGAATGAGAAATAGCATCCCAAAAGCTGGCAGAAGACTCAAAGAGACCCCCTGTTACCACAGTGAGGAGTCCCACACGATGGACGCCCAAGCTACACAACTGTCACATATATGCAGAGGGTCTAATTTTCACGCAGGCTCCTGCTGTAATTTCAGTCTCTGCTAGCTCCTATGAGATGAGGTTATTTCATTGCTTGGGTTTTCTTGTGATGCCGTATACCTCTTTGGCTCCCATAGTCCTTCTTCCCCCTCTTCAACAGGATTTCTCAAGTTCAGTCTAATGTTTAACTGTGGGTCTCTGCACCTGTTCCCACCAGTTGCTGGGTGAAAGCTCCCTGATGACTGTTGGACTTGGCAACAACTTACGAATAAAGCAGAATATTATTAGACATCATTATATGATTGGTTTTTTCTTCAGTAGTGTTTGGTTGTATTCTATGTCTCTGAGTCATCCAGCCTCTGGGTCCAGGCACTTTGGGGAGTATCAGGAGTGGGCTCACTCTCTTGTTGTGTGACTACTCCCACAATTTCTATGCCACCCCTATCCTAGTACATCATTTAGAGGGACAGACTGTAAGTCAAAGACTTTGTGGCAGGGTTGGTCTCCTCCACTGGTGGTCTTGCTTGGTCACAGGAGATGGCTAGCTCAGGTTATGTATCCTCTTTTGCTCAGAGTCTTAGTTGTTGTCATCTGTGTAGATTTCTGGGAGTTTCACTCATATCAAGTTTCTAACTGACCCTGAAATGGTACCACTTCCCATTTAGCACTGTTAGTACTCTCCCACTGAGCCCAGCTCCACCTTAAGGCTCCTATACCCATCCTTACTGGCCCTCAGACCACCTACACAATCTATTCTATTTTCCGTTGCCATGGAGATAGAAGTCTCCATTAAGCATTCCTTGTTACCTACCCTCTCTGCATCTGTAAATTACACCAAATATACAATTATGAGCGAGTGCACGTTTGTCTTTCTGGGTCTCAGTTACCTTACTCGGGATTTTTTTTTCCTAGATCCATCCATTTACTTTCAAATTTTTTGATGTCATTGATTTTAACAGCTGAGTAATAATCCATTGTGTAAATGGACCACATTTTCCTTTTCCATTCTTTACTTGAGGGACATCAAAGCCATTTCCAAGTTATGGATACTATAAATAAAGCTGCTATGGACATAGTTGAGCAAGTGTCCTTGTGTTATGATTAAGTATCCTTGGGGTGCCCAAGAGTGGCATAGCTGGAACCTGAGGCGGATCAATTTTCAACTTTCTGAGAAACCACTACTATATTAATCTCCAAAGAAGATAAACAGGTTTGCACCCCCACCAGCAATGGAGGTGTGTTCCATCCATGACAGCATGAGCTCTCACTTGTGTTTTTATCTTAGTCATTCTGACAGATGTAAAGTAAAATCTTAAAGTCTTTTTGAGTTGCAATTCCCTGATAGCTAAGGACATTAAATATTTCTTAGAGTATTTCTCAGCCATTTAAGATTGTTCTGTTGAGAATTCTCTATTTAGATCTGTACCCCAGGTTTAATTGCATTATTTGGCTTTTGGAGTTCTCCATATATTAAAAAAAAAAAAAAAAAAAAAAAAAAAAGAAAAAAAAAAAAAAAAAAAGAAAAAAGAAAAACAGTCCTTTGTCAGATATGGGGATGGTAAAGATCTTTTTCTATTCAGTAAGCTGCCCTTTTATGCTATTGACATCATCCTCTACCTTACAGAATATTTTCAGTTTCATGAGACCTAATTTATTAGTTGTTGATCTTAGTGTCTGTGCTATTGGTGCCCACATTTTAGAATCATGGGCTCCCACATCCCCCACCCCAACTCCAATCACTGCCATTACTAAAGGCCAATCCAATATATTTCCACTGTCACATATTTCCACTATGAACATGTTCTACACCCCGATATATAATGCCAGAGCCGTCACATCACCTGTTCCCCCCTCTCTCTGTCTCTCCCTCTAATCACCACTCAGAAGCAGCTTTTTGCATCTCCTCCCAATAAATCTACTATTCAAAGTTGGTGACATTTTGTGATTCTGCAGCATTCTTTAGCCCTAAAATCCCCCAGAAAACCCTTTTGTTGTGAAATTCTTAAACCTATCATAGTGTGTGACGTAATTAAAAAAAAAAGTGGTCAAAGAGAGAAAGACACCATTCAACACAGTCACAGCTCCTGCTCTCTCTCACTCTCTCTAGCTCCCTCTCAGAAGCAGCTTTATGCATCTCCTCCCAATCAATCTATTGTGTGAAGTTGGTTGCATTTTGTAATTTTGCAGCATTCCTTAGCCCTGAAAAATCCCCAGATAATTCTGTTGTCACAAAACTCTAACATCAACTGAAACGGGCGAAAAAGTGGTGTCAGAGAGGAAGACACCATTCTACAGGGATCAAGCAAAGGGTTTATTTTTTGTTTTTGTTTTTGAATTAGGTGAAAGGATCATAAAGAGGGAAAAGGGGAGTGGGTAGACTGGCCTCTAGGGACAGGATCAGCAGGAGAGAGGAAAGAAAGAGGGAGAGAGACAGACAGACGAGGGAGAAAAAGAGAGAGGAGGATGGTGGGAAGTGTGCAGGACCCTTTTAAAGGGGGATGTAGTGAATAGACACAGGTAGTGTTTTTATTGGATGCAGCTGACGTTGTATATGGTCAGAATTCTAAAGGCAGACCAGGATAAATGCCTAAATACTAACATGTACTTAATTAAATATTTATTTCTGTAAAAAGTTCAGTCCTATCATTCATCCTCTTTTCTTCACTCTTGAGATTAAAATTGGTCATACTCAACTATAAGCTCTTGTATTTTTATATCATTAGCTTTCCTTGTCACTGGATCTAGAAATGTTTTGTGTGAGGGGTGAATTTGTGTGTGCATGTGTGATGTGGCCTATTTATGTGTACACACGTTGTATGAAGATATATTCATGTAGTTGTGTTTGTGAGCTGAGGTCAGAGGTTGACATTGGATATCTTCCTTAGTCACTGTCCTTCATTTCCTGAAGCAGGGTCGCTGGCTCAAACCAGAACCCATCTAGTAAGTTAGTCAAACTAATCTTCTGTCCTGTGAGTGGGTCCTGCGTCTTCCTTCCCTTTGTTAGGAAAACATGGGAGTCAGTATGCCCACCAGGGTTGTATGTAGATGGCAGGAGACTAAATGCCAGTCCTCATTCACACTTGTGACTTATCCATTTGGACATCTCCCCAGCCCAAGAAATACTTCATTCATACTTAGCTAAAATTCTCCTCCATACTGATACTATTTCAATGGAACTTCTGTTTTCATTTACTTTGCTAAAAGTCTTGCTAGAGTAATATAGTTACATTTTATTTTTTTTCCTAAGGACTCAGTTACATTTTCTTTAATCAATTGTCATTTTGCAAACCTCATTCTTACCTCTTGAACATATTTTGTCTTGATTTGATATGTTATGATACTTTAGTGCCATCTTTTTACATATAGACATTACACTCTCTAGATAGCATTTATTGATGTATTGACGGTTGTGTCAAAAATGACCAGAATATGCATTTTTAAGTATATTTCTCTAGTATCTAGTCCATTGGTCTCTGTGTCAGATTTTCTTCCATTAACAATTTTATTTGCTGCATAGTTCATTTTAATTTCACAAAGTCCCCTTCCACTGTGAATTAAAGAAAATATGCAATTGTGAGGAAACTGATGGAATGGAAAAATATTGTAATGAGTGAGCAAACTCTTGGTAGAAAGACAAATAATGCATGTTTTCCTTCATATCTTAAACATAGGTTTATTCTTCTAAGCTTGTGTGTTTACTTAGTTTGGGGACAGTTGGAAGTTAGAGGGTAGCCATGGTCTGAGGTAGGAAAGATAATAACAAGAGAGGAAATTACGTGATTTCCTGTGTGATATGAATTCAAATCAGGGAATGTTGTAACAGTAAACCAGATGAGAATAGGAAAGGTAACTGAGGGTTTGGGAGGGAGGGAGAATTAATTTAAGCTAAAGATTCATAAAGAAGCCAAATGAAAACTGTTTTACAAACTAATTTAAGAATATAATGGTATATAATGCATAGGTAGATAATACCAGCCCCAGAAGCCTCAGATAATTATGATACATCTTGGTTATTTGTTGACAATAAAGCCTCCAAGTGCTATAAACTACATTCCATTACTTGAGGATAAAATCCTGGTTCAAAAGACACCTTTCATCTTGTACAGAGGCCATAATGGAATCATGCTATGTTATTACTCTCATCTGACTAGCTTTCATTGTGTTGGAAGTTATCATGCTGGCAATCAGAATAGAAAAGTCATCAGTATTCTTACCCACCTGTAGACCTTGCATGATATAATGCTAAATAATTAAGATACATGACTACTGTTATAATAGTGACATGACAGTTGTGGAGGTAACTAACTGTGTTTTCTTTGGGATCAAGGTCTACTTATCAGCAGAATGCTCATGGCTGGTATTGATAAAAGAAGAAAGCCGATAGAAGGGAGGTCATAAGTCCCAGTGGTGAACCTACTGATTCTGTTATGCTTAATGGACATTGTGTCAAATCAACTGCTAAATACATATGTTTATATTTTTAAAATAAATTCTCCCTACAGCATTATTCAAAGCAGTTTCTTATAGTAAATGGTGGTTAATGAATAAATTCATAGCTAGTAAAGTTGCTGAGAATAAATGACTATAGAGTGCTAAAACACAACTTCAAATCCATAGGATCCTGTCAGGACTCAGGAATCATCTTGGAAAATGGGACGGCTTAAACAACATAAGAGACAGATGATGGCAATTATGACTGTGAAATTCTATATTCTCAGTTTGACATGATTTGCTCCACCCATACTTCTAAAAGATCATGATTCCTTAGAAAGAGTCTACATAATACCTGACCCAACTCAAACTTCCTGATTCCTCATGTTCTCCTTCCCCTTCCCTTCTGCCTTGCTTTTTCTCCCAACCTTCTCCCCCTCCCCTTGTGCTTCCAATTTCTTCAGGAAATCTTGTCCCTTTCACCTCTTCAGGGGGACCATGTATGTCTCTCTTAGTGTCAGTCTTGTTTCCCAGCTTCTCTGGTGTTGTGGATGGTAGGCTGGTTATTCTTTGTTGTGTGTCTAATATCCACTTAGGAGTGAGTCATACCATGTTTTTCTTTCTGTGTCTGGGTTACCTCACTTCGGATGGTTTCTTCTAGTTACATCCATTTGCCTGAAAATCTCAAGATTTCATTGTTTTTCTTTTTTCCCACTGAATAGTACTCCATTGTATAAATGTATCACATTTTCTTCATCCTTTCTTTGGGCGAGGGACATCTAGATTGCTTCCAGCTTCTGGCTATTACAAATAATGCTGCATAAACATAGTTAAACAGATGTTTTTGTGGTATGAATGTGCATCCTTTGGGTATAAGCCTAAGAGTAGAATTTCTGGATCTTGAGGTAGACTCCCATTTTCCTGAGAAACTGCCATACTATACAAGTTTACATTCCCACCAGCAATGGAGGATTGTTCCCCTTTCTCTACCTCCTCTCCAGCATAAACTGCTGTTGGTGTTTTTGTGAAATCAAATAATAATGAAAGGATAACTGAGCATGATCAGCCACCTTACTCTTCAATGATAATTTTTTTCTTCCATCTCATGCCTCAAGTTTTGGGTCCCTGCATCATCTATTATTAATGCAGAGAATGATACCTTCTGCTGAATATTTGGTATCTCTTATTGATTTGCTAGTGATTTTCACCCTTTTCTTTCCATGTGAATTATTTATGTGCATTAATGAAGTATTCAGACTTCAAAATTCATGTAGGAGTACACTAGAAGTTCTAGATAGAGCAATCAGACAAAGAAATGAGGTCAAGTGAACAGAAACTGGAAAGGAAGGATTCCTTTGGATATTTGCAGATGATATGATAATTTACATAAGTGACACCAAAAATTCTGTCAGGTGTCTCCTACAGCCTATAAGACCCCTTTAGTGAAGTGGTTGAAGGCAAGAGTATCTCAAAATAAACAAAATCAGTAACCCTCTTATATAAAAATGATATATGGGCTAACAGAGAAGTCAGGGAAACACCACCATTCACAATTGCTACAAATAATATAAAATGTCTTGTGGTAACTCTAACCAAACAAGTGAAAGACCTGTACAATAAAAACTTCAATCTTTGAAGAAGGAAATTGAAGAAGATATTAGTCCCTACAAATATTTCCCTTGCTAATGGAGTGATAGAATTAACATAGTAAAAATGGATATCCTACCCAAAAGAAACCCACAGATTCAAAGGAATCCCCATTAAAATTCCAATAAAGTACCTTACAGATCTTAAAATAAAAATATTGAAAAACATATGAAATAACAGCAAACTCAGGATAGCTAAAAATATCTTACACAATAAAGTGCTTCCCTGGGTATCACAGTCCCTGATTTCAAGCTATGCTATGGAGCTGTAGTAATAAAAAATGCATGCATGATATTGGCATAAAACAGACAGGTTGATAAATGTAATTAAATTAAAGACAAGACATAAAAACAGCTATGATCATTTGATTTTTCATAAAGAATCCAGAAACAGTCAATGGACAAAAGAATGCATCTTTAACAAATGAGGCTCTAAGTGGATTTCATCATCTAGAAGAATGTAAATTGATCCATATCTATCACCCTGCACAAAGTTCAAGTTCATGTTAATTAAGACATCAGTATAAAACCAGATCCACTGAAACTGGTGGAAGAAAAAGAGGGAACAACCTTAAAATCATTAGCTCAGAAGACAGCTTCCTGACCAGAACACCAATAATGCAGGCACTGGCAACAACAGTTAATAAATGGACCTCATGAAACTGAAAATCTTTTGTAAGGCAAAGGATATTTTCAAAAGAACAAAAGGGCATCTTTCAAAATGAGAAAGTATTTTCACCTACTCCATATCTGACAGAGAGTTAATATCAAAAACATATAAAGAACTGAAGAAACTAGATATCAACAAACTAAATAATCCAATTCAATAAGAGTTAAAGATCTAGGCAGAGAATTCTCAGCAAAGATCACTCAAATGGAAAAGAAACACTCAAAGAAATGTTCAACATCTTTAGCTATCAGGGAAATGCAAATTAAAAGGATTTTGAGATTCTATCTTACACTTGCTAGAGTGGTTAAGATAAAATAACACAAGGAACAGTTCATTCTGGCAAGGATGTGGAGTGAGGGGAACACTCCTCCACTGCTGGTGGGAATGCAACCATGCTCAGACACCTTGGAAATCAAAGTGGAGGTTTATCAGAAAATTGGGACTCAATCTATCTCAAGACTCAGCTGTACCTCTCCCAGGCATACACCCAAACAATGCTCAATCCTATCATAAGGCCATTTGTTCAACTATGTTCATGAAATCTTTATTCATAATAGTCAGAAACTGGAAACAACCAAGCCATCCCTTAACTAGAGAACATATAAAGAAAATGTGGTCCATTTACACAATGAAGTATTACTCATCCATTAATAATATTGACATCACGAAATTTGAAGGCAATTGGATGGAACTAGAAAAATATTATTCTGACTGAGGTAACAGAGACCCGGAAAGACAAACATGGTTTGTATTCACTTATAAGTGAATAATTGTTATAAAATAAAAGATTGTCATGCTAAGGTTCACAGAAGCAGAGAGGCCAAATAACATCAGGGCTTAAGAGGAATCTCCCAAAGAAGTGGAAATAGAACAGATTTTGCAAGTACTGTTGGGTCAGATGAGAACTGGAGGGTTCAAAAAAAAAAAAAAAGACAAATTTGGAGACATTTCGGTGATTAGGTGGAAACTAAGTGCAATGAAAGCTCCATAAATCCACTAGAGTAATCTTAGCAAAAACTCCCAGTAATGCCAGACATAACACCTGATCTGTCCATTTTCTGTAACCAGGGAAGGGCTTGAATGGAGGGATTGGAATACCAACCCAGACACAAATCCTTCAACCAACGATTGACCCTGCCTGAAGAGTGTTCTTGAACTAGAGTCCTGTAGAATTCCCATCAAAAACACTAGAAAGACTTTTATTGAACAAGTGATGGGAGCAGATGCAGAGTTCTAAAGCCATATATTTGGCAGAGCTCCAGGAATTCTGTGGAGGAAGGAGAAGACAGATGGATCAGAGGTATCAGAGGGGTCAGGGACAGCAAGAGAGCGTAGCCACAGAATCAATTGACAGGGACTCATGCGCCCTTACAGAGATCAGAAATCCTCTAGGGGTCTTATTTAGGTCTTCTGTATGTATGTTATAACTGATAACTTGAACGCTTTTGTGGGATTATGAATAGTGGGAGCATCACAGTTCTCAGACTCATTTGCCTACATGGAAACTTTTTCCTCCTACTGGGTTGCCTCCTCCAGCCATGATGTGAAGGTATGTACCAGGTCTTATTGTAGCATATTAGGCCATTTTTGGTTAATGTTTCTGAGAGGCCTGCTCTTTAACCATGAGCTAATTCTTTTGCTCAATAGGCAGTTTCTTAAACTCTGTTGCTCACTCTACAGAAGAAAAAAACATGTAAAACATGTATAAACTTATCCTCCAGTTTACCATGGAACAAAGTCTCAGACATTTCAAAGCATTCCCTAAGAGACATAGGTACTGGTTGGAAGATAAAAGGCAGTGAAGAGAGAGGGGCCCTTCATGTGTCTTTTTTGTACCCGCATAGCCTGCTTGGATCCAACCTGTTATGTTCCTTTCTGTGTGATGATAATGGATACTGCTGTGCATGCAATTTTAGATATTTGTCGACCAAATAAGAGAAGATTTATAATGAATGATAGAGTTACAGAGAAGTTTTATGGCCTATTCAACTGCACCTTCTTTATCAAAACAAGTCTCTTAAAAGGAAACCAATTATCTGCTGACAACAAAATGGCTTTGTTCCAAAATCTCAAGTGTCTTAACTTGTATGTCACCTATGGGGCTAGCTGAAACTTCCAAGAGATTTCTTATCTCTCACACACACTTCAAGTGACATTAGTTATGCTGAATTATGTAGCTCAAAATCAGGGTCATTTGCTTGGGAGCTTTGGTATGTTTTGAGAATCATGTACAGTTAATAATTTTTGGGGTAACACACAAAATGAGCCAGAATAACAGGTTCAAATAAGTTTGTTTTTCCAACAGAATTCTAGGAGACCCAATGAATTGAAGTACAAAAAATTCAGAAGCAATTAATTGCCTTTTGCTTTGAATGAGTTATTTGGAAAATCATCAGACCACTTATGAACAAGAAACATGTGGTAAATAAAACAACAATTAAGTCAGAAGAGACTCCATGAGTTCAAAATTCTTAGCTAAGATATACATAATTATCCTTATACTATGTCATTATCGCAGTTATGGAGTGGTCTAGAAAAGTGGATTTTAAATTCAAGCACGCTAAACCAGCACTTAGAGTGCTTATTGGGCTTCAGGTGTGAGAGTCTCAAATTACAAGTCTCTGCCTTAATAATATAGAGCTATAGAATTTGAAGTTCTATTAAGAATGAGAGTACTGCTTATGGCATGGCTACCTTCTGAGATTCTTTGAGAAACTTACATGAAGGATTTGTATCGGAGACAAGATCTACATTGATGTGATTTGTTATTGACACCTGTTTCTTATCTTGTGTGGTTAAGGGATTACTAACCACTACAAATGAGAAGTTAGCGGTATTCTGACTCCAAAGGGCAAGGAACACAGTGAAAATTGGTAACCCTGTGCCAACCCTGCTTATGCGCCAGTCCCTCAATAAATAGTTTATCATATTTCAGAAGAGAGAATATACCAGCAAGTGGGAAATTTGGATATTTTAACACTAACATAGTATTGTACTAAAATTTTTATGAAATAGAGATGAAAATTAAATTTTATTTCTATAGTAATTCTAGGGATTAAGGTTGTTTCAATTATTGATGTAAAACAAATTACATTCTGTATAGTTAATTCTCCAGGAAATGGTTGAAGAAAGGGTATTTTGTGAACTATGAGAGAATGTTTTCTTGCATTACAGGTTTCTCTGTTTTATATTTGAAAATTGAATTATCCCTAACAGGTTTATAGTTGCTCCCATTCATAGTTTAATCAATTTAATAAGTACCACAAAAAACTATTCTATTCAAACAGTTGTGATCCAAAGATAAATGCTGTATATCCACTGTATTCAAAAGTGCAGTCTGTTTTATAACTGAGATTTTTATAGATGAAGAACAGCCTTTTGCTCCTAATTCTTTATAACACGATTTTAAATTTCATTGAGCAAACTCGAATATGTACTACAAATTGCAAGTCCACCATATTTTATGATTAGCTCCAAGATGATGAAGTTCATTTATAGTAAGTAGAGTAAGATAAGACATATGTAGCAAACTCTCTGTTCACAGAATTACAACTCAAAGTTACTGTTCTTAAATAGTCTGAGAGTGGTGACTTACAAATGCTTAGCCACATTTGATTTAAATTGTTTCTCCTGGAAAAAATAAGAATTAATCATGAGTAACTAGTCTGTTAATGTCATTAATGTCCCTCTGAAGCAATTACTTTTATTGTTTTGTTATTAAATAAAATATAGGAGTCAGATAATGGGGTATAAACATGCCTCTCCATATATTCCCCAATCAAAAAGGCCTGCAAATCTTCCTAAGCACCTCCTTATTCTTTCCTGTGTCTTTCTATCCTAGTGTGGTTCTGCCAAATATACTTATGGCTAATTCTAGCCAGCTGAATGTTGACTCCATCCTCTTATTCAATGTTTAACTTTATTGAAAGTTTTGAGAGTGTTAGAGTGTTATGAAAATATGAAACCAAGAAACGAAAGGTGTATGTAGAAAATATTGCTAACTGGGCAGGTCAATGCTGAGAGTTGCCATGGGACTATGTAGCAGGTGACAATTAATATTTAGCAGGTAGACCCATCAGACACATGATTCCATTGTGAGGAGCCACACCTGGCAAAGTTATATGTTTGATGGCTGTGTAAACCAGTTGTACCTGTTTGTAATTTCTTTCATGAGTCACTTTATTTATTCCCTAAGAGCTTCATTTCTTCCCAATGCTTGTGAATTTATCTTATGGAAATATTCCATCTACTGGACACAGACATAGCTATGGATAGTCAGGAATATGATGCTTAAACTTTAAATCAAAATAATATTTTACAATACTCAGACTGACATAGAATTCTCACACAGATAGCTAACTTTAGACTTCAGAGCAAATTCAAAGCAGGCGGGTTACAATATCTTATTGCCTCCAAGGACAAATACACAAGGTTATTTTCCTAGGTGTTGTTTGCTAATTCGAAGGCAGAGGTCGAACCTACTTTAGTCTGCACATATTTCCTACCACTCAAGGTCCAGCTAACTAAATGTTATTGTTAATTCTTGATTTTCAATGTCATTTTCTGTCGGGGAACCCTCACAATCTTAGAGCTATGTGCATGGGTCGGTGTGACATTCCTAGTCTCAGAGAAACTATGTTACTTAACGTGTTATGAGTACGGGTCAGGCCCTGCAAAGCTTAATTGTCCATACTTGGGCTGTCAGAGAGCAGAGTGAAGAGGCAGAGGTAGCATAAGCAGCAGCAGTGTAGAGAGGCAGACGGCAGGGAGAGAGGCAGAGAGATGCAGAGAGAAAGATAACAGCAAAAGAGGGGCAGAGAGAAGGAGAGAGCAAAGAATAGGTTGCTGATTAGGGAGATGTCACTGAATAGAGCATTGGGAGGAGAGATACAGATCTAGTTAAGAAACTATTAAAGAGCAAGGGAGATTTTAACCAAGACGACTTTTTATTTTATTTTTTTTAAGATGGAGTAAAGAGAAAGTTACCATTAGAAAGCATCTGGGTTTCCTTATTTTTCCCCTCAGACAGAAATGTCTAGAAACCTGCCCCTTTCATGGATTTTCTTATTTACCCTGAGTTGTCTGGGGACTAGATCCTCCAACTCAGTAACAGGTCTTGGTGGTGCACACCTTTAATCTAGGCACTCGTGAGGCAAATACAGGTGGATCTCTATCACTTTGAGGTCAGTCTGATCTGCAAAATAAGTTTCAGGACAGCCAAGAGTACACAGAGACACCTTGTATTGAAAAACCATAAATAAATAAATAAATAAATAAATAACAAAACAATAAGCAAAACAACACAACTCTGCCCCAAAACAAAACAAAACATTGCTAGTGGCTTTTAGAGATGAATAATGTTTGAGGACTCTTGCAGAAGACTTGCAAACCTCTTTATCATAATTCATAGACAAACAGCAATGTGTTCTGCCCCAGCACAGGGGTGGCCCACTTGGTCATTTGGGGCATGTAGATCAATTGTCTCAAGCAACAACACAGCCATTTTCTCTTCTTTATACACAGGCAGGAAAGCAGCTTGAGTACATGAAAGGAAGAGGTGGCCTGGAAAAATATTAACAGTAATTTGTGATGGGAGAAAGTGGTGCAAATACCAACAACCTGTCTGTTATTGTAGTGAAGCATCTAACTGGCATTATTTGCTGGATAGATACTTCATTTTTTTCTTTCATTATGATTTTCTTCCTTTGCCATGTATCTTTCTTCAGTATGTCCTTTCTTCTTCTTTCCTGCTTAATTTCAAAATGGTCATTAAAAGCTAAATAAATAGTTTAGCCTTTTGTTAAGGGTTTGTTTGTTTATACTTGATTTGTTTTATGAGGCTATAGATTTTTTTCAAGGACAAAAGCAAGTCCATCTGCCTTCAGCCTACATGTACAACATGTAATGATTAGATCGTGGTTAGGCAACAAATGAATTCTCAAGACTTTTTATTCTCATTCTGTATTTCTAGAAGCAACATTAAGAGTCAAAATAGAAGGGTTTTGGAAAATTATATTAATTCTGAAACATTAGGTAATTGGTACAGCTTGATCCAGACTCATAAAAGGAATATGGGTCATTCTATTTTGATGACAGGATAATTTCTGGTAGCTGCACACACCTTGCCGTCTTAAGCTGTAAAACGCATAAATGTACAGCCTTACTTACATTTGTGAAGGACAGCCTCCACAAACCAGAAACCAGTCACTGGCCATTGTCTGGTTTCCTTCACTACATTAGAATATTATATAGAAGGGATATTTCTAAATATTCCTCATGCTATTTTCATTTTTTTTTTTTTGAGCTACCAGGAAGAAGGTATGGAGTCAGAGGACTTGATAGAAGCTTAGTAGGATTGCGCTAGCCATCCTGGGACCTAGCAATGGAAACCAGAGTTTTTCTGGTCTGTCAGAGGTATTAATAAATGAGCAGCAGTACATAAATTTCCCCTTTGTTTTTTACCTTGTTATTAATAATTTTTTCTATTATAATTTACTTCTTTGTTATTTCATTGGTTTGCTCCTTCAAGTGCTATATCCCCAGCCTTCCATCTGGATGAAAAACTACATCTGTTGAAGGACTTGAGAAAATGGTTCTTACCTGCTAAAATAAAGTATTCTTCTCATCTCTGGCAAAAGGAACATCTGTCTCTTTGACTAATATATGCATCCAGTGCTTATTAGCATATCAAGATCTATGCTAACATCTATTCCCCTTCTGTCCTTATATTTCACATTTAAAAAACCCTGTTCTCCAGCTTACAGGTTTACCTCCGCTTAGGTCCCTCTTCCTTTTAAGCTCTGGGAACAGTTACCCACACCTCTGTCCCAAGAGACAGCCTTGGAGGTTTGGAATACAATTTTATCTTTCACCCACTGAATGGCTATTTTGATTTCTTTACTGCACCGATCTTATTCATCACATATTATGGATTTACCTCCAAACCTGTTTAATTAAAACATTAATTTTAACAGAAATATTTTAATATCAATAATATACATGCATATATTAATCCATCTGAGTATATGAATCCTGAAGTTTAGTTAATTGCAGGAGTTGGACTTGGTGGTAAGCTGTTATTTTCAGTAATGCCTTTATCAGGTAGCATTCTGGAATTTTCTGGAATTGTTCAGGATATTGTTAGTGGAAACCTAACCCAGAGGCCCAATATCCTAGAGCTTTGAACCAAGTTTCATGAGCTGACACAGTAGTCAAATATTGTTAATATTTTGATGTCAAATATAGTTTAGTATGTAACAGCTCCCTAATAAACAAGGACATAGAATCTTATCAAATCCTAAGGATACATTTTTTTCATGACTAAAGTGCTCTGTTAATCAACTTTCATAGTTTTTAAGATTTATAACACATTTGGAGACAGCCTTTAAGCTAGTCTTACCTTTTTTTTTTTTTTTTTTTTTTTTTTCTGTAGACAAGGCAATTGAAAAATCTATCTTTAGAGGCCATGGGACTATACAGCCTTGATAACTAGTATTTAACAAGTTGATCCACTAGACATCTAGACCTTGTTGTAGAGGCCTACTTGGCAAAGCAGCTTCAACAGGTGTTACTGGTGACCCCCAATTAGCGCAAAAAAAAAAAAAATGGGTTTGTTGACTGAATGACTTGTTTCTGTAACTTTCTTGGCTACTATGCCTATGTCTCTATAATAAGAGCAGCTGTGGGGGTCTTTACACAGTCCTTTGGGGGGTGTTTTATATGTGTTGGCCACAAATAGAACTGTGGATAGTCAAAAGGAGGATGCTTAGGCTGCACAATTTGGATGAATAGAAATAATTCTCAATCACTGAGACAGCCTTTTATGCATGCAAGCTAACTTTAGACATCAGAGCAAATTCAAAGCAGTCAGGCTTTCCCTACAGACAAATACGCAAGGTCATTTTCCCAGGTGATTTTGCTGATTCAAAGCCAGAGCTTGTATCAACTTTGGTCTGCCCATACTCTTCAGCACTCAAGGCCTAGCTCATTAGTAGTTACTTTTAAGTCTTGACTTCCAATACCATTTTCTGCCTAGGAGTTCTCACCAACTCAGTGCTAAATGCATGGGTCATTGCAAAATTCCTAGCATGAGAGAAACTTTATGACTTAACTGATCATTTTAGTTTGGGCAGAGCCTTGTAAAACAACCTATGATTGTGCAGATTTTGGACGTGAGGAGAGAGATGGTAAGAGAAGCAGAAGCAAAAGCAGAAGCAGAGCCAGAATGCAGGGAAGAGAGTTAGAGAAGACAGCAGGGCAAAGATCAAGGAGGCAGAGGTAGTGGAGCAACAGCAGCGTAGAAAGGCAGAAGGGCAAAGGCAGCAGAGAGGAGCAGTGATGCAGTGATGCCACAAAGGAGGGAGAGAGAGAAGAGAGCAAAGAGAAGGATATACAACTATTAGGGAGAGCCTTCTGAATAGAGCATTGGGAGATATAGAGCTAATTACGAAACTGTAAAAAAGAGCATTATAGATTTTTCAAGAGAGGATTTTTCAAGATGAAGAAAAGAGAATTGCCATCAGAAGTCTTTTTTATCGTTGTTTTTGGTTTTGGTTTTTTGAACAGGGTTTCTCTGTATTGCTTTGGAGCTTGTAGATCAGGCTTGCCTCGAACTCACAGAGATCTGCCTCCCTCTGCTTCCCTAGTGCTGGGGTTAAAGGTGTGCACCACCAATGCCTGGCTAGATAAGAACTTTTACTAAGCCACATTTGAGGATTTTCTCACATATCCTGGTACTGTCTGGTGGACCCCAACTATCAGCTCTATTTATCTTATAGCAGTGTTAAGTTCTTGTAGGAAAATATATGTAGCTATCTTTTAATAGTTGGATTCTACATAAATACAAGGCAGCACACATTGACTGGAGAAATGCTATTGGGTACCACAAGTGGCAAGAAGATGAGAAAATATATGAAGTATGAGGAAGTGTGGAATGCAAGTGAAGAAATATAAACAAGGAAAGAATGGAGAAAGGGAAGGAGGGAGGGAGGATCATCTAATCAAGATATGTCAATGTTATTTTCTTAAAGACTAAGCATCGCAAAAGTACAATACAGCAAAGGGATTGCTATTTATTTGTATTATGGTCAGAAGTTGCAAAAAGTTAAATTCATTTTGGTCTATGCACAAAATCACTTCTCAAATCCCACTTGATTATGGATTTCTGTTTGGTGTGACTAACAAAAACCCAAAATATTAGTATATCCATTTTTCATAGCTGTGGTTTGAAGTATTAATTTTCCCTCAAAGTCTTCTCTAGTATAAATAATTTATACCCAGCTGCTGGAAAATGGTGGATTGTCTAGGATCTAGAGACTATGATAACTCAGGTCACAGGAAGCATATACTTGAGGGGAAACATAGGATGATGGCCTATTTCTGTCAATCCATAGCCATCAGTGAATAACTCTGTCATGCTTCACATATAAAGTGATGCTTAGCAATAGGCCACGAAGGAATGTGGCTTCCAAAAATGAGATAAATGCTCAAAAATAGGGTTAATAAACCTTAATCTTTATATGTTCATGATATCATTGTTTTATGTTCATGATCTATTATTAGAAAAAGATTGATTAAAACATACCTGTTTTTGAAAACATAATTTTTCTGTGGTTTACATATATTAAATAGATGGTTGTGATTTAAATTTTCTGTCGATTTATTGTTTCACTCTCTGTATACTTTTCGTGGTTAGGTTAATATATACACTGTCTTACTCTATTTTTCTTTTTTAATTGTACACTAGAGTTTGAGTTGATTATAAGTAAGGAAGTGAAACTTTTATAGTTGTGGAGGTGGAAAGCATGAGTGGCCTATGGCAAAGACCTTTTGGTTGCTCTATAACAAATATTTATGTTAAATTTCTTACTTTGCCATACTTCTGCACCTTTGTTGCATTAAGGGCAGTGATCAATATGCACTAAGATGGAGCAAGCCTGCTTCCCCTGGCTGCTTGCTGAGACACTGTTTTGAAGCTTACCTTTGGCCTCATCAAATCCTACTTTTTTTCTAAGCCTTCAAGTCTTTAGGGGAAGAGCTTTCACTACATGAGTTTTGGAGGATCACATTCAAATCTTGTCAACATCCAAAATTTTTTCACATAATCTTACTAAGACTGAACTCTAGAACCCATCCATACATGAATGAGCCTCTTGATCTCACCAGAGAAGTTTCCACTTTTATTAGGTGATAATTAATACAATAGCCATCAATTTGCCAAAATACATAGAATCAGAGATTGTGGAATTATCTCCTCTAAATAGGATATCTATGTCATAACCCTTCCTCCCAAGGTTCAGATGTCATTGCAGAAAAGGGAAAGAAAGAGTAATAGAACCTGAGCTGGTGGATGAATATAAACAACCAGTCTTTGGGATACAAAAAGCATGTAAACATATAAACTCACAACAGCTGTGATGGCATGTACAAGACCTATGCAAATATAAGGAAGACCAAATCTCAGCATGGAAATGGATGTGGACACAGTGTCCAATCTTTAATCAAGAAGATGCTGCCAAATGATTGTTACTGGGAGGAGAGGTTATTTGCTTAGTAAAGTGTCACATGACAAGTTGGTCACAGTTAGGAATTATATCAAAACTGTATAGAGGAATTTTCTCAAACTGTGGGTCACAATCCTTTTGGATGTCAAAACAACTGTTTTATAGAGGTTGCATAAGACCACCAGAAACCACAGATATTTACATCATATTTCATAATAGTAGCAAAATTATAGGAATAGCAACAAAAATGCTTTTATGGCTGGGGGCCCTTACAGCATGAGGAACTGTATTAAGGGGTTCTATTAATGCTGTGTGCTTTAAGAGAACCATTTATATGGAGAACACAAACTGGAATTGCGGGTTTAAAAAGAGAAGGAAACAAAGCTGTACAAGGAATAAAGTTAGGGTGGTGCAGCTTCATCCTAATGCCCCTTCGCGAAGGGGGTAGAAAGGCACAGCATCGATGGTACAGACACTGGGAGGCAGGTGAAAGGGAAGCAGCAGACTTGTCTATTTATCAATGGGGAAAACTTATACACCCTCCTAGCACTCAGGCATTCTGAACTGTTCACATTGTGTGGTCCCCCCTTATTGGCTAGGCATGATCAGGATCTCTAATATCAGGCAGAATCCTGGTTGGCTCATCTTTCAGTCCTGTAGGCCTTAACTTACTACAATAAGTTAAGTAAGGGGAGTAACTAAGGGGAGGGTAAATATGATCAAAACATGCTGTGTTAAATTCTTAGAGAGATGAAGAAAACAACACAAAAACAAGCAAAACTTCTAGGAAAGCCATTTGTGTGGAATGTTAAATTAATAATCTGTGAAGGAGAAAACTTCTGTTTTACTTGTCTGTTGATAATAAAAGTTTATTTATATGTAATACTACAAAATTATTAAATGAGTTCTGCTATAGAAATATAGTAATCATTTTGTTGAAATTGTGGGGGAAGGTTGAGCTGGGTTCAAGGAAGGGATAAGTGTACTGTTCCAGCCTCCAAGATTCCCAGAGACAATCAGATGCAGCAGGGAGTCTAGTCAAGCAGAAACTCATTTATTGTCTCATAGCAGGCATCTTTTAAAGGAAAAAAATGCAGAGCAGGAAAACAGCCAGCCAATGGTTTTAAATGGCAGTCTACCATGAGCCTAGGTGCCCTATGCTTTACCTAGTGATCACAAGCTATTCATGCAGTGAGCTCATCTGGTTCTATCTAGGCAGGCATCCACCCTACCATATTTGGAGATGTCTGTTGCTATTCAATTGTTCCCCATGCATATGTAAAAGTCAATGTCTCTTAATGCTGCTCTATTGGGAACATGTGATCAGCCCGGAGATTTGGGGGGGTCCGATACATGGGGCAGGTGACACTCCCACAACCCTCCACATTTAAACTGTCCTTGATGAAGAGACGTCCAGTCTCCCACATCCCAAGATGCTTGGGCCAGGTCAAAGAGGTTGAAGAAGAGCGTGGGCCACCAGGTCTGGGGGACAGCCTCATTGTGGTGGTGCTGTTGAGGACATTTCCATTGGCGACATCCATTACCACCCACCTCATCTTTTGGAGACGATGAGGATTCTGCTGGATGGTCACTGGAGCAGTCAGCATCAGAAGCAGGAGTGTCAAAACAGTCAGGAAGTGGGACATCATCTGTAATTTTTAAAGAGCTTCAGAAGGGTATAGTGCCCTTGGACATGGTTAAGTATCATTGTATTGGTCTTATTTCAGAGGACAAGCCTTGACCACCATTGTTGCTTCCTTTCCTTGTTGGACAACCTGGCTGGAAGCCAGATGGGTGCTTCCTCCCCTATGGAGAAGACACATCCAAATCCTCTTCCCATTATAATTAATGGGTCTGGTCCCCTCCATTGGGATGTTAGAGGGTCTTTCCATTTGATCTTAACTTGGGGTTTGGAGTTTAGGTGGCCCCAATGTTTTTGGAATGTAAATTTCAGTTGCTCCATTAAAAAAATTCAACTTATTAATAGTGAATAAAGCAATTCCTATTTGTAAATGGGGGCTGATTTTCCCCTTTTTTGTTTCAAAAGTTGTCCTTTAAGACACTGATATTTTGATTTTTTTTTTCTCTACAATTGTTCGTCCTTGAGGGTTGTAAGGAATTCCTTGCAATGTGCTATCTATTGAAAAATTTTGCCATAGAATTACTGGTAAAGCAAGGGCCATTATAAGTCTTAACCTGTGTGGATAATCCTAGGGTTTCAAAACATTGGAGGAAATGTGCTTGAGCATGTTTGTTTTTTTTCTCCTGTGTGTGCAGTGGCCCAACAGGGTCTTGAATAACTGTCTATGGAAACACACTTTTGTTTGCCAAAAGCTGGAAAATGAGTAACATTAGTTTGCCAGAGGGTATTGGGCTGTAACTCTGGGGTTAATTCCTATCAGCTGTAGAAGGGGAACTCTTAGATATGGTTGACATGATTTGCAGATGTGAGCTATCTTTTTTAGTTGTTCTTTTATAGAAGTCATTGGTAATCTATTATGTAGTTCCCTCCAATTGAAATGGGTTGTATCATGCAATTGGGTGGCTTCCTGTAGGGTTAGTACCTCTGGGACTGTAGCCTGTCTATCTTCCCATTCACTGCCAGGAATTCTGGAAAGAAAAAGTGTCCCCAACGGTGTATCCCCTAAAGCATGGTTATAAGATTTTGGGAAGTAATAGGCTGATGGATTGTTGTAAATATTGAAGGCAGTATATTTCTTTCTTGATTTGGAGTGTGGACATACCAAGGTTTTTTGTTGTTGTTGCTTAGCTTCATGTAAGTATAGGACAGATTATAAACTAAGTTCATTCTGTCTATTTGAATATGTTCCATCATTTCAGGGAGAAATCACTTATACCAGAAACAGATGACCGCCACAAGTTCCCATCCCAAAGATACCTCTGGATGCTCTCTGTCTCTGACCAGGGAGTAAGAGCGAGCTGGGGTCCAGGACCCCAGACCTAGTTCCCCCACGTCATGATCACACCTGTCCCCATATCCCAATGGGCATGGTCAGTGCAACAGGTGCAGATAGGGTGGATATATCACTACAATTCCCCTTTTAGTCTAAAGAAAAGACTTAGGCTTGATACAAAACTATATACAAAGACAGTAAATATCAAGTATGCTCTAGGAAAGGGAAAAAAAGGACATACAGACTTAAGACCTATTGCCAATGAGGTAACAAGAGTAAATGGCAAGAACGACAGGCAACATAGGCAGAGCCTGCTCAGCCCCCATCAGTGAAGATGCAAATGGCTTCTGGGATGGGCTGGGATGGAAACAAGGAAGTCATCTTAAGGGGTAGTCTATGTAAAAGAGGAGCCCATTTGGATGGTCCATAGCAGGAATCATTACTCCCCATAAATTCTTCTAGGGCAAGAACAAGATGGGCATTAGCCCAAGCAACCCATTTGGCATCTGCCACCTGGAAATGGAAGACAATGATATGGGGATCTAACACATAGTATAGCAGTTATAAATATAGTTTTCCTGGTACTTATGTTTTAGACGAGATTTAGCTTTTTTTATAATGATATTTTTATTTAAATTTGAAACAAGTATATGTTATATGTCAATCTTAGTTCCCTCACACCCCCTTCCTCCCCTGTCTTTCCCAATCCCAGTCCCATCTCCTTTCTGCTCCCCAGGGAGGGTGAGACCTTCCATGGGGGAATCTTGGAATCTTCAGAGTCTGTTACATCATTTGGAGCAGGGCCTAGGCTATCCCCCATGTGTCTAGGTTGAGGAACTATCTCTCTATGAAGAATGGGCTCCCAAAGACTATTGGTATACTAGGAATAAATACTGATTCCCTAGCAAGCGCCTCATAGACTAGACTGTCCAGTCCTTCTAACTAACACTCACATTCTGGGTCAATCCTGTGCTGGTTTCCCAGCTATCAGACTGGGGTACATGAGGTCCTCCTTGCTCAGGTCAGCTGTTTCTGTGGGTTTTTCCAGCCTGGTCTTGACCCCTTTACTCATCACTCCTCCCTGTCTGCAACTGGATCCCAGGAGTTCAGCTCAGTGTTTAGCTGTGGGTGTCTGCTTCTGCTTCCATCAGCTACTGGATGAAGGCTCTAGGATGACATGTAAGGTAGTCATTTAAGGTAGCCTCTCCTCTATTGCTTAGATTGTTAGTTGGGGTCATCCTTGTAGATCTCTGAACATTTCCCTAAGTGCCATATTTCTCTTTAAATCTATAATGGCTCCCTCTGTTATGATATCTCTTTTGTTGCTCTCCTCTATTGTTCCCCTGATGAAATCTTCCTGCTTCCTCATGTCCTCCTCTCCACTACTATTCTCCCCTTCTCTTTCTCTTAAATCCTTCTCCCCTCCCTCCATGCTCCCAATTTGCTCAGGAGATCTTGTCCTTTTCCTCTTCTCTTGGGTCCTCCTTGTTTCCTAGATTTTTCTGGCAGTGTGAATTGTAGGCTGGTGATCCTTTGTTTTATGTTTAAAATCCATATATGAGTGAGTACATACCATGTTTGTCTTTTTGTGACTGAGTTACTTCACTCAGGATGGTTTCTTCTAATTCCATTCATTTCCCTGTGAATTTCACGATTCCATTGCTTTTTTCCCACTGAGTAGTACTCCATCACATAAATATACACCATTTTTTCCTATCCATTCTTCAGATGAGGGGTATTTAGGTTGCTTCCAGGTTCTGGCTATAACCAATAATGCTATTTTGAACATAGTTGAACAGACTTCCTTGTTCTATGAATGTGCATCTTTTGGGTATATACCTAAGACTGGAATAATGGGTCTTGAGGTAGACTGACTCCCATTTTCCTGAGGAACCACCATACTGATTTCCACAGTGGTTGTACAAGTTTGCACTCCCACCAGCAGTGGAGGAGTGTTCCCCTTTCTTCACATCCTCTCCAGCATAAGCTGTCTTTGGTGTTTTTTATTTTAGCCATTCTGACAGGAGTAAGGTGATATCTCAGAGTTGTTTTGATTTGCATTTCCCTGATGGCTAAGGATGTTGAGCACTTTCTTAACAATCCTTCAGTCATTTTAGATTCCTCTATTGAGAATTCTCTATTTAGTGTGTACCTCACTTTTTAATTGGATTATTTGGTGTTTTGGTAACTGGCTTCAAAGTGTCCCATAAGTTAGGGTCATTGTGTTTTCGTTGTCATTGAATTGTAGGATGTTTTTAAATTCATTTTTTATTTCTTCCTTAACCCAGGAAGGTGCAACTGCACACTGTCAAATTTACATCAGTTTGTGGGGTTTCTGCAATTTGTGTTGTTAAATTCTAACTTTAAAGAATGATGGTCTGATGCAGGGGGTTACTCCAACTTTTTTGTTCCTACTGAAGTTTGCTCTATTGCTGAGATTGTGGTTGATTTAAGAGAATGTTCCATCTGGTGCTGAGAAGAAGGCATATTCATTTTTGTTTGGATGGAATGTTCTATATATGTTTGTTAAACCCAATTGTGTCATAACTTATGTTAGTTCCTTTGTTTCTCTGTTAAGCTTCTGTCTGGTGTTCCTGTCTAGTGTAGAGGGTGTGGTGTTGAAATCTCCCACTGTAAGTATGTGAAGTTTTATGTGCAATTTGAGTTTTATTAATGTTTCTTTCATGAATGTCAGTGTCTTTGTATTTTGGGCATAGATATTCAGAATTGAAACTTTATCTTGATGGGTTTCTCCTGTGATTAATAAGAAATGACATCCTTTATCTCTTTTGATTGATTTTAGTTTAAAGTCTAATTTGTTAGATATTAGGATTGCTACATTAGCTTGTTTTTTGGGTCCAGTTGATTGGAAAATCTTTTCTTAACCCTTAGGTACCTTGAGATAACATCTGTCTTTGAAGTTGAGGAGTGTTTCTTGTATGCAGCAGAAGGATGGATTCCGTTTTTGTATCCATTCTGTTAGCCTGTGTCTTTTTATGGGCTAGTTAAGACCATTGATACTGAGGGATATTAATGACCACTGATTATTAATTCTAGTTTGTTTTGGAATTTTTTTCTTGTTGGTGATATTGTGTGTGGATTTCCCCTCATTTTTCTTTTGGCTGTTGGTAAAGTGGGATTATCTATGGCCTATGCTTTTATGGGTGTAGTTAAGTTCCTTGGGTTGGAATTTTCCTTCCCAAACTTTCTGTAGGGCTGGATTAGTGGATATGTATTGTTTCAACCTGATTTTGTCATGAAATATCTTGGTTTCTCCATCTATAATGATTGAAAGACTTGCTGGGCATAGTAGTCTCAGCTGGTATTTATTGCCTGTTTGTGTTGGTATATTATCTATCCAGTACCTTCTGGCTTTCAGAGTTTCCATGGAGAAATCAAATGTAATTCTGCCTTTATATGTTACTTGGCCTTTTTACTTTGCTGCTCTTAATATTCTTTCTTTATTAGTATGTTTGGTATTTTGATTATTATGTGGCAAAAGGACTGTTTTTGTGGTTTACTCTATTTGATGTTCTGTAAGATTTTTGTACTTTCATTGGCATGGCCTTCTTCAGGTTGGGAAAGTTTTATTCTATGATTTTGTTGAGTATATTTTCTATACCTTTGAGTTGGGTTTTTTCACCTTCTTCTATACGTATTAATCTTAGGTTTAGCCTTTTCACAGTGTCCCATATTTCCTGGATATTTTGTGTTAGGGATTTGTTGGACTTAAATTTGTCTTTGGTCAATGAATCTATTTCTCCTAGTGCATCTTTGGCATCTGAGATTCTCTCCTCCATCTCCTGTATTCTGTTGGTTATGCTTGTGTCTGCAGTTCCTGATCATTTACCCAGCATTCCATTTCAAGCATTCCCTCAGACTGTGTGTCCTTTTTGTTTTTTTTGTTTTGTCTCTTTTTCAGCTTTCAAACTTTGCTCTGTTTGAATTGCTTTTTTTGTAATTTTGGATTTGTCTTTTCTTCCATTTCTTTGAAGGATTTTCTCATTTTCTCTTTTAAGGTCTTTATCATCTTCATGATAGGGTCGTTCTCTTCTGCTTCATCTGTGTTGGTATGTTCAGATCTTGCTGGTGTGGCATCCCTAGACTCTGGTGGCATTATGTTGATCTTTCTGTTGTTGACTGTGTTCTTCTATCATAGTCTACCCATCCTTTCTTCCAGTGTGTACTGGTGGGTGGGGTGTCTCTCTCTCCTGGTGGGTATGGTACCATGGTTCTCTTCCTGGTGGGTGAAAGCAGGTCCAATACTCTGATGGCTCTCCTTTATCCAGTGGGTGGTAGCAGGACTAGGGTGCTGCCAGTCTCTGGGTGGGCAGGTCCACTGGAATTGGCTCACAAGTAGGTATGCAGGCCCAATGCCTCAGGAGGCTCTGAGCAGGGCCCTGGACAATGAAATGGAGGTAAGTCCAAGCTTACCTCCTCCCAAGATTGGAGATGGGACTAGGACACTGGCAGGCTTGAGATGGGGTGGACAGCTGGGATGGGCTCCCCGACATGAAGTCCCTAGTTCTCAAGAGGCTCCAACCAGGGTACTGGAAGGCTGAGATTTAGCTTTTCATGGACTTCCAGGAAGGAGAATATTAGAGTGTATTCTTTATCTCTGTGGGTCAAGAGAAACTTCTGTTTATGAGAGATGCCCTGTCCTACTCTTTTGTCCTTACGATTTTCATTCAATCACTGAGGTTTCTGAGAGGTCATGGACTGTCCTTTGAGGAGTGCTCCTAGTACTGCATTGGCTCCAGAAGTCAACATTTGCACTAATCTTCAATTCTTCACTTTTTTATTATTGGCCACACATATCAGTCCCTATTTCCTGTGAACTCCTGCTATACATTAGCAATTATCTTTTAAATTTTTACAGTTACTAGAACTTTGTCTGTTTCTCTGTTTCTTTCATAGATATTTTTTCCCCTTATGTTTGTGAGTGGCTGTGTCACATTTCATTGTGCTGTCACTGTGGTGGTTTTTATCCACTCATAATTATAATATATATATATATATATATATAATACTAAACTTAAATTTACATATTATACATATTTTGTGTTACATGTTTAGTATATTTTATATTAATAGAATATGTAATGTTAATATATGAATGCATGTGATGAAGATATTCATTAGTTTATTCCTGGGGAAGGGTGTTAAGAAGGCTACAAATCCTGCATTCATACCAAACATGTTCATGTGTGTTCATCTTCATTGCCAACGTATTTGTGTTTGGAATTACCTAGTGATCATATCTCTGAACATGCTGAGAGTCTCCAGAAAGGTTTGAAAAAGGAAGACCCACCTTGTATGTGCGCAGCAGCACCCCAAAGACAGGGGTCCCAAACTAAGTGATCCATTACAATGAAGCCATCCCAGCAGCATCTGCTTTCCTTTGTTTCCTGGAGGGTCACGTGATCAGCTGCCATGCACTGTGCCTGAAGCAGATTTTACATTCTGAGTGTTCTTCACCTCCCAAACTCTGAAGCAAAAGGGAACTCTCCTTTCTTTTGGCTGCTTTTTCTCTGGTATTTTGCCATAGCAACACAAAAGGGATTAAAGCCATTTCTGCTTTCTGTTTAGATTATAACATTTTGAGCTTCATGTCTTGTTCTAGAAGCTATTTGTATTAATTTAGTGGCGATTTTCTCCTTGTTCTATGTTGTCTCTGTTATGCATTGTAAAGTGCCTCATGAAGTAGAAACTTCTACTCTTTCATAGATACTGTTGCACTCTTATAGTTGAACTTTCTATGCTGTTCCATTATTTTGCTATTGCTGACTTTCTACCCTCATTTTCTGTGCAAATGCATATTTAAAGGTAGAATATTACACAAAGGGTGGTATTTGTTTTTTAGCGGGGTGAATCTATTCATAAGCCCCACTTTTGTCCTTTATAAATAGAAAACAATTGTGTTAACATATGCATACAAGGTTCTGAGTAGATTTCATGATAAAAAGAAAATGTGTATTTATCTACTCTTTTCATTTATGGTCATCTGTAAATAGCTAGTACTAAAGAGCAACAATTCCATATGGCATTTTTTGGTCCTTTACTGAGTTTGACCAAGCTCAATCTCAGGAGATGAAGAAAACCTACCACTTTTTGTTATTGTCATATGGTTGGAAGTTCCATAGGTTTAATATTCATGTACCCTTTCTGTGTCCTTTTCTACATTACAGCAGATAGTATACTATGATGGGAGGGGAGAGCATACACATTCTTAAGGCATTTTTTAAAGGTCACAAATATTAAATGGGCCATGCCTCATTTTCATAAATAGAGAAAGAAATTGTTCTATAAAACTCTATTTGTTATTCCAACAAGAGGAACTTAGGATTTTTTCCCTTCTTCTGTCCATGTGGGACATGGCAGAGTTAGTGCCGGGGAACAGAAGAATTTGAAGCTAGCTGTACAACAAGGTATTTGGGCTTTAAGGAAAATTTTCATGTGTTCTGCATTAATTCATTTATTTATTCATTTAAGATAATTATTTTTGGGTGATATAAGGTTTTAAAAAGGGGACAATTAAATCTGGAACAAGTATTAGCCATCATCTCCTCAAACTAAGCATCTAGTCTCAAAGAGTGACATTGGCTGGTAAAAAAGGATCATGGGATATAAAGCAATTATAAACTTAACACACTTAACCAAATATCTTCTCTGACGCATTAGATGATTAGAGAAAAGGAAATTTAATACTTCATATTATATATAATAAAACTTTAAAAAATTAAATACTCTTCATGTTTAAATTGCCCACAAATTTTTGTTTTTGCTCAGAATCCAAGAATGTGATAGGTTTTAAATTCATACAATAATCTAGAATAGATAATTTAAAAGTTTCTTTCATGATATTAAAAGTGAAAAGTCTATGTAACATGTATGCAAGCACACAAGCCATTCTTTATATATGCATTTATTGTACACAGTGAAGGACTGTGAAGGTCAACTTTCAGATACCTCACATATTAAAGGAATTAACTTACTCATGATTTACTACATTGGCTGAACAATGAGGATTATATGAGAAAAAAGACATTAATATAAAATACTTGTTTCATGTATAAAAATGAATGTGTGTGGTGTGCAAGATGGATCTATGTATGTGTGGTACGTGGGATCTCTGTTTAGATGTGGTGTGTGTGTGTGTGTGTGTGTGTGTGTGTGTGTGTGTGTGTGTGTGTGTGTATGTATGTGTATGTGGTATATATTCTCACATTAATTCTCAACTGAATCATGGGTCATAAAAAATAAGTCCTGCAATTAATTAATAATTACCTCTGATCCTTAGACCAAAAAGAACAAGATCAGAAAGTTTTTTTTTCTTTTCCCCTAAGATCCTAATTACTGAAGACTCAGAGCTAAGAGTGCTATACCTTGTGATTCATCATTCTCTTAAAGAATGCTTCTTTTCTAAAGGAATTGTTCATGAACTGGCAATCACAGCATCTCAGTTTTGCGAGTTCACAATCACCCTGTCTAAATTTGGAGGATGCCAAGATGTTTCTCTGACTTTGTTAGTGTAGAGTTACAGTTTATGTGCTCTCTGTTCTCATTCACTGACTACCCTGGCACTGGATAAGACTGGAGTCTTACCTAACTAATTAGGTACCAAAAGCCTGCCTTTATTTTCATGGGCTGCAGGAGTCCAGGAAGTAAGCCACTTTAGCAAAGGTTATGATCCATTGTGGAAAGCAGCATGTGTGCTAAGTAGCTTTTTGCCTTTATGTTTTAATGTGGAGTCAAGTACTTTTAGTGATTCAATGTGTGCTTTGAAAAATATGGTTGCTTGAATGAAAGTGAATTTACTCTTTTATTAACAGGGGGCCCTTAAGTAGTAACAGTTTGTAGGCTGCTTGCTTAGAATTACAAATAACCTTTCCAACTTAAATGTCATGGTTTAAAGATGCATCCTTTTATATGCACAGTGAGAGTGGGAAATAATAGTGATTATCACCCAGGTGCCCTTGGTAACCTAAAAATACACTCCATATTTCAAAATTTCTATTCAGGCAATTGAGTCCATTTCCCTGGCGTAACTCTAAATGGAATTTATAAGGAAATCATCTTTATAAGTAGGTAAGAATTGAAAACTGTTCTTCTTAAAGTTATTGATTAAAATATGTTGTAGAAAATGTACATGCCTTTTGAATTACCCAAGAGTAAAGTGTTCAGTTAAGGATGTTGCCAGGGTAACAAAGTCTACATTTTGAACTTTATTTCTTTTGTTCAGTTATTTGACGTTGTGCATCATCTGTACCTTAGAGATCACATGATGAAGTCTGTGTCATCCCCATTAATGGTGAGAGCTGGATATAGTTTCTGTATAAAAGGAGTGCTTTTGGAACATATATTGTCATGAACTTCTTCTATCTGTATGATAATATACATACTGCTTTTTCGACCCAGAGTCTCAGTCTGGTATTGGTGTTCATATCTGAAGCAGTGCTCATTTAATTCAATATTAATTACAAAGTCATTGTGATGTTTACAACCTGCAATACCAGTGTTTTTATAAAAATAGTAAATGAACCCCAATTCTGTCTCCAGAGTAGAATATATTTAATAATTAATTCAGAATAATTTAAGGATGTGGCTTTATAGATTTTTCTTAAAATGCTTAACAGATTTCTAGTATTGTTTTCCAATTATCTAGATTAAATTACTTTATCTTTTCTCAACTCCTAAAAATTTAGTACTCTTGGTTTAGGAGTCTCAAATATAAAATTTTACATATATTATATAAAAATATGATATTGTGATGTTAGTTTTGCTAATAACAGACTTCATAAATAAGGCGAAAAGAAAGGGACAGAAAGTGAACCAAGATCTAGCACCTGGTTTGTGCTGCTACTGCAGAAGGGGATGGTCAGGACTTTCTACTTCCCAAGAGTCTGAGATCAGAAGCACTGTGATTGATAGCTCAAATAAATAAGAAAATAGAGAACATAGTTTAACATCTGACTATACATTGTCACTGACCTAAAGAACACCATATTCTTCTTATGGTGGAATTTCTCAATTATTTTTTATTTAAATTAAAATCAATCTTATTTACATACTAATCCTTCTCCCTTTCATCTACCCATGTCCCCAACTAACACCCCATCTACTCCCCAGGGAGAGTTAGGCCTCCCATAGGGATTTGGGGCAGGACCTAGGCCCTTCCCCATGTATGTAGGTTAAGAGAGTATCCCTCACAAAGCCCATTCCTGTATAGGGGATAAATGATGGTTTTACTCCCAGAGGCCCCATAGACTGCCAGGACTCCCAACTGACAGGCACTTTCAGGGGGCCTGACTCAGTTCTATGCCGGTTCCCTAGTTGTCAGACTGGGGTCTGAAAGCTCCAGCTTGCTCAGGTCAGCTGTTTCTATGCATTTCTCCAGCCTGACCTTGACCAGTTTGCTCATCCTCTCTCTCTACAACTGGATTCCAGAAGTTTGGCTCAGTGAATAGCTGTGAATCTCTGCTTCTGTTTCCGCTAACTACTGGATGAAGACTCTATGATGGCATTTAAGGTAGTCATCAATCTCACTAAAGAGAAAGGGCATTTAAGGTAACCTCTCCAGTATTGCTTAGACTCTAGTCATCCTTGTGGATCCCTAGAGATTTCCCTGGTGAAAGATTTCTTGTTAAGCCCATAACAGCTCCCTCTATTAAGGTATCTCTTTTCTTGTTCTCCTCTATTCTTCCCTTGACTGACTCAATCTTCCTGATTCCTGATGTTCTCCTCCCCCTTCTGGTCTCCTCTCCCCTTTCTCCTCCCCCCTCACCCCTTCCCTGTGCTCCCAATTTGCACAGGAGATCTTGTCTCTTTCCCCTTCTCTGGGGGGCCCATGCATGTCTCTCATGGGGTTGTCCCTGTTTACTAGCTTCTCTGGGTTGTGGAATGTAGGCTGATAATCCTTTGCTCTGTCTACTATCCACTTTTGCATGAATACATACCATGTTTGTCTTTCTGTGTCTTGGTTACTGATGGGAGATGTCATTCTATAAACATGTTTCTCATGTTGATTAATGAATAAAGCACTGTTGGCCAATAAGAAAGCAAGATAGGTGGGACTAGGAGACAAGGAGGAGAGAAGGAGTAGGGAGGAGACCCAAGATGGAGGATGGAGAGAGAAGAATGTCAGCCCCTCTCTCTGGTAAGATGAGACCATGTGGAAGTACTTAGATTAATAGAAATGGGTTAATCATTAAGACAGAGCCAGCCAATAAGAAACATTTGAAACAGGCCAACAGCTTTATATCTAATACAGTGCCTCTGTGTTATTTGGGTTTGGCACAGCTATGGGACCAGGCTGGAGCAAAACCTTCTCATAACAGGTTACCTTAATTAGGATGGTTTACTCTAGTTCTATCCTTTTGCCTGCTAATTTCAAGATTTTATTGCTTTCGTTGTTGCTGTCCTTACTGTTTTGTTTTGTTTTGCTTTGCTTTGCTTTGCTTTGCTTTTCCAGCTGAGTAGTACTCCATTGTGAAAATGTACCACATTTTCGCCATCCATTCTTCAGGTGATTGCTTCCAGGCTCTGGCTATTACAAATAATGCTGCTATGATCATAGATGAATAGATGTTTTTGTGGTATGAATGTGTGTCCTTTGGGTACATGCCTGAGAGCAGATTGCTGCTACCTGAGCTACTGATTCCCATTTTCCTGAGAAACCAACATACAGATTTTCAAAGTGGTTCAACACGTTTGCACTCCCATCTGTAACAAGTATGGTTTTTCCTCCCGCTGCTGGTCTGGTCCCACCGCCACACCAGCCCCAATTAACACATTGAGACTCTGTATTTGATATAATTCTGTTGGCCAGGTACTTGTTTCTTATTGGCTAGCCCTGTCTTAATTATTAACCCATTACTATGTATTTCCACGTGGTCTTACCAGCGAAAGGCGGCTGGCGGTTCTATTCTCTCCAGATTCTCCATCTTGACTCCTTCTTCCTACTTCTGCTTTCCTCCTCATCTCCTAGTCCTGCCTATCTTGCTTTCCTATTGGCCAACAGTGCTTTATTCATTAAACCAGTATGAGAAACATATACAGAATGACATCTCCCATCATCTTCTCTTTTCTGTCTAAAATAAAAAGGGTTTTAACCTTAACATAGCAAAATATATAACACAACAGTTATCAAGAAGCACAGTTAACAATATTTAGTTCATTAACATTTAGCAAGACCAAAAGAAACTATTCTATCATCTATCCTATATTTGTGAATCTAAAGTCCTATATGTAACTTATCTTTAAACCTAACTAAGGAAAACTATAACCATAACTATTTGTCTTCAACTCCATCAAAGACCACAAAAGGTTAATATATAAACTCTAGAAATGACAGAGACATCTTGCCTTGTCAGTCACCTGAAGTTCTTTTGTAATCTTCCATATTCAACCCACAGGCCATAGTGTGTCTGGCAGACTCTTCAGCAAAGCAGGAAATTTAAAACTGTCTTCTTGTATTGGCAGTTTGTCAATCACTTTTCTCTGTGTCCTGCAGACTGTCTGGCAGACTCTTCCATGAAGCAGGAACTCTGTAGCAATGTCCATCTTGAATCACCAGTCACTTTTCTGTGGGTCCTGCATGTCCAGTTTATACAGCATAAAGTCAAACAGTCCAGACAAGAGCAGTATCTTGTCCAAATGGCTAGTCTTGCCATATTGGAAGCAAACTCTATAACGAGTTTCTTTAATGTCCATCTTCCTTTCTGACACAGGTGGTGTTGCCAGGAACATTTATGTCTCACTGTCAAGAAAAACCCTAAACCATTTTAAATGCCATATTCTGTAGGTCTTTGAAAGGTTTGAAGAATTCCTATCTATCTCAAATACATCTCTATATATCTAGAAAACCTAACTCACCTAGCTATTACAAGTTTTTACTATTATAGGTAACTATCTAAAATCTGTACTAAATTATACATTACATTTTTAAATGAGCTATATAAACACAATACCTAAACAAAGGGAGAATATACATATCACAACATTGACCTTAAATTGTATCAATAAATGAAAATCCATTCCAAAACAAAGTATTCATATCTATACCATAATCCCCTTTTTACCTTTAAAAGTATTGCTTGTGATCATTAACCATTTATAACCAACCCCATTTAAATGAAAACAAACATTTATAAACAATATTTGGGAATTTGGGCGTCGTTTTTTTCAAACTACTTCCTGCTGATAGGGAGCGCTGTCATGGGAGATCCTGAGAAGATGCAGAAATCTTGGCTGTAGTCTGCAAGGCTGCTTTGTTCAGCTGTTTTGAATGTAGGATCACCTGGTACTCTGTTTCAGGGGGTTTGGCTTGCTCAAACCACATTAGTCTGGAAAGAATCCACAGCCTTTTATTTTCTGTGGAAACAAAAATAAAAATCCTTTTCCCCAGTAACGTGTCCTTAGACTCAAATTTTGAAGTCAAAGCATTTTTAAAATATATAAATTGAATTAATCCAGCAGTATTTCTTTTATCAGTTGTTTCCTCAGAAGTCAAACAATATAAATACAATATAATGCCATACAGTATACAGATTCTCTCTGAGCTTTTCATTTTTATGGGGCTTTATTATTACTCTCTTTCTTCTATTTTTTCATTTTTTGAGACAGGGTTTCACTGTGTAACTCTTATCTGTCCTGGAATTCACTCTGTCTACCAGGTTTACTTGGAATCACAGAGATCTGCTTGCCTCTGTCTCTCCAGTGCTGGGATTAAAGGAGTGTGCCACCACACCCAGCTTCTCTCTGTCTTTTTAAAACCATTTTATTTTTATGAGTTTGAAGGCTTTTTCCAATTTTTGTTGTTGAATTCTAACTTTAAACCATGGTTTTATTTGATAAGACACAGGGGGTTACTCCATTTTTTTTTATTTGTTGAAGTTTGCTTTGTTGCAAAGAATGTTGTTAATTTTAGAGAAGGTTCCCTGTGGTGCTGAGAAGTAGATATACTCTTTTGTGTTTAGGTGGAATGTTCCATAGATGTCTGTGAAATTTAATTGGGTCATAACATCTGTTAGCTCCTTTATGTTTTTGTTAAGTTTCTGTCTGGTAGTCCTATCTAGTGGTGAAAGTGGGGTGTTGAAATCTCCCACTATAAATGTGTGGGGTTTTATGTGTAATTTGAGTTTTAGTAATGTTTCTTTTATGAATACAGGTACTTTGATAAATTCAATCAGTCCCATAGAGAGAAAGGCATCCATTTTAAGGAATTAATAACTGAGTTCATCATTGTGCAAACACTATAGAACACACACTCATACACAAGCATCCATGATAATATAAGTAAAAATTACTTACTATTTGAAAATTTTTCTTTGTCTATGTTCATTGTAGATAAAACAATCTTATGGAACCATTTCAGTATTCACGCACCATTATTCACCAAAAATTGTCATGTGTTATAAAACTGTATCTAGTACATGACGTACTATGTTGCTGAATTATTGATAATTAAAAGTTATGTTTAGTTAGGCAAAGAGTTCCATTAATGGGGATGTGGAGGACAGGGCTTCAGAGATAAGCTTCCTTACTCAATTCTTGCTCTTTTAAACACATTTATTTCTTAAATTCTTTGTTTTCTGAATATTAACCTTCTGTTAGATTAAAAACTACAAAATATCACATGCTGTAGGTTGTCTCTGTATTCTCTTGTTTGTTTCTTAGCTATGCAGATGTTTTTAAATTTGATTTAATTTCATTTTGTAAAATGTGGGTACAGATAATTTCTTAAAGTGTGTTTGAATGTTGTGTGTGTATGCACACACACACACTCATGTATTTGCATACATATAAGTTCAGGTGCAGGTGCCATGTCACACAGAGGTCAATTTTTAGGAGTCTCTTATTTCTCTATGTGCTCTGGGGATCACACTTGGCTTGTCACATGCAAGCCTATTCAATATGCTGAGAAATAGACTTAGGGAAGTAGTTCCACATATGTCATCAAAGACAAAGAAAATATATATGTTTACATTACAGTTCCTAACAGTATCAGAATTAGCTATGAAGCAGCAGAAATGCATCCAGGGGGAAACTTCCCCCATGTGAATGTACATGACCTTCCAGGTTCTTAATGAAGATGCTACAAAACAAGGTCTGGAGCAGCCACACCATCAGGAAATTGATTATGGCTCTAGCTCACCAAAGAACTGAAACTCAAAGTGTGTTTTTTTGTTTTGTTTTGTTTTGCTTGTTTTGTTTTTGTTTTTAAGCACTAACTGGTAGTCATAAATTACTTGAATTACTTTGTGCTACATAATGGAGTCTCCAAGTGGATCTGAAGGGCGGGATAGGAAGCAGGAATTAGAAGCAACATATTATATAAATTCATCTTAGAGTATGAATACCAGTAATAATTAAAATGACATATACTCCAAACCAAAGCATTTGCATCGAATGATCACTAATCTATGCAAAGATTATGAAAATTTCTTTATAATCAGGCTCCCATGTATTTGCAGCCATGATATGTGTAGATTTGTCATTCCATATAAGCTGATAATCTTCCTGTATAATGAGTGTCTTTTCTCAGACATCAACATAAATTGTGGGAATCTCAAGTAAGTAATGATCCAGATACCATTTGTTACTTCTAAATTTATTCAATGTAATTAAACATTAAACAACAATAAAAAGTCATGTTTAATGAATGTTTAACAATATCTAGACCCATTTTATTTTACATTTTGTGAAAATGTTAAATATTACCAAAACAAAAATTGAGCATCATAAGCTACTACATTAGCCAGGTTTGTTTGCACAGAAAATATAAATTTTTCAAGGAATTGTTTTATGGAAATGTGGACTCTTACAAGTCTGAAATATATTGGACAACTCCAAGGTGGAGGAACGTTTTCTTAATTAGTATTCTTTGGGGGTGTTTAAAGCCATAGTAAGAGTCAGTGGGCGTCAATTCTCCCTTTCCATAATGTAGATCCTGGGGATCTCAAGTGAGCCATCTACAAAGCACCAGCTACTCCCCGATGAGCCAGCTCACCAATCCAGGCTGGAGAAACTTCATCAAAGAGAATTTAGCCAACTACTGAGAAAATTACTTTGCAAAATAATTTTTATTGGTGTTTGCATTCTAATCTGAGACCACCTTTTGTCTAACTCGTTCTTTGGGAACATAATTTACTTTCCTTCTTCCTTTCTCTTTCTTCAGAACCTTATCCTGCATCACCCTCCTCTTCCTCCTTTACCTCTTTCCCTTCCTCACCCTCCTCCCTGTCTCCCTGTTTCTATACATCCTTCCCTCATATCCTTTTCAGGTTTCATTTTTGCTGATTTCCTTTCACATAACTCCAGCTCAAAGATTACAGAACAGCATTTGTGCATTTAAGTAAATGAAATAGCTAAGGGCTGTCCTTGACCTTCCTCTCACTGGAAGAAATTTGGTCCTTGCAGTCTGTCCGACAAGGATCTCCTGGACATAGGTAGTAGTGCTGTAGCTGCCTACTTTTATGTTATGTCTGTCTGTGGTGAGAAATTAAGTATAAATGTGGCTAATATTACACCATCAGAGTGGACTCTTTATGAGACTACACGTAGAGAAGGTATTGAAGTGTTTTAGGACAAATGGAGGCCACGGACTATTGAGCTTCTTTATGATGTAATTTTGAATCTATAAACATTTTGAACTAATATAATGTTATCAGCAGTCATAAATGCTGGGATTTTTCAGACTCAGAGAGTATTGTGTTTATAGAGATGTGTCATAAATTCTTTAGTTAGTGGTCAGGTTACTTTAAATCTTTTAGAAACAGCTCGGTTGGCTCTTCTCAAAGCATAGTGACAATAATAATGGTACTTTAAGTCCAGAAATGTACTTTCTGTCCTGTGTGTAACCCAAGACCATAAAAAAGTAAATTGTGATTCTTTCCAGGCTATAAAGTCAAATTATTTCCTGTAGCCCTGGCCAGTTAGAAACTCTTTCCCTGTGCTGTTTCTGAACAAAAGCCATTGTTGTTTCTAGACCTTGGTTATCTGTTCCTTGTCTCATGCACAAATTCAGAACCCAACATTTTTATACACGGATAATAGTTATTTGGCTGAACTTTGAGTCTGCAAGTTACATGCCCATATCAGAGAATTGAGGTGAAGAATTTGTACAGAGAGTTACTCATTATCCTAGGTTATCAGGCACACCTAGCAGGAGAATGGCACATAGCAATTAGGTTGACTTGCATTTTTCACCAGCTCAATACATCATACAGCTCAGCTCTATGTCTTTGTAAACGTAGATTACTTCTCTGAGAGTAGTTTATCCTAAAACCCATTAGTGAGGTCGGATCCACTCCATTTTGAAGCTTTTTAACAGCTAATAGTGTACAGCTATTTTGGCAGCTAGGAAATGTATCTGTTTTACTAACCATCAACCTGAGCTTGGATCTAAGGCAGATAATAAGGGGAACTCATGGGTCTTGAATGAGAGGTTTAAATGTAAAAAATCCCTCATAACAAACTAGCAATTTCAAGGTGATTCTGTAACTTCTGTCACTTGACATAGGTTATCCCACTAAGATTGTTGTTCTTTTGCTGCAGCTGTTGCCTGTGAAACACAAACACAAGACTCAACGCCCATGTGGAGTTTATTGAGAGAGGGGAGAGAAAGGGGGGTAGCTGGTGGCCAACCAAAAGCAGGAGAGAGAGAGAGAGAGAGAGAGAGAGAGAGAGAGAGAGAGAGAGAGAGAGAGAGAGAGAGAAAGAGAAAAAGGCAAGAGAGAGGCACACTTGCTTTAAAGGGGAAACTTGGGCATGTGTAACTGAGTCGCCTGGCAGCCAGGTAAAGTTTGAGCAGCCAGGTAAAGCCTGACATAGTGATGACATGACCATGAGGGTCCCGCCCATCGTCGGGGGCGGGGTCAGCAGACTGCTGGTTCCCAACAAAGACCGTTAGGGCATTTTCTACACACCCTGAGATTAATTCAAATGTCTGCATTTAGTCAGATCTTGCCAGTAAAATTGGCCTGATCCAAATTTGTGTTTGAGTATCATCTACATCATTAATAACTATTTGCGTAGTTATTCTCTGCAATTTTGCCTGTATACATTTAAAAGAACAATCTTACTCTTTTGGAAGAGGTACACCTAATCATGGGTTTCATCATGCATTTTTCTCTTGGAGACTGTTGAAATTTAATTCCACGTTCAGGCACAGAAGCAAAGACAAATGAGGAAAATGGATACTGACAACAAGAAGCATTGTCTCCTGGAATAGCTGTTTCACTGGAGATTGTAAATGAGCTGACAAGGGAGACTCAGATTGGGCAGTCTTTCTATACTTGGCTTTATTTCAGTTGTCACCTATATCACCAACACAATATTTAATTTTTTTCTGAACAAGGTCATTTTTTAATAGAAAAATACACTATGATTTTACATTTCAATTCATGGTGTAAGCCAGCAATTGGGTAGATCAGACCCTCACTTTACTGTGCAGACATGGCAGTCTTGTGTCTGAAGAGATACTGGTTTGTTTTAGAAAAGGTATTGGAATGCCTAGATCACTTAGTAGAGTTTAATCTGGAAAATTAACATCTGTTGTTTATTTTTGTTCTTCTTTATGTTTCTCTCTACTCACACAGTTTATATTCTATTGCACTTGCTTTAAATGTCTCAATTAATCTAATACATTGACACAGAGAAAATATCTTTGAAAGTTATTTTATTAATAATATACTTCATTGACTACAATGTATCACTATCATCTCTCCGTGCTATGGCATATCAATGTTGCAGTTATTCTTGAAATAGTGTTTCAAATCTACCTTTAAATATAACTAGATTAAAAGATTGGGCATATGGGAGAAAATACTTGGAGAGATGACTGGAATTGGAGGGCTTTTGGGGGGTTTTGTAGAAATCTAGTAATGTGGAAACTCCCAGGAATCTTCAAAATTCATTCTAGAAAAGACTAGTACTGAAGAATATGGAGCAGAAAAGGTCACAGTGGGAATGTGACAACAACCTACTCACAAAACCTTTGACCTACAATTTCTCCTGCTTCCAAGATGTGCTGGGGCATAATATGTAGGATTGACCAATGAATGATGGGTCCAACTTGACTCCCATGTGATGAGAGGGAGCCTACACATGACACTACCAGGATGGGAAGGAACCAGAGTTTGGATATATACAGGACCCAGAATAGAATCAACTATGACTGGGGAAAAAATCAATGAAATTGCTAACAATATTCTGCTCTACTCATAGGTTGAAGCCTAGCATAATTGTTAGCAGAAATGCTAGATCCAGCAACTGATGGTAACAGATGGAGACACCATATCCAAACACTAAGTGGAGCCAGGCAACCCCTGTAGAAGATGAGTGTAGGAAAGGATTGCAGGTCAAGGACACAGAAGAGAACACAGCCCACTGAAGCAACTAAGCAGGGCTCATCCGGAATAGCAGAGACTGAAAATCACTCACCGTGTATGGGCCTGAGTAGTTCTTCTGCATAGATGTTGTAGTTGTGTAGCTGGCTCTTCTTGTGATACTTCTACAATGGGAGTGACTGTATATGTCTCTAACTCCTTTGCCAGTACTTAAGAACCTTTTCCTCATACTGGATTTTCTTGTCCAGAATTCATATGTGGCTTTGTGCCTAGTTAAATGGTAACCTGTTATGTCATGTTCCCCTGAGATACCTGGGAGGCCTTCAGTTTTTTTTTTGTTTGTTTGTTTGTTTTGTTTTTGAAGGCAAATGGCAGAGAAGGGGTGGACCTGGAGGAGAGGGTATGTAGGAACAGGAAGATTAAAAATGGTGGATAGTTGAGAAACTGTGGTTGGGCTATAATGTATGAGAGAAAAATAAAAGAAAAATAAAGATCAATTATGGAAACACAAGAATCCATTCAGAAAACTCATTATTAAATTTCTTTTTTTTTTAGAATTGTTCTTGCTGCAGGAAATTACATATATATATATATATGTAAGTGTTTCATGAAAAACCCTGCATGCCATGTTTGTCCATAGCATATCTTTCAGAGATTATGAATTTGAAATATTTTCAGACCTGGAGCTCTTGGGCATAAGTTGAAATGGTCTGGAAACATAATGTCTTCCCCAAAAGAGATTCCATGTTCAATATTAACGATTTTTAAGCTATTCTGAAGCTCACATTATTGATAATAAAATTCTTTAAGTAAAGTAAGCTGGTTAAAAGTATTTACCATAGTGACTAATGAATACACTATTTTTTTGGTCATTTTAACTTTTTCATTCTTTCATGCTTCATTTTATTTTTCCCTGTTTTATCATTTCCATTTTGTGGAACCAGGGAACCCTGATCAGATCAAACACAGGATGGTTTATATCCTAGGTAAATGTTCTACCTTTGAACCGCTTCATTCTGATAGAGTGGAATCTGTAGATTAAAGGCAAAATTAACCATATTACAGTTACCAAAACTTTTCTACTTTGTGACAGGACAACAATGTGAATATGGCTGTCACTTATGGGATTACACAGTTTAATATATTAATGACAGGTTCTCATTGTCAAATCAGATCTCAGAAATCAAGGAGAGGTGACTAAATTGCATTGACGTGAAAATAGGGCTAAGAATGGTAATTCACTGTAATAGAACTACAAATGGTTAAGCATATACAAATCCACACATTATAAGATATGTAGGCTTAATGATTAATAAATGGGAAAGACCAGATATACACACTCTACAGAATCATTTCAAAGACTCCTAGGCTCATCAACCTCTTAAGGATGGGAGGAGCTACTCGTACAGATGTTTCTCCAAGAAGTAGAAGACGGAGAATTAGAAAAGAAAAACTTGCCAGAGGAGAAATTCTTGCACACTATACACACTGCTTTGTCAGGTGATGTGTGATGTCTCTGATTGGAAAGGATGAAAATAGTATAGAACTTTGTGCTCTTTTCCTCAGCAATCAAAAACAAAGTTAATTGTTAAAGTGTTAATAAAGCTTTCACTGGAATTGCATTGGTGAATTCATGGGTAATTCTCAGCATTGTCATGTTCCTTTATTTTCATTTTTAAATGTGTCTGTGCTTAAATTTTTTGATAATTGTTTTTTATTTAAATTTGATACGAGCTTGTTTTACATGTCAATCCCAGTTCCCGCACCCTCCCATCCTCTGTCCTCTCCTGTTCCCCCCACCAACCCCTATCCCATCCCCTTTCTGATCTCCAGGGAGCAGACTTCCATGCAGAGTTGTCAAAGTCTGTCATACCATTTGAAGTAGTGTCCATGCCCTCGCCCTGTGTGTCTAGGCTGAGGGAGTATCCCACCATGTAAAATGTGCTCCCAAAGTCCATTCATATAGCAGGGATAAACACTGATCCATTACCAGAGGCCCCATAGACCGCCCAGTCTTCCTAACTAACACCCACATTCAGGGAGTCTGGGTCAGTCCTATGCTGGTTTCCAAGCTATCAGATTGGAGTTCATGAGCTCCCCCTTGTTCAAATTAACAGTTTCTGAAGCCTAGTCTTGACCCTTTTGCTCATCTCTCCTTCCTGTATGCAACAGGATTCCAGGAGTTTGATTCAGTGTTTAGCTGTGAGTGTCTGATTCTGCTTTCATTAGCTACTGGATGAAGACTCTATGATGGCATATAAGGTCGTCATCAATCTCATTATTGGGGAAGGACATTTAAGGTAGCCTCTTCACTATTGCTTAGATTGTTAGTTGGGGTTATTCTTGTAGATCTCTGGACATTTCCCTAGTGTCAGATTTCTCTTAAAACCTATAATGGCTCTCTCTATTATGGTATATCTTTTCTTGCTCTCCTCTATTCTTTCCCTGACTCAATCTTCCTGCAGCAAAGTTTTAAATAAATATTTTAACAGCTTAATCTACATATTTTCTCATACACTGATAGTGGGAGACTTCAATGCCCTGCTCTTGACAAAAGAATAGTCATTCAGACAAAAATGAAACAGAGAAATGATGGAGATAAGGTTTGAAATTGAATGGTTCCAAATGATATTTATAGAATATTTCACACAACACAAAAGAATATACTTTCTCACTGCCTCATGATATTTTATCCAAAATTAGCCACATACCCAGACATAAGGCAAGTATCAATAGATACAAGAAAATTGAAATATTATCATGTAACCTATCTGATCAACACAGATGAAAGCTGGATATTAACAACAACCTTACAAACTAATGAAAACTGAAGAACTCAATACTAAGTGAAAAACGCATCAAATTGAAATTAAAGATTTTCTAGAACTAAGTAAAAACAAATACACAACATACCAAAATTATGGAAAAAAAATGAAAGCTGTTCCAACTGTTGCAAGAGGAAGTTTATATAGCATTAATTACCTACATCTGTTTTTTTAAGAGAGTGTTATTTCATACTAGCAACTTAATAGCACACCTGAACGCTATAGAAAAAAGTAGGAAATCATGCACAGAAGGTGTAGATGTCAAAAAATAATCAAACTTAGAGCTAACAATTAAATACAAACAAAACTATAAAGGAATAATATTATAAATAATTGGTTCTTTGTGAAAATAAAACAATTGTCAAACCCTTAGTCAAATTAGCTAAAACACAAATGGAAAAGATCCTCATTGACACAATTAGAGTACAAAATGGGGAGCTAATTACAGATACTGAGGAAATCCAATGAATCACAAGGTCATATTTCAAAAGTCTGTACTCCACCAAATATGAATACCTATGGGAAATAAACAATATTATTGCTATGTTCCACTTACTAAACTTAAATCAACATTAGACAGGCAATTTAAAAAGATCTATATCCAATGGTGAAATAGAAGCTGTAATTATAAATTTGCCAATCAAAATAAGAATCTCAGGAATAGATATCTTTACCATCAATTCTAACAGATTTTCAAAATTATTTCACAAGATATGGGAAGAAGGAATATTCATGTTACAAAGTTAGTTAACCTGAAACCCAAACCACACAAAGATACAATGAGGAAATAGAATTACTGGTTAGTTTCCTTTATGAACATGTAAAGTTATTCAAGAATACTGTAAACCAAATGAAGAACACATCAAAACTATCATCAGCATGATTGAGTAGGCTTATCCCAGAGATACAGGTTGACGGTTCATGACACATTTGACAGTAAATGTAATTCACCATATAAACAAACCGAAAGACAATATCCACATGATTATCTCATCAAATGCAGAGGAGGCTTTAGAAAAAAATCCAAAACCCTTCACAATAAAAATTCTCTAGAGTTTAGGGATAAAAGGGATATATCTAAACACAATGAAAAGTAGTATATAGCAAGTCCGCAGAGGATATCAGTTGAAATGGGGAGAAGATCAAAGCAATTTTACTAAAATCAATAAGAAGACAAGGCTGTATATTTTCTTCCTATGCATTCACTATAATACTTAAAGTCTTATCTAGGGCAATAAGACAACTGAAGGAGAAAAATACAAATTGAATGCTAAGAAATCAAAGTTTCCTTATTCACAATTGATATAGTAGTATACATAAGTGACCCTAAGAATTACAGTGGGAAACTTCTAAAGCTGATAAAAACTTTCCTCAAAGTAGCTAATTAAAAATTAACTCACATAAACCAATAGTCCTCCCTATATAAATAACAGTTATCTGAGAAAGAAATCAAGGAAACACTAAATTTCATAATAGCTTCAAACAATATAGAATATCTGTGGGTAAATCTAACAAAGCAAATCAAAGACATGAATGATAAAAACTTTGAGACAGAAGAAAAAATTGAAGAAGATATCAGAAGTTTGAAAGGTACCACACTCCATATCAATGGCAGTATCATAGAAAACATGGATATCCTACTAAAATGTATCAGCAGCTTAAATGCAATAAGTATCAGAATCAAAATAGAGTTCTTCACAAATCTTGAAATGACAATTCTCAGCTTCAAATTGACACACAAAAAAACAAAGGACAGGTAAAGCAATCAAAACCACCAGAATAACTTTGGGAATTATCACTATCCTACACCAGAATAACTTTGGGAATTATCACTATCCTATTTTTAAAGTAGTATTACAAAGCTATAGGAAGAAAAACACCACAGTGCAGGCACAAAAACAGGCATATGGGATTGAACTGAAGAACTAGACATCAGTTCAGATCCATATGAACATCTGATTTTTGATAAATAAGCCAGGGATACACACTAGAAAAAAAGGAAAACATCCTCAACAAATGGTGGCTCTCAAACTGCATGTCTACATTTAGAAGAATGTAAATATATCCACACTTTTCAACCTGCATAACACTCAAATTCAAATGAAAACAAACATAAACCCCGATACACTGAACATGATGAAAGGGAAAGTCATGAACAGATCTGAAGATTTTCTGAAAAGACCGCTGTAAGCACAGGCATTACGATTAACTGTTAATAAATGGGACATCATGAAACTGAAAAGCTTCTGTAAGGCAAACTGCAGTATCTTTAAGAAAAAGTAGTAGCCTACAGAAAGTGAAAAGATTTTTAACAAATCCACATCCCATAGAGGACTAATATCTGAAATAAGAAAAGAACTCAAGAAACTAGATAACGTAAACAAATAATCCAGATTATATGCAGAACACAGATCTAAGCACAATTAACAAAGGAGGAACCTCAAACGCTAAGAAATACTTAAAGATATGTTTAAACATCCTTGCTGTCAGGGAACTGCATATGGAATGCACTTGGATATTTGATCGTATACCTGTCAGAATGCTTAAGATCAAAAGAACTCATGCTGAGTAGGATGTAGGCTAAGAGGAACAATCTCACATTGTCAGTTGGAGTGCAAAAACCTACAGCCAGTATGGAAATCAGTTTGGCAGTTCCTCAGAAAGATGTGACTTGTTCTACCTCAATATCCTGCTATAGCACTGTACATAAAGTATAAGCCTATACATAAAGGATGCTTCATCCTATCTCAAATATATTTGCTCAAATATGTTCATTGCTGCTCTATTCATAATGACAGGAATCTATTAATAACATAGATGTCCCTTAACTGAAGAATGGATAAAGAAAATCTGGTACACTTAGACAGTAGAATATTACTCCGACATTAAAAAAACTGATGTGAAATTTTCAGACAAAACAATGGAACTAAAAAAAAAAATTCTGAGTGAGGAATGCCAAACACAAAGATAAATATAGGTATGCATTTGCTATCAATTCAATGATGATCAAGTGATAATCCTTAGAACCACAGAGGGTAAGTATAGAGGTATAGAGTAAGGGACTAGGATTAACAGATAGATGTCCTTTGGAAAGGGAAATAAAAATAACAGATATGAGTAGAATTGGAAGCTGGAATAGAAGGATAAAATGTTTTGGAAGAAATACAGAGAGAGAGAAAAGAGAGGGGGGAGAGAGAGAGCTAAAATTAATAACATATATATATATATGCATGCCAAATAATTGGAGAAATATAGTCCCAATTGGTCATCTCTTGTCACCAAATAATGTTTCTGGTACAAGGACTGGGTTACCCCTAATTGAGATGTTGGCCAAAGGGCCTCATGAGAATCCCCTATCAATCTGGGTTATTGCCAATACTATAGTTTTTCTCAGGAAACTTACAAGGCCCCATTGCTGAAAAGAACACCTACATTGAACATAGATATATCAAGTTGGTGCCTATATAAAATCTTCACCCCTGTGTTTCAAGATTGTAGGTACAGGAAGGTATTCTACACACTATCAAAGGAGAAATGTAAACAGCAAGCCACCCTCAAAATCTTCATCTACAATGGTGCCCTTACTGAAAGATATGCTAGGTCTATTATGGCATAGAGCTTGTTGTAGTAATCTATCAATAACTGATTATACCTAAGGCCCACACCATGAAATGGAACCCATATTCAACATTGCTTGTGCAATCAAAAACCAGAAATTAGATAGCCCAGGACCTAGGGCTTCCGTTTTAGTGTTTTTATGATATTTCTGAGTGTGAAAATGAGTGGGTCTCTGATTCTTGTGCCTTCTTTTGGGCTCTTTTCCTTCTGTTGTTTTGTCTTGTCTAATTTGGGCATAATGATATTTGGTTTATCTGTATCTATATATAAACTATACAACATGTTATATATTATATAATATAAATATATCATATTTTATATGTAATATATAATATATTACATATGCATATACAAAATACATGGGTGAATTAATAAGAACCTAGCTTTCAACTTTTTTATATGAAATCAATGAAGTCATTAAGTTGGCTAGAATTGGCTTAAATTATGTAAAAAGACAAAAAGCTTTGTTTTTCTTCCTTAGATTTCATCTGTCCCATTCTGAGGGAAAGATAAAAAAAATACAAGGAAAGGACTTAGGATGTTAGGGGAATGCACTACTCAGCCCCTTCTTTCCCTTGTGTTTGAGACCAGGGGATCTTCAGAATCCAGAGTGAGAACTATCTGAGGCCGACTATTAGGAGAGTGTTTCTCTTAAACACTTCTGAAAGGTACCCCATAGGTCTTTTCCTCTCTGACAATTACCTCTTCTCTTGTGGGTAATTTCCTGATTATCTCTTTACTGTTCCTTGTTTCTGGTACCCGAATGTCACAGACTGAGTGGCTTTGCCAAGTGGGGCTTATCAAGTGGATTGACTTGGTAAATACAAGTTCTCAGTGCTGTGCATTCCCATGGTCTCTTGTATCCAGTAGCTCTCAGCATGAACGATAATTAATACCAACTGGGAGAGAGGAAACCAGTTTTCTTGATTATAATGACACAAGCATATCAAACATATCTGGACAGGCCTCCTTTTCAGGAGTAGTTGATCAAGACATAATAGATACCTGTTTTTGTTTGTTTGTTTGTTTTGTTTTGTTTTTTGTTAGTGTGTGTGAGTATGTTATCTTGTTTTGTTTGCTTGTTTGGTCTTTTTCTCTTTTATGTGTGGTTATATTTTGTTTTCTTGGTTGGGGGGGTTGTTTTACTTTTTTGCTTTTTTTTTTCTTTTTTGAGGAAGAACTTAAAATTGAGTGATAGGTAGTAGGAGAGGATCTAGACTTGGAAGAAGGAAAGAATATGATAAAACTATATATAACTTTGAAAATGATATAGTATTATTTTAAAAAATATATATAGAACCCCTGTTAAATGAATAATATTGTTATGAAATAACACATCTTAAGCTGTATATGCTAATGTTATACTTAGTATAGGAATCTCTGAGGTTTGGTTTAGAATATTGCTTAGTATCTTCATGTTTATATCCCTGGTCAATTATTAGCAGCAAGGAATTAATTTTAACATTTATTTATATTTATTTATTATGGGTATTCACATATATGTTTGTATAGTTGCACTTCTGCATATATGTGCATGTTGGCTAGAGGTCAGTACCAAGGTATTTTCTCAATTATTCTCCAGTTTATTTCTTGAGACATGGATGCAATCTGAACCTAGAGCTAACTGATTTGGCCAGTCTAACTTGCTAGTCCACCCCAAGGCTTATTTTCCCTGCCTCTGTGTTCCAAATGCTGGATGGAAATGCTTTTTCCTCCTCCTCCTTCCTCTTTACATGTATGTAATGAATTGAATTCAGAGGTCTATATGCTTCTCTTTCTGTTTTCACAAGTAATGCAAGTTATCTTATGCAGAAAGGAAAGACTTTTGATTATAAGGTTGTTTTTTTAATGGCTAATGATTTTTTTCTTGTTTAAGTTCATGGCAACCAGTCATCATATGTATTTTAGCAAAATAAAATTAGGCTGACAATCCACAAAACATATTTTGTATACATTAAATGTTACATAAAAGAGTTTTCTTTTCTGGAAATGACTACTTTCACTTGTGCGAGAGCCAAGCAGTGTCAGTGACCGTGAAGGCTCTTCCCATACAGTTTTTCCGCACTTACCTGATTAAGCATCCCTTGGTCTGCATGCAAGACATTGTGACATAGGAAGAAATCTTGAGTACTAGAATTTTCTACTTCAAAAACTACACATTTTTCTCTAAAGATTTGTTTGTATACCCATTATACTTAGCTGGGCGCTGTTTTGTTTTAGAGTATAGAATTGCTTTATTTTTTTTTTTTATTTTATTTTGTTTTATTTTTTTGCAATCCATGGCTCGCTGAAGTTTAATATATATTGTTAACAGAATGCTAAAATGAAAGTTTTAAAACATTACATGCATTTAAATCTGTCTTCATTACTTAGTTATATAGTCATCTTTAGGTTAAATTTTGTTGGATAGTTTTATTTTTAATTATCTTATGCAAACTGATGAGTAATTTGCTTTATTGTATAACATTTTTTTTTCTGAATAAAATTAAAGTTTCAGAGGGAATTATTCATACATGTAGCATTTAAATTAAAAGAGTAGCTCTGACCTCAACCGCCTGTCCTCTACTGGAGTTCTGGCCCCCTCCCAGAGATCCACCTATCCCCTTGGGGCCACCCTGAGTCCCTGCAGGCTAGATCCTTGACCTCCATCACCCAGCCTCTGCTAAAGAGGCCTCAGCTGGAGAGTGGCAGGCCCCAGCTAGATCCCACTATTGGTATGGAAGCATCCTGACTCTCAGCCTAGTCTTTGACCCCCATTGTCTTTGACCCCCTTTGTCTTTGACCCCCATTGCCAGGCCTCTGCTAGAGTTGAGTCTGGGACCAATTCCGGTGGAATCCCCACCACACCATTCCCTGGGAACTCCCTGGATTGGACCCAGATCTCGCTCCCTCCGTGTCCTGTCCCCATCGAGAGCACTCCTGGTGCTCTGATACACACCCATCCACCTCCACCAACAGCCTGCCCTCTCCCCACCCCGTGCCCTACCCTGCCCGCTGTCCCATTGCTCTGGTTGAGCACTGGGACAGAGGGTGGAGCCAACAATCCTACCATCCTTTGGGAAACTTCCTGGACATGTTCTGAGCACACTAGAACTGCCTGTACAAGTGGGACCAGCTGGAACCCTCACCTGCTTGGTCTTTGTCCCCCACCGCTGGTCCTCTACTGGAGGCCGCACCCCTCCCAGAGATCTGCCTATCCTCTTGGGGCCATCCTGAGCCACTGTATGCTGAGTACTTGACCCCCATCACCAGGCTTCTGATAAAGAGGCCTCAGCTGGAGAGTGCCAAGCCCAGGCTAGATCCACCTATAGGCACACAGAACTCCTGAGTCCCGGCCTTCAGGATCTTTGACTGCATTGCTGGTCTTCTGCTGGAGCCTGATCTTTGACACTTATTGCCAGGCCCCTGCCTGAGGAGAGACCTCCTAAAGAGCTTGGACCACCCAGAGATATAGACATGGAACCTCTGACCCACCTAAGCCCACCTGGGGAGTACCAGAGAGAGAGAGAAAGAGAGAGAGAAAGAGAGAGAGAGAGACCCCACCTACACCTACTGGAAGAAGCAATGGGAAGACAGCAATACAAGAAAACACCTAACATTAGAAAGATAAGCATAACATCACCAGAATCTAGGGAATCTACACCAATTAGACATGAACACCCCAAAGCAGATGAAGCAGAAGAGAACGACTTAAAAATTATCATCATAAAAATGACAGAGGCCCTCAAAGACGATGTGAGAAAATCCCCTCCTAAAGAAATGGAAGAAAAAACAAACAAAAAATTGGAAGAAATGAATAAATTTCTTAAAGAAAGTACAGAAAGCCAAGAAAAAAAAAAAAAAAACAATTAAATGGATGAAGGAAATGGTTCAAGACTTGAAAACTGAAATAGAGACATTAAAGAAAACACAAACTGAAGGAATGCTGAAAATAGATAAACTGGGCAAACGATCAGGAACTACAGATACGAGCATAACCAACAGAATTCAAGAGATGGAAGAGAGAATCTCAGGCGAGGAAGATAAACTAGAGAAAATAGATTCATCAACCAAAAAATTGTAAATCCAACAAATCCTTAACACTAAACATCCAGGAAATGTGGGGCACCATGAAAAGGCCAAAACCTAAGAATAATAGGTATAGAAAAAGCCCAGATCAAAGGTACAGAAAACATATTCAATAAAATCATTGAGGAAAACTTTCCCAATCTGAAGAAGGACATGACCATGAAAGTACAGGAAGCATATCGAACACCAAATAGACTGGAGCAAAGAAAAAAGACCCCTCAACACATAATAATCAAAACAGCTCACATACAGAATAAAAAAGAATATTAAGAGCAGCAAAGGAAAAAGGACAGGTAACAAATAAAGGCAGACCTATCAAAATTACACCTGACTTCTCCATGGAAACTCTCAAGGCCAGAAGGTCCTGGATAAATGTTCTACAAGTACTAAGAGTCCACAGATGCCAGCCCAGGCTACTATACCCAGCAACACTCTCAATCATTTATGATGGAGAAAACAAGACATTTAATGAAAAAGCCAGATTTTCACAATACGTATCTACAAATCAAGCCCTACATGAAGTTCTGGAAGGAAAACTCCAACCCAAGGAACTTAACTACGCTCACAAAGAAATAGGCAATAGATAATCCCACTTCACCAGAACCCAAGGGTAAAGCAGAACAAATACGTTCACAATACCACTGCCAGCTACAAATCTAAAACAAACAAGATTTAACAATCAATGGTCCTTACTCACCCTCAACATTAATGGTTTAAGCTCACCTATAAAAAGACACAGGCTAACAGAATGGATATAAAGACAGAATACAAGACACACATCTAAGCTACAAAGATAGGCATTACCTCAGGGTAAAGGGCTGGGAAAAGATCTTCCAATCAAATGGACCCAAGAAGCAAGCAAGTGTGGCTAGCCTAATAGCTAACACATTAGACTTGAAACCAAAAATTAATCAAAAGAGATGAAGATGGTCATTTCCTATTCATCACAGGAGAAATCTATCAGCACAAAGTCTCAATTCTAAACATCTATGCTCCAAATACAAAGGCATCCACATTCATAAAGAAATGCTACTAAAACTCAAAGCTCACATTAACCTCACACACTTACCACTAGTCAGGACCTCCAGTCAGAAATTTAACAAAGAAAAGAACTAACAGAAGTTATGTCTCAATTGGGGTTAACAGACCTCTATAAAACATTCCATCCAAACACAAAAGAATATAACTTCTTCTCTGCTCCACATGGAACAGTCTCTAAAATCGAACACATACTAGGCTACATAACAAACTTCAACAGATACAAAAGAATTGGAATAGTCCCCTGTGTCTATCAGACCACCATGCTTTAAAATTGGAATTCAACAACACAAATCACAGAAACCCTATAAACTCATGGAAACTGAACAATGTGCAATTGCACCATAACTGGATAAAAAAAAATAATAAAGAAAGAAATTAAGGACTTCCTAAAATTCAACGAGAATGAGGACACAACATACCTGAACTTATGGGGTCCTTGAAAGCAGTGTTACGAGGGAAGTTCATTGTACTAAGTGCCCATATGAAGAAAACAGAGGATAGTCACATTAGAGAATTAACAGCGCAACTGAAAGCCTTAGAACAAAAAGAAGCAAACTCAGCCCGGAGGAGAAGACACCAGGAAATAATCAACTTGAGGGCTGAAATCAATAAAATAGAAACCAGGGAAACAATACAAAAAATCAATGCAACAAAGAGTTACTTTTTCAAGAAAATCGACAAGGTAGACAAACCTGTATCCAAATTAACGAAAAAGCAGAGAGAGAACATGTAAATTAACAAAATCAGAAATGAAAAGGGGAACATAACAACGGACACAGATGAAATCCAGACAATTTTCAGGTCATAATTTGAAAACCTGTATTTCACAAAATTTGAAAATTCAAAAGAAAGGGACAAATTTCTGGGTAACTATCACTTACCAAAATTAAATCAAGAACAGACAAACAACTTAAATACACCTATAACCCCTAATGAAATAGAAGCAGTCATCGAAAGCCTTGCAACCAAAAAAAGCCCAGGGCCAGATGGCTTCAGTGAAGAATATTGGCAAACTGAATCCAAGAATCATCCACCATGACCAAGAAGGCTTCATTCTTGTGTTGCAGGGATGGTTTAATATACGAAAATCTATCAATGTGGTCCAACATATAAACAAACTAAAAAAGAAAAACCACTTGATCATCTCCCTAGATGATGAAAAATTCTTTCATAAAATACACTTTCATGATAAAGGTCTTGGAGAGATCAGGTTATTAGTAACATACCTAAATATAATAAGTGCAATATACAGTAAACCAACAGCCAACATCAAACTGAATGGAGAGAAGCTTAAGGTGATTCCTTTAAAATCAGGAACAAGACAAGGCTGCCCTCTCCATATCTCTTCAATATTGTACTTGAAGATCTAGCTAAAGCTATAAGACAACAAAAGGAGATCAAGGGGATCCAAATTGAAAAGGAAGAAGTAAAACTTTCTCTATTTGCAGATGATATGATATTTTACATAAGTGATCTAAGAACCTCTACCAGGAAACTCCTACAGCTGATAAACACCTTCATCAAACTAGCAGGATACAAGATAAATGCAAAAAAAATCAGTAGCCCTACTTTATTTAGACGACAAATGGGCTGAGAAAGAAATGAGAGAAACATCACCCTTTACAATAGCCACAAGCAACAAAAAATATATTGGGGTAACACCAAACAAGTGAAAGACCTATGTAGTAAGAATTTTGTGTCTTTAAGGGAAAAAATTAAAGAAGATACCAGAAAATGGAAAGTTCTCCCATGCTCTTGGATAGGTAGGATGAACATAGTAAACATGGCAATCTTGCCAAAAGCAATCTAAGATTCAATGCTATCCCCATTAAAATTCCAGCACAATTCTTCACTGACCTTGAAAGGATAATAATCAAACTTATATAGAAAAACAAAAGACCCAGGATAGCCAAAACAACCCTGTACAACAAAAGAACTTCAGGAGGCATCACTATCCCTGACTTTAACCTCTACTACAGAGCTATAGTCCTGAAAAAAGCCTGGTATTGGCACAAAAATAGACAAGTAGACCAATGAAATCAAATAAAAAATTCTGATATTAACCCACACACCTATAAACACCTGATTTTTGTCAAAAGACCTAAAAGTATACAATGGGGGATGAAAGCATCTTCAACAAATTGTGCTGACACAATTGGATGATGGTGTGTAGAAGACTGCAGATAGACCCATGTCTGTCCCCATGCACAAAACTCAAGTCCAAATGGATCAAAGACCTCAACATAAATCCAGCCACACTGAACCTCTTAGAAGAGAAAGTGGGAGGTACCCTTGAACAAATTGGTATAAGGAGACTGCTTTCTGAACATAACTCCAATAGCACAGACACTGAGACAGACAATTAATAAATGGGACCTCCTCAAACTTAGAAGATTCTGTAAGGCAAAGGACACAGTTGACTACAGCAAACCGCAGCCCACCGACTAGGAAAATATTCACCAATCCTACCTCTGACAAAGGGCTGAACTCCAAACTATACAAAGAACTCAAGAAACTAATCAACAAAACACCAAATAACCCTATTAAAAATAGGGCACAGAACTGAAGAGAAAATTCTCAATAGAGGAAATCAAAAAGGCTTAAAGACACTTGAGAAAGTGCTCAACATCTTTAGCTGTCAGGGAAATTCAAGTCAAAACAACTCTGGGACACAATCTTACTCCTGCCAGAATGGCTAAAATTAGAAACTCCAATGACAGTCTATGCTGGAGAGGATGTGGAGAAAGGGGAACACTCCCCCATTGCTGGTGGTGTGCAAACTTGTACAGCCATTTTAGAGATTAGTTTAGAGGCAGTTCCTCAGGAAAATAGGTATCAGAATACCACAGGACCCAGCAATCCCCCTCTTAGGCATATACCCAAGTGATCCACATCCATGCAATAAAGACATGTGCTCAACCGTGTTCATAGCAGCATTATTTGTAATAGCAAGAACCTGAAAGCAACTTAGATGCCCCTCAACTGAAGAATGGATAAAGAAGATATGGCACATCTACACCATGGAATACTACTCTGCAGAAAAAAAAAATGGAATCTTGCAATTCGCAGTAAAGTGGATGGCACTTGAAGAAACCATCCCGAATGAGGTAACCCAGTTATAAAAAAAAAAGATGTACATGGTATGTACTTGCTCATGCATGGATTTTAGACCTAGAGCAAAGATCTCCAGCCTATAATTCACACCACCACCAGAGGAACTAGGGTACAAGGTGGACTCTAAAAGATTCATACAAGGTCCCTCACAGAAGGGACAAGTTCTCAAGACCGTATGGGGAGTGAGGGGGGCAGTGAGTGGAGAAAGAACTAGGAGAAAGGGAAGGGGAGGAGAGGAAAGCAGTGGGACTAGGAAGATTGAGTCAGGGGAGGAATAGAAGACAGAGAGACAGAGAGAGAGAGAGAGAGAGAGAGAGAGAGAGAGAGAGAGGTAATATGAGGGAGCCATTATAGGTTTGAAAAGAAAACTGAACCTAAAGAAATGTCCAGAGACCTCCAAGACTGCCGCCAACTAACAATTTGAGCAACTGTGGAGAGGCTACCATAAATGCCCTTCCCTGATAATGAGATAAACAACTAACTTATCTACCATCATGGAGCCCTCATCTAGTACCTCTTGGAAACAGAAGCAAATACCTGCAACTAAACACTGAGCCAAACTAGAATCCAGAGGCAGACAGGGAGAACAAGACCAGGCTGCAGAAACACATAGAGACAGCTGATCTGAACAAGGAACTAACGGCCCCCAGACTGATAGCTGGGAATCCAGGATGGGACTGACTCAGAACCCCCCCCCCCGAACATGGTTCTCAGCTAGAAGTCCTGACTAGTGTACTGGACCTCAGACAGTGGAACCAGTAGTATTCCTGGTGCACAAAAGGACCTTGTGGGCACATCCCCCATGGAGGGACTCGCTTAACATAGAGACAGGAGAAAAGTCCTAGTCCTTACTTCAAATGACTTGACAGATTTAGATGAGCCCTCCTGGATGGCATCACCCTACATGTGGAGTGATGGGAGGATGGGAGGGGAGGGTTGTTGGGGTGCATGTGAGGGGGGTAGAGAGGGAAAAATTGAGGGAGGGAGGAAGGAAGGGAGAGAGGGAGGGCGGGATGGAGGGGGGAGAGGGAACTGGGATCAATATGTAAAATAAAATAATAAAACCATAAGAAAATTACAAAGATAAGCAGATGAAAGGCAATATTTAATTGCTCTTTTTGAAGTTCTCCCTCTCAAAAACTGAGATTGCAAAGAAATGGTACAATTGAGGAAGAACCTGAGGAAAGATGTTAATACCACAGCTACCCATCCTGTAAGAAGCCAAGTGAAGAGCATTGAGATATTCTTCATCACACTAAATGACTGGAAGTTGTTCATACTTTTTGTTTTATCATAGGTTGAGATGAACATTTTAATGTCTTTTTTTCCCTCATGAGTTGTTGCTTATAGCTGGCCATCTATAATGTTTTCTCCAGCATTACTTTGGTTGCTAGTGCTATGTTCTGTGTTGAGATCCATTCTCCATTTAACGAATCACTCTTTATGTCTTTATAGACCACAAACTTCATAGTGCCACAGCACATGGATTTCAGAAGTACCTGTGAGGAGGTAAGTCAAAAGATTTTCTGCTTGTTATAATTTGTAACCAGAAAACATCTTGCCAGACTCTATGAACATGAAACACCACTTTTCTTAGAGAATGAGTAAAGGACTCATCACCACCAATGTACTTTTTATTCCTTAAATGTAGAAAGCTACGGTTGTACCTGGGAGGCTGTGAACCATTCTTTTTGTACATTTAATCCCAGCACTTGTGTGGCAGAGGCAGGAAGATCTCTGTGAGTTCCATGTCAGCCTGGTCTAAATCTTGAGCTTCACGATAGTTACACAGAAAAATCAAAACTAAATACAAAAACAAAAGAAATAAAGAGAGTGGGGAAGGAAGGAAATGAGAAAAAGGAAGGAAGGAAGAGAGAAAGAAATATAGAAAGAAAAAAGGAAGGAAGGAAGGAAGGAAAGAAGGAAGGAAGGAAGGAAGACAAAGTCATTTGGGAAACCTTGGGTCTCAGGAAACAGAACTATAATGGGCTGCTCTTCTCCATAAGACATGCATTGCACAAAGAGACAGAAGGAAGGTATTGAACTATTTTGTGTAAATGAGCCACATTTTAAAATCTACTCATCTTTTGAGATACACGGGTTTTTTTCAGTTTCTGATTATTAAGAATAGAGTAGCAATGAACATATTTTATGGAATATCTCTGAGGTAGAATGAAGAATCATTTGGGTATATGCGTAAGAGTTGTATAGCTAGATCTTGAGGCAGAATAATCCAAAATTTTCTGACAAAGCACCATGTTGTTTCCATATGTCTGTACAACTTTGAACTTCCACCTGCAATAGATAAGTGTTCTCTTATTCCACATCCTCACCAGTGTGAAGTTTCAATTGTGTTATTGTTGTAGATATTTTGGCAGGTATAACACAGAATATCACTGAAATTTTTATTTACCTTCATACAATGAGTAAAGGGTGTTGAACATTTAAATGTTTCACAGGCATTTGATTTCTCCTATAGAAAAGTATCTATTTCGATCTGTACCCTAGTTATAAACTGCATTATTAATGTGTTAATATCTAGATTCATGTGTTCTTTGTATAGCTTGGGTACTAATACTGTATCAAATGAACAGGTGGTAAAAATTCTTTTCTCAGTCTGTAGGGTAGAGCTTTGTCACAATAGTGTCCTTTACAGAAGCTTTTCATAATGTCCCATTTTTCTCTTTGATAGCTATTCAATTTTACCCAGCAACCATAGTTCCCATTCCCACCCCTCCCTTTACTCTCCTCTACTTGCCCCCAATCCACCCCGTACCCACTCCTCCTGAAGGATAACAAAGCCTCTCCCTCTCTCTAGAGAACCATATCCCCATGGTCTCTTTTTACTTTCCCAGCTTCTTAGGTCATTTCAGATTATATACTCAATATGAATATTCAGAGCTGTGATCCATAAATTAAATACAGCATCTGCCAATTTTCTTTGGGGTTATATGTTACTTCATTCAGTATAATACTATTAGTTCCATCAATTTAGCTGTAAAATTCATTATTTTATTTTTCTTTACATTTGAGTAGTATTTTACATTGCATGCAAAGTGCATGTTCATTAGAATTCATCAGTTGGAAAGCATTTTGGTTGTTTCCATTTTTTCTCTACTATGAATAAAAAGGGAATAGACATAGCCATGGAATTATCTCTGAGACACAATATTAACTTTAGTATATATCCACACTTGTATTGCTAGATAATATGGTAGATCTAGTTTTATCTTTTTAAAGCATTTCCACATTGATTAGCATAGTAGCTTAACCTTGGAGTGGAGCAATAATTAGTCTTATGCAGCTTTAAAATTGTGACCAGAACAATGATTAACTTAGCAAGCTATCACTAAAGGTTTAATAGACTGCTTACTTTGTAGATAATCATCATCTGCCTAATTGGTTGAAAAGTTTGCTTAATAGAAGAAAATCCATGCCTTATACATAGTCAGTTACTCATGGCTGGAGTGTTTATGGGTGCTAAGAGTCCGTTGAAACAATTTTCTTAAACTGATGTAGTTTTTAACTATATTCTAATCTAAATACTTCACATACTCACAAATACATGCACCTTTCACTCATCATCAAAAAAGGAAGGAAAGGAAAAGTGAAGAGAGGGAGGAAGGGAGAGAGAGAGAGAGAGAGAGAGAGAGAGAGAGAGAGAGATTGATTTATGTATGCCACATATGGGCACACGTGTGCAGGAGCACACACATACACACTCACACATACACACACACTATATATATATATATATATATATATATATATATATATATATACATCAGGTATAAATATAGAGTAACTCTAAGTGATATTTGGATATTTGTATAGTCACCTGGAACCTATGAGCTTCTTAAATTTAAGGTTCTCATGGAATCACAAAATAATGGCAAAGACAATGCCCTGACTGGGTATCTTTCACCTCCAAGTTAAACACACAGTGTCAGGATTGGCCTACAAATAATTAAGTTTTTAGCCAAATGGTCCCATGAAAAAAACCTAACAACTTGGGCTATTGCCAAACCTATTAGTTGTTCTTCACTAACTGAGGTTAAAGTCCTTTTGCTAAATAGAATACTTATATATCTTATTGGACACAGAAAAATGAAGCTGAGCTGGTACTTAACTAGAGTCTTCATCCTACTGATGAGTATTCGTTGAACTAGAAGGTAATATATATGCACACTACCAGAGGAGAAAACTAACCAGCAACCCACCTACAAACCTTTCACGAATACAATGTTGACCTGCCTGCAAGAAAAAATGCTACAAATGCCATGGGTATAACTAGCCATTCTCCAATTGGGTTTAAAGACCACTCTACATGAGAAAATTCATGCCTAACACTGCTTGGGTTGTCAAGAACCTGAGCTAGATGGCTCATGGTCCTAGGCAAAACCAAAATTTGCTCTTCTGCAGAAGGAGCATAGCAATAAAAATGACTCTTAAATGATATTCTACTATACATGTATATCAATGACTCATTCAGCCATTGCCAGAGGAAGTTTCTCTAGACCCACAACTAGACAATGTACAGAGAGTAAGAGTTTAAAACACTGAATTCTGATTGGATTTCTTCATCAAGTTTCTCTTCATTAGGTCAGGGAGTGATGTGGAAAGATTATAAGAGTAAGAGCAGAAAGATAACTTCAAGAGAAGAGTGACTTCCAGACAAAGGGAACTAATGAACATATGACTTCACAAAAAATTTGTCAGTTTGTACAGGTCCTACACAGAATTTTCTAATGGTGTCCTAGAGCAGACATGGACATGATCTCCAATTAATAAGAAGATGTCTCCAATTTATAACTGTTTAGAAAAGAAAATTTCACTTTCTCTAATGAAGTCTCATTGGGAATACAAACACCCTTTGGTGTTGCCTTTATACCCAACAATAATTGTTGCACAATACAAATTCAATGTCACTTTTGTAGATATACTGGTTTTCTTTCTCCTTTTTAAATAACATACTTCTTTGTTTGGGCTTTAACATTTTTATTGATACTTGGTTTATTATGGTTTCTGATTCTGTATTTTTATGTGTTTTGTGTGCGTGTTTGTATGTATGTATGTCTATTTCTTTGTGTGTATATTTCTTTTTTAATTTTATTTTCTGTTTTCTCCTTGTAAAGATAGGAAAAATGTATGGATGTGTGGAGTTGGACAGCTTGGGAGGTGGGAAGTGTTTGGATGTGGTGTGGTAGGGAAAACTATAATCAGAATATACTCTATGACAAAAATTATTTTCAATAATAGTCAGTTTTAATTATCTAAAATACTGATCACCATTCAAAGGAAAACAAAGATGTTTGTGAACCCTTGGAAACAAAATCAATTCTATATCACATACATATGTAATCTGAGAACGTTTTGGCAACCGGCTCCTGTGTTGCTCTGTGAGACATCAATGAAGACTTTGCTCTAATATATAAAAGGAACATCTTGAACTATATATACTGCCTGTAACAGGAAGCCAAAGGACACTGACCGGAAATCTTGGCTCACATTCTAGGCTGCTGCATATTATGAGCTATAATGTTTTTATTATACATACAAAGTTATCTGCTTCTATAGAAACATAAAGGTTTAAAGAAACAGGGTGATTTAATATGTTATATTACTATTCCCCAGTTTATTAATATAAATAAATACACCTTTGAATTTTGTGTATCAGGATGGTTGATTTTAAAATTTGGTATCTGAGTTGTTGACTTCAGTTTTAGAAATTATTGAGTGCATTTCAGCTTAGGAAAAGGACAAAATTTGCAGCAGTTTTTGAAATGTCTATAAATGTTCTTCAGACATTTGTTCCTATGGTGTTTTCATGACTGTTATAAAACACCAACAAACTCAAAAAAATTTGCAATCATTCTGTATCCTGAATACCAAATATCTGACTGAGATTTAATTCTTTGTGAAAAATAAACACATCAATCTGATTACAATGCCCTCCACACAAAAAAAATAATACCAGAAGCACCAATATTAAATGTTAAGTGTATTTGCATAAACATTATAGGGCATTCTAGGAAATCAGACTAAAATCAAGCTTGGCATTATTTATTTAACTACACCCTTTGCTTAAATAAGATGAATACACATGCACATGTATTAATCCAGTAATCCAAATATGACTCAGTAGTTATTAAAGAAAAGGAACATCTTTTGAAGTAGTCATTGGTTATGTTGACTTTTGGATTCACAGTAAGATGAGAAAAAAATTTAGAGGTCTTTAATCTGTTTGCACAATTCCTTAAAATGTGTTAAGTAAAAGCAAGAGCTTGCAATAAAAATTCTCTAGTTTATAATAAAAAATCTGTTTTTTAAATATATTTGTTATTTTATGTAGTTTCATCTTATTATAGGTACAAAGGTGTGTGTGTGTGTGTGTGTGTGTGTGTGTGTTTGTGTGTGTGTGTGTGTGTGTATACAAATGCAAAGACGCATAGTGCTGACAACTAGAGGTGATAATATAGTGGAAATCTAAGAACCCCTAAGCATGTATTTTCAGTTTCAAATTTTATGCCAGAGACAGAAAGTGGCTAAATGTTCACTGAGCGAAGGATGGGTCATGGATACCCATGGATTTGCATGGTTGTTCTTTCCTATCTTTCTTTTGGAGTAAGCAGAGTTACTTGAAATGATTATACACTTGGTCCATTGTCCTGAACATATGTACCCAAAGTATGACTTACAAGCATTGAAATGTTGAATTCCATGCAATATAAAATGGATCTCAATGTACCCCTTACTTTCACATTTTAAGTATTAATATTTTCATCATTTCTCAGTGAAGTGCAGCACCTTTGATGCTCTCTTTCCCCCTGTGCCTCAGTCAAGTCTCTCTGGCATGACAGTCATTCCCTTACCTTCTTCACTCCTAATGGGATGATTCACTCTTCAGTGTGTCTGTAAAATCATGTATGAGTCACTGAAAGCCCTGCCCTTAGCTCTCAAGCATCACACAGCTCAGTCTGCGGTGAATAGTTCTTGAAATTGTAACACATGAGTTGAATGATTTTTCTTTCTTGCTCTTTTTATCAAAAGACAAAGACAGGAGTTTGCTTGCTACAAGATGACAATCAGGAACCTTTTAAAGTCCGGCTGCATCTTGCAAGAGATCTTCTGATGCTACAGGAGCAAGACGTGCTGTGTGTTTCTGGTGAGCCTTTCTATTCCGGCGTAAGTATCTCTTCCACTGATGTTTTCTGCTTGTGCTTTTTGATGATAAAAATGCTTCTTCAGGAAAATTATTGAACAGATTTTCTCTTACTTTGGAACAAGTCAATGATCCTGTAGGTAATTTGTATTCACACTGCTCAATAAGCTATGCCCCTGTTTGAGGACAGTGATTATGCCACAAAACACTATAGACTTTGTCTACTCAGTCCTTGCTCTCATATGGTAGACAATGCTATCTGTATTTTCTGATTATGATCGAGTACAGAGCTGGTTTTTAGTTATGTAATGTAAGCCCCTCTGCCCTGGTCTTATTATGATAATACCACTTTCTGGTGTTATTGTGTTGTGATGGTAGAAATAATCTCCCAGATTATTTCAGAGAGAGACTCAAGGTAGAACTTTCTGAATTCAATGTGGATCATTTTCTCCTTAGACTGTATCTGATTGAGTCTATAGACATTCAGGATAGTATTAAACAAGGACTGGACATTCACTGTTCTAACAGATGTGTGATGTTTTGTTGAATCCAACTTCAGGAAAAAAAACCCAAAACTAATTGTTTTATAAAAATAATTTGTATTTGTATACCTTTTAGTAGTACAGCACACTATGGAAGATAGCTCACATTTCTTTTAATTTTAAAAAATATTAATCATAAATCAATACAAGTTCTATAGTTTTTGATTCATTGTGTTCAATTACTGAAGACACCATCACAACATCCAGCATAGGACCGAACCAGGCTCCCTGAACATGAATGCCAGTAAGGAGGCCTGGGAAGTCTATGGGGCCTCTGGCAGTGGAACCAGTATTTATCCCTAGTGCACAAATGGACTGAGAGCCCTTTCTTCTATGAAGGGATACTCTCTCAGCCTAGACACGAGGCAGAGGGCCTAGGCCCTGCCCCAAATAATGTGACAGACTTTGATGATCCTCCATGGGGTGCCTCACCCTCCCTAGAGAGTGGATTGGGGGTGGGGTGGGGAGTTGGTGGGGGGCACAGGAGTTCTAGAGGGAGAGGGAACTGGGATTGCTATGTAACATAAGATTGTATATGAATATATATATATATATATATATATATATATGTCACATGTACACACACACACACACACACACACACACACACACACGAAGATTTCCATTCAAAACAGCTAAAACACACAGCTCCAGAAGCTTTTGCATGAAATTACAATATAAATTAAATACAGATGCAGAAAAGATTTCGGATTTAAGGAGAAGTTACTCATAATAATGTCAATAAAGGTAAAAGGAAATATTTGAAAAAAATTAATCAACCATGTATAACAAACATTTCCAGCAAAAAAGGAACAATATTTCTGATTATTGATCAATGAGATACATTGAGAATCAGCATGAATCTCAGTTTTTGTCAAGTCTTTTCTGAGTGTTCCATCTGGGACAGATTGAGAATGTGGGTAGAGAATATGCTATTTGTAAAGGAGCAGGCAGAACTGGTGCATTTGTACATTATTATTTGTTACAGAGAAAACTCTAGGAAGTCTACAATAGATGGACAACTCGGAAATTTGTAACACTTTGGGGGAAAAGAACAGTATCTCAAGATAAATATATTTACATAGCTAGCAACAAGCAATTAGAAAATGAAGCAAAAATGTAATTTACAAATTACCAAACTAAAATGCATATAAAGATGAATTTGACATGTTCATAATTTCTATCCAGAAAGCTTCAGACCATAAAAACTATTAATTACTGAAATAGGAAACAGAAGAAAAATAACAGTGACCAACATGAATTAGAATTCCATATTGATCAGATATCATATTCTCTCAAATGCTCCAAACCACCACTAAGGCAGAATATATATATATGTATGTGTGTGTGTGTGTGTGTGTGTGTGTGCGTAGCATAAATACAAAACATTCATGATAGTCAAAATCATCTAAAAAAGGACTAAAATATTGGAATGCTTATAATTACTGATTTCTAAACCAATGACAAAATTCTCTTATTAAATACAAGATTCCCTAAACACTGGCATGTAAATAAGTAGCACATGTTAGATAGTCTAAACATGGGATCATGCTTTTCTTCTCAGGTAAACTTTGATAAATTATTGTGCATAGTATGAGACCTACTCCTGTATCCATTTCAAAGTGTATTGTTAAATGTCAGCATATATTTACATTGTACAACTAGTGGTAACATCTACTTCAAAAGTTATCATGCTACACTGAAACTGTCTACCAAGTCTAACCCTCAGTGTCTTCTTCCTCTATGTCACTGATGATCAGTCTTAGACCTTTTGTTTATTGACCATTCTAAGCTCATCATGAAGTCACTATCTTCCAATGTTTTATCTTATTTATTTTGGTAATTTCTCTCAGCTTAATGTCTTTAACATTCATCCATATTGAAGCATGTATAAGAATTTCTTTTCCAAGGTAACACAGAATTCCATAGTGAGAATACACAGCACTCTACTTATCTGTAGACAAAATGATGGGCTTTCAGAATGCTTCAAACTTTTGATACCTATTAAAAAATTCTTGCATGAACATGCAGGAGATAATTTGGCTACCACAAGTCAATTTTTTTTATGTGTAGCCATATGTAAAAAATGTCAACATTACTTGAGGAAACAATACTAATATTTCTTTTTTATGTTTTAAGAGACAGCACCACAATGCCATAATGTTAAATATAAGCTACAGTATCTTATATTTAAATAATTGATAATTAGGTAATTTTCCACACTTTGGACAAAGCCTGTTATTTATTTCCCACTTTTGATAACATGTATTTAATTGCTGTGGTTCTCACTGTCATCAGTGCTGAGCATTGTCTGATTACTTGACACTAATGTACCATATTTGGTTAAATGTTCACTGATGTACTTAGCCAATTTTGAATTGGGTTTGTGTGTTCAAGAGTTATCACATCAATATCTGACAGACTTTTCTCTTAAAGAGGAATTTTTAAAGGACTCCTACCTTGTCTTGGCAAAGTTCAGAACGGGAAAAATGTCAAATGAAATACTGAATAATTATCTCTTAGATGGTCCATATATTTTAATTTTCCAAACTCTGCCAATTGAAATATATTCATTGAACTAATTTCATTTCTTCAAGCACTTTTGTGTTATTTCCTGCACTGAGTGGAGTTTGACTATACAAAGAACAAGTAAGACATGTCCTCATAATTTCCTTGGCATTTTGCCAAGTGATGGAAAAATCTTTCTTAAATTATTTTTTATTAACATTTTTATTAACATAGTATTTCTTACGAAATTCTGAGGCTCCTATCACATTTCATGCCAATATCTGAATAGTTTCATCATTGTCTTGTGTTAGAGGGCTTGGCAGACAAGTATGAGGCTGATATTTGTGCTACAAGCTGTGAGATCACACAGTAACTATACAGCCTTTGCATCATGAATAATTTATAGGGCTTACGGATTCTTCTGAAGGATGAAACCAGTTGCAAAGGTTGTACCTGATGTTATAATGTCATGAATGAATTGGCTATGTCTTGCTGTAGATTCTTCTTGTAGCTTATTTCTTTATGTAACAAACTTGGGATTTACTTCCCACAGTTCAGTATCATCTGATCATTTACTGGGAACAAATTTCTCTCATGCATTTAGAGTTTTACTGATTACACTCCTGAGCTATGTACAAATACCCATTCTTCATTAACAGGTCCTAGTTTACTGATTACATTCCTCAACTACATGTGAAGCCTATTTCCCACCATCAGGTCCTTGTTTCCTTCTGCATTGTAATTGCAGCGATCTGCCTTCCTGCAATTACCTTTATTGACAGGCACTTGGTCAGTGTTTAAACCAGGCAAAAGCATCCCTCTAAGACATTCCCAAATATTCAAGGACACAGAATTACTACATGTCCAAAGTTGTTAATTCATAGCTGCCTAGATGGACAGAAAAAATTAACATGCCCTTGGCTCTACCTCACTGGTAGATAGAGAAGTGATATGTTTGTAATATAAAATAGACAGTTTCTATTTCTGACTACTTACTGTAACTGATAAGTAACTGATAAGTTAATTCTGAATCATGTGGTATAAATTCAGAAGTTTCAATATTTAAAGCACTTCTTTCTACATTCTTAGAATCAGTAATGATATTAAAAAGGTTCTGAAAAATCTAATAATGCCAGAAGAATAGCATATAATCCTGATTTTTAAAAGTTGAATCATAAGGTCTTTGAGCCACTTTACTTAATTTTCCAAACTTATAGTCTGTCTTTTATAGATGAATTTGCAGCTGTAAAGAAATTGATGTTCCCTTTAATATGTGAGGGGAAAATCCACTTAGTTTATGTTATAAACTAAAGTCTCTTCATTTGGGGAATATTTATTTTTAGTCTCTCCAAAAATTACAAGAAGCTTTTTGCCAGTGTTTGTCTTCTGTCTGTAATGTGGCAATTTCTGCATTAGTAAAAGTTACCACAATTTCTGCTGGGTGTATTCATGCTAATTGACAATGTCTCCATTTTCCTTAGAGAAACTTTATACTCTGTGTGATTAAAAACATTCCTTCTAAAGCATCTTGTCTGCATAAGAATCCCAATAGGAGAATGAATAAAAAAAGAATGATAGATTAGAATCAGCTCTGGATCCATGCAATTCCACATATGTGTCTTATAATTTTTTTCTAGAATAGTGAATTCTCTCTCAGCCTCTGCTTGTAATTTCTTTGAACTATTTAAGTTCTTTTAGCCTTAATAGATTTGAAATAAATTACTTATTTCTTGATTTGCCAAAATAATTGAAGGCCACAGTTAGTTAATTTGTCAGAACATTTTTTTAAAAAAAATCATTAAAAATTTATAATTAATCTCTCCTGATTTGTACTTTCTGTGGTTTAATTTTCTGTAAAGCTATCTTATACACTAAATAATTAATAAAAATATCCTCTTTGTATTTTTGCAGGAGCAATATTTAATCACCAATAAGGGAAAATTTTCTTTACTTTATTAAATTTTTTTCTAAAGTATCTTCATCTGAACCAGTCAGTAAGATATCTTACATACAATGGTAAATTATAGTTTGAGAATATGTTTATGAATTAGTTCTAATGGCTGTTGTACACAATATTTATGAGGTGATGGTGGTAAATATTCCTTGTGGAAGAATTATCCAACAATTAACAGGCTGGTAATTATTATAATTAGGCACTGTGAAGGCAAAGTTTTCTCTATCCTGTTCTTGTAAAGGTATAGTAAAAAAAATATCAGTCTTTTACATCAATCACTATAATAGACCATTGCTTATGTAATAAAGAAGGAAAGAGAGTTCCAGTTTGTAAAGAGCCCATTAGCTGAACAACCTTATTTATGGCTCTTAAATTTGTTAACATTTTCAGTTTTCCAGTTTTCTTTTTAATGAAAAATATAGGACAATTCTAAATACTTGTTTATTCTTCAACATAATGATTATTTAGCTGCTCCTGATGTAGTTATTGTAGTGCCTGTATTTTTCTGATGGCCGAGACCATTGTTTTTACTTATGTAGGTTTGTCCTTTGATCATTATAAAGGTAGGGTGTTGGTACCTTTGAAAAGCCAACAGCCCTAGTGCCCTGCTCACCTACAACCTGGCAGTCTGTCACTTTTCTTGATAATACCTTTTAATATTTCTCTCAGAAGCATTCTTTATTTTATGATTTGCCTCTGAGATGGGAGGAATATTAATCTATATTTTGCATTGCTGCAACAAATCATGTCCCCATAAACTCATTGCTATGTAATCCATATATGGCTTTGATTTTCCTATCTGTCCTTCTTGTCCCTATATACACTCAGTCCATCTTGCACTTTGTTTGACATGAGATAAAGTTCAAATCTCTAGAAGTTGAGTATTTACCTACTGAAGAGACCAATTAAGATGCCAAAATATTTTGTGAAATTATTACTATACCTGCACTTGTGTGTCTCAAACACTTAAATTCAACTCCATTTATTTATATTTCTAGTTTTGGTATCTGATTCTTTATAGTAGTTTGCCAAAATACTTGTTTTGTTGTTTCTCCTGAAATTTTGTTTTATCTACTGAAGCCACACTGTCTTATATTCTATCCAGAGTATGGTGGTTTTTTTAACAACAGGTAGTCAGTCTTTTAATTGCTCTATGGATGAACTTATCCAGCATTGACTTTGAATGATTGAATCAATTTTGGTATTGGGGCCTGTAGAACAGAGGGCCCTCTAGTAATTCCACAACAGCAAGATTACCTTGCTTGTCCCTTGTTGATATACATTCCTTATTCCAGAGCCAGCCTTTGCCTTTCCTTCTCTGCACTCCAGAAGGCTGGAGCCTTCTGTTTGGATTATATGTAGACAAAATATTGTTTCTAGGAAGAACCTGCCTAGAAGCCCTTTTCGAATGACATTATTTCCCACAACATCTGACAATTTCATGATCCAAGTGTGAGATCCAATGTTATCTGTATTTCAAATTCATTCACCTATTTGTACTGATATTGCCTTTAAAAAGAAATCACACTTTTGCATTCTGAATTAGAAGTTTCAAAAACCAAAGAATCAATTGATATTTGTCTACCTTTTGGATCTGATATCATTCTATTTACAGTTGAAGTCAATCTTTGCAAAACATCAGTGAAAGCCTTTCACGGTGGAGCTAATTTAACTTTAGTAAATAAATCAGTCCTCCCTCCTGATTCTTTAACCCGTTCCCTTGCATTCTAAGCTGGTAAACAGCACAAAGCCAAGGTGTGATCCTCAAATTTAAACTGTCTGCAAATCAACCCACTGACCTTTCCTGAGAAGCTCGTCTTGGGAAAATTCAATACCTCTATCCCCACTTCATTCTTTTATGATTCTAGCTTCCTCTCTGTACCATATTTTCCATTGCAATTGAGAATCAGCTTCCAATATTGCTGTAGTTAAATGTTTCCAGTCTTGTGGGATAATTTCGTTCTGCGATGCACAACAGATATAACATCTGCTACATAGAGGCTGATTGTATAACATAGGAAATTATTGCTTCCTTTATTCTCTTCAAAAGTATCATTTATACATGATCCCTCTTAACTTCTGCATAGACTTGGGGGTGCCTATCATCTCATGGTCATTTTTTAATGGTAACTGGATAAGTTGAGGCTGTTTTCTAATGACTGTAGGCCATTCCTCTTCAGTTTCACAATGCAATGGTGCTCTTGCTCTTTGCTCTGCCCTAAATTCCTCTGTCTGTGATGGGTATTTTTCTTCTGTTCATTAGACGGTCTTTCTAAGGCTTCAATGCTAAATGTCAAATTTTGCTAATTTCATTAATAAGTCTTTCTAGGGCTTGTATATTAACATTGATATGCCTTTCTAAAACTTGCATCTTATTACTAAATCCTTTGTGGATTTGTATCTTATGAGCCAAATTCTTCTCATTCTCATTAGTAAAACTTTCGAAGGCTTGTATCTTATCAGTAGAAAGTCTTTCCTAAAGCAGGTATCTTATCAATAGTAAATCCTTATAAGACATGTATCTTATTAATCAAATTTTTAGTATTTTCCTTAGTAGGGCTTTCTAAAGCTTGTACCTTATCTATAGTATTACTAAAGTTTGTATATCAGTTAAAATTTCATATTTCAACATTTATTAAACCAATTTTAAGGATAAAATATGAATTGCCAAAATGCTAGTAATTATCATCAGTATTACGTCAATTTCAGCAAAGTGGTTTATCTACTCCTTTATTTGTTTCCATTTTCAAGCCATCCATAAGGCTTCAAGCAGAATCTTTACTACCTGCATTTTGATAAGGTCTTTGCTACCTGCATTTTCAAGATATATCTGGTTCTATTTTTATATACAAGATTTTTAAAATTTAAATTAGAAAGAATTGTGTTTCACATATCTATCCCAGTTCCCTCTCCCTCCCTTCCTTCCTGTTGCCCCATCAACCACCCATATCATCCCCTTTCAATTCCCCAGGGAGAGTGCGGCCTTCCTTGGGGGAATCATCAAAGTCTGTCACATCCCTTGTGTCTATGATGAGAAAGTACCCCTGTATGTAGAATGGACACACAAAGTCCATTCGTACACTAGGGATAAATACTGATCCACTTCCAGAGGACCAATAGACAGTCCAGGGCTCATAAATGACACCCACATTCAGGGGACCCAAGTTAGTGCAATGCTGGTTTTCCAGATAATAGTCTGGAGTCCAGGAGCTCCCCCTTGTTCAGGTCAGCTGTTTCTGTGGATTTCCCCAGCCTGATCTTGACCCCTTTGCTCATCACTCCTCCCTCTCTGCAACTGGATTCCAAGAGTTCAACTCACTGCTTATCTGTGGGTGGAGGAAGGTATATAGGGCAGAGAAAGCAGGAACTTGGTCTCTTTTCTGCTGGGAAGCTAGTGTGGTAAAAGTGGCGTTGGCTTTCTCCTTTTCTGTGATCTCTAAGCATTTTACCCTATATCAGACTTGGGGCTTTTATACTAAGACCTATTACAGCTCGTATTACATCAATCCTTTTTTGCTATAAGAAAGAAACTCTAATAATGTACTGAGAAAGTCACTGATATGTGGATATAATGGAATGCCATTAGGAGTTTTTATTTTTAGTTGTCATGCTTAGGTTTATTATCTTTGGAAAAGGTTTACTTCTTTTATTTGCTCCATTTTTTCTGTTTTTTAAATTGAAAACAGATTTTTTTCCTATACTGTATTCTGCTTATGGTTTCCCTCCCCCTACTCTTCCAGGTTCTTCTCCACTTCCCCACCCACCTGATTCGATTCCCTTTTTGTCTCTTCTCAGTAAATATCTAGTCATCTAAAGGATGATAGTAAAATAAAATAAGCAAAGTGAATTGGTGAAGTAAAAAAAAAAAGAGCTATAAAGACAAAGCACAAGAAACACATATACATAGAAAGCTACATACATTCACATACAAAGAGATCATATAAAAATATAAAAGTGGAAGCAATCTTATATAGAAAAAGGACCAATAAGGTCTAAAAAAGAAATTCTTCAAAGATGCTGTTGAGTTTTTTCTTTATTGTTGTTGTTTGTTTTTTTGGCCATCTACTGCTGAGCATGATGTGTACCCTAAAAACTGGTTAATATCCAAAGTGAGATTCCATTAATATAAATATAGATTAATATAAAATGTGTTAATAATTAAGTCAGAGATAGCCAGTAAGAAACCATAGTCAATGGCCAACAGTTTCATAACTTAACAATAAACAAATAAATAAAATTTGTAAAAAAAATCATTAAATACAATTGTAAAAGATGTGGAATACATCAAAAGATAAAATTAAATTAAAAGATGAGAAACAGAGTGAATAAACATCATTGTTCTACCATGTGACTAGTGTTCAAAATGCATAAGGATTAATTGTAACTGAGTAATAAATTTTGCAACCTTGAAATTGTTCAAAGAATTGCAATGGCCATTTTTCTTCATTTTTAATTTAGAAACAATCTTATTTTGCATATAATTCCCAGTTCCCTTTCTGTCCCATACCTCCTGGTGGTCCCCCCTACCTCCCCCATTCACTCCTCAGGGAGAGTGAGACTTTCCATGAGGTATCATCAAAGTCTGTCACATCATTTGAGGGAGGGCCTAGGCCCTCCTCCATGTATCTGAGTTGAGAGGGTGTCCCTCCACGGGGAATGGACTCCCAAAGTCCATTTGTGCACTAGGGATAAATACTGGTTCCATTGTCAGAGGCCTCATAAACTGTCCAGGCCTCCTTACTGGCACTAAGGTTCAGAGGGCTTAGTTCAGTTTAATGCTGGTTCCCCACCTTTATGACTGTGGTCCATGTGCTCTCATTTGGTCAGATCAGCTCTTTCTGTGGGTTTCTCCAGCATGGTCTTGACCCCTTTATTCAACCGGATACCAAGAGTATGTCTCAGTGTTTAGCTGTGTGTGTCTGTTCCTGATTCCTTCATCTACTGGGTGAAGGCTCTAGGGTTTCAATAGAAGCTGTATAGTGAGTGAGTCTGTTAGTAAGTGAGAAGGTTTGACCCTAGAAACACATCATCTGAAGACATTGGAGAAGCTGCTTTACCCCATTGCAACAGCTCCAATTAAAACAATAGACAATGGCAAGGACAAAGAGACTAGGCTGAAGCTGAAATCTTGATATACTTTGAAGGGATAGTTAGAGCCTCACTGCCTTGAGAAGCAGTATAATATCTGAATCATACACCTTGGTGTCTAACAAAGAGTATTGAGTACACATATCTAAACAAAATTTCATATATGCATTCATAGCATAACATTCATAAGTACCAAAGAGAAGAAACAACTCAAGTACTGGTCATCCCTGGGAGACTGGATATGTAAACAATAGTACAGCTGCAGTAGACAGAGAAATTCATATGGAAAAATGCAAGTCAGTTCTCAATAATAATATTTACTCAATAAAAGTATAGCTAATTCCCTCGGACAATATGCTGCCTGAACTGTGTTTGACCCAAATCCTTCTACTCTTACTACAAGTATTTTTCTTCTCCAGCCAGGCTCAGGTTGACAAGATGTCTCCAAACAGAAAAGACCACTCATCTGAGTGTTACATGAGTAAACCTCCCTGTACCCTAAGAAAAATATTCCTTAAATATGCTGACTCAATAACTAAATAACCATTATCATCCCATAAGATGATTTCTTCATCTCTCTGGGAATGTCTGAATCCAGTGCAGCCTTTCCCACAACCTCTGTCTAGAATTCCTGCATAAAGACCTCCATTAAAACTTTTGTCTAAGCTCTGATATATGTTATATATGTTTCATCTGTATACATTAAATATATCATCTGTTGAACCAGGCCTTTACACTCAACAGCGTATATTTGATGTCTCACTTTGTGCACTAAGATTATCTTTAAAAAGTGATTTGACGGTTATTGAAAAAGTAGACAATGAACTTTATATGGGAGAGTTTGGAAGGAGGAAAGGGAAGAGTTAAATATTGTAATCATGATCTCATAAAGATTTTAAAAGTGAACTAAAAGAAAAGAAGTATGAGAGGCAAACCAAAAAAATTGAGCAGTTATAGACACTTCTTATGTTCTTCCTAATTTTCAATTTGTTTATCTCTTTCAAGAGTAAGAATCTGTTTTGACATTAAAGGGCTGGCTCTGAGATGCCATTCCAAACTTGTTATCTGCTTCTCGGAGCTCCTCTTCTTCAGTGTTGAATACTGTTTCCCTGTAATAAACATAACACTATAACTATAACTAAGGTTTGTGTGTGTGTGTGTGTGTGTGTGTGTGTGTGTGTGTGTGTGTGTAAATGCCTTTTCAAATGAAAAAACTCCAGTTCCAGGCCTCATATGCAAAGATAAGGTTTACATTATTGCTTGTTTGTTTTTCGTTTCATTTTTCAATTGTCACACAATCATTTGTAGAAAAATAATTATTAGCCCCTTATCTATTTTTTCCAATTAACACATGAATAGTTTAGTTTTGTGTGCTAACTCTTAAGATTATAACTCTGAAAAACAAAACAAAACAAACAGCTTCAGTTTTAGGACCCTTTACAGCAGAGGTTATCAAGAATTATTTCAGTGAATCATTATAAGTACTTTCAGAGGCGTAAGTGAAGATGGTGTATGCTTGGCAATCTGAAGCGACCCCAGGCCTGTATTCTTTCCCCAAGTTTGTCTATTCATTCTTAGTTGTTAAAAGAGCTATACCAGTCTGTTTCTTTGAAAAAGATGTGTTTTCTTCCCACACAAATTCAGCACTTTTCTAAATAATAATCTTGATAGTTTTTGTTGCCTCTACTTCATAACATCCTCAAATTATTTAATGGATAGCTATTTCCTAGTATATGTATGATGCCCACTTAAGTTTTGGCAAGATACAGAGCTTTCAAGGTTTGATTTTAATTTTGTTAAAACTTCTTTGTAATTAACAAGAGAATTTCACACTCATATGTATTACACACACACACACGTATATTATGATATATACATATATGTATGTATTTGTGCACATGCGTGTGTGTGTGTGTGTGTATAGCTTTCTCACAGCATTTTGGACACTGGGGTTGTAACTAAACACACTTTTAATTTAGTTTTGGGTGTTTCTGGTTTGTTAGCTAAGTAAAGAAAGTAGAAGTAGGCAGAGTAACTGGGCTAACAATTCATAATATTAATATCCACAATATGTACAACCAATAAGACATTTCTGTTTTTGTGTTTCCTGCCTGCTGTCTGAAATAATCAAATTAAATTTACTTTTAGATTACAGGTAATTTATTTGTTCTCTCTCTCATAACTCCTACTTTTATCATAGTAACCGAATAGACAGAATAAGCAATTGGAGCGTGTGTGTGTGTGTATGTGCGTGCGTGTGTGTGTGTGTGTGTGTGTGTGTGTGTGTGTGTGTGTGTATACAGGTAACAGGTCAGGTACTGGTATACTGGTATAGGTATTCATGCATGTGTGTGTTTGCATGGGTATGGTGTATGGGTATCTATGATATGCAGGTATTTTAAAAAGTATTAGAATAAATGATGCTATTGTGGTATAGGCAGCCACTTTTGTTACATCTCACAACTCCTCTCCTGGTCAGCAGTTTTCATGTCATTTGGAATTTATTCTAAATATTCACCAATAAATAAGGAAAGTAAGACTTGAAGAAGAGAACATGTTCCACTCTCTAAACTTTTAATTGAGCTCCATGTTAGTATCAAAGAAGCAAATATCAAAAGCAAAACTCTCTGTGACTATGGATCAAGTCTAGAACACCCATATGTTAAATGTATTGGTTTGAATGTGTTTTTCTGAGGGAAATTTTAATTGAAAGATAACTAACAAATATTGTCTGAACTTTTTACACCACTGATTTTTTTTTCAATTACTTGGGGGAATTCAAGTACTTAATTACTACTGAAAAGAATTAATTAAGAGTTTACTCCTAAATTTAATAGGTTTACTTTGTTTCATGGACAGTTTTGCAACAATTTGCCTACCTACTTCATATGAACAAATATTTGTTTATTGCTATCTCAAGTCTGTAATATTTGAACTCTTGAAATATAAATACATCTAAGTTGTAGAGACACTATTTGTGATATTTACTGGAAATTAGAAGATTTTTCTATGCAGAATAATATGTGTGTTTTAATATTCATCAAGTTTCTACATTTAGCAGATCTTTGTAAATATTAACCATAAAACAAAGGATACTCATTCACACCACAAGGGCACTTGTACAACAATGTTCATAGCAGCATTATTCAAAATAATCATATTGTTGGTGTTCTTTGTCTGACAGTAGCATTTTAGCTTCATGAAGTCCCTTTTATTGAATGTTGGTCTGAATGCTTGTGCTATTTCTGTTTTGATCAGGATATTGTCTACTGTGTCAATATGTTCAAAATATTCCCTACTTCTCTTCTATCTGGTTCAGTGTATCTGGTTTTATGTTGAAGTCTTTGATCCACTTGGATTTGACTATTGTGAAGGAAGAGAGATATGAATCTATTTGTATTCTTCTACATAATGATATTCAGTTAGCTCAGCCTAATTTGTTAAAGGTTTCTTTTTTCCCATTGTATGTATCTGGCTTCTTTATCAAAAATCAACTATCCATAAGTGTGTCAATTTATGTCTGGGTCTTTGATCAATGTGCCTGTTTTTATGTCAATATCAAGTTGTTTTTATTAATAGAAGCCTGTAGTACAGATGGAATTCAGGGATCATGCTAACTCCAGAACGTCTTTTACTTCATTGGATTATTTTTGCTCTCCTGGGTTTTGTGTTTTTCTATATGAAACTGAGTATTGCCTTTTCCAGTTCTGTTAACAACTATATTAGAATTTTAAAAGGGGTTGTTTTGGACCTGTCATGAATTTTGGCAGGATAACCATTTTTACTACATTAATATTACCAATTCGAGAACATGGGAGATCCTTATATCTTCTAGTAAATTCTTCAGTATCCTTCTTCAAAGATTTGAAGTTCTTGTGATATGGGTCTTTTCTGATCCATTAGAGTTACACAAATATATTTTGTGATTGTTGTGGCTACTGTGAAGTGAGTTTTGTAATTTTTACTCATCACATTACCCCTTTTATATAGAAGAGCTACTGATTTCTTTCTTCCTTCCTTCCTTCCTTTCTTTCTTTCTTTTTTTTAGTTGATATCATATCAAGCTATATCATTGAAGATGCTTATCACCTGTATGAGTTCCCCAGCAAACTTGTTGAAGTCACTTATGTATACTATCATATCATCTTCATATAGCTATATTTTGATTTCTTCCTTTCTAATTTTTATTCCCTTTTTCTTCTTTAGTTTTCTAATTGGTCTAGCTAGAACTTCAAGTACTATATTAAATAGATATGGAGAGAGTAGACAGCCTTGTCTTGTTCCTGATTTTAGTAGAATTGCTTGGTCTTTCTTGACATTTGGTTTTATGTTAGCTATATGCTTGCTGCAAATTGCCTCTAGTATGTTTAGGTGTGTCTCTTGAATCATTGATCTCTTCAAGACTTTTATCACTAAGAGCTACTGGATTGGTCAAAGGCTTTTTAAGCATCTAATGAGATGACAATGTGGTTTTTCTTCTCTCTGTTTATGTGGTGGATTACATGTCAAATTTTCATATATTGAAGAATCCTGGCATCTCTATGAGGAAGCCTACTTGATTATGTTGGATGATCTTTCTTGAAGTGTTCTTAGAGTTATTTTGTAGGTATTCTAATGAGTATTTTTGCATCAATATTTGTGAGGAAAATGGGTTTGTAATTCTCTTTATCTCTTGTTTTGTGTATGGTTGAATATCAGAATGACTGTGGCTTCATAAAATGAATTTGGCAATGTTTCTAAAGTTTCTAATTTGTCGAACAATTTGTGGAGTATTGGTATTAGGTATTCTTTGAAAGACTTGTAGAAAACTACGATAAAAACACCCAAATCTGAATTTCTTTTTCGGATTGGGAAACTTTTAATGACTGCATCTATTTCCTTAGGGCCTAGAGATGTATTTAAGTTGTTTTCCAGATATTAATTAACTTCAATAAGTGGTATCTACTTAAAAATTGTCCATTTCTTTTACATTTTCCAATTTTGTGGAGTATTGGTTTTTGAAATATCACCCAATGATTCATTGGATTTCCTTCGTCTCTGTTGTTATATTTCCCTTCCTTTTTTCGGATTTTGTTAATTTGTTAATCTCTGCCTTTTGGTCAGTTTGGATAGGGTTCTATTTTGTTGATTTTTCTCAAAGAACCAACTCTTTGTTTCTTTGATTTTTTTATATTGTTCTTTTTCTTTGTATTTTATTGATTTCATCTCTCATTTTGAGTATTTCCTGTCTTCTACCTCTCTTGTATATGTTAACTTCTTTTTGTTCTACATAGTTCAAGTGTTTTATTAGGTTGGTAGCATGAGATCTCTGTAATTTCTTTATGAAGGCACTTAGTGCTGTGGACTTTCCTCTTAACACCACTTTCATTGTATCCAATAAGTTTGGGTATATGTGTATTCAGCTACCTTGAATTCTAGATAGTTTTTAATTTCTTTCTTTACTTCTGTCTTGACATAGCTTTAATTTAGTGGGTTTTTGTTCAGCTTCTATGAGTTTGTAGTCTCATTTTTCTGTTGTTTTGGAAACCAGCTTTAATCCACTGTGGTCACAAAGGATACAGAAGATTATCAGTTTTCTTGTATCTGTTCAGACTTGTTTGGTGAGTGATTATGTTGTCAATTTTTGAGAATGTTCTGTGAGGTGGCGAAAAGAAAGTATATTCTTTTGGGTTTGTGTAAAATTATCTGTAGGTATATTTCATTTATAGCATCTTTTAGCTCCATTTTTTCTCTGTTTATTTTTTATCTGGGTGACCTGTCCATTCATGCAGCTGGGACATTGATGACTCCCACTATTAATGAGTGAGGCAGGATATGTGATTTAGGCTCCTGTAATATTTTTTTACATGTGTATGCCCTTTTATTTGGGGCATGGATGTTAAGATTTGAAATGTCATCTTGCTGGATTTTTCCTTTGATGAGTATGGCATGTCATTCTCCATCTCTTTGGATTAAATTTGGTTTGATGTCTGTATTTTAGATTTTAGGACAGCTACACCAATTTTCTTCTTGGGTCCATTTGCTTGCAAAATATTCTTTCCACTCTTTACTGTGAGGATATACCTATCTTTGACTCTGAGGTGTATTTCTTGTATGTAGGAAAAGGATTGATTCTCTTTTCATATCTAGTCTGTTAGTCTGTATCATTTAAGTTTGGAATTGAGTCCATTGATATTGAGAGAGATATAAATGACCAATGATTGTTGGTTCCTCTCATTTTGTTGTTGTTGGTGGTAGTGGTGTGTGTTTACTTTCCTTGGCTTTTGCTGGTGTGGTTTTTATTTATTGTCTGTCTTTTTGTGGATGTAGTTAACTTCCTTTTGTTGAACTTTTTTTTCTTGTACCTTCTGTAAAGATGGACTTCTGATTACATATTGTATAAATTTAATATTGTCAGGATATATCTTTGTGTTCTCCATCTATAGTGATTGAAAGTTTTGCTGGGTATGGTAGTCTGAACTAGCATTTGTGTTCTTTTAGAGCTTTATGATATCTAGCCAGTCTCTTCTGGGTTTTACAATCTCTATTTAGATGTCAGGTGTAATTCTAATAGTTCTGCATTCATGTGTTAAGTAGCCTTTTTTTCCTTGCAGCTTCTAATCTATGTTTTTTGTTCTGTGTGCTTACTGTTTTGATTATAGTGTGACATAATGACATTCTTTAATGATTTGGTATCTGGCGTTTTGTAAGCTTCTTGAACCTTTAATAGGCATGTTCTTTTTTAGGTTAGGAACATTTTCTCATGATTTTATTAAATATTTTTCCTGAGTTTTTGAAGTGGAATTATTTTCCTTCTATTCCTAATATTCTTATATTTGGTTTTTACATAGTGCCCTAGTTTTCTTTAGTTGTTTGCGATAGGGTAACTTAGATTTAATATCTTCTTTGCTGATAAATTTATTTCTTTTATCATATCATTGATGTCTGAGAGTCTCTCTTCTGTCTTTTATATTCTGTTATTGATGCTTGTATCAGTAGTTTCTCTTCACTTAACCAGATTTTTTTTTATTTATAGATTTCCATCAGTTTTTTTTTGGGGGGGGGTGCTACTTCAATTTTCTGTTCTTGAGTATTTTCATTCACCTTTTTGTTAGGTTTCTTTAAAGCATTTTTTCCTTTTCTCTTTAAGGACAGCTATCATCTTCATGAAGTTCATTCTAAGTTCATTTTTTCTGTGTTTTAAATGCACCCGCATATTCAGGTCTTGATGTTGCAAGATAGCTGGGCTCAATTGTTGCCATATCTCCATGGATGTTGATGTATTCTTACTTTGGCACCTGGGTTTGGGATGATTATAGGTATTCATGTTGATTTCTGAGTTTGTCTTTTTTGGATGGGTGCTTTATTCCTTGTCTTTTTTTGTTTGTTTGTTTTATTTTTGCCTTTTTTCTTTTCTTTCTTTCTTTCCTGTTTTGGTCTTTTTGTTAAGGATTTCTGAAAGGTGAAAGCTGGCTTGACCTGTGATCTAGTAGTGATTCCCTCTCATAAAAGTGTATGGCATCCTGGCACCTAGTTTGGACTTTCTTTTAGCAGGGGGTCTCTGTTCTTCTGACTGGAGAGGCCTACACCTGTTTTCTGAATGATGTATCACGTGCCAGATCAATGGAAGCTGACTGCATTTGGAGGTAGAATTTGTTCTTGTGTTGGGTGATAAATTGGGAGGGGTAGGTGGTTGAAGGAATCCTTGGAGACAGAATCTAGGGAATGGGGCAGTTCAGATGGCAGACAGTACACTTAACTGATCTTCTGTTTAGTCAAGTGATGATTTTTTTTCTTTTCTTATTTAAATTTGAAACAAGGTTGTTTTGCATGTCAATCCCAGTTCCCTCACCCTTCCATCCTCCCCTATCACCCCCATTAAACCCCAGCCCATTCCCTTCTCTCCAGGGAGGGTGAGGCCTTCCATGGAAACTCTTTGAAGTCTGTCATATCATTTGCAGCAGGGCCTAGGCCCTCCCCCATGTGTCTGGGCTGAGTGAGTATCCCTCTATGTGGAATGGGCTCCCAAACTCCATTCGTCTATGAGGAATAAATACTGACCCATTACTAGATGCCTCACAGACTGCCCAGTCTTCCTAACTAACACCATTCAGGGGGTCTGGGTCTGTCCAATGCTGGTTTCCCAGTTCATACCTCTAAGGATTAACTTTTTTTCTAATTTGTTCATTTCAAAATAATATTTTCTTATTTTACATACCAATTCCAGTTTCCATTTCCTCCCCTCCTCCAGCTTCCTCTATCGTTCCCCCAACCCCATTCATCAGAGAGGGCAAGGCTTCCCTTGTACAGTCAACAATGTCTGGCATATCACTTTGAAGCTAGACCAAAACCCTCCCTATTATGTCTAGGCTGAGCAAGACATTCCTCCAGAGAGCATGGACTCTAAAAGCGATTTCAAGCACCAGGGATTAAATCCTACTCCCACTGTTATTAGCCACACAGACTACCCAAGCCACACAACTCTCACAAACATTCATAGGGTCTAGCCTGGTCCTATGCAGGTTCCCCCAATGTCAGTCCAGAGTCATTAAGCTCCCACTAGCTCAGGTCAGCTGCAGGTATCTCCATCATGTTCTTGACCAGTATTCTCATATTAACACTCCTCCCTCTCATCCACTGGATTCTGGGACCTTGGATCAGTGCTTAGCTGTGCATCTCTGCGTCTGTTTCCATCCATTTTATATGATGTTTTATGATGATAATTATAGCCACTTTGGTGCTTTCTCAGAAAATGGGGAATCCATCTACATCAAGAACCAACAATACCAGTGTTTGGAATATACACTAAGCATGGCCATTCTTACCACAAAAATATTTTCTCAACTATGTTCATAACAGTATTATTAGTAATAGCCAGGACCCAGAAAAACCTAGATGCTCCTCAACTGAAGAATTGATAAAGAAAGATGTGATAAATTTACACAATGGAGTACTACTCAGCAGTCAAAAAACAATGACATCTTGAAATTTACAGGCAAATGGATGGAACTAGAAAAAAAACAACAAACAAACAAACAAAACCATCCTGAGTGTGGTAACCTAGAACCAGAAAGAAAAATATGGCATTTCCCCACTCATAAATGGATAGTAAGCATAAAGCAAAGTGTAATGAGCCTACATACTACAACCCCAGAGAATCTAGGTAACAAGGATGACCTTAGGAAAGACATACATGGATCATCCTTAGCATGGGGAATAGACAAGAGCTCCTGAGAAAATTGGGAGCATGTTGTGGGGAGAAGGCAGGGCAGAAGCCAGAAAGGAGGGGAGAATGGGATGGGGGAGGAGAACAAGAGGGAAAGGGATGGTAGACACAGGGGAAGGACAGAGAGTGAGAACAAGGAAAGCAATATATTCACTGAGGGAGTCAATATGGGGACAGCAAGAACCCAGGCACTAGGAAAATTCCCAGGAATCCACAAAGATGAACCCAGATAAAACTCTAAGCAATAGTGGAGAGGGTGCCATAACCGGATTTCCCTTGTAATCAGATTAAGGGTTAACTCTTAATAAAAGCCACAAAAGTACATATTTTTATATTTTCTGTTGTAATTTTGTATTTTAATTCACAATTAATGAAAATAAAAGGAAGAAAGAATTTGTGTAGACATAGTAGAACCATATCCACATTTGGGAAATGCAATGATAGTTAAATCAGTTGGATATTTACGGACATGCAGGCACAAAAATCACAAACATTTCTGTTACATTCGGGGGATAGGGCAGATGGTTAGAGATGACTAATGAAAATGATCCAGTTTATAGATACAGCTTCCTACCCTTCAACGTCTTCCAGAATATGTATAATGCATAAATTGTTTCCTTAAACCTCAAAAGTTTGATTTTCTGATTGCAAATTTAAGACTGTGTCCAGATATGCTCCATGTGCTCACACAAAGGTCTCTAAATTGGGAGTTTTATAGCTAAATTCTTGCCACACTATGGAGAAATAGTGGTATACATAAATAATCCAACTTCATTATAATCATGTAAGTTCTTTTTCAACATGTAAATTAAGAATTTGATACAGCTTCAGCTTCCTCATCATGTAGCTCTCAGACATTACATGGTCTCTGAAGTGCTGGGGTATCAAGGCCCTAGAGCTTAGGTCTTAAATCACCAATCTATGACTCAGTGGTGCAGGCAAGGCCTTAGATGGGGAATGCTTTTGACTGGCAGTGAGATACTGATAGGCTACACAAGAATGTGCAACATAACAATGAGAGTATCAAAATGTTAAAATTTTTCTCAAAATATCACTGAATTTTTCATACATGAATTTGGAAGCATTAAGTTTGGCAAACTAATTATTAGTCTTTGATTCAAACTATAAAATGTTCCATTTACTGAAATATTCAGTTTCTTTTGCTCTCAACTATTTTTCTTCAATTTTTAAATAGCAATTGAAACAAACGCAGGAGAAAAAGAGGCATTCAGTGTGAAGAAACACTTACCACTCTGAAATCTCTTATCTTTCAGGAAAGAACGGTGACGATCAGAAGGCAGACAGTAGGAGGATTTGGTTTAAGTATAAAGGTAGCCCCCTTTCCAGTCTATCTTTGCAAATGCTAAGTTTTAAAGGCTAACATTTTGTGTACATTAAAATGTTGTTGATTCATAGTGATATAAAAATGTCTCTGAAATGTTTAGAGCAGGTTAAAATCTGGGGTGGTCTTATAGAACCTATCATTATCTTGTGATCTAGACATTACAGAAAAGAGCTGCTTAACTTACCTAATGTTAAGTAGAAATTGGCACCTTTCTTTATGAATCTTCCAATGAATATTAACTATTTCGTGGCCAGAAGCTTTCCTTTCTCATTCAGAGCAAAATGGTTGAGTAAAATAGGAATAGTTATCTATTAAAGAGAACGGAGACAAGTGAGGCATGGGTTGCAATATTATATTTATACATATATGTATGTATGTATGTATATGCATATGTATATGCCTATATATAGCTTGATTTCATTTATTAATTCCAAGTTTTAAATATGATATTTAAGAGTTTATTGACCTGTATAGTGTTGTCTGTTTTGAATGATAAAAATGTATCTCTTTCAATTTATCATCATTGAAATGATTGAAAAAAAGTAAAAGAACTAGGTTAAATGTGAGTAATGAATTCTTAACCAAACAACTTTGTGTTATTAATCTGACTTTCTGAATTATTAAATGAAGGTTGTTAATCACAATTGTTCCATTTGTATTTACTTACTTAGTATGTTGCTTTTTTTGTGAATTTTTAAAGACATTTTACCCAATTCCTGTTATCATTGTCAGGAAAGGGACATTTTGAATTTGTGACACTCAGCTATTGTCAACTTTCTCAAAATGACTTAGTAAAATCACAGTGTGTGTAGTGCTACGAATCTCAATATTCAAAAATATTTGTGTTAAAATATACTTTATGTGCATTTTTTCATCAACTCAGGCAAGGGACACATACAGAATATATTATAGGATGTTGAAATTAGGCCAAGGAAACATAATTTTCTGTATTTGCTTCAGTTAAAAAGTCAATGTTAGAACACTTTGGAAATATAGTCAGATCTACTAAAGGGAAGATACTGTCTTTACTAAAGATGACAGAAAGAAAATACTGTATTAGTCAACTGTGAAGGTATCTTCAGTAGAGTAAATATTAGGCAGGTTTTGGCATGCAGTTAGTTGTTCTGATTCAACACATGATTCCTGAGTTTTAGCTTAACAAAAATCTTTTAAAATATATTGGTAGGAGGGCACTAGCATGCCTGTTTGGAAACATTATCAAACACATGTTATTAGAAATAAGAACTAGCTGCCCCTGCCTAGCAACTGCTAAGAGATCTGAGTGTCCCACTATAGTGCCTACTGCTTTTGTGGCACTGCCATGTAGTGTGCAGATGACCCCTTAAGCCTCTCTGTTGTTGTCCCCACAGTTCACTCTGTTTAAATTATCCATAAAGCCTCCCTTCCATAGTCCTCAGAGAATGCTGTGTCCAGACAGCCCCCTTGATCTGTGGTCTCCACTGTGTAATATGTGAACATTTTTTCCATTAGATTTCCCTGCCATGGTCCCCAGGACATGCTCTTTAGAGATTACCTCTCAGATGTCCCTACTCTAGTCTTCTAACTATGCAGTATGTAGATGGATCCTCAGCCCTAGCTTTTGTGGGTTCCACTGTGCATTGAATGTGCAGGTAACCCTTCAGCTCACCATTTTTGAGTCCATTTTCTAAATTCAAAAGGCAAACATGCCAGCAACACTCTATTGTCAGTCTTTTTCACAATACTTTCTGAGTGAACCTTAGATAGGATTGGCACTTTAGACACATAGGTTAAATAGTTAGTACTGAGTTAGGATCATAACAGTCTTTAACAATGCCTCCTTTTCTCGTTTGGTGGAGGCTGGGGCAGATGGACCTGGGGATGGTTGGTAGGAAATATTAGGTTTAAAAATGAGCTGATTACTGGATTTGAAGATAAACTTAAGTTGATTAATATTATACCTTTACTCTTATTTTTCCCTTTCTCAGCAATAAAAGCAAAATACATAAAAGTTTAAAAATTAAAGTCGAATATTATTTTTAAGTGATTTTCTATCTCATACCTAATGTCATCAGTGAACACATTCTAAAATGTTGTGATTATACTGATGGGTATCTTAGAGAGCTATTCATTCTAAACACAGAGCACATCCAGTTACTCCAGATGATCCCTTCAACCACATTTTCTTAACATGTATACTCCTTTTCTACACAACACTTCACTTGTTGATATATGTCCTTGCTTTAACACCCACCACATCCAAACTTCTTACACTGTTGAGGTGATACATTTTTTTTCTGGAAATTATTCTAAGATGCATTTTATTTGCTTTTATCAAAATTCTGACCCCTTATTGCACTTTCTTCCTTATGTATTTAAACCAAGGGCCACTGTTGGATTCTTGGATGATAATTGACTAGCCTATGCTTTTACACACACGAGTCTAATACTAATTAGGAAATACAGATAGTTCTGCTCCTACAACACTTAGACTATTCATAATTTTGTTTATCCATTTGTGTAGGTAGAGGGTCTCTCTGGTTATTTAGCACTCAGAATTACTGAAAGAGCATCTGCTTGCCAGAATAGAATAGTCAAAAAACTGAAATATATAAATATTTGATGTGTGGAATCCTATATAACAAATGTCAATATTCCTTTCATTCCTATAATAAATTTTGAAGAGAATGTCACTACTAACCTTATTAATTTTGAGAAATAAAAATTTATAGTCAGTTGTTACAAATTATTAAATATCATTACAAAACATCTAAATACTTTTCCTAGCTTCATGGAAATGATACTTACTTAAAATAAATTCTACAAATTTATTTTAGTTCTGCCTAGTATTCATTAGATGCAATATTTATAGCTTGCCGTATTTATTTATTTACTTTTAAGTTTTTGGCTAAAAGCTGACTTAAAATGTCATATATGACTGTCTCTTTCTAGGGAGGTGCAGAACATAACATTCCAGTTGTCGTTTCCAAAATCTCTAAGGAGCAAAGAGGTAATGTGCTTAGATAACCCTGTAATGGTCAGTCCTCTGTGATCCCATGCTTATTGATTGGTATGGAATTAGCTCCCCTGGATTCCCAGCCTCATATACTGAGAAGTCAAATCTGATTCTTCAGTTTCCCTTGGTCCTCCTACAGGACAGAAAGGGAAAAGATGGACTCACATAGTTCAAATGACCATATATGAATTGACCATATACAAAATGACACAATTAAGACCTATCTGTACTGTTGGCTAAAGATAGAAAAATCAAGACACATTTAATGGACAAATACATATGTGATAGTTTTTCTCAATTTTGCTCACTTCCTGTGAGGCTTCTTCTAAAATCTATCATAAATAGAGAAATCAAGTATTTATTGGCAATTACCAGGAAAACAACATAGTATTTCTCCAAATGCATGGAACAGACAGAGTGAAAGTCTAAATCTCAGATATTTGCATGGAGATATTATATTGTAAATGCATAAATATAATTAATTTTATTTTAATTATATTTTAATTAATATTTTAATTTTAATTTTAATCAATTTTAATTAATTTTAATTTTAATTAATTTTAATTTAATTAATATTCATATATACATTATGTATATGTATGTATACATGTTGGTCTTAGAGAACTGATAATAACATACATTGATCACATTCATAGTCATTCTTCTAGATCTAGTTACACTTGAGAAGTCAACCATGCTACAGTGGAAAATCACACATCCAAAAGTATTTGGTCAGCACAAATTAGCATTTTTGAAAAAGTAAAAAAGTCACAAAGTTGGAAGGGGGCTGACCATATTCTAAGAACTGTAAAGTTATAAGCTGCTAGAACCCAAAAAAATATGTCTGCCTATTTCAGCAATTGAAGAAAGCTAATAAAATATATATATATATATATATATATATATATATATATAATCTTTTCTTATTTTACATATCCATCCCAGTTCCCTCTCCCTCCATCCCATGCCACACGACCCCTCCCCTACCATCCCATTTTTGAGTTTACATTCTTTATGGTCCTTATAAAATACTAACCATATAAAGGACTTACAGCTTGTTTACAGTTTTACCCTTTATTAAGACAAAAAGCTTTATTTATTTGATAAATGCCAAGGTGTATTCAATTTTTCTTACAGCGGAGCTGTCAGGACTACTTTTCATCGGAGATGCAATTCTACAGGTATACATCTCATTATTGTATTTGTGGATGCAAACAAAAGCCAATTTGCAATGCACTACTTGAAACTAAGGATTTTCTTTCGTTGCAGATAAATGGAATTAATGTAAGGAAATACAGACATGAAGAAGTGGTGAGTTTACTTTTTTCTAATGCTATCATTTCTCGGATTGAAGTTAATTATGAAGGTACAAAATTATGTAGAATATTACTAATTTTTAAATGCCTTTCAACCAACTTTTACTCCTAAAAATACACTTAGAAATACTATCATGACGAAATGTACTTCAAATTGAAATATATATGTAATTTTTTCAAATTCTTGAAGGTTTATAGATGAATTGATTTCTGAAAGTTTAAAGAGCATTAGGGGCAGTTGTCAGTGTGTGTGTGTGTGTGTGTGTGTGTGTGTGTGTGTGTGTGTGTGTGTGTAATGAAGGGTGTAAAAAGGAGAAGGAAGAGATCAAGGGATATGGAGAGGATTTACCCAAATTTTCATTATGGCATCTAAAAATTTCTAATATAATACAGCTGGGACATAAAAGCTGAGTTTCAGCACCAAAATGAATGGTTCAACAGTGGATATCTTCTAATCCATATTTTCACAAATAGGTTAGAGACTCTATTGCAGACAATGAAAGGGTATTATAAAACTGAACAAAAGTGGTACACATTTGGGGAAACGTTGGTCACAATTAAATAAATACCATTCAGTTCTTACTGAAAAAAGATAAAAGCTGCATTTAAAATATGTTCAAAGATCAAAATGAAGTTAATCTGATGCATTTATACATTTAAAATCTCAGCAGGGAAGCTGCAAGTATCTGTGGAAAGCTTCCATTTCACAATTAGTGCACTTGCACAGAGCTGGGCATCACGGTCTGCTAGTGTTTACCAACAACTTTGTAATTACAAAAACGTATTAAGTTCTTCTTTTAGCCCCTCTGTGTTGAAAATCCTGTACAAGTCTTTGATTCCCTATGAATATGTGCAGAGCAAGGTGATATTTTAAGGACAATTTGCAGCAGATAAAAGACTACCACATTGCCTGTAAGGAACTTTATCTTCCATCTTGGAGCTCCTTATGCAGAAAGGAAGAAACAAAGTGCATTCTCTTTTCAAACCACATGCTGGTAGTTGGGATAAATACATATAGTTTGTTCTTTAGAGTAGGAGGCTTGCTCAGACCAACAGTAGTAGTTTGATCATACATATGATCATAGCACAGAAGATTACTAATAGCCTGACTTAGAATGGTCCATATTTTGATTCTAAGGAAAGTTATTACATATTGTATTGTTAATTATACACAGTTACTCATAATAAAGGCATTTTTAGATAAGCTTATTCCCAGTAGCTTTTAAATACAGGTAACAATTGTTTGTTTTCCTCTTTACTATTCTTTGTTTGTTTTTGAAACAAGGCTCTCTGTGTACACCTTGTTGAAATGAAACTCAGTATGTAGACTAGGCTGGCCTTGAAATCATAGTGATCTGACTTTCTTTGCCTCCTGAGTGATGGGATTAAGAACATGAGCCACCAAATCCAGCTGCACAAATGTTTTTTATTTAACTCTAATCATTTTCTTTACAAAGGCAATTAGAAATATTACCCTCAATAATTTAATTCTTGTGTGAATGGAATTACTACCTTACAGGAACTGAGGTGTTAATTACACATTCTATAATAAATGTATATGTCTGTGGCCATGTCAACAGCACACATTTACTCATGACTTCATGAACTCTATATCATATACTTGAGTATATATGATTCATCAGATTTAAGTTTCACACTATAATATCAAAAGTCCGTAATGCGGCATGATTTTTCTTTATCTATTGTCTTAGCTATGTTAAAATTTATGTGTTAGGTCAGGAGTTGTGGCATAAGCATTTATTATAAGTTCTTGGGAGGCAGAGGCATGTGAGTCTGTGTGAGTTCAAAGCCAGCCAGATCTATTTAGCAATTTTTGGGTCAGCTTGGACTACACAATGACATTGTAATGTCTCATTGTCTCAAACAGTAACATAAAGAAAAAGGAAAAACAAACAAGAAAAAAAAAAGAATAGAACTCCCAAAATTTTTTCTGAAGATTAAATTTAATGAGCTTTTCTGCCTTAAGGCAGAACTTTAAAGTTTATGAATCTCAGGAAAAGGTGTGCCCCCTCCATGATTTTTACAATGAGAAATCATTCCATAATTTGAAATGCAAATACTTTTATCTTAATACCAAATTTATGATATTGAGAGAAATTCTAGAACATAAAATCATTTAGATTTTTATGAGAGCAAATTGAGAAGCTAAAATTTTATCATGCAAATTGACTTTTTTTTAAACAGGGAAAACAAATACCTTAAAAACTAATACAAAATACTACTCACTAACAGTTTTGCTATCCTAATAGAAGCTTTACTTAATTTAAATTTTCACATGGAGGTAAAAACAATGTTTGATTCCAGTTGATGATAACCAGAAAACAGTATTTCAGCATTTATAACTACCATTCCAGAATTCAGGGCTTCTTTATGTGTGCACAGGTGCAAGGCGTGTACAGCAGCAAGGACCACATCTAAGATGGAATCTGAGCACAAAGCACACAGGTCACTTTAGACAACAGCAAATCAGAAGAGTATCTTTGGGCCCCACGTCATGCGTTAAGTGCTAACGTGTTCACAATTTGGAAACTGATTTTGAACAGTACTTGATTAATATCTTCTTAAGAATTTAAACCCCAGTGGTCACTTTCCCTTTCAACTAAATACTCTCAAGGAAAGACATCTGTGAAATGATTTACTTTTAATATTTTTAATTAGTTTGTGAAATGTTAATTGCCAAGACTAAAGATCAGAATTGATGCTCATGGTGTCTAATTTTAGAAATATCAAAATATACAATAGTTTTTGCAGTACTTACACTTAATTGATACTTATAGTAGTTTTCTTTTTTAAATTTGTGTCTGTCTCCATTATATTGTGAATTCTCAGGTAACATTAATGGCTAAATCTTTCCTTAGCTTTTTATTTTCATTAAATTCTTGTTGCAGTCTTATTATTTGAGCAAAGATGAACAATTATACCTCAAAGTCTAAAAGCTTCAGCTTCTGTAACAAGGCAAATTGAAGCTGAGCAAACTCTTACATAGGTGGGCATTGTCAGTATCTTGTATTACATTAATTGACACTTTGACAACTTTATATATACCCACATCCTGTCTTTTCACCTTCCACAGACGTTAAAGTCTTAAGTATAACCCTTTCCTTTCTCCACCAAGTTACTACCCATATTCTCTGCATGTAGCATGGATAAACAAACAAACAAAAAAAAAAAAAAAGAAAGAATGCAACTTGAGGAGGAAAGGTTTTATTTTTATTTGGCTACCCTTAAAAATCACAGTGAACATTCAGAGCAGGAATTCAAGGCACAAACTGAAGCAGAGATCACAGAGGAGCACTTCTTCCTGGCTTGTTTCCCATGGTTTGTTTAGCTTAAATTCATATACAAACTGGAACTACCTGCCCACAGTTGGCTGAGTTACCCAGCATCAATCATCAATCCAGATAATGTCAGTCTTATTAAGGCCAATTCCTTGATTACTTTTCCCTATTCACAGATGACTCTTATTGTGTCAAGTTGACAAAGCTAATGAGAGCATGTTAAATTATTTTGATCTATTTGTTTGTTTTTGCTTTGTGCTGCACTTACTTTTAACAGAGTCATCAGTGGAGGCATGGGTGTGAAGCTACCCTCTAGAGTCTGAGTAACACACAATTGTCTAAATCACTGACACAATTACTTCTCCTCAGCAAGATGGCTTAACTGGGTGAGGGGATACCCATGAGCCCTCCCCTATTTATGACTGAATGTTTACTGGCTCAGTCATATGCAGGTCTTATACAGAGTGCCATAGACATTGAGTGATAAATGCCTCAGCCCTGAAGACAGTTTCAAGGCTGAACACACAATTATTCTGCTCTTATATTCTTTCTGCAGTGTTGTCTTAGGCTTAGAAAGAATACATTGAAAATTAACTTATTCTCAGCATTTTAACTAGCATGAAGCTTTTATATTAACCACCATGTGTTGCAAAGAGAAACTTCTTTGATCATGACAGAGAAAACTGTTAGTGTGTGGCTGTAAAAATAAACATTTAAGGGACATTTTGACAGCATGTCCATTTAGAAAAATAAATTTTAGGTAGATTCACTCCTATTACCTATAACCACCTTCTATGGGCCCTTGACCAGGTAAACATAAATTAGAATGAACTACAGAGCACAGCATGGGTAGAACAAAAATCACATGGCTACTTCTCTGCCAGTTATGTCATTATTGAGCCAGGAAGCACATCTTGATTGTGAGTTGGTATTACATCATGAAAAACATAAATCTGGGAAAGACTATTGCTGACTTTTCTACCCAGCAGCTGGTACAGCCAGTCACACTACATTGAAGTCTAGCCAGCAGATAGGAAGGCTTCCAACTCAGGTCCAGAATGATTTCATTGAATCCTGCAGCCAGTATTTGTAGAGTCTTCAGCAACAGACTCTTAGTGCTTTGGTCTAGGTAGCAACCAATAAAATTGTCTGTAGCCTATTTTTATTTAGGTATGTGTGGCTATTGGGCCTTCTTAGTTAACTATTCCTACACAGGTGTCTCATAACTTGTATCAGAATTTGTATTTAATAACCTATAGCTTCTGGGAACAGCATTATCAATACACAATATATACTAACACTGTGTAAAGCCATTTTTGAATGACTTATAAAGTGGTAGATTCGTATGTGACTTGTTCAAACATTCATGCCCTTGGACCCCAACTTTTCTTCTAACATCTATACCCTTACTATTTATAATTTGCCATCCCAAGTTTTCACTTTCTATATTTTCATAGCATATATTTCCTCTATCCATACTCCTTTTAAAGTATGTGTCCTCTCCTCAACATGGCATTTTTCTTACTCCCATGGATTTACAGGCATTCTAGTTTAAATAAGCAAATACTAAAATTTAAATCTATATGACACTTATGAGAAACATTATGCCACATTTGAGTTTCCCTATCTGGGTTGCCTCACTCAACATAACATTTCTAGTTTCATATATTTTTCCTGAAATTTTCATAATTCCTATTTCATTACAACTGAAAATGTATCTGGTGTATATGTATTCTATGATTCTAATATCTACCCATCTATGGATAGACAGCTAGGACGATTTCATTTATTCTCTATTATGAAAAGAGCAGCAATGACTATATATGTGCTCCTATCTCTCTAGGGACATATAGAGTTCTTTGGATATATGCCCTGGAATTATATAGCCCTGTCATATGGTGGTTCTATTTTTAGTCTTTTGAACAACTTTCATACTGTTGTTCTAGTGGTTACACTGGTTTACAAACATCAACATGTATAAGATTTCCACAATTTGTCTGTATGTGCTCATCAATTGTACTGAGCTGACTGCAGTGAATTAAGATTGTAAGCAGGAATATGACGGTGATTCACATGAAAGGTATACTATGCAATGCTCATGAAAAGGAAGAAATAACACTGAGCATTATCAATCATAATTATCCTTAGATTTCTATCTCTATTTTCCCCCTATTATACCTTTTTAGACTTCATCATTTTAATCTTTGTTTTCTTCTGTTTTTTTCTTTCAGGTATCCACAATCTATGTGGACCAATGTTTGAATGTCTAAAGTTGAGAGCATTAGAGAAACTAAAACAAAACTGAATGAAAATGCTCTAGGGAAAATATTTTTAAGACATCAGATTCAATGAGCAATTTATTCAATTTGTTTCAGCCCTCTTTGGCTGCCTTTGCACAGTGCACTGAAATACTTGGCATGATACAGATTTAGCCACAATTTCAAAGCAGGCAGCAATGTGAGCCAAAGTCATCAGTGGCAAAAAGGAATTCAATAGAATGCATAGAAGATACATTACATGCACTTTTCCTAATCTAGAAACACGCATTCTTCAATTTTATTAGTTCTTTGAGTTTATGCAATGTACCTCCACCCCAACTCTTCTAAGATACAACCCTTCTAAACCCAGTATAATTTGTGATCCCTTTTGTTCTTTAAGATCCATCAAGTAAAGTATGTGCTGCCCATATACATTTGAATATTCTAAGGAAACATGTTAGATCTACCAAGGGTTACACCCTCAAAGAAAACTGACTCTCCTTTCCTAGCATGCTTATTAAAATAGCTTCAAATTTTTTCACACCTACTTCTAATTCTCTTGCTTAGATTCTCTCTGACTTGATATCATGTAAATATTATGTTATCCATTATAATCACAGTAAATTTATATGGAAAGTTGCCCTATTGTGTTCAGAAAACACTTTCCTAGTAGTTGTATAAACCTCTGGATCTTAAAATATTTCTACACCCTCTTCAACAATGATCCCTAAGCATTTGAAGAAGATTGGACATGAGTTTAGTAAAGAACATTCTAGTCTCTTTTTAAAAATGTATTTATTTAATTTAGAGACAATCATAATTTACATATCAATCCCATGCCCTTCTCCTTCCCATCCTCCAATGCGCCCCTACCTATCCCCCTATCCCACAGCCATGGAGGATGAGGTCTTCTATGGGGGATCAACAAGTCTGTCACATCATTTAGGGTAGGGCCTAGGCCCTCCTCCCTGTGTCTTGGCTGATAGTGTATACCTCCATGGAGAATGGGTTCCCAAAGTCCATTTGTACACTAGGGATAAATACCGGTTCTACTCTCCGAAGTCCCATAGACTGAACAGGCCTCCGAACTGGTGCCCAAATTCAAAGGGCTTGGTTCAGTCCAATGCTAGCTTTAAGGCTAGGGTTCATGAGTTCTCACTTACTCAGGTCAGCTGTTTTGGTGGGTTTCTCCAGCACAGTCTTGAACGCTTTGCTCATCCCTTCTCCCTATCTACAACTGGATTCCAGAAGGTTGGCTCAGTGCATAGCTGTGGGTGTTTGCTTCTGCTTCCATAAGCTACTGGATGAAGGCTATAGGCTAGGGGAAGAGCATTCAAGGTAGCCTCTCCACTATTGCTTAGACATCCTTGTGGATTTCTGGAAATTTCTTGGTGCCAGATTTCTCTTTAAACCTACAATGGCTCCCTCTATTAATGTATCTCTTTACTTGCACTCCTGTATTTATCTATTTATCCCCCAACACAATCTTCCTGTTCCCTCATGTTCTCTTCCCTCGCCTCTTCTCCCCTCCTATTTTTCCTTGAACCCCACAATGATCCCATTTTCTCATGAGCTCTTGTCACTTTCTGCTTTTCTGGGGAACCATGTATGTCTCTCTTATGATCCTCCTTGCTTTCCACCTTCTCTGGAGGTATTGATTGTAGGATGGGTATCCTTTTCTCTATGTCTAATATCCATATTTGAGTGGGTACATACCATGCCTGTCTTTCTGTGACTGGGTTACCTAACTCATTCCACAGTCTCTAATTCTCTCCACTTTGAGCAGCTGTAGGTATATATGTTAATCAAGGGTTGAATGTTTTTGAATAACTGAAGACAGAGTTTTTAAAAATGTAATAATTTTATCTGTTCTGAATAGGGAGGACACAAATATTATGAATCCTCTAAATGGACTTTGGATTTGATTTTTTAATTGGTCCTAAGAGCACAATCTGTAGATGTACAAGCTTTCATTAAATAATCACAGTTCTCAAATAAATAATCTAAAATATCCTTCAATATATTAGAACAATAAGAAAAACACAGAAGAAATAAAAATCAGAGCAAAAATTAATGGAAAGTAATCTATAAGTATACAAAGAATCAATTACATGGAGTTCATCCCTTGAAAATTAAATACATTTGCAGAAAGAGAAAGAATGATTGAGAAAAATACATTTCTGTGATGAATATCAATGCAAAAATTATTGAAGTACTTTTGAACTGAATACTTACTTTTAGCCTAGTTGAACTTCTTGGGGATGTATTAGCAACTTGCCACATTGTTGCAACAAAATACCTGACAAAAGTGATTTACAAAAACTAATTAAGACTTACAGTTCCAGGATTTATGCTCATTATGAAAAAAGAGATGTTGCTGTACCCATTGAATCCATCTACTGTCAATAACCAGAGAGCAAATGCTCATTCTAATTTTTTTATTCAGTGCTAAATAATAGATTATGGAATTTATCTGTGTACATTTAAGTTTGGTTTTTATTACTTAATCCAACTAATCTAGATAAGCCCTCACACACATGCCCAGAGATTCAACTCCTTCATGACTCTAAATAACATCAAGTTCATAATGAAGTGGACACACATTTTGCATACTTTTTCAGGTTGATAGTTAACACACAGTAGCCTCTCGGGTACTCTGAAACATCTGCAATTGAAAATTTACAGGAGTGATGTAAAGACTGTAGTGAGATCCACCCAGCAGCACCTGTGGCACTGACCACGCCTATTTGGGCGTGGTCACAGGTGTGTAGGAGAGCATGTGGTATATGGCCTGGGGTCCTAGACAGGCTTTCTCTCTCTCTTGGTTCCAGTCAGGTCACAGAGAGCAGACTGGGTGTTGATCCTTGGAGTAGGAACATGCAGGTCATTGGTTTTCTGTATGACTTATTCCAAAATAAAATATATGATGTATATTTTATCCTTGTCCAGTGTATCTTAATCTGTACATCATCGTAAGACTCTGTGACAGTTCAGATAAACTTACCTTTCTTTTATGCCTAAAAATGTATGGCATGGATGATGCAGTCAAGTCCTAATTCTAACTCTGAATGGGTTTAATTACTTTCTCACTTAGTAAATGCTTCCCAGTTATTTGATTTTTATAGACTGGAAGGCCTTTAGCTTTGTTCTCAAATTAAACTCTCTTTTGTCAAATTAATTTACATTTTCAGAAGACTAAATCTTTCATGGGGTCTTCCCCCAGGAGACCATTCCTTTTTTTTAATTTATTATTTTTTTTCTTATCTTACATATTAATCTCAGTTCCCTCTCCATCCCATGCCCCTAGACGCCCCCCTCCCATCCCATTCCACACTCACTCCACAGAGAGTTTGATTCCAGGAGGGATCATCAATACCTGTTATTTGCAGTAGGGTCTAGGCTCTCCCTCCTGTCTTCAGGCTAAGGGAGGATCCCTCCATGGGGAATCTGCACCCAAAGTCCTTTTGTGCACCAGGGACACATCCTGGTTCCACTGTCAGAGGTCCCTTAGACTGCCCAGGCCTTCTAATTGAGACCTATGTCCAGGGGGTCCGAGTTGGTCCAATGCTAGATTCCCAGCTATCAGTCTGGGGGCCCATTAGCTCCTCCTTGTTCAGGTCAGCTGTCTCTGTGGGTTTCTGTAGCCTAGTCCTGTCCTCCCTCTCTGCAGTTCCAGTTTGTGAGTGTCTGCTTCTGTTTTCATCAGTTTCTAGATGAGAGCTCTATGATGGTGAACAAGTTGGTCATCAATCTCATTATCAGGGAAGGGCATTTATGGTAGCCTTTCCACTATTGCTGAAATTGTTAGTTGGTTTCAGTCTTGTAGGTCTCTGGACATTTCTCTAGAGTCAGTTTTCTCTTCAAACCTATAATGGCTCCCTCTTTTATGGTATCTCTCTCTCTTTTTCTCTCATCTATTCTCCCCTGACTCAATCTTCCTAGTCCCACATGCTTTACTCTCCTCCTCTTCTCTTTTTCCTATTTCTCTCTCCACTCACTGCCCCCCCACTCCCAATATGCTTAGGAGATCTTGTTCCTTTCCCCTTTTGTGAGGGACCTTGTATGACTCTCTTAGAATCCTCCTTGTATCCTAGTTTCTCTGGTAGTGTGAATTATAGGCTGGTGATTCTTTGCTGTATGTCTAAAATCCATATGTGAATGAGTTCATACCGTGTTTCTCTTTTTGTGACTGGGTTACCTCATTAGGATGGTTTCTTCAAGTTCCATCCATTTGCCTGTGAATTTCAAGATTCCATTGTTTGTTTTTCCAGAGTAGTATTCCATTGTGTAAATGTGCCACATCTTCTTTATCCATTCCTCAGTTGAGGGGCATGTTGCTTCCAGGTTCTTGTTATTACAAATAATGCTGCTACGAACATACTTGACTAATTCTTCATTAAAGATTCCTAACTCTACATGTGATTTACACCAAAGTTTATAATCATAGCCATATTTATGGTATTTGTTACCAAGTTTGTGACTTATTCATCCCTGACTCAGCTTTCCTTTCATATCTTTCTTGCATTGATTTTCCATTGATGACTTTTTATTGCTTTGATTTTTAAGGAATTCAGTACTGTTTTTGACTGATAAAATTTGATCTACTTATTCTATATTTCAAGTGCTGAGAATTACTGATGATACCAAACTCCCTAGTTTTCTAAGCTTTTCATGGAATGGAAAATATTTAGTAAAGTTTTGAAGAAGGGTTTGATAAATTGATGAAACTTTATTAAGTATTCTTTGGTCAATTTTCCTTTTGCCATTAAAGATTACTCAATTGCACAATACAAAATAGATCCACAATAATCAGTGATTACATTAACAGACAAGCATCTCCAACACTAGTTAACATCTGCTATACTGTATACCTTGTGATTTCATCTCTAACACTGTCTAGAATATACATAACTCAAGGGGCATTCCATGGATGTGAGTGGGAGGTTCTTAGTGTCAGCCTGTAAGACTGCAGCAAAATGGCATGATCATGAGTAGTGTTGGGCCGATGATAGCACTCTTGAGGTAACTGTCCTTTTACCTTTCACAAAGTGTTTTTGATAACTATGAAAAATCAAGAGGTGGAAAAACTATCAATAATTCCCAGGGCTGATACATATAGGACATTGTATAACTAATGATGGCTACAGTATTTTAATCGTTTGTAATTGCAGGTTCAGGTGCTTCGGAATGCTGGGGAAGAAGTGACCCTGACAGTGTCCTTTTTAAAAAGAGCACCTGCTTTCCTCAAACTCCCGCTGAATGAAGACTGTGCATGTAAGCATTTGTAAAATGAAAAGAATAATCACAACATTGCATTTCCTCTCCATCCCTTATTTATTTCCAACAAGTAGTTGGCATTTTTTTTTATTATGGTACAATATAATATGCTGATACATGCACATATCATGCAGTCACCAAATCATGTGGAATTAGCATTTCTTGCAAGTCAAAAATTTGTAGTTCATTTTATGTTGAAAACATTTAAACATTTCCTTTTAGTTATTATGAAATATTCCACCTAACTCAGCAGTGTTTGTGGTTCAAAGCTGATCTTTGGTTGTCGCAGTTCAGGTTAATGGTGTTATCAGAGTCCTGGTGAAATTGTTGTGGGGTTCCATCTTACTTTGTTTTGTTTTGTTTTGATTTGTTTTTTTGAGACAGATTTTCACTGCTTTAACAATCCTCGCTGTCCTGAAATTCACTTTGTAGATCAGGCATGAGTGAAATAGTTGAGATCTACATGCATTTACCTCCCAAAGTGGTAGTATTAAAAGTGTGTAATTGGATTCACTCTCTTTTTTTTGGAAACTTCAGAGATAACATTAGGTCAGATTATTTCTCTTCTTGGCAATTTTTTTTCTGGGTACTTCTCCATTCTTCTTTGGATGCTTATTTGTCCAAAGGTTTTAAATACCCCAAGAAAGTTATTTTTATTTTCATAGAAAGAAAAAAACTCATTCCTAAATTTGTGGAGGTTCATATTCTAATCTGCATCTATTTTAATCTATGATTTCTCCTGAGTATTTTATTTGAGCTTTTAAAGCTCTTCTTTCATCCCAGAACAATATGTTTTCTTTCAATTAGCATAATTGTTCTGGGAAGGATTATCGTCCACAGTAGCAGTAAATGAATGAACCAGTTTTGGCATAGGGCCTTTCAAGTGGTCCTTTAAGGCTTTTCATGCCAATACAATGGTACTTAGATACTTTTATTTTCTGTTCCATATCAGGTGGATCTTCTGACATAAGGCAGAGATGTTTTATTTTTCTTTAACAAGCATGTCTGGATTTAGAGAAGGAGGGAGCCACACTCCAAATCCAAAGCCAGCTTTAATCTTTAATTAGACTGGGACTAAAAACAACATTTGCATTATGTCTGTAGAGAAAAGCAGAGACAAACATTTGGGGAGATTTATGAAATTTTATTGGAAGTATAATATACCAATAGACCGATTTACTCCTTTTCTTGGGACAATTTTTTTTCTTAATTATTTGACCCTTTTCTTCAGGTGTATCATTCCCCCCGCCCCAGTGGTCTCCTGATTTTTTAGATAGATACCATTATTATCCTGAAAAGACAAAAATAAAACCCTTCTCCAACCCTAACATTTTGGGGATGTTCTCCTTTGGCATGTTATATCAAATGAAATCCATTTGTCACTTTTATAAGTTAGTTTTAAAGTAAACAGACAGCTGCTTGATAATTTATCATCTCTTCTAATTAAGTGGTGTCTGGTTTAAACTGAATGTTTCTCAATTTTGATGGTATCCATATCTTTTCTTCACCTGTGGAAACAAAAGCAAAACCTCTTTCCCAATTTAACACATAGCCTGACTTCCCTTAGAAGGTAAAGACACCTTTAAAGTGTATTGGCTGATATAATTCTGTAGTTATTTTTGTTATGATTATTCACTGTCTCTTTGCAGCTGTTGCTCCTTTCTCATTAGCATTCAGAAAAGTTAATTTAGTACTATGCAATCTAATTTGGGGTTCTTTATTAGCTATTTCTGTTTATTTAGCATATCTTTTAAAGTTTGATTAGATCTTTCAAGAACAGCCTGCTCTATATGATTGTGTGGTACACCTGTAATATGCTTTATATTATAATAAGCAAAACACCTGTGTTTTCTTAGAGACATATGCTGAAATACTGTCTGTCTTTATTTATGCAGGTATAGACATAATGGCCATGACTTCTAGCAAACGTGTAATAACCAAATCAGCCCAAAGCAGTTTCTGAACCCAAAGCAGTTGACCAATGAAAAAAATGAATAGCTATCAATGGTGTGGTGTATATATTTTAATTTTCCAAATTCTACAAAATGGGACACATCCATCTGCCAGATTCCATTTCTTTGAGTAATCTTTGATAAATTCCTGCCAGTAGTAGAGTTTGGTTGTATAAAGAGGAAGTATGTTTTTTATAATCTCATTAGCTTCTTGCCATGTGAGGAAATACCATTTTTTCAAACTTTGCTATTGACATGGTGACTTTTAAATGAAATTCTGATGTCTTTAGCACATTTACTATCAATAGTTGACCAATTTCATGATTACCTAGTGCTAGAGGGGCTGGAAGACTTGAATGGGATCAGGTGTGTGTTATATATATGGAATGATTCCTCTTCCTTACTAGGTCATGTAACTAGTAGATAATGAAGTCAATTCTGTATCACCTGGTTTAAATTCAGTGGTTTCAATTTGTAAAACAGCTCTTTCTGCAAATTGTGAATCAGTAGCTATGTTGAGAGTTTCTTTATGATCTATTAACACCATGAGAATAGCATATAATTCTGACTTCTAGAGAGAATTGTAAGGACTTAGATGTATTTTACTTAACTATTCTGATTCATAACCTACCTTCCTGATTTATTTGCAACCGTTTAGAATGTAGGGGCTCCATTTATTGGTGTTTTCAAACAATTTGAGGAAGTATCCAGTTCATTTTCTTTATAAGTTTAATTCTCTTGCTTTTGGGATAATGGTTGTTACACTCTGTTAAAAAATTACTACAAGCTCATCACCAGGGTTCACTGCTGTTTACCAATAATTTGTCAATTCCATTAGTAAAAGCTACTATAGTGTCTGCTGGATCTATTGCTGCTAATTGATAAAGTCTCAATTTTATAGATGTTTTCTACAAAACGTTTTACTTGGTTTATGTGGTAAAAATATCCATTCTATGTTATATTTCCCTCTGCATTAAAATTCCTGTAGGGGAATACTTAGAGGATAGTATAACCAGAAAGCAGTTAAGTTTGGATTTGTATGATCCACATATGCAATCTGTAACTCATCTTCCTCTAATGCCAGTTCCTCTAATGCCAGTCCTTGGAACTATGTAAGCTCTTGTCACCATCTAATATTTTGTGTAAATTGATCAGTTAATCAGGTTCTATTTAACAATGTGCCATAGATGGGCTATGTCTCCTAGCAATCTTTGAAAATCTTTAAAAGTCTTCAATTCATCTCTCCTGATCTTCACATTTTGGGGGTCTAACTATTACAAACCTATTCTATAACTTAAATAATTAACAGAATCTCCTCTTTGTTTTTTATTGAGGAGCAATTCGTAATCCCCAAGACGGCAAAATTTTCTTTACTTCCTTAAACATTTTTCTAAATTATTTACATTTGAATCAGATAATAAAATGACATTAGTGTTATGGTAAATTATACATTGAGGAAATTACTTATGCATGATTTCCAAGGGCTGCATTACAAATTATTGGCACAGGTGGGCATCCTGTGGGAGGACCTTCCATGGATATCTTAAGATAGGCTGAGCATTAGTATGGGTAGGCACAGTGAATGGAAATTTTTATCAGTCCTTTTCTTGTAATGGTATACTAAAGAAACAATATTTTAAATCAATAAATAATTGAGCCCATCCTTTAGGCAATAGAGGAGGCAAAGGAATTCCAGACTGTAAAGAGTCCATTGGATGTATCACCTTATCAATAGCTCTTAAATCTATTACCATTCTCCATTTTCCTGATTTATTTTTAATAACAAATACAGGAGTATCTCAAGAGCTGATTGGTTCCTCAATGTGCTGAGCATTTAGTTGCTCCTGTACCAGCTCTTCCAAAATCTGCAGTTTTTCTGTTGCACAACCCATACACGTTTGTCTGTCAGATATTATAAATGTTAGGCTGTTGGTGTTTGTGGAAGAATGGTAGCTGTTGTGTCATGTTCCAATATACCTGAATAGTTGGTGATTGTTCTGTATAGCTACTTATAAGTTTTCCAGAACCATAAGATAATCTATGCTTGGCTTCTAATTTGGGGGGAATGTTTATCTGAATATTCCATTACTGTAATAAATCATGTCCCCACAAATTAAATATGGCTTTAATAATATTCTCTGTCCTTCTGGTCCTATACATATGACCCATTTCTCTTTCTCTTTTACCTGAGAAAAAATTCCAATTCCTAAGAAGGTATCTTAGATTCCAAGATTCTTGTGATATAATTATTATGTCCTCACCAGTTTCTACTAAGCCTTCAATGAAAGCGTCATTCATTACTACCTTTAAGTTTGCTCTTTGCTTATTTATGGACATTTGCCAATAGACTCACTTGTGAGTTTTTCTGACTGTTTTGTTCTGTCTTTTGATCTTGGGAGATATTTGTAATTCTAGGTTTAGATTTTTTGTTCAATATTCTTAGCCTCTTCTCTGAACCTAGACATCCATTATAATTGTGGTCCAGGCTCTTGAACAGCTTTAATCATATTTATCTAATGTACTAAACTAATCCTATAACAAACAGCTATGTTTATCACCTGTTTCACAAATGGTGAATGGATGTCATATGAGAGTACAGCGTCCTTGAAATTCCCTAAATCTAACATTGACATGGGCTTGCAAATAGATCTTATAGAGAATCTCCTTCATTTGGCACTTGTGTGGTAAAGTTATTGGATAGATTTTTAATTACTTTATATTTAAAGGAAAAACAACCTTATTTTACACACCAATCCTAGTTCCCTCTTCTTACTGTTCTCTTATTCCCTGCCTTATCTCCCCATCCACCACCCCCATCCACCCTTCTGGGATGTTGAGGCCTCCCATAGTGGATCATCTAAGGCTGTCACATCATTTGGGGCAGGACTGAGGCCCTCCCCTAGTATTTAAACTGAGAGAGAATCTCTCCTTAGGGAATGAGCTCCAAAATCTTGTTCATGCAAAGGGATGGATACTGGGTGCACTGCCAACAGCCCCACTGTAGTGGGATATTCACTTAGTCTCCTTCTGTGGCATTGACCACGCCCATTGGGGGTGGAGCCAGGGGTGGGAGTGACCTGTGGAACTAGGTCTGAGGAAAAGCAGAGAAAGATCTCCTGGGACAGTAGCACTTCCGGAGGCATCCTTGGGACCAGGAACCTACTGGTGTTCACCTGTCTATGTTGTGAGTTATTTCTCCCTAAACCGTTGCACCCCACAGACTGCCTAAGCACCCTACTAATATACGTGTTTAGGAGGCCTGGTTTTGTCTTAATGCAGGTTGCCCAGCTGTCAGGCTGGAGTCCATGAGCTCCCACTTGTTCAAGGCAAATTTTTCCATGGGTTTCCCCAGCATGATCTTAATGCCTTTGCTCATCAATCTTTCCTTTCTATAATTGAATTCAAGGAGTTCAGTTCAGTGCTTAGCTGAGAATCCCAGCTTTTGCTGCCACAAGCTACCGGATAAAGGGTCTATGGTGGTATTGAAGGTAGTCGTCATTCTCATTATAGTGGAAGGACATTTAAGGTTACCTGTACTCTACTGCTTAGGTGGTTATTTGGGATCATCCTTGAGGATTCTTTGGAATTTCCCTAGTACCACTTTTCTCTTTAAGCTGATAATAGCTCCCTCTATCAAGGTAACTCTATCCTTGCTCTCCTCTGTTTTTCCCTCAACTTAATCTTCTTGATCCCTCCTCCACTCTACCCATCTTCCCTCCTCTTTCTTCTAGCTTCCCTTCCCTCCGTGCTTCCAATTTACGCAGGAGATTTTGTCAATTTTCCCTTCTCAGGGGGCCCATTTATGACTTTCTTAGGATCCTCCTTGTTTTCTAGCTTCTCTGGCTTTATGGATCATAGACTTGTTATTCTTTGCTCTATGGCTAATATCTACTTATGAGTGAGTACATACAATGTTTATCTTTCTGTGTCTGAGTTATCTCTTTCTGGATGGTTTATTCTATTTCCATCCATTGGCCTGCAAATTTAAAGATGTGATTGTTTTTTACTACAGAATATTACTCCATTGCATAAATGTACCACATTTTCTTTATCCATTTTTGAGTTTAGAGGCATTTAATTTGCTTTCATGTTCTGGATATTACAAAAATTGCTGTTATGGACATAGTTGAACAGATGTCCTTGAGGTATGAATGTGCATCCTTTGTATATATGCCTAAGAGTGGAATTGCTGGTATTGAGGTAAATTGATTGCCAATTTTCTGAGAAACCACCATACTGATTTACAAAGTGTCCGTAAAAGTTTGAGTTCTCACCAGCAATAGAAGAGTGTTCCCCGTTCTCCATGTCCTCTCCAGTATACACTGTCATTTGTTTTTTATTTTAACCATTCTGACAAGTATAAGATGGTATTTGCATTTCCCTGTTGGCTAAGGATATTGAGCTCTTCCTTCCTTAAGTGCCTTTCGGCCCTCTGCAATTCCTCTATTGAGAATTCTCTATTTAGTTCTGTACCCCATTTTTTAATTGGATTAAGTAGTATTTTGGTGACTAGCTTTTTAACTTCTTTGTATATTTTGGAGATCAGACCTCTGTCAAATGTGCAGTTGGTAAAGATCTTTTCCCATTCTCTAGGCTACTGTTTTGTCTTTTTGGCTGTGCCCTTTTGCCTTACAGAACCTTCTCAGTTTCAGGATTCCCATCTATTGTCAATATCAGTGTTTGTACTATTAGTGTTACATTCCAGAAGTACACTCCTGTACCAATGCCTTCAAGGATACTTCTCACTTTCTCTTCTAAGAGATTCAGTGTGGCTGGATTTATATTGAAGTCTCTCATCCATTTGGACTTAACTTTTGTACACGGTGATTGATATGGATCTATCTGCAATCTTCTACATGTCAGCATTCCATTATGCCAGCACCATTTACTGACATTGCTTTCTTTGTTCCATTGTATGATTTTTACTTCTTTATCAAAAATCAGGAGTTTATAGTTGTGTGGATTGACATCAGTGCGTTCAACTTTATTCCATTGGTCTACCTGTCTGCTTTTTTTTTTTTTTTTTTTTTTTTTTTTTTATCAATACCAAGCTGTTTTCATTACTATAGCTCTAGAGTAGAGCTTGAAGTCAGGTATGGATATGCCCTTAGATAACCCTTTATTTTACAGGACTGGTTTGGCTATCCTGGGTTTTTTGCTTTCCCATATGAAGTTGAGTATTGTTTTTTCAAAGTCTGTGAATAATTATGCTGGAATTTGATGGGGTTTGCAGTGAATATGTTGAATGCTTTTTGTTAAGACTGCCATTTTTTACTATGCTATTCCTAACTACTCAAGAGCATGGGAGATCTGTAAATTTTCTGTTATTTTCTTTATAAAGACATAAAGTTCTTGTCATGGGGGTCTTTCCCTTGATTGGTTAGGGTTACCCCAAGAGATTTTACATTTTTTTCTGGCTATTGTGAAGGGTTTTATTTCTCTAATTTCTTTCTCAGCCCATTTATGTTCAATGTGTAGGAGGGCTACTGATTTTTTGAAGTTAATATTGTATCCTTCCACTTTACTGAAGATGTTCCCTGGTAAAATTTTTTGAGTCACTTAAATAAACTATTATATCATCTGCAAGTAGTGAAAATTTGACTTCTTCATTTTCAGTTTTTCCCCCTTGATCTTGCTTTTTTTTTTCCTTATGGCATTAGCTAGAACTTCAAGGACAATATTGAAGAGACATGAGGAGAATGGACAACCTTGTCTTGTTTCTGATTTTAGAGAAATTTAATTGAGTTTCTCTCCATTTAGTTTGATGCTGGCTGTTGGCTTTCTGTATATTACCCTTATTATGTTCCTTTTTATCCCTGACCTCTCTAAGACCTTTATCATGAAGGGGTGTTGAATTTTGTCCAAGGCTTTTTCAGCATCTAATGAGATGATCATGTGATTTTTCTGTTTTAATTTTTTAAATGGTGGACTACATTGGTAGATTTTCATGTGTTGAATCATCCCTGCATCTCTGGGATGAAGCCTACTTGATCATGGTGGATACTTTTTATTATTATATTCTTGGATTCAGTACAAAAGTATTTTACTGAGTTGAGGGAAATTGTTCTGTAGTTCTTTTTCTTAGTTGTGCCTTTGTGTAGTTTTGATACCATGGTAATTGTCACCCCTTAAAAAGAGTTTGGCAATGACTCTTCTGCCTCCATTGTGTGGAACAATTTGAGGAGTATGTTATTAACTCTTCATTGTATTTCTTATGGAATTTAGAACTGGAACCAACTGTCACTGAACTTTTTTGTTGTGAGAATTTTGATGATTTCTTCTATTTAAATTGTCTACTTAAATTGCTCATCTGTTCTTGATTTAATTTTGGTAAGTGATTCCTATTCAGAACATTATCTATTTCACTTAAAATTTCAAATTTTGTGCAGTAGGTTTTCAAACTATTACCTGATGAGTCTCTGGATTTCCTCATTATGTCCCCCTTTTCATTTCTGATTTTGTTAATTTGGATATTCTCTCCCTGCCTTCTGGGTAGTTTAGATAAATGTTTATCTACATTGCTGACTTTCTTGAAAAATCAACTCTTTGTTTCATTGATTCTTTGAACTGTTTTCTTTGTTTCTACTTTATTGATTTCAGCCGTCAATTTGATTATTTGCTGTCATCTACTCCTCCTGGGTGAGATTGTTTTCTTCTAGAGCTTTCAGGTGTACTATTAAGTTCATTAGGTGACTATTCTCCTGTTTCTTTATGTAGACACTTAGTGATATGAACTTTCCTCCTATCACTTCTTTCAAAGTGTCCCATATGTTTGGGTATGTTGTCCTTTCACTTTAATTGAATTCTAGGAAGTCGTCATTTCTTTACTTTCCCTTGACCCAAGGGTGATGCAATTGAACACTCTTCACTTTCCATAAGTTTGTATGCTTTCTGCAATTTGTATTGTTGTTGGTTTCTAACTTTAAACCCTCTTGAGGTTTGCTGTTTTGCCAAGTTGATTTTAGAGAAGGTTCCATGGGATGCTGAGAAGAATGTATATTCTTTTGTGTTTGGATGGAATGTTCTATACATGTCTGTTAAATCCAATTGAGTCATAACTTCTGTTAGTTACTTTATTTCTCTATTAAGTGTCAGTCTGGAAGTCAGTCCTGTCCACTGGCAAAAAATGGGTTATTGATATCTCCCACTAAGTATGTAGGTTTTATGGGTGATTTAAGTTTTAGTAATGTTTCTTTTTTTATTTATTTATTTTTATTTAATTTTATATAACAAAGTCCAATTAAATGAAAACAAACATTTATACACAATATTTGGGAATTTGGGCGTCGTTCTTTCCAAACTACTTCCTGCTGGTAAGGGGCGCTGTCTTGGGGGATTCGAAGAAGATTCAGATATCCTAGCTGTAGTCTGCAGGGCTGTTTTGTCTAGCTGTTTGGAATGTAGGATCAGCTTGTACTCTGTTTCAGGCGGTCTGGCATGATCAAACCACATTAGTCTGGAAGGAATCCACATCTTTTCATTTTCTGTGGAAACAAAAGTAGAAATACTTTTCCCCAGTAACTTGTTCTTCAACTTAAATTTTGGAGTCAAAGCGTTTTTTTTTTTTTTTTTTTTTTTTTTAATTTATTATTTTACATGTCGATCCCAGTTCCCTCTCCCTCCCTCTCTCCCTCCCTCCCCTCCAGCCCTCCTTCCCTCCTTCCCTCCCTTTTGCTCTCTCTGCAATCTCCCATGCACTCTAAACACCCTCCCCTCCCAACCCCCCACCACAATACCATATGTAGGGGAATGCCATCCAGTTGGGGTCATGTAGATTTGACAGGTCCTATGAAGTAGGGGCTAGGACTTCTCTCCTATCTCTAGAATAAGGCAGTTATCCCTCCATGGGGGATATGTTTGTAAAGTCCTTTTGTGCACCAGGGATACATCCTGGCTCCACTGTCTGCGGTCTCTTAGACTTCTCAGACCTTCTGGCTGAGACCCATATTCAGGGGGGTCCGAGTCAGACCCCTGTTGGCTTCCCAGCTATCAGTCTAGTGGACCTTAGCTCCTCCTTGTTCAGGTAAGCTGTCTCTATGTACTTCTACTGCATGGTCTTGTCCTCTCCATCTGCTTCTGGGTTCTAATTCGACTCAGTGTTTATGTATGGGTGTTTGCTCCTCTTTTCAACAGGCATTAGTTGAGGACTCCATGGAGAAGTTAGTTGTTGATCTCACTCTCCAGGAAGGGCATTTATGATAGCCTTTCCACGGGAGCTGAGGTTGTTAGTTGGGAGCAGTCTTGTAGTTCCCTCGACCTTTCTTTGAGTTCAACTTTATCTTCAAACCAATATTGGCTCCCTCTTTTATGTTCTCTCTCTCTCTCTCTCTGTCTCTCTCTGTCTCTCTCTCTCTCTCTCTCTCTCTCTCTCTCTCTCTCTCTCTCTCTCTCTCTCTTTCCTATTTTCCATTCCTAACCAGGCTCAATCCTCCTGGTCGCACATGCCTTCCTCTCCTCCCTCTCATTTTCTCCTACTTCTCTCTCCATTAGCTGTCCTCCCCCACTTTACCTGAGGTCTGGGGGACTTGTCCCTTCCCAGTTCTGTGAGGGACTTTATATGAATCTCTTAGAATACAACTTGTATCCTAGTTCCTCTGGTGATGTGAATTATAGGCTGGTGATCATGTGATCTAGTTCTAAAATCCATATATGAGTGAGTACATACTGTGTTTCTCTTTTTTGTGACTGGGTTACCTCATTCAGGATGGTTTCTTCAAGTGCCATCCACTTGCCTGCGAATTTCAAGATACCATTATTTTTTTCTGCAGAATAGTATTCCATTGTGTAGATGTGCCACATCTTCATTAACCATTCTTCAATTGAGGGGCATCTAGGTTGCTTCCAGGTTCTTGCTATTACAAATAATGCTGCTATGAACATAGTTGAACAGATGTCTTTGTTGCATGGATGTGAATCCTTTGGGTATATGCCTAAGAGGGGGATTGCCGGTCCTGTGGTAAACTAATTCCCATTTTCCTGAGGAACCGCCATACTGATCTCCAAAATGGCTGTATGAGTTTGCACTCCCACCAGCAGTGGAGGAGTGCTCCACTTTCTCCACATCCTCTCCAACATAAGTCATCACTGGTGTTTCTAATTTTAGCCATTCTGGCAGGGGTAAGATGGTATCTCAAAGTTGTTTTGATTTGCATTTCCGTGATAGCTAAGGATTTGGAGCATTTTCTTAAGTGTCTTTCAGCCTTTTTGATTTCCTCCATTGAGAATTCTTTCTTCAGTTCTGTACCCCATTTTTTAATAGGGTTATTTGGTGTTTTGTTGACTAGTTTCTTGAGTTCTTTGTATATTTTGGAGATCAGCCCTTTGTCGGATATAGGATTAGTGAAAATCTTTTCCCAGTCAGTGGGCTGCCATTTGGTCTTGTCAACTGTATCCTTTGCCTGACAGAAGCTTCTAAGTTTGAAGAGGTCCCATTTATTAATTGTTTCTTTCAGTGTCTGTGCCCCTGGAGTTATGTTCAAGAAGCGGTCTCCTATACCAATTTGTTCAAGGGTACCTCCTACTTTCTCTTCTAGGAGGTTCAATGTGGCTGGATTGATGTTGAGGTCTTTGATCCATTTGAACTTGAGTTTTGTGCATGGTGACAGACATGGGTCTATCTGCAGTCTTCTACACACCCTCATCCAATTGTGCCAGCACCATTTGTTGAAGATGCTGTCTTTGCCCCATTGTATAATTTTAGCTGTTTTGTCGAAAATCAGGTGTTCATAGGTGCGTGGATTAATATCAGGATTTTCAATTTGATTCCATTGGTCTACCTGTCTATTTTTATGCCAATACCAGGCTGTTTTCAGAACTATAGCTCTGTAGTAGAGCTTAAAGTCAGGAATGGTGATGCCTCCTGAAGTTCTTTTATTGTATAGGGTTGTTGTGGCTATCCTGGGTCTTTTGTTTTTCCATATAAAGTTGATTAATATCCTTTCAAGGTCAGTGAAGAATTGTGGTGGGATTTTAATGGGGATTGCATTGAATCTGTAGATTGCTTTTGGTAAGATTGCCATTTTTACTATGTTTATCCTACCTAACCAAGAGCATGGGAGGTCTTTCCATTTTCTGGTATCTTCTTTAATTTCTTTCTTTAGAGTCACAAAGTTCTTATTATATAGATCTTTTACTTGTTTGGTAAGCGTTACACCAAGATACTTTATGTTGCTTGTGGCTATTGTAAAGGGTGATGATTCTCTGATTTCTTTCTCTGCCTCTTTGTCGTCTGAAAAAAATAGGGCTACTGATTTTTTTGAGTTTATCTTGTATCCTGCTAGTTTGCTGAAGGTGTTTATCAGCTGTAGGAGTTCCCTGGTAGAGTTTATTGGGTCGCTTATGTAAACTATCATATCATCTGCAAATAGAGACAGTTTGACTTCTTCCTTTCCAATTTGGATGCCCTTGATCTCCTTTTGTTGTCTTATAGCATTAGCTAGAACTTCTAGTACGATATTGAAGAGATATGGAGAGAGAGGACAGCCTTGTCTTGTTCCTGATTTTAGAGGAATTGGCTTAAGTTTCTCTCCATTCAGTTTGATGTTGGCAGTTGGTTTGCTGTATATTGCTCTTATTATGTTTAGGTATGTTCCTGTTATCCCTGACCTCTCTAATACCTTTATCATGAAAGGGTGTTGAATTTTATCGAAGGCTTTTTCCGCATCTAGGGAGATAATCATATGGTTTTTCTTTTTCAGTTTGTTTATATGGTGGATCACGTTGATAGATTTTCGTATGTTAAACCATCCCTGCAATCCAGGTATGAAGCCTACTTGATCATGGTGGATGATTTCTCTGATGTATTTTTGAATTCGGTTTGCCATTATTTTATTGAGTATTTTTGCATCGATGTTCATCAGGGATATTGGTCTGTAGTTTTCTTTCTTAGTTGTGTCTTTGTGAGGTTTGGGTACCAAAGTTATTGTGGCCTCATAAAAAGAGTTTGGCAATAAACCTTCTGTTTCTATCTTGTGGAACAGTTTGAGGAGTAGTGGTATTAGTTCTTCCTTGAATGTCTGGTAGAATTCTGCACTGAATCCATCTGGCCCTGGACTGTTTTTCGTTGGAAGGCTTTCGATGACTGCTTCTATTTCATTTCGGGTTATAGGTCTATTTAAGTTGTCTGTTCTTGATTTAATTTTGGTAAGTGATAGTTATCCAGAAACTTGTCCATTTCCTTTGAATTTTCAATTTTTGTGGAATACAGATTTTCGAAGTATGACCTGAAAATTGTCTGGATTTCCTCTGTGTCTGTTGTTATGTTCCGCATTTCGTTTCTGATTTTGTTAATTTGCATGTTCTGTCTCTGCTTTTTCGTTAATTTGGATAAAGGTTTATCAATCTTGTTGATTTTCTCAAAAAACCAACTCTTTGTTGCATTGATTTTTTTGTATTGTTTTCCTGGTTTCTATTTTGTTGATTTCAGCCCTCAAGTTGATTATTTCCTGGCGTCTGCTCCTGCGGGGTGAATTCGCTTCTCTCTGTTCTAAGGTTTTCAGTTGCGCTGTTAATTCATTTATGTGACTATCCTCTGTTTTCTTCATATGGGCACTTAGTGCAATGAACTTCCCTCGTAGCACTGCTTTCAAGGTGTCCCATAAGTTCGGGTATGTTGTATCCTCATTCTCGTTGAATATTAGAAAGTCTTTAATTTCTTTCTTTATTTCTTCTTTGACCCAGGAGTGGTGCAATTGCACATTGTTAAGTTTCCATGAGTTTGCAGGTTTTCTGCTATTTGTATTGTTGTTGAATTCCAATTTTAAAGCATGGTGGTCCGATAAGATACAGGGGACTATTTCTATTCTCTTGTATCTGTTGAGGTTTGTTATGTCTCCTAGTATGTGGTCGATTTTAGAGAAGCCCATGTGGAGCAGAGAAGAAGGTATATTCTTTTTCTTTGGATGGAATGTTCTATAGATGTCTGTTAGCCCCAGTTGAGACATAACTTCTGTTAATTCTTTTGTTTCTTTGTTGACTTTCTGATTTGTGGTCCTGTCTGGTGTTGAGAGTGGTGTATTGAAGTCTCCCACTATAAGTGTGTGAGGTTTTATATGAGCTTTGAGTTTTAGTAGTGTTTCTTTTACAAATGTGGGTGACTTTGTATTAGGGGCATAGGTGTTCAGAATTGAGACTTTGTGTTGATGGATTTCTCCTGAGATGAATATGAAATGGCCGTCTTCATCTCTTTTGACTAGTTTTGGTTTGAAGTCTAACTTGTTAGATATTAGGATAGCTACGTCTGCTTGCTTCTTATTTCCATTTGATTGGAAAATCTTTTCCCAACCCTTTACCCTGAGGTAATGTCTATCTTTGGAGCTAAAATGTGTTTCTTGTATGCAGCAGAAGGATGGATTCTGTCTTCGTATCCATTCTGTTAGCCTGTGTCTTTTTATAGGTGAGTTAAGACCATTAATGTTGAGGGTGAGTAAGGTCCATTGATTGTTGATGCTTGTTTGGTTTAGGTTTGTTGTTGGCAGTGGTATTGTGAATATATTTGTTCTGCTTCACCCTAGGTTTCTGGTGTAGTTGGATTATCTGTTGCCTACATTTTTGTGGGCGTAGTTACCTTCCTTGGGTTGGAATTTTCCTTCCAATACTTTCTGTAGGGCTGGATTTGTAGATACATATTGGGAAAATCTGGTTTTGTCATTGAATATCTTGTTCTCTCCATCTATATTGACTGAGAGTTTTGCTGGATATAGTAGCCTAGGCTGGCATCCGTGTTCTCTTAATACTTTTAGAACATCTATCCAGGACCTTCTGGCCTTGAGGGTTTCCATGGAGAAGTCAGGTGTAATTTTGATAGGTCTGCCTTTATATGTTACCTGTCCTTTTTCCTTCACTGCTCTTAATATTCTTTCTTTATTCTGTATGCTAGGTGTTTTGATTATTATATGTCGAGGGGTCTTTTTTCTTTGGTCCAGCCTATTTGGGGTTCGGTATGCTTCTTGTACTTTCATGGGCATGTCCTTCTTCAGATTTGGAAAGTTTTCCTCGATGATTTTGTTGAATATGTTTTCAGCACCTTTGAGCCGGGCTTCCTCACCTTCCTCTATGCCTATTATTCTTAGGTTTGGCCTTTTCATGGTGTCCCACATTTCCTGGATGTTGTGTGTTAAGGATTTGTTGGATTTATGGTTTTCTTTGGTCGATGAATCTATTTCTTCTAGTTTATCTTCTGCGCCTGAGATTCTCTCTTCCATCTCTTGAATTCTATTGGTTATGCTTGTGTCCGTGGTTTCAGATATTTGCCCAGCTTTTCAATTTCCAGCTTTCCTTCCATTTGTGTTGCCTTTATTTTCTTAATTTCGGTTTTCAAGTCTTGAACCGTTTCCTTCACCTGGTTAATTGTTTTTTCTTGGCTTTCTGTACTTTCCTTAAGGAATTTGTTCATTTCTTCCACTTTTTTGTTTGTTTTTTCCTCCATTTCTTTAAGGGATTTTCTCATATCTTCTTTGAGGGCCTCTATCATTTTTATGATGGTGATTTTTAAGTTGTACCCTTCTGCTTCCTCTGCTTTGTTGTTGTGTTCCATTCTAGTTGGTGTAGATTCCCTAGATTCTGGTGGTGTCATGTTTGTCTTTCTGTTGTTAGGTGTTCTCTTGTATTGCCTTCTTCCCATAGTTTCTTCCAGTAGGTATTGGTGGTATCTCTTCCCTCTCTCTATGATCCTTCCCCGATGGGAGTGGTCCTCTGGCCAATAGCTCTGGCCAATGACTGGCAGAAGAGGACGAGGGCTGAGCTTGAACTTGAGAAGGTTTTGCAGGGTAGTGGGATCTCACTGGAAACTGGCGCTCTCCAGCTGAGACCTCGTTCTTTGGCAGGGGCCCGGAATTGGGGGGTCAAGGATATTGCCCGCAGGAACTCCGAGTGGACAAGCAGAGATAGGCGGATCTCTGGGAGCGGCCCGGGACTCCAGCAGAGGACTGGAGGCGGGGTCAGAGACCAAGCCGGTGGAAATTACAGGTGGTCCCGCGTGGATAGTCAGGTCTCCTTTGTTCGGAGTTGCTCTGAGAGGTCTCCGAAGTAGGGTGGACTGTTGGCTCCACCCTCTGTCCCAGTGCTCAACTAGAGCAGCAGGACCGTAGGTGGGGTAGGGCACAGGGTAGGGGGGGTATGCTGGAGGTTGGGATGGTTGGGGGTGTATCAGAGCTCCAAGGGTGCTCTCAATGGGGACCGGAGACAGGAGCAGCAGGATCAGGGGCCAATCCAGGGAGTTCAGGCGGGGGAGGGGGGGGAAAGAGGTTGAAGGGGACAGGCAGCCCCAATTGGGCCCAGACTCACCTCTGGCCAATAGCCGGCAGAAGAGGACGAGGGCTGGGCTGGAACTTGAGAAGGTTTTGCAGGGTAGTGGGATCTCACTGGAAACTGGCGCTCTCCAGCTGAGACCTCCTTCTTTGGCAGGGGCCCGGATTTGGGGGTCAAGGATCTTGCCCACAGGAACCCCGAGTCGTAATGTTTCTTTTACAAAAGTAGATCCCTTTGTATTAGGGGCATAGATGTTCAGAATTGAAACTTCATTGTGATAGATTTTTCCTGTGATTAACATGAAATGGTCTTCTTCATCTCTTTTTTTTTTTTTTATGTTTGAAGACTAATTTATTAGATATTATGATAGCCATGCCAGCTTGTTTCTTAGGTCCATTTGACTGGAAAATCTTTTCCCGAACCTTTACTTTGACATAATGTCTGTCTTTGAAGTTGCAGCAAAATATGCATCAAATAACAGATTCTGTCTTTGTTTCCATTCTGTTAGCCTGTGTCTTTTTATATTATGAGATATTAATGACCGTTGATTGTTGGTTTCTGTTATTTTTGAATTTCCTGTTGGTAGTGGTATTTTATGTGTGTGTGTATTTCTATTTTGGGGAGGGATTTGTAATGTGGGATTTTCTACTGCCTTTGTTTTTTAGAATGTAGCTAACTTCTGTGTGTTGGGGTTTTCTACCCCAACTGTTTGTAGTCTGGATAGCATCATTGGTCTCTTAGTGTCTGTAGAACATCTATCTGACTTTCTGAGTTTCCATTGAGAAGTCAGGAGTAATTATTATAGGTCTGCCTTAATATGTTACCTGGACTTTCTCCTTTGCAGCTCTTAATGTTCTTTCTTTATTCTTTATCTTTTGTGTTTTGATTATTATGTGGCAAGGGGAGTTTTTTTTAAACTTTTACTTTTTGGTCCAGTTCATTTGGTGTTCTGTGAACTTCTTGCACATTCATAGACTTGTCCTTCTTTAGTTTGGGCAAGTTTTCTTTTATGATTGTAGAATATGTTTTCTGTGCTTTTGAGCTAGACTTCTTCACCTTATTCTATACATATTATTTTTAGGTTTGGTCTTTTCATGGAGTCCTCTATTTCCTGCATATTTTGACTCAGGATTCTTAGACTTAACATTTTCTTCGTCCGTGAGTCCATTTCCTGTAGTGTTTCTTCAACACCTGAGATTCTTCCATTACTTGCATTCTGTTGGCTGTTTGCATCTGTAGTTCATGATCAGTTACCTAGATTGTCTAATTCTAGCATTCCCTCAATATGTTTTTTTCTTCTTTACCTCTATTTCAGTTTTTAAATCTTGAACTGTTTGAATTGTTTCTTTCACCTTATTGAATTTTTTTTTTTTTTTTTTTTTTGTCTTTTCTTCCATTTCTTTAAGGGAGTTTTCAATGTCTTCTTTAATTGCATCTATTATCTTCATAAAGTTATTTTTAAGGCTGTTTTCTTCTGCTTAATCTGTGTTGGGATATTCAGATCTTGCTATTTATTAATTGTCCATCTCAGTGTCTGTGCTACTGGTGTTATGTTCAGGAAGCAGTCTCCTATGTCAATACCTTCACAGGTACTTCCCACTTTCTCTCGTAAGTGATTCAGTATGGCTGGATTTATGTTGAGGTCTTTGATCCATATGGATATAACTTTTATGCACGGTGATCAATATGGATCTATCTGCAATCTTCTACATGTCAGCATCCAGTTATGCCAGCTCCTTTTGTTGAAGATGCTTTCCCTTTGAACCCCATAATACAGTAGCCTTGTTGATAGTATAACATAAGGTATTCTACACATTTCTTTTTTCTAATTTTTCTGCCTCATTAGTTTCAAATGCCAGTAATAGCCATTTTAGATTGTTTATCCCATTGACAAAATCTATTTTTGAATGTGGATATCATGTATATGTTGTAATATATATTCCCTTACTTTGCAATTTTTTCATTTATTTATTTTTATCTTAGCTTTTGTCTTTCCACTGGCACTTTCTTGTTCATAACTCACTTTCTTAATTTCTTTTTGTCTGCTGTCATGTAATATACCAAGCTCTCTTAAAATTATTATTTTGAATTCTTTGTTTTGTTTTCTAATGATGGCTTTTGTTCTTTGAGTTGGTTGATGTTTTTCTCCATATTTGTTCCTACATTATGCTTCAGATTGTACACTTTTAATACATTAGCAAAATTTTCTCTATGATCCTTTTGTTGAATCATATATAAGAAGTTCTATACTTCAGATGACAGGTTTTTTTTTAACCTGGGAGTACTTTTTGACCAAAGATTTGTTGCTTTTTTTATTTATAGTTTTTTTCTCTTTTCAAGTAACTTGATTAGTATATGTTGCTTTTTTTGGATATGTATCATTATTGATTGAGGTATCCTTTGAAATTAGTATTTTTCAAGCCAGAGACTGTAATCTTATTGATCTACTTTGGCCTTAGAAGATTTTTCTCTATTTAAATTTTCTCTATTTTTCTCCATTTTCTCTATTTAAATTCAGGGAATATATTTAATTTCTGAGGTAGAAATCAATGTGTGTCGTATAACTATATTATTGGAAATATTTTAATCACTTTCTTGCTTTTTTCTACCATTGTTATATGTTTATGCTTTAATTAACTTACACTGTTGGTAATTGAGATGTTTTAATGTCTGTAATTCACCTACAGTAGCTTACTTACCTATTAATTATAATTATTTTTAGATTGGTTGGCATTCTTCTATCATTTCTACACAATATAGGGAATGGCCAACTAATTTATATAAGAGCTTACTGGAATTTTTAACGAGAGAAGATAACATTTATAGGCATCTAGCATGATTATCACTGTGAGTATTCATTTAACCTTCTCTAATATTCTTTTGCTTATATATTTATTTATCTCAAAAATATATTGATTTATTTGGTAATGTGCTATCCATAGTTTATATAATGTGTGTATTTTATGTATGTTTCTTAAAAATTCTATTGTCAATATTTTTAAATTTTCCAATTATCTATAATTTTTATTTTTATAAATTTGATGTTATTTACTATATTAAACTATTATTATTTAATAAATTTGCTTAATATTTATTAAAAATTATATTTTATATCCTGTCTGTAATTTCTCCTCTCAGTCCCCTTCCCTACCTCTCCTCTGTCCCTCATCCATACCTCTTCTGTCCCTATTCAGAACATTACCTGGCTCCCATGTATATCAAGGAAATATGGCTTATCAAGTCTTCATAAGACTAAGCATGTCACCTGGCATAAGGCTGGGTAAAGCATCCCTGTATAAAGACTAGGGTATAGGAGGACATCAAAAGAGTCAAAGACAACCCATGCCCATACGATGAGGATTCCCACATGAAGACCAAGTTACACAACCAGAACACATAATCAGAGGTTTCAGAACCATCTCATTCAGGCTCATTGGTTGAAGGTTCAGCCTCTATGAAAAACTATGAGTCCAGGTTAGTTGATTCAGTGGATTTTCTTGTGATGTCCTTGACATTGCTGGCTCTTTCAATTATTCCTCCCCCTCCTCTGCAGGATACTCCATGATCAGCTTATGCTTTACTGTGGGTTTCTGCATCTTTTTCCACCAGTTGCTGGATGAAGCCTTTGTGATGATTTTTGGCTTAGACACCAACCTCTGAGTATAGCAGAATATAGTTAGGCATCATTACATTGAAATTTCTTTTTGCTGCAGTCATGTTTGGGTCCTTCCTAGGTCTCTGGTCTGAAAAACAGCCTCTGAGTCCTGCCAGGCACTGCAGGTAGTATCAGGGGCAGAATTCCTCAGGGCATGGGTCTTCGACTCTGTCCCTCACCCACTCAACAATTTCTCCAAGTTCCATCCATTTGCCTGCGAATTTCAAGATTACATTGTTTTATTTTGTTTATTCCACTGAGTAGTATTCCATGGTGTAAATGTGTCACATCTTCTTTATCCATTTCTCAGGTGAGGAGTGCAACAAAGACATGTGTTCAACTACATTCTTAGCAGCATTATTAGTAACAGCAAGAAACTGGAAGCAACCAAGATTTCTTTCTTAGAGCTAACATTTTCTTTGCCAGAGTAATCTATCGCCCATCTCTTGAATTCTGTTGGGGATGCTTGTGTCTGTGGTTTCTGCTCAATTCTCAAGATTTTCCATTTTCTTTATTCCCTCAGATCATGCTTCATTTATTGCTTCCATTTAGATTTTAATGTTTTGAATAGTTTCCTTCACGTGTTTTGGTTTTCCTTGCCCTTGTTTAAGGGACTTGTTGATTTTCTCCAATTTTGTGGTTGTGCTTTCCCAAATTTCTTTACAGGAGTTTTTCATCTCTTCTGTAGCACCTTTATCATCACCATAAAGTTGCTTTAAGATCGTTTGCTTTTGCTTCAGCTCTTGGAATATTCAGAGCTTGCTGTAGTAGGATGTAGGTTATTCAGATGTGAAATATTGCTGTGACTGTCATTGTTTCTGTTTCTACACTTACAATTTAGGCATCTGGATATGTCTCGGTTCTAGATTTTTTTTTTCTTTGTTAGGTAGATGCTTTCTTTTTTTACCTTCTGCTTCTCTGATCGTCTTTATCCATTGGCCTGTGGACTCTGCCTTTGTAGGGGGCTGGACTTCTGATGGCCTGGATGGCCTCTGATCCAGCCCAGAGTTTATTCCCAAGTTTGGGGTTTATGCTCTGGCTTGTATGTGTGTGGCATCTAATCTGGCTGGTGGTCTTCTGGGTTACTGAGTCAGTTCTGATTTCCGCTATGGTAGAAGTCATCCTTGTTTCAGGGACCTGGCTTGGTCTCTAGGCATCAAGGATGGGCTCTGACTGAGTACAGGGATTATGGCCTGACCTGTGATGTGGTGGAAGCCTTCTGCCACAGATGTGGCCTAGGAGATGATGAGGAAGAGATGAATGGCTACTGGAGTTATGTTGGGCAAGTATGAGTGGGTTGGAAGGAAGGTGGCCTTACCTGGGACTCAGGATGCTGGCCTGACCTCTGGTGGAAGAAGAAGCTTCTGTCACAGGAGTGGGCTGTAATTTGGTCCAATATGTATAGTGAACACAGAAGTTAAATTCCTTTTTAAATACTGATATTTACTATGGCATGCCACAATTTTATTAATTCTTTAAATTTCAATTTTAGGATGGAATTTTAATTTTTTGTTTTGCTTTGTCTATAGAATAAATTCAATGTTTTTGTAGTCATATTTTTAAATAAAATTGGCTAGATTCTTTTCATGCTTCTACCTACTTAAGTGAAATTTTTGATTTGTTTGCATAACCAATTCATCAGGTCCTTTCAATATTTACTTTAGTATCTTTTAGTCTGTTAGAGACTTCTAATTTGTACTTCTTCTAGATTCAGCTTCTCATATATTTAACTATGATGTAATTTTTGTTTTACTGTTTATTTATTACTTTTTTGTTTAATTGAAATTTCTCTTGTATTATATGTTTACATATGAGTATATAATCATTGAATTTATAGCAAGACTATTTTTGTATATTCATTTATAATTATATTTTTCTCTATAATATTTTAAAATATAGCTACAGAATTTGTGTTTTCAAAATAGGTATCATTTGATACTATCGCATTTAAATATGTAAATTTAATCAGCTTAAAATATATATATTTTAACATAATGATATTAAAATATTGTTCTAAAAATAAAATTATATCTAAAATTTACATAAAATAGCAAGTAAAGTGTAATTTTTAAAAAGATTTTATTATTTATTCTTCTTTTGTGTGTATGTGTGTCTGTTTAGCATTTATGTAAGTGCACCATGAGCTTCTAAAGTTCCAGGAGGCCATAGGTTGTTTTCATAGTCTATGGAACTGGAGGTACATCTAATTAGGATCTGCCATATGGTGCTGAGAACTAAACCCAGGGCTTCTGCAAAAACACCATATGTTCTTAACCACTCAGCTATCATGCTAGGCCCTTAACGACAAAATTTTGTATTGGGAGAATGGAATAATTTATTCCAGAGAAATAACTTCCTAGCTGTAGGAAAACTATAGACATTTTGGCAATAAACATATTTGGTGAATTTAACATATTTGGAAGTAAAACCATCCTAAGAATTTGGTGCTTAAACACAGCTGTGACCTTTGTAAACATAATTGCATGTTCAAATACATTAGGAACTTTAATGTAGTATTGTCTTGTCACAGTGAATAATCAGAATTCAGGTAATGTGTTCAATTTATGACACCAATAGTTTCTCTACAGTGACATCTTTGAAAATTATGAATCTTTAGTATAGTATTCACTGATTTAAAATGAATAACTCCCAACCATCAGTAATTCCAGTTTTAGGAGATCTTCTACCATCTTCTGGATTCTTTCAACATGAGAAATGTAAAAAAACAATACACTATTTTTAAGAAAGTCTGGTGTTTCTAAAATTCAAAATAGTCCCATTTTTTCATATTAAGACTAATGGCCATTAAGACTATTTGCCAAGCCCTGGCATTGGTATAATTCTAATTTTCTGTTATTCTCCAATTATTATTGAAAACAATTGGACAGAGTCATGAAGAACAGCATGGCTTTGTAACCTGCAAATTGTTGTGCTTTTGTCTCCTGCAGGTGCTCCAAGTGACCAAAGCAGTGGTACCTCTTCTCCTCTTTGTGACAGTGGCTTGCACCTCAACTACCATCCAAACAATACAGTAAGACAGCTGCACACGGCTGGGACTGATAAGGGTGAACTAACGAAAGAATATACCTGTATTTGTGGTTTGCTTGAACCATTGCTGAGTCTAATTTTTCTGAAAAACCTGTACTTCTTGATGCCTGCAACACAACCTAAATGATAAAACAAGCCAGAAGGAAAAATAAACATCCAGGTATTTTATGTCCCATTCCTTTTCTCGGGACTGTGTTATTAAATCCTCTGTAAGTACTGGAGACTTTTGACCAAGATACTCAGAGTGGTAGCATCATAGATTATGTCAGAGCATTTCATGCCATATACAGTCTCATGGACTGCAATATTTGTCATAATTTTTATAGAAGCTAAATATACCCATCATTTTTATATTTTGTGATTTTTTTTGCACATCATGGCAATACTGCAAAGAGAAAAAAAATCTAGAATATATTTTATGATAAAGAAATGAAACATGCATTTGACACATTAGTTTTAATGGATTTAATTGAACTTCAGTGTTTATTTTTCATATTGGTGAGTAAATTAGTTATTTTTGTTAAATATTTTTGAAATTTCTTATTTCAGCATTGCAAGCACACATTTTAAAGAAAGAAAAACTGGTTATATGTAGATTGAAGTATTTCCTAGCATAGCTGGCCTGCAGTGCATATTTATTTGGTTGATTTCCAATAAAGCACTATTAATTCAATATTAGAAATCACTGACATCATTATGAAATTTTATTTCTAAAGACTGCCTTTGAATATTTACAAGTCCAAGCAACATTTTTTGTCCCTGATTACATTGAGATCATTCCACAGCTTGATGACATAAGGTTTCTCAGGTTGGTCATCATATTTATTTATCAATTTATCTTGTAGTGAGGAACACTTTTTAACTTGTAATATAGCATGAAATTTTTCAGTTTCTATTTTATTGTTATATATTATTTATAAACCATAAGGAGTTTCATTATAACATTTCCATTCATGTTTATGACATTCCATGATCACATAAATCCCTCACCCAAATTTCATTATCCTCTTCTCCATCACTTTTTATTATTCCACAGCTATAACAGTCTCCCATTTTTCTTCATACCTTTCCACTCTAGTTTCCATATATGAGAGAAAACACACCTTAGATATGTGTGTGAAACTGACTGATATTACTTAATAAGATGACCTATACTTCCGTTTTCTTGCAAATGATATAATCCCTCAACCCCAACCCACTTATGGTTGAATAAAACTCCATTGTGTATATCTATCACATTTTTTATTCGCTACTCCATAAATTCTTTGTTCAAATTCTTCTCTCATATATTACACCCTGACTGCATTTTCCCCTCTCTCCCCTCCCCGCAGGTCCACACCCTCTGCCTCCCCTCAGACAAGAGCAGGTCTCTCAGGGATATCAACCAAACAAGGCATAAATAACAACAATAAACCCAGGGACATATCATCACTTCAAAGATGGAAGAGACATCCCAGTAGGAGGAAAAGGATACAACAAGCAGGCATAAGAGTCAGAGACAGCTCCTGCTCCCACTGTTAGGAGTTTCACAAGAACCCCAACCTACTCAGACATAACATAAATGCAGAGGACCCAGGTCAGACTCTAACAGGATCCCTGATCTCTCCAAGTCCCTATTGGTCCCTTTTACCTGATTCTATGGGCCATGTTCTTGTGGTATCTATCCTTGACCCCTCCGGTTTATAAGGAACATTGTTTATAAGGGCAACGACTGTTGTTGGAAATTTAAGACACTTACAAAACCATAAACTTCCATATATAATTCATTAAAAATTTTGTTTAATTTTGTTTATAGAAGAAATAATTGTTTTATAATAGTTAAAATCCAAAACGCTGATCTCGCAATGATACTAAGATCTGAACAATTTATCACTCTGGTTTTCCAAAGAGCAAAATGTTATACAACACAACAGTGATCTAATCGACTCTTTATTTGATACAAATGACAAATGCTTGCATTGTCCAATGTGATGTGTGTGTGTGTGTGTGTGTGTGTATGTGTGTGTGTGTGTGTGTGTGTCTGTCTGTCTGTCTGTCTGTCTGTCTGTGTTTCTTTGTTATATCCAGGACATCATGCATGTTAGACAAGTGATGTTCCACTGACTTTCCCTGGTCCCATTTGTTTACACACACACACACACACACACACACACACACACACTATGCTTTTTAAAAACAATATAATTATTGTTTTAGGTCACAATATATGTTATCATAAATACTGATAACTGTCAGCACTAGAAGCCTTGATATCTTTATTTTTATGATTAAAATAAGTATCTTTAGTTTATTAACTATTCATCTGATTATATGATTTATAGTAGTATCTATATCAGGTCTGATCGTGCTAAAGGTTGAAGATGATTGTGTTTCAGAGATTTACAAAGAAGTATAAAATGAGAAGATGACTTTTTCCGTAATAATTTATGAAAGTATTAAATTTTAATGATAACATATTTTCAGATCTATGATGCCTAATGGTGTTATATAAATGTCATAACCACTTATGGATATTATTGTCCTCAATCTCACATTGTCCCAATCATTTAACATTTTTCATATATTCTTGTATTTCTTCATATCAAAGGATTACCAAAGAGAGTAATTCACATTCACATACTATGGAAAATTATTGTTAAGTAATCTATCAGAATATATTATCAAAATGTCAAGTAACCAACAAAATATCTGAATTATCCTTTTAATTTTTTCTTATCTGATTATAAGTGTTAGATTGCTGTGATGTGTTTACTGTGGAAACTAAGAAGTATTAGTTGAATAAATAATCTCTGGCTGTCAGAGAGGTTGGATATCTTAGCAAATGAATTTTCTATAGATGCCCATTTACATGGAATCCTGATGGAGGATTGGCCATCATAACATAGAACATAAAAATCATCTGCACTATTTTTCACTGCAACCATGACATCTGGCAGGAGGAAAGTGGATCGATTACATGATTAATTGGGAAGCTTTGTGAACCCCCCCCACTATAATTCAAAATACAGCTGCTTCCCAATTTCCTCCCTATGATAAAATGACTCATTGCTGCTGACGAACAGAGTCTTTTATATTCACTCAGTAATATAAACATATCTTTATCTTAAAATAAATGTTACAAATTACTTAGTAAATCAGAAAAAAACATTATAGGTAATAATTATAAACAGCATTAGCCAAACTATTGTGAGGCTGTAGAAATGTTGTTTCCTTTAAATTTCATGGTTAGAAATAGCTTTGTCAATTACTGGTGTTTAATTTGTTTAATTAAAATATAATTGCATAGTTTTTCCTCTTCCCTTTACTCACTCCAGTTCTTCCCATGTGAATCCTTGCTCCCACTCAAATTCATAGTATCTATTACTATTACACAGAGCAATGAATACACAGAGAGACAGAGAGATGCATAAACATATGCATTGAATGTCCTGAGTGTATCTAGTGTTCCTTGCATATATATATATATATATATATATATATATATATATATATAGTTTTAGAGCTGACCAGTGGATACTAGTAAACAAAGTGATTAGCTCATCACTAGAGAGGATAAGTTTCCCCACTTTCAGCATTCCTTAGATATGTCTAGTTATTTTTCTCCATGGGGACCTTAATATTATTCTTCTCTGACATTACTTTTTTTATTTTATTTTATTTTATATAACAAAGTCCAATTAAATGAAAACAAACATTTATACACAACATTTGGGAATTTGGGCGTCGTTCTTTCCAAACTACTTCCTGCTGGTAAGGGGCGCTGTCTTGGGGGGGGATTCGAAGAAGATTCAGATATCCTGACTAGTCTGTAGGGCTGTTTTGTCCAGCTGTTTTGAATGTAGGATCAGCTTGTACTCTGTTTCAGGCGGTCTCTTCTCTGACATTACTGTATATGTTGGTATACTGTCATTGTTCAGGTATTGACTAGGCAGCCATATTGCCAAGGTTTGATAAGTAAAGAGTCATATCATTTCTAGAAGACACTATATACAGATTTTCAGATATTTTTTCTCTTGCAACTTATCTCCTCTTCTTAGATGAACCCTGGTTCTTAGTAGGAATAGTTATATTGTAGAATGATTCACTGGTACTAGGCACCTTATGATTATTTTTTGTCTATATTTTGAATGGCTGTTGTCTGCAATGGTCTTTGCTGCAAAAAGAAGTGTTTGTATAACAGATGAGAGCAACACTTTCTTATTTGTATACCGACACGCATTTAGGAAGCAGCTGAGAATTGTGCTCATTTAATAAAGTAGAAACAAGATGTTTTCTTCTTAGATACATGGCCTTACTAGCTCAAAGTATTGGATAGATTTTAAGTAATATGCATTATTTCCTTCTTGTTAAGTGAACCTTAAATTCCATCAGGCAGCTTATGATTACAACAAAGATATGAGTTCCACAATTGTACCCTTAGGCAATGTTTTCCGTGCTGCTAGTTATTGTGAATAATATGTATCACAGCTATATATGACTGATGTTTGGTTGCTTCCTTTCCTCAAAAGCTTGCATAGACCCTTCTAATACCATAAAATCTAGAACTCAGAGAGATTTTATAGTCAGATACAGCTCAAGTGTGTGTGTGTGTGTGTGTGTGTGTGTGTGTGTGTTCATTCATTTAGAAATATTTTCAAGATTAATAATGAATGAGCTCAGTCTGTGTTTACACTGGGGGCTATTCGAGGTATTTTCAAATATGATGGTATTTGGACACTTGGAGATACTCAAAACTCTTGGCCAATTGAACAAGTGACTTAATCTTCTTTGAGGGTTTTGTTGCTTCCCTGTTTTTCCCATGTCTTCCATTCTTGAACAAATTCCACTTTGTCTTAGTTTCAGGTTTCTTCCATTTCACACATAATTTTCAGTTATTTTTCTTGGTGAGTCTTTCCTAGCCTTCTTACAGACCTCTGCTAACATTGACATTTTGCAGTGGAGTTCTGGGCTAAAGATTACTTGGGCCTATAAAACTATTCAAAACAATTAGAAAAAATAATATCCTCCAGTGATAAACCTGAGAATATACAGAAGCACAAACCTTTTGTACATGTTGCTCTTTTCAGGACACACTTTCCTGTTCATCATGGCCCACATCTCCAGGCCTCCGGTGGGAGAAGCGATGGTGTGACCTCAGGCTCATTCCCCTACTGCATGCCCGCTTCTCCCAGTACATGCCAGGGACTGACCAGAGTCGGTGAGTCTCTGATCTTTGATTGAAAACTGGTCAATGCTCAAATTTTCAGCCTAATGTGCCACATTGTTTATATTTTAGCATGTTTGTAAAACTACAGAAAAGAATCGCAAAAGAACACTCTCCCAATGTAGATCATGGTAAATATGGGGCCAAAGTCAGTGAAATCCCTGATTCCATCATAAAAGTTTGTAGTGAATCTGATGCATATAATGTTATAATTTTACTGGTCTTTATATTTCGAGTTAATTTTCTAAGCTTTTATTTTCAAAGTAGTTGTAGCACTTATATATTTATGTTTTTAAATGATGCTAGGAATCCTACCAAGGGCCTTAAATAAAACCCCAGACCTTTGTACGTCATCATCTACCACTCTCTCACATTCTTAGCTTTGTGAACGAGTATATAAGTTTATTTTTCATCTTTTTATAATGCTCAGTGCTGTTTGGGATGTTTTTCAATAGCAGATTTTGTGCTTTGTGGATCTTTTCTTCCCATAGAATTTATATCAAAAGTTATCCCATTTTTCTTGATGATTTTTGTTGTTGTTGTTGTTTGAGTCCCTTGGTTTGATATTTTGCCCAATGCATTTCTTTTTTGAGATAAATTCCTCAGGTACCAAGAAACCTCTCTGGAAAGAAAGGCTTTCTGTCTGTTTCTACTGAAGTCTCCTGAACAGCTCTCTCTCTCTCTTTCTCTCTCTCTTTCTCTCTCCCCCCCTCTCTCTCTCTCACACACACACACACACACTGATGCACACACAGCTGGCAGTCTCCAAAATGGTTTTTCCGTTGGTTTATACCTCCATGTGTCCTTGAGCTCAGAAAATTTTTAACTATGTAGTTTGTGGCATTCCATTATTATGATAAATATAAGTATTTCTACTTTTAATTTGTCTGAATTGATCTATATATTTAATTTTTACTTATAGGATAAAACAAGTTTAAAATTTCTATAGCTACATATATTTTTGTGAAAGTTTCTATGTTTGCATCATTTGTTCAAATATAGTTCTCTATTCTACAGTTATGTTTATAACAAGATTGGTATTGATTACTCAGTGTCTTTACATGTCCCCCATCTTTCACGAATTCTGACTTTTCTGGAAATGTCTCTCTACACTAGAATATGTATGAATTTTTCCATTGTTTTCTATTTTTATTGACAATGTATATATTATTTATTCTATATGCTCTAAATTTCACTAATGATATATTTTGTATTATATCTGATGTTTTTCTACATGAAATACTATTTGGTTATTACAGAATTTCTGTTTTGAATGGACTGTGGAGTAACATTCAGTTGGAGGAAAGGATCCATAACCATTTTTATAGTATAATAGCTTTTTTTCAAAAATTTTAGTGTGGTTTCATAGCCAGAAAAGTGGCATTTAGGGCATCTGCTTTCCATTATTATTTTGTGTGTGTCTCTAGGCTCTATGAGATTGTTTTGGAATATTCAATTAATTGTGTTACATTCCTTTATGTTATGGAATGTTTGTTTCATGATGCAAAGGTGTGTTGCATTCTTTTGTGTTGTATTTGCTTAACTCTGTGAAGCTGTGCTGCTTTGACTGTCTAAAACACCTGTTGGTCTAACAAATAGCTGACTTGCCAATATTTAGGCAGGAGTGAGGCTAGGCAGGACTGGCATGCATACAAAAGAAAAAGGGGAAGAACATGAAGTGAGGCAGGAATAATGCAAAGAATGAACTAGGGGGATGGCATGGGTAAGAGACCTAACCACACGGCTAGGCATCCAGTAAGAAGGAAAGAATGGTATAAATAATAGAAGCAAAAGGTAAATTGGACAATTTACATTAACAAAAGCTAGCTGGCAACAAGCCAAGCCAAGGCAAGGCATTCACAAGCAAGAGTAAGCCTCCTCCGTGTAATTTTTTGGGAGTTGGGTTGTGACTCGCTAAAGAGAAAAGAAAAAATAAATAAAAACAAAACAAGAGTATGGAATGCTACAGCCTGTTCATGTTTCTTAATGTACAATCAAAATTGAGATGCATTTTCCTCATCTATAAATCCATTGTGGTCCTTCATGATACAGTTGCAATCCTTTGCCCTCCTAGCTTGACTGTTTCTAAGCCCCAACAATTGCAAATCTGTTCTTTCTCATTTACTTGTTTTGATGACATTATGTTAGTGGACTCATTTACCATGAAGCTTTATTTGATTTAATGTTGCTTAGTAAAATTCCCTACACATTCATTAAGGTACTTCCTTTTGCAACTGTTCATACCCCCTTTTCACTTTTTTTTTCTTTTCCCTCAAAGTAGTTTGAATCATTATTTTTAAGACATTAGGTTTTCAATAAATATTATATAACATAAATGATACAAATAGTGTGTGTAGATTTGATGGATACTAATTTCATTGAAAAACATTGGCTGTGAGTTTCATAATAACCTGATGAGTCTTTCTAGCATCACTGTGTCAATGTTTCATCCTTTTCCATTTTGAGAATTCACTCGTTCTTGATATCACTAGCAAATACCTTTGTCCTTACCTTATCGTTCTGGTGGATGTGAGGTGGGGTAGGAGGTTTTGGTCATTCATTGGGTTATGAATACTTGTCATTGTTTAGGGTGGTTGGTTATAAGTTGTTATTTGTAATTGTCAGGAAAAAGTTGACAAAGGAGATGAAATCCAGAGTTCTAGTTTTGAAATAAAACAAAATAATATAGATATGATAGGATATAAAAGTACAGTACTGTATATACTCTGAACAAAAGGAAATATAGAAATAGTATAAAAAAGTTAAATTACTAAATCTATTTTTATACCAAAAACTCAACTATTAGTTTTAAATATTTTACACTAATATTGAATATTGTATGTTGATACAATTATAAGATTATTTTTGTTAGAACATACTGTACATACATTTCTTGTGCAAAATATTGTACCTATTCAACTAATTTAACAATGTAATGCAAATGTTTACCCCTACCAGCTATTTAAGATAATAAGGAAATGGATGTTAGATATTAGTCACCTATTACAATTGAACTTCTAGTTATATTAGGTATGATTTAAATCTAAACAGGAAATATTTTAGATAGCTATTCATCTTCAAACATTTCAGAGATCTACAGAATATTCCACTTTCCACTTTCCACTTAAGATGTTTTAATAACATAAGTTCTTCCTTCTTTTTTTTGACAAGGAGCCATGTTTGCTCCTGGCAGCATCAATCTACATTGGAGTAGATGATGGGAATCAAATAAATCCCATATAGGTTTTCTTTTCTTTATGGCAAAAGTAAGCCACTTGGCAATAAAATGACTTTACCTCAAATGCTGACAATAAGCTTTTAAATGTGTAGCAGGATACAAAATAGAGAACTGCTGAATGTTGTCAGGACAAGGTAGTACAGTCCTTCAAAATACCTCTTTCACAGAAGAATCTATCTGATAGGTTAGGCCCATAGGCCGAAAGTGAATTCCCCAACATTGCAGAAGCTTGGGTCACTGTTCAGGCAGCCAGCTGTTCTTGTCATTTCTCACATATTTTGCAAGTCACTCGCTTGAACTTCCTGCTTACTGTTTACATCTGTGAGCCTTACATAATGTCAAGAAATATCTTTTCTCTCAGCAAGTTAACTGTACTATCTATTTTCACACACACATACACACACACACACACACACACACACACACACACATCCATTTATAGATTTAATTTGCCCTAAACTTCACACTTTCATGGTTGTTTAATATAATACATTAATTTCATTTTTTGTTGAGAAAATTGTATACATTCAGAACATTGAACCCTTTGGACTTACCTTGTCTATTCAATATTTTCTAAAACTTTAATGATCTATGTTACATATTTCTCAAGACATATTATTGCTTTCATAAGTCTCTTTATTTAAATATACCCTACTTATAATTAATCTGATTTTTCATTTCACTAGACCTGGAACTTTCTGTCTTAAGTGTTCTCCTGATATTACTATTAAGACCTGTTTTTGAAAAAGTGTTCATTGGCTTCATTAGATTATTTTGTTTTAAAAATATGCAGTTGCCTGACATAAATATTTATATAATATATACCAAATATCTTCTAATAAAAAAGAATTTTCGTCAAGTATGATTAACGCTATAATTTAATTTCATGCTGCCTCAGCACTACAAGTTAAATAGATGGAGCTCGAAAAACATCATTATGAATGATGTAACACAGATACCAGAAGACTAATATAGTATTTATTCACTTATGTTAGGATAGTAGCTATGAAGTCATTGATAAGGAGGTTGCATTCTATGTATCCATAGGGATTATAGACAGGGTAACAGCCTAATGGTGAAGGTAGGATATCCCTAGGAAGGGAAATAGAACATATTGTTATGAATGGAGCAGTGGTACTAGAATGGGATCATATGGGTAGAGGGAGAGGACAGGAGTTAGTAGAGGAAAAGCAAATCCTATTGGTGCATATTCTTACTAATTTCTTTTTATTAGTTTTGCTCTATTCTGGATTGTTCTTTTATTAGTTATATATTAGTTTATCTATGTTTGTTTTTCTTTTTTTTTTTTACTTTATATAACCAAGTCCATTTAAATGAAAACAAACACTTATAGACAATATTTGGGAATTTGGGCGTCGTTCTTTCCAAACTACTTCCTGCTGGTAAGGGGCACTGTCATAGGGGATTCTAAGAAGATGCAGAAATTCTGGCTGTAGACTGTAAGGCTGCTTTGTCCAGCTGTTTTGAATGTAGGATCACTTGGTACTCTGTTTCAGGTGGTCTGGCTTGATCAAACCACATTAGTCTGGAAGGAATCCACATCTTTTCATTTACTGTGGAAACAAAATTAGAAATCCTTTTCCCCAGTAACTTGTCCTTGAACTTAAATTTTGGAGTCAAAGCATTTTTTTTATTTAATTTATTACTTTACATATCGATCCCAGTTCCCTTTCCCTCCCTCCCTCCCTCCATCCCACCCTCTCTGCCCTCTCACATGCACTCTAAACACCCTCCCCTCCCCCACCCTAATTCCATATGTAGGGGAATGCCATCCAGTTGGGGTCATGTAGATCTGACAGGTCATGTGAAGTAGGGACTAGGACTTCTCTCCTGTCTCTAAGTTAAGGCAGTTATCCCTCCATGGGGGATGTGTTCGCAAAGTCCTTTTGTGCACTAGGGATACATCCTGGTTCCACTGTCTGAGGTCCCTTAGACTGCTCAGTCCTTCTGGCTGAGACCCATATTCAGGGGGGGCTGAGTCAGTCCCATGCTGGATTCCCAGCTATCAGTCTGGTGGCTCGTTAGCTCCTCCTTGTTCAGGTAAGCTGTCTGTATGTGTTTCTGCCACCTGGTCTTTTCCTCTCCATCTGCATCTGGGTTCTACTTCGACTGAGTGTTTATGTATGGGTGTTTGCTCCTGTTTCCAACAGGTATTAGATGAGGGCTCCATGGATAAGTTAGTTGTTGATCTCACTCTCCGTGAAGGGCATTTATGGTAGCCTTTCTACAGAAGCTCAAACCAATATTGGCTCCCTCTTTTATATTCTCTCTCTCTCTCTCTCTCTCTCTCTCTCTCTCTCTCTCTCTCTCTCTCTCTCTCTTCTGTCTTCTATTCCTAACCAGGCTAAATCTTCCTGGTCGCACATGTTTTCCTTTCCTCCCTCTTGTTTTCTCCTACTTCTCTCTCCATTCGCTGCTCCCCCCACTTCCCCTGAGCTCTGGGGGACTTGTCCCTTCCCTGTTCTGTGAGGGACTTTATATGAATCTCTTAGAATACACCTTGTATCCCTGTTCCTCTGGTGGTGTGAATTATAGGCTGGTGATCATTTGCTCTAGGTCTAAAATCCATATATGAGGAGAACATATCATGTTCCTCTTTTTGTGACTGGGTTACCTCATTCAGGATGGTTTCTTCAAGTGTCATCACTTGCCTGCGAATTTCAAGATACCATTATTTTTTTCTGCAGAGTAGTATTCCATTGTGTAGATTTGCCACATCTTCATTATCCATTCTTCAATTGAGGGGCATCTAGGTTGCTTTCAGGTTCTTGCTATTACAAATAGTGCTGCTTCTATGTTTCTTTTTCAATTAATTAATTTTATATGATGACTTCAGTTTCTCATCCCTCCCTTCCTCCTCTCCACCCATTTCCTCCCATATCCCCTCTTATCCCCATTTACTCCTCCTTTGTTTCTGTCCAGAAAGGGACAGGCTTCCCATGGTTAAAATTAATTCCCCATTAAAATCCTCTCCATGGATCTGAGAATCTCTATGATATGTTTTATGAAGCTTTCTAAAACTTGTATCTTAGCCCTAAGATGAGCCAAAATTTTTAGTGATAAAACCAAAATGATGAAACTGATATTGCTCATAAGTGACATTACATAATTCCCATCTTAATTAGTTATCCTCTCATTTAATCATTTTATTTTCCAGCTGTCCACTGTATTTTCAAACAAGGACATAAATCCTTCCATTGTAATAGTATTTCTAGTTTTTGACATGGGAAAAAACCCTCTCTTTTAACTAATTTCTCCCTTTAAGAATTCCCAATTTTCTTAACAAATTTGACAATGATGTAATGGAATTTTGATGCACAGTTCTCTGAATGGAGAACATGAACAGTGCACAGGCTGGCTGAGGATAGTTGCAACTGCTTGCATGTAGCAGTGAACTTAGGTTGGTAGTTCAATGGGAGGGTATCTAAAAAAAAGCTTGAAAGCCAAGGGGTGGGGTTGGGGGAGAGCCAGATTTCTGACAAATACACATGGGATTATTTGCAGTATTTGTCTGAAGGCATAGCATGCTAGTTTAAAGCAGGTAAGTTCTATGGCGTTTGGAGGCCAGGTGCTTGTGGAGTTTGGGTGGCAGCTGGCAACTCTTAGATAGAGCAAGGAGCAAAATTGCAACCACCGTACCTATGTAACTTCATCGACAAAGAGAGACTGAGCTCCTGTCTTCCTCTGCCTTTTCACTTTCTCTCTTTGCCCAGACATGTCACTTTTTGTCTGTTTGTACAGACCTGCAGACCTTTATATTTAGCTAATGACTGGCTCCACCCTCTGATCTTCAGGCAAGCTTTGTTTTCACAAACAAGATTTAATCACAGGTTAAGTGACCAAGAATAGAGTTAAAGAAGGGAAGACTAGTCTTGGCTGTTGCATACTATACAGGCTAAGTTCTGTATAGTATGAAAAATATGTGGGTAAAGATGTCATAAGTAAACTTAAGTCTAGACGCTGGAGGAGGACATGGGATGTCTGCATATAGGGTTGGTGAATGTAAGTGGTTGATATATATTCTTATGAGGGTCAAGACATTTTTTTTGTTTTGTTTTAATGGAAAAGCTGAAAGAAATAAGAGCCCAAAAGTTTAATCAGGGTGAGAAGAAAATTGACCTTCTACCTGTGATTTGAGAACTGCAGTTCATTGAGAACTAGAGTTCTCTATTTTGCTTCTTTCTTTCCATTGCATTCCTCCAATTTAACTAATTTTCCAAACTAGTAAATTCTTTTTATGTTTTAGTCAATGATCTCTAGTGCATTCATAAAGCATCTCTCATTATGTGTCTTAAGACATTCAGAGACTCATCAGTCTAACAGTGAATGAAGTAGAAACTCTTAATTGCATACCAGTTACAGTTCTACACCTGGGACTCAGGGTTCCTGAATGTAGTATCTAGCCATCTCAGTCTGGAGTTTATAAAGGCAAAAATATGAAATTACTTTCTGTTCTCCTGCAAGCAGAAGGTCCTTTCTGGAAAAGAAGCTTTTGTGTACAAAAGCAATAAATACCAGTTAATCTTATGACCTTGGCTAAACAACAGTTGAAAACAAAATGTATAAAACCTGGTAATACAAAATTTAACCCTACACAGCCATTAACATTTGAAGTCCATTTTTGCATTATAGTCCTCCTAAGCACAGTAATTTTAAGTTTTTAAATGTAAAGTTAGCCTTCACCATAATGACAGTCATCACCTCACAACTGTTTGTCTTGAATATTAAAGTAATACCCTTGTCACATCTTTCTTGACCTTCACTCCCCCTCTCTATATCTATCATCTATCTGTCTACCTATCTTTCTATCCTCGCCTATTTATCTTTTGCACATTATAATTACCACAACGATTATAGGTGGAAATATGATACGTTAGCCAAGTACTGAAGTTTTTCCATGGCTATTCCTGACCTAGAGAGGAATTACACATGAATGGAATTATTTACAAGACCTAACAGATGAATCTTATTAGAACACACCCAGCACCGAGTCCTTCTCACAATGTACTGTGCTTTTTGATCTCCGCATGTTTGTTTTTGGGTTTCTTACTTCTGTGTGAGATTTATGTTTTCCCTTGCCTTACCCACCATAGCTGTTCTGATATTTAGAATGAAAATCCTGGAGGAATTTTATTTCTTCTCTCACTTACTACCCACTTTTAATCATGGATTTATTGAACATCATTCAGTTGTCCTACTTCAACTGTGTGCCTTAGAAGTTGTCCCTAGTTATATTAATTTACCTAGTAGTTGGCCTACAAACCCTGCTAATCTATCCATAATAATTAGAAAAAAAATCTTTACAATGGATCTATGCTAGCTTTTCCTAGCCAGGAGAGCCAACAGAGGCTTTCTCAATTGTCTCTGCTCATTCTATACCAGGTTTCTGCTCACAGAGATATTAATCAAATCATAATAATTTTGTATAATTTATCCTCTGGAGTGCTTGTTTCTAATGCACAAAATATCATTCATTATCTAATTTCTTTTATTCAACCATGACAATGTACCCAGACATATGCCATGGAATCAGTTATTAAAAAGAATAAGAATAGTTAACTTCAATAATTAGAAATATATGTTTTACATGAAATACACAGATAATAAAATCTCCTTTGCATTAATATTCAGGTCTGAAATATAAAAGATTAGTCTCTCAGATGTGTGCTATCACTAACTGTATAAAATATAAGAATACATAAATTTCAGAATTGATCAGCTAAAATATATAGATGTCGAGCTTTTATTTTAGCTTACTTAGAATTTTTATGACAATCATAGAGTAAAAAAAATTACATTGCTATGCAAAATTTTTTCCACATTTTCCACATATGGTTGTGCTTCTGTCTGAACATTTAAAAACTGATTTACATGTGTGAGTGTTTAGTCTCCATGTATGTTTGCACAGCATACTTGTTTATCTTGGAAGTCAGAAGAGGATGTCTTTCTCCCAGGATCTGTAGTTTACAGATGGTTGTGAGCCTCCATTAGTGAGCTGTGAATCCAGCCCAGGTTGACTGAAAGAGGAGTCTGTGTTTTAATTGCTGAACTATATCTCCAGTCTTATGTCTGTGTATTGTAAATGCCTTAATGACTGCTGAGCACTACAGTTAAAGGTCAGGACTAGAAAGATGGATTAGCCATGAAAAGATAAGCTTACACACAAAAGTATATAAATTAATCTCCTCATAAGGTGAATTTTGAATATGCTTTTTTATGGAGCGTATTTTTTATCAAAAGAAATTTAAAATTTCTTTATTACTAACAGAAATCTATTTTTAATGGAAAATTAGTGACACATGTATGAGCACTTTTTTGTTGTCAGTATGAAGGGTCAGATATGGTAGGTAGTTTCTCTAAAACTTAAAAATTGGAGTGCAGAGTGCTTTGGGTAGCAAAGCAGGCACCAGGTGTTCCATTTAGAGACTGTATCTGGTCTAGAGAGAAAAATAAGTGAACATAGGCCTACATATGATGCTGAGCCTGATGTGTGCTCCCTACATTTTCCTTTGTTTCAGGAGATGCTTAATATCTAATATCCTGAACTGCCCAGGAGTGAAGCTAATAGAACCTGGAAACATGCATTTAGATATAATACATGAAGTTTACATCCTAGTTTGAATGCTCATTTGTGAAAATTTTCTTCCACTTCATCACTGGTGGATTTAAATATGACTTGTAAATTTTCTAAAATGCCTCACGTTACACAAAAGTCTAATTGGCTGGGCCAGGGCCTTTGGTGGTTCTCATTCATGCTGCAGTTGCATGTATTTATGCCCACTAAGGCTATATCCAAAGAACATTAAAGAAATTAACATGTGGTTTACCATGTAATGTTTAATATTTGTTTGTGTTTGCCATCATCACACTGTAAGTCAGAAAATGTCATAACACATTGTAAAAGATCAGAGACAGAATCATAGACTGGGTATGTTTGAACAAAGGGAAAAGAATGACCCTAAGTTTAGGCTGTTCAATACGACATGCTTTGTTTTATATTTCAAAGGTTGTCCAAATTTTCCAAAATTTAAAAATGTTTTCTGATTATTTGGAATTACATAATAACTTGAACTTTTTGCTGCTTCATTTTTAAAACTGATATATCTAAAAATAAGGTAATCAAATTTTAATATGGACCTGCTTGTCATATTGTATGAAGTAAGAGCTGTTCTACAGGTACTGGTCAGAGCTGTAAATCTCTATATAACACAATGTTTGGTCTGTTCTGTTCTAATGTATCTATAGGCAGAATGCTTTCCAAGTTGTTGCTGTGGATGGAGTCTGCAGTGGAATTATTCAGTGTCTCTCTGCTGAAGACTGCTTGGATTGGCTCCAAGCATTAGCAGCTAATATTTCAAACCTCACAAAGCACAATGTAAGTACTGATTCAAGGAGTAATTATATAGACATAATGTCTTTCAGCATTCATAGGAGAAAGTCTTCCAGCATGCTTAGGTTTATTCAGTGCTGTTTAACTTTCATACTCTGCTAAGAGCCAATACCAGAAGGAGCCTCCTTCTACTTCTTTGGAAAGCTTATGAAACACAAGAAATAAAGTAACTCACCATGAGGGCCCAGACATGAGTGACTTGTGTGAGACAACACTCAAACTTTTCTTTTGCCCAAGACAGAAACAATGGCTTTAAATAAACATGAAAGTGAATTTGTCATGGAAATGGTATATTTACCTAAGGGCATCCTAAGCAAATAGGCAACTGAATTTAAGGAAATGTTACTTATTTGTCATCAGTGACTTCAAGACTGCAGCTGAAAGTAAGTAAATGAGGAGTGTAGCACAAATTCTACTTGGTCTTAATAATAAAAACCTGGAGCTCTATATAGGGGTAAACAAAGGATGAAAGAGCAGAAAAGCAGAGCATGAGCAACCAGCTCTTTTTTTTTTTTTTTTTTTTTTTTTTTTTTTTTTTTTTTGCATATAGAGTATTTTTTATTTAATTTTATATAACAAAGTCCAATTAAATGAAAACAAACATTTATACACAATATTTGGGAATTTGGGCGTCGTTCTTTCCAAACTACTTCCTGCTGGTAAGGGGCGCTGTCTTGGGGGATTCGAAGAAGATTCAGATATCCTAGCTGTAGTCTGTAGGGCTGTTTTGTCCAGCTGTTTGGAATGTAGGATCAGCTTGTACTCTGTTTCAGGCGGTCTGGTGTGATCAAACCACATTAGTCTGGAAGGAATCCACATCTTTTCATTTTCTGTGGAAACAAAAATAGAAATACTTTTCCCCAGTAACTTGTTCTTCAACTTAAATTTTGGAGTCAAAGCGTTTTTTTTTTTTTTTTTTTTTTTTTATTATTATTATTTTACATGTCGATCCCAGTTCCCTCTCCCTCCCTCCCTCCCTCCCCCCAAGCCCTCCCTCCCTCCTTCCCTCCCTTTTGCCCTCTCTACCCTCTCCCATGCACTCCCACCACAATACAATATGTAGGGGAATGCCATCCAGTTGGGGTCATGTAGATCTGACAGGTCCTGTGAAGTAGGGACTAGGGCTTCTCTCCTATCTCTAGAATAAGGCAGTTATCCCTCCATGGGGGATATGTTTGCAAAGTCCTTTTGTGCACCAGGGATACATCCTGGCTCCACTGTCTGAGGTCTCTTAGGCTGCTCAGACCTTCTGGCTGAGACCCATATTCAGGGGAGTCCGAGTCAGACCTCTGTTGGCTTCCCAGCTATCAGTCTAGTGGCCCTTAGCTCCTCCTTGTTCAGGTAAGCTGTCTCTATGTACTTCTACCGCATGGTCTTGTCCTCTCCATCTGCTTCTGGGTTCTAGTTTGACTCAGTGTTTATGTATGGGTGTTTGCTCCTGTTTTCAACAGGCATTAGTTGAGGACTCCATGTAGAAGTTAGTTGTTGATCTCTCTCTCCGGGAAGGGCATTTATGATAGCCTTTCCACGGAAGCTGAGATTGTTAGTTGGGAGCAGTCTTGTAGTTCCCTCGACCTTTCTTTGTGTTCAACTTTATCTTCAAACCAATATTGGCTCCCTCTTTTATGTTCTCTCTCTCTGTCTCTGTCTCTCTCTCTCTCTTTCCTATTTTCCATTCCTAACCAGGCTCAATCCTCCTAGTCACACATGCCTTCCTCTCCTCCCTCTCATTTTCTCCTACTTCTCTCTCCATTAGCTGTCCTCCCCCACTATACCTGAGGTCTGGGGGACTTGTCCCTTCCCAGTTCTGTGAGGGACTTTATATGAATCTCTTAGAATACAACTTGTATCCTAGTTCCTCTGGTGATGTGAATTATAGGCTGGTGATCATTTGATCTAGGTCTAAAATCCATATATGAGTGAGTACATACTGTGTTCCTCTTTTTGTGACTGGGTTACCTCATTCAGGATGGTTTCTTCAAGTGCCATCCACTTGCCTGCGAATTTCAAGATACCATTATTTTTTTCTGCAGAATAGTATTCCATTGTGTAGATGTGCCACATCTTCATTAACCATTCTTCAATTGAGGGGCATCTAGGTTGCTTCCAGGTTCTTGCTATTACAAATAATGCTGCTATGAACATAGTTGAACAGATGTCTTTGTTGCATGGATGTGAATCCTTTGGGTATATGCCTAAGAGGGGGATTGCCGGTCCTGTGGTAAACTAATTCCCATTTTCCTGAGGAACCGCCATACTGATCTCCAAAATGGCTGTATGAGTTTGCACTCCCACCAGCAGTGGAGGAGTGCTCCACTTTCTCCACATCCTCTCCAACATAAGTCATCACTGGTGTTTCTAATTTTAGCCATTCTGGCAGGGGTAAGATGGTATCTCAAAGTTGTTTTGATTTGCATTTCCGTGATAGCTAAGGATTTGGAGCATTTTCTTAAGTGTCTTTCAGCCTTTTTGATTTCCTCCATTGAGAATTCTTTCTTCAGTTCTGTACCCCATTTTTTAATAGGGTTATTTGGTGTTTTGTTGACTAGTTTCTTGAGTTCTTTGTATATTTTGGAGATCAGCCCTTTGTCGGATATAGGATTAGTGAAAATCTTTTCCCAGTCAGTGGGCTGCCATTTGGTCTTGTCAACTGTATCCTTTGCCTGACAGAAGCTTCTAAGTTTGAAGAGGTCCCATTTATTAATTGTTTCTTTCAGTGTCTGTGCCCCTGGAGTTATGTTCAAGAAGCGGTCTCCTATACCAATTTGTTCAAGGGTACCTCCTACTTTCTCTTCTAGGAGGTTCAATGTGGCTGGATTGATGTTGAGGTCTTTGATCCATTTGAACTTGAGTTTTGTGCATGGTGACAGACATGGGTCTATCTGCAGTCTTCTACACACCCTCATCCAATTGTGCCAGCACCATTTGTTGAAGATGCTGTCTTTGCCCCATTGTATAATTTTAGCTGTTTTGTCGAAAATCAGGTGTTCATAGGTGCGTGGATTAATATCAGGATTTTCAATTTGGATAGCATACTGTCAGCAGTCAAGGCAAAGGCACTTTTTTGCCCAGTGGCTTTCTTTTGCCACAAGAAAGTAAGCTCCATTTAGAGTTTGTTTGATGCCCTTCACTTCTCTGAAGTAGATTGGTGCTAGAAAGAGCAGACATGTCTTATTATCATAAAAATCTTAAGTTATTCAAACATCTTAAATAGCATATTCTGTATATCTTTGAGGTGTTTGAAGGTGACCTGTCTATCTAAACTATATCTCTCTTTGACTTTGAAAATATACCTAATGTGTTTATAAGTTCAAGTGTAATAGTTGCTAATTACAAATCTGCAATGCCTTATTATCCTAAAGAGTTGGTAATAATAACTTTCAAGAACTACAAATTTATTACATTATTAAATATGTTGTATAGGTACAATAAATTGAAAATAATTTGAAATGAATGTGCAGTATATCCTAATAAAAATTATCATAAATTTTTATCAATATACAAGACTGCATATTAATGTAAAATATATAAAACTAGTAGTTGCTTTCTCGGTTTAAAAGTAGATTCAGTAATCTAGGTTTTTATCTTATTTCTATATCCCTCCTTTTTCTTTTGATAATAGATTCAATAATACACTCTTATGTCCTATCATATCTATACCCCATTTAACCTTTCAAAACAAAATCCATGAAACTAAATTTTTGTTCAGCTTTTCCTGACAATTATAAATAACAACCTAAATGATGACAAATATTCATGACCCATTGAATAACCAAAACCATCCTCCCAACCTCTTGGGAATATGGGCATCCTGTCCTTAAATTTATTTCATGCTGTCTGGGACCATGGTATCTTTTGGAGATCCTAAGAGATGTAGCTGTATCATTTATTGTCCAGTCTGTGTATAATGGGAAAGTGTAGAGCTTATCACAAGTCTTGGCTAGAGTAGTCTCTGAGGCTGGACCATCTCAGCTAGACGAAACAAAATTGTTCTGAGCAGTATGTAGTCAAAAGCTGATCTGTAGGTGATGTTTGTCAGCTTAGCGGCATTGTCATAGTCATGGTGGAATCATCAATGTGTGGCCCCATCATCCTTTACAGATTATAAAGGTCACTGTTAGCTGTGCTCATAGTTCATTGCAGAAAACTTCAACATTTTAAATGTCATATGCATCAGATCTGAAAGAAGTTAAAGGACACTACTTTGTTATGTACATGCAGAATAAAAACACTAATTCCTAATTATCTGGTAGACTCAAACCTGAAATCAAGTATAGGTAGATAAAGCCTTCTAGAATCAGTGCTCTATGTGACAATTAATATCAAGATAAAATTTTAATATATGTATACATATAAACATATATGTTAATCTTAAAAAATAGATTGTATTTATACCTTAAGAAAAGTTTTTAAATGACAAAACCAAAGGGTTATAAGATTAGTGGCAGTAGAATTTTTCTGAAATTTTTGTTTTACTTCTGTCCCCTATGAGCTGACTCTTTGACATAAGGCAGAAAATTTTGATTTTATTTTAACAAGCATGCTTGTTAAGGAGAGAGCCACATAGCAACTCCAATGTCAGCTTTAATTTTTAATTGTACTGGGACAACATAAAGATCATTTGTGTTATGTCTATAGAGAACAGCCAAAACAAATATTTTAGAAGACATATGAAATTTTATCCTTTTGAAAGTGTGATATAAGAATAGGCCAATTTAATCTTTTTCTTGGGACATTATATTATGGAAGATTTGTTCTTTTTTGATGTCTCATCTGTTCAGTGGTCTTGAGACTCCTTACCTGGATGCCTTAATTCTCCTGAGAAGACAAACATTGTGGCGTTTCTTTTTGGCAAGTTATATCTGATAAAATGATAAGCACTTGCTAGTCTTATAAGTTAGTTTAGATTGAATGGCCACACTGTTTGAGGTACTATCCCCTCTTCTAATCAAGTGGTCTCTCCTGTTCAAAATGAACCTTTATCAATATTGATGGAACCCATGAGTTTCTCCTTATGTGGAAACAAAAGTAAAAGCCACTTGCACAAAATAACACATACCCTAGTTTTCCCTATGAGGTCAACATATCATTAAAGTGTACAGGCTAATATAATTCTGTATTGTTTTCTGTTATCCGATATCTCTCCACAGCTGTCATTCCTTTCTCGTTAGCATTAAGACAATACAAAGTTAATAAATATTATGTATATATCTTGAGGGGGCTTTATCATTTCTTTCTGTTGTAGCATATCATTCAGAGTTTGATTTGATCTTTCTGTAGCTTACTGCCCTGTAGAATTGTGTCATGTACCTATTAAATGTTTTATATTGTAATAAGCAAAATATGCTGCTTCATTTTACTAGAGACTTATACTGAAACATTGTCTGTCTTTATTTGCACAGGTATGCCCATGATGGCCATAACTTCTAGCAAATGTGTAATTACAAAATCAGCCTTTACCAAACACTAAACTATTGCCCATTGAAAACCTGAGTAGGTGTGGCATACATATTTCAATTTTCCAAATTCCACAGAATGGAACACATCTGTCTGACATATTTAAATCCTTTAAGTAGGCTTTGGGTTAATTTTTTCAGGTACTGGAGCGTAGTTGCATAAAAAAACAAAATATGATTATTTCCTCATAATTTCCTTGGCTTTTTGCCAAGTAATAGAAAAATCTTTTTTAAAAAATGTGAAATTGACATGATTGTTCTTTTCATGAAATTCTGAAGCACATTTTCTATCAATAGCTTATCAATCTCTTCATTACCTTGTTCTAATGGGATCAGATGTTTGTTTTATGTGTGGGATAATACCTATTACTGATTATTTCTTGTAACTGAATAAAGATCAAAATCAATTCTGATCATTTGAAAGAAATTCAGCAGTTACAACATACAAAACAACTCTGCATATTACACCAGTGACTAGAGATTCTGTAAAATCTACTAATAATATAAGAATAGCACACAATTCTGAACTTTAGGCACTTAAATTTTCTTATTTGTATCCTGACTGTCCTGATTTATTTACATCACTAAAATATTTAGGAGCTCCAAATATTGGTGTTCTGTCTACAATGTGAAGAAGAATCCAGTTAGTTCACTTTATAAGTTGAATTATCTTGCTTTTGGGGGGATATTTGTTGTTAATATCTCATAAAAATTTACTACAAGCTCTTTGCCAAGTTTCACTTTATGTCCCTAATTTAGCAATTTTATTATTAATAAAAAGCATTACAATTTCTGCTTAGTATATTCTTGCCAATTATGAAGTCTCAGGTTTCCTTTTAGAATCAACTCAGAGACATTTCCATCAAAGTTTTTAATTTTTTACTCTGCCTCCATTCTCAGAGACTCAGAGACTATCTTCCCTCTGCATTACTTTTCCTGTTGGAGATTGCTTACAGGTTACAATAACCAGAGTTCAATCGAGCTTTGGATCCAAATGCTCCTCATGTGCACCTTGTGACTTATTTTCCACGACAGCAAATTCTCTCTCAGCTTCAGCTATTAACTTTCTGGGAGTATTTAAGTCATTGTCATCATCTAAAATTTTAAAGAAATTACTCTGTTCATTTTTTTCTGTGGGTCATAGATAGGAAACGCTCTGAGCAATCTTTGAAAGTCATTAAGAGTCGGCAATCAGTCTCTCCTAATTTGCACCCTTTGGATCTAATATGTTGTTGTAAACCTATTTTAAACCCCAAGTAATTAATAAAATCTCTTCCTTGTAAATTTTTTTCAGGAGAAATTTGTAATCCCCAGCAAGGAAAATTTTTCTTTACCTCTTCAAACATTCTTTCTAAACTGAGTATTTAAGTGTTGTCTATATAATTATGAAGTATAGATTAAGGGAATTGCTTATGTATCATTTCCAACTGCTGCCAAAGAAAATATTGGCACAGAGTAGGGCTATTTAACATTCCTTGTGGAGTACCTTCCATTGATATCTCTTAGCAGGCTGAGAATTATTTTAACTGTGAGTGTAAATGATAAGTAATCAATGAGAACAATCAGAGAAAAAGCAATAAGAACATGTATCTATTCAGAAGTGACAATTAATGGGTTCAGTTATAAAAATAAATAACTGTAAATGCAGACATTTTAGCCAAAATGGGCCAAGATAAAATTGTTTACATTTTCACAAGTTAGTGTTTCAAAAAATGTTTTTCTTAACGATATCTTATTGTTTATATTATATATTGCCACTAGATTTATAGTTTTAAACATTTCCTTGTGAAATAATAGCAATCATAATCTTTATTTACTTGGTATTCTTATTTAATAAAACAAAACTCTTCATGAACTGTGGTATAAATTTTAAAGGTTTTAGTTCAACAATGTTATGCAAATCTAACTGAACAAGAATCTAGCAGGTCTGGAATCTACCAAATGTAACTAATATCCTTGAAGTTATTAACACCAACACATTGAGTTCTGGATTTTGAGTGTGGCAGTGCAATATTATGAAAGTGTTGCTTGTATTTGATGAGACATTAACTTTTTCTAAATCTCCCAGCCAGATTAATTAAACACCTGTGTGTTACCTAATACTAAGACTGTATCTCACTGCATACTCACCCTGTTTGTTTAACTTGCCTTTAAGAGAATAATTTAGCAATCAAGTTTAACTAGTCAATACTAAATAATGCACTATTCCATGCCCCAACCCGGAGAGCAGTGTGTGTATGCATGCATGATAACGAGGTCATTTGCTAAAAGTGATGTAGCCAGAGATTTTTCTGTCATCCTACTCTGTCCCCCTGAATTTCTAAATAATCACTCAGAGACTTAATATTAATTATAATTGTTTTGGCTAATGGCTAGGGATTATTACTAGCTAGCTCCTACACTTAAATTAACCCGTTACTATTAATCTGCGTATTGCCATGTGGCCCATGGTGTACAGGTACTCGGGCATATTGCTCCTTGGGAGACTGCTGGCATCTCTCTCAACTATGCCTTCTTTCTCCATGTTCCTCTGCGTGGATTTCCCAGCAGCTGTATTCTTCCCTGACATACACCAACCAAAGCAGCTTTATTCATCAACCAGTAATAGCAACACATACTCACACCATACAGAAGGATATCACACATCAAGTGACAAATAGATTGAAAAGCAACTTTATATACTAAATGTGAACTGTAATTGACAGAAAGGGCATTTGGCAAAAACATAACATCTTGTTTGTTATCTGCGTCAGTTGGAATCAATCACTTGTAAAACTCTTTTAGAGATTTCTGTAAAGGAGACTCCGTCATTCTGGGATGCTTTCTGTGCTGTTCCATATATAAGGAGTGAAATAAATCTTTTGGGGAAGACACAGAGACAGGGATAGACATGGTACATGGAGCACCCAGACTCCCAACACGGATTACAGAGGGGAAAGGAGAGACACTGGAAGGTGCAGAGAGAGAAATGAACAAAATTTAAACCTGGGGATGCTTTGTATAAAATTACTCTAAAGGAAAGTACTTATTACTTATATTCCTGAAGTATTTTGGGTGTTCTAATTTATTGCTAATTCTTTCAAGCAAATTAATGTGAGTAAAGTATACTGTCATTAATAGAATATAAAACATTAAGAAGAGGTCACATTTTAGAAAGCAACACAACTCTGTCAAAAATTGTTCTCTTACATTTACATTATGAGTAATAGTGTGTACTCAGTGTAACCACCCATGCACACACATGAACTATAGTAGAAAAACAAGTATTTGTCAAGTATCATGGTAGCAGAAGTCTGAGACTTGTATGATTGGAGTTCTAAGATATGTATGGCAGATCTGAATGCAATAGAACTTCATGACTCCCATTATTCGCTAGAGTGAATAGCTGCTGCTTTTTAGAAGTATTTTTTGGATTGTAGAAAAACATGAAATTCCGTATCAACTACATTTGGTTAAAATCACAAGTTCTCTTAATTTTAGTGTGAATTTGAACTTCTTAAAGAAACTAAGAAAACTCCTTAAAATTAATTTAAACTGTCAAGAAACCACAGGTCTGCATCCGAGTTCCTTCATTTAGTATAATCTCTCAATTATTTCCAATAGTTCTTTCCTCCTACGGTTTTGAAATTATCACATCAAAACTATTCTGAGAGAACCAGTCAGATATAGTTGTTTACCTATCACCAGGAAAACGTTCATCTCTCTTAGTCTACATTCAAACATAAGTGTCCCGTTCTAGCAATTTATTGTAATGAAATGTTTCACCTTAATCTATATGAAATGTGATTGTAAACATATATATGTAAGCTTAAAAACATATATATACAACAAGTACACAAATGGTCTGTTTTAAAACTGAAAAAAATATTAAGTATCAACTGAAAGTACTCTTTCATTCTGCCTGACCAAATTTCTGGTTTATACATGCTGATGAGTGTACCAGTCGTTCTGGGATATGTTTAAGAACCTGCCTTACATTGTACAATGCCATTTTCTTCTACTATTTTTCCAGTGTTGTTTTCATATATTGTATACTTTTCATGTAATGTGGTTTTATATATATATATATATATATATATATATATATATATATATATATTACAATAACATGTAACTACCTCACGTCATGCCACATCTGGTCTGCAATAGGTCAAACCAACACTTCAGTGTTTAGGGTAGAAGGAAAGTGGAAAAATAAAGCCAAATATACCTACCTACATTTCATTAAGGGAAAATAATATTTTCCAGAAACTCACATTACTTTATTCACAATACAATTCCATGAAAATCCTTCTGGTTTAGGAAAGGGGTTAGTATCCATTCTTTGAGCACCTAGGTAGGATAAATAAACTGAATTAAGTTTCTAAATAGTGAGTGAAAAGTGAACCAATAACTATCACCTTCTTTAATAGAAAATATATGTCATTGCCCAGGTAAGCCATGGATAATGTAAGCCTTCAGTGACGAGCAGATTCCTTTAGTAGTCACAAATGCAAGTTGAAAAAAAGAAACCATATCCATAGAGATATTGGTTGCAAAATGCTAACAAAGGCATAATGACACAATGGACTTGTAGGTGAATTGAAAGCTGTGGTAGAATAAGGCCTCACAGATAGCAGGTCTCCTTGAAGTTGAACGAAAGGCTGTGTTCAGAGGCTGCAGAAAGAGCTTTTTGGCAGGCACGACTGTCACATCAATTCTTCCTTTTTGTATTGTCAGATGCACCGCTTAGCTAATGTGTTATTCTCAGTGATTGTCAGACATGTAGGTGTCAGATATGTGAAGTAAAATCAAATAACTTGATGCAGTCACTAAGGTGATAGTAAAAACAATAGCGAGTCAGGTGCTACCTTGTGTAAAAACTGGTAGTCATATTTTTATTCTGTTTTTGCAACTTGGACAGAATGTATTTCTACCAACATATCTCAAGTAAAGTCAGCATGGGAAGCTAAAGTTTTGCTGTTTTTATACTGTAAATGACATGTCTTTGAACTGAACCCTCGATCAGTTGGCCTAACATCTCTTTGCCTCTCTTTCTGGTCAGTTCGTTTAACAAAATACAACTCATCAGTCTCAAATCTACAAGCACTGAATAGTGGCCTCTCTCTATACATGGGCCCCAGCAAACTCCTAATACCTGGAGCCCTGCTAAAACATGATTCACAGTGTTTTCACAATGACAGGAACATATTTCAGCAGAATATAGTCCCTACTCAACACTATATGGAGAAAGTAACCCTCATATGAATTCCATATGAGGACAAGCATAGCACTGAAGAGAATCTGTATCTTCTGTTTAGAAAGACAGAAGATCATGTGAAACTTAGGACAAAGGTCTTTTAGATTTGAACATTACTCAGCAAAGTTGGTCAGTTCCAAGTTATCATGCAGAGGTTACCATACACAAATGTACAAGTAGAATTTGCTGACTCCATTTTGATGTTTGTGTGTGTAGGATTTCAAGGCTGATTGCTTTGTCATATAAATTAATTTTTCTCACTATATTTCTTCATCTACGTGTGAGACCGCATGAAATTTTCCCCATCCCATGTTAATATGTCTGATCTGTTCTTATTTATGCAGTCATTTCTAATAGAGGCTGTTTTACAGCAGACTTTCTGGTATTCTGGCCCTTAACATCTTTCTCTTCTCTCTTCCATAATGTTTTGTAAGTTATACATGCACAAGCTATGATATACTTGTATTTTTGGTGCCTGATTTATTGATGTCTTATTGTGTCTAATTGTGATATTACCTGCTTGTCCCCATTTACTGGAAAGAGATGATTCTTTGAAGAGGGCTCTATTTACTTCTGTGGGTATGAAGATAAAATATGAAATGTATGGAGAATTATAGTGATCTAACACAGTGGTGATAATAGATTCTTTTTTAGGATCTCTGACATCACTAGTCCCAGAGGTGTGGCTAGGTTTCTTGGACCAGGAACAATTTTCTTTTTACTAAATGGATCCCGGGTCCTATTATTTGCTATAGACATATGAGTGCCACTTCCAACACCTTTGTGCATGTCTTGCCATGCTGATCATTATTATGTCTCACAGGTGTTACAGCTGGGTAGTCCTTTTTAATCGCTTCCACTGCTTGGAATTTTGCATAATATTTTTGAGAACAGTGAAAGTTACATTATAGGAAAGAAGCTTTGATATTACTTGCAGCTCTATTCATTGGCATCATGTGTCCAGTGTGTATCTTCATGGTATCTCAGCAATAGAGACTGATCCTCAACTCCAGAGAGGCAACCAAAGACTACTTGGATAATCCATATTGTTTTTGGAATCATTTGGAGTATTCTAACAAAGTCTTCAAAAGTAGGTTTCTCATTCCTGGAGTGAAGGATTTGTTGGTCTCATGGTTCTTTTGGGGAACAGTGTCAGTCTAAGAAGCTTAACTTTCTTTCAGCTATGTGTGTGTAGTGTATAATTTTAGGCAAGTACAAAATAATATGATTTCTTGGAAACTTAAACAACCCTCTTTTAATTTGTGCTTTCTCCTTATGTATTAACCTACCTATCCTTTCCTGAGTTGAAATGCTCTACTGTAATTCTGTTTCTCACTTCATTATCATCAAAATGGTAACTCTATAGACTTTTATGACATTTTTTAGTGCCCAATATCAAACACTATACATACGCACTATATACATGCAGTTCCTCTGCTTCAATTATTCTAAAGATGATTGGATTTTTTAACCCTAAGATTTAGAATTATTTATTATATACATGAACATTATAAAAATTTCCTTTATCATAACCCTTTAATTTTCCTGCATGTCAACATTCTTGAAATTGGTGAAACCAATAAAGATGAGATCTTTAAAGGTAAATTTCTACACAGGGATGGTTTGGATAGTGGTAGTCTACTTACTTCTAGCCTACTAATCAAACTGGTGTGCTTCAATGTGAGTCTGAGTGTGTATGTGTGAGTATGTACATGAGGGTTTGTGGGAGTTATTATGAAAGTGTGCATGAGAGAGATTTTGTGAGTGATTGTGATTTCACATATGAGCATATGTGAATTATTAGGTATGCATTTTTATGAGTGGATATATATGTGTGTATATGAGTGTTCATTAGTATATGACTGTATATGTATGAAAATGTGTGGGTATTTCTGTGTGTGTATATGTGTGTGTTTGCACAGTGATCATAAAGGTGGCAACTGAAACAGATATAATTGAAAAATAAGATGTATGAAAGTTCAGTCAGATATTACACTGTGCCATATAAATATGTTTATTGTTACTTCCTTTGTTTGCATAAGAGGTCCTTATATTTTTTTGTGAAGATCTGAGTATTTTTATGACTTTTTAACATAAGGAATCACTGGATAAACTCTGAGCTCAAGTTTGGCCTCTTAAAACAAAAACAAATGCAAATCTTTTTTTTTTTTTTTTTCTGTTCTTCCCTCCACTTGAATTAGCAGAAGCACTAGCATGGACAATACATCAGAAAGAGCTTGTAGAATGTTGTAACTCATGACAATGTAAATTCATGTCTGGAGTGATGTCATCTCCACGGTAAAAAGTCTTACTCTGTACCATAGAAACTGTTAAATACAGCAAAAAAAAAAAAAAACACTGAGAGCCAAGTTGCAGAAGACAACTGACCATGGCCAATTCCAATTGGTAAATCTTCATACCATACCTCTTAAGGCTAAGGTAACATTGTGGAAAAGTGCATAGAAAGATTTCAAACAGTCAGAGGAACAAGGTGTTTTCCATGAGATTGTGCTCCCACATATGACAGAAAAGCCACACTCATAAAATCTTAACAACAATGCTTCCTAAACAAGACCCAAGTAATGATATGAATTAATATTAATGTAATGCTGTAGAACCCCATGTCTAGACATGCTACAGATAATTAATTGCTATTGAGAGAGAGAATTACTCTTTCCAAGACATAAGCATCCTAAAATCATATGCATAGAGGCAGTACTAAAGACTCAGAATGTTTGCTGTTGGTAGGTGTGTCTGTGCATGTTTAAAATAAGGAATAAGAGAACATGAATCAGAGGTAGATAAGATAAGAATAAAGAGGAAATGAGGCAATCATTTTAAAAGAAACATTGGGCATACATTCTTATAAGATTTGGAGTAATGTTTGTCTTCAATTATCATCTTTGTAATGTTCATGAATAAATATGTCTTCTACACCAGTTCCATCTTATGAACCTAAAGGCCATTCAGCTCTATGCATCAACTTCAGTTATGAACAAAGTTTGAACATTCAAACACTAGTGAATTAGGATTCACTCAATATTTTGGTTCTTTGGAACTTCTGTGTGCATGGAGGCCTTTATGTAGCTGAGGTTTTCTGCACTTTCATATGGGAAGCTTCATTAAGGTTACCCTTAGCTCTGTGGATTAAAAGCTTTACTTATTTGCTAAGTTATCATCAACATGCTTCCCCAAAACTTCTCTTTTTCCTGCAGGATCTCTAGTATATTTATTCTCAAGGATTTTGATAGCTTGGGTGTTTATATTTAAGGCTGGAATTCATTTTGATCTGATTTTTTGCATGGAAAAGGGTTGATCCAAATTCATTCTTCAGTTTTCAATATGCATAAATCAACCAGACAACTTTCTGAGGACAGTTGTTTCATGACCACCTCAACTCACCCACATGCCCGGTGGTGGTCCAGATCCAGTGGTTTTGGTAATGCTTTCCCTGGGAAAGGGGAGATGAAGAGCAATTTCACCTATCACATCATGAACAATTCTCTAATTGTCTTATCAAAAAGCAAACAAAACATAATAAAATGTAAGCTGTCAAACATTACTTGAAGAACTTAAGACAATGTAAATACATTCACTTTTCAAAGTATTTGTGTGATTATGGCCACTTCAGATTCCCTGTGAATTTAAGAAAATTTTTCTTTTGTGCTTTTTCCAGTGTGAAGGATCATAGCCAGACTTTGCTATAGGAATTGCTACACTTCTGACTCAAATCCAGCCTAACAAAGATTTTTCTCTTTTCTTCCAAGGGGAAAAAAACTATGTAATAGAATTTCAATAAATCTATATAATTAGTAAGATACTGATCCTGAAGTAGGGAGTCATAAATTCCATTATTGAAGTATGGTTTTGTGTTTCTTTACATTTTCTTTCATTTATTTTGATGACATATAATAGCTGCATTTTATATTTCGTTCTTTATAATACTCTTTAAGTACCTTATTTGCCTTTGTTGCATATAGTGGAATCACTTTTATTAACCTTTCCATTGTCTTAGTCCTTAGTATAGTATAAAGGTTCAGTCTTTCACTATTAAGTTATGTTTTATTATGAATTTATCATCTATCACTTTATTGGTTATAGACGTCCTCTTTCTCACTTCTCTTAAAAGTGCTTTTTGTAATCATAAATAGATGTTAAATCTGATCAAATGTATTTTATCTCTTTATTGGAATAACATTATATAAGGTGTTCTATGTGTGTAGGAGTGCTTGAGTGTGTACCTGTGGGGGGGGGGGGCAGAGGGAAGGATGTTTGGTGCTAGGTTTATGTGAGTAATATATTCAAGTCCTGGGGTTCAGCAATCTTCCTGTCCCCCACACATACTATATAATTATTGCGTCCTGCCTTGTAGTGCCTGTGTACATGGCCAATACTTGTTCCAAATAAGGGCTTTCAGATCATTGTTCAGACATAGACAGTCAAGTTATAAATTCTCATAGTGCACTATTGAGGACAAAAAGCTCCACACAAAACATTAGTCCACTTCTATAATTATTTCTAAAAAGGAAATAATTCAAGGTATAGTTTTACTGAAGTTCAATGAAATTTCAGTTGGATTAGTATGTGATGTTTACTAGCCATAAATTTCTTCATTTCTAATTTGCAATCATTATGAGAAAAGAAATATTAAGTTTGGCAACGGGTATTAGATGACACTGTGTGTGAGGTGAGGGTAATTGGATCAGGGTAACATTGTAACAGTGGAGAAAGAACGTGGTTTCTGAATAAACATTCTCAAAATTTCCCAAAATATATTTCTCTGAGAATTTTCCTCCAGTTTTACATTGTAAATAACATATACCTACAAAGTCAATTTGTACTCATGGAGGAGGTTGTGATAATTTTTAAACTTTGTGCCAACAGGCTTCTAATTGCCCATTCCATGATATTGGATAATTAATGGAAGTTTAAAAAAAACTCATCAATTGCATAATTTATCATATAAAATATCTATATTTAAATTGATGAAAGTTTATACTATATAAACCTGGTGTTAAACTTCTCTATAGCCCTGATGGAGAATAATGGATTTAATTCATCTGTGTACTCTTACATATGTGTATTCTTACATGTGTGTTATCTATGAACATCTGCTTTCATTTCTTTTTTGCAAGTTTCTTTCATGAAATACTTCAAAGGAGATATTTCTGTGGAATTTAGATTCTTACACAATATAATACATTACATTTTAAAAAATAAAAATGGCTTTGTGTTTAGATGCTGACTGAAAAAATATGTTCCCTTGAATATTAAAGGGGATTTGATGTGCTATGATTTGGTAGTGTGATGTTGAATAGTAAGCCTACTTTCTTTAGATTCACGGCAGATGCTCTTTTAAATCACATGGAAATTATACTACTCATTACTTATAAGTTAAAAATTACTATTAAATTTTCAGAATCTTTACATATGAAATTGTGCATGATCTCCAATTAAAATGGGCTTACATGTAACAATTTTAGAATGTTGAGATACCTTTTTAATACAGCATAATCCACTCTCAGACGACAGGTTCTAACTATGTGCTCTTGGCTGCCATGGGACTCATTGCACAGGGCAGGCTAGACTTACCTCACAGAGGTTAACCTAACTCTGTCTCGTAAAGGCTGAAAGTAGAGGTCTGCATCCTCACACCTGCATAATATAAAATAATGTTTAAAATTCAATCATTAGGTATATGCAGGGACATTTTCTCATCCTTTTTATTCTCACTGATTTATTAATTAATTTATCATTACAGATCAAAAAAATCAACAGAAATTTCCCTGTAAACCAGCAGGTAAGATCAAGTAATACTTTGAAAACCAAATCATACTTTTTCAATGTGTCTTTTATGGAAGTAATCTTGATGACACCTGATTCTTCTACAGAAATAATTAGTACTATAAACTACCTTCAGGGAAAATGAATTCATTAGTTATTTTAATATATCTGCTTCACTGAATACATGCAGAGTAGGTTTTAAAGATATGTAATCTAAGACAAAAACTATTTTTGCCAAAATTGTTATATTAATTTGTGTACAATTCTGAGAAAATAGATATAGTCTTTTAAAAGATATCTTTAGTATATCTTAAGTTACATATTATTTTATGTATTTTTCTGTCTTTACTCTTGTTCATGGAATGCCTTCAGAGCAAGTGTCAATGCTCTATAACTGGATTTTCAGATGATTATAAGTGTCATTCGGGTGCTGAGAACTGAACCCTGGTCCTCTAGAACAAATGCTCCTAACTGCTGAACCCTCTCTCCAGTATCTTATGTATATTAATATAAATAAACACTATAAATTGATCTCAGTACCTAATAGGTTGAAAGACTTCCAGAAAGGTTGACTTAATTCATAGAATAAAAATAATATCCTATTGATCCATTATAGCCATCCCTCACATTCTAAACATGCATTGCTCTTTATATATATGTGTGTATATAATTTTTTCTTATTTTACATATCGATTTCAGTTTCTTCTCCCTCCCTCCAATGCCCCCCAACACTCCTCCCATCACATTCCCCACCCACTTCACAGGGAGGGTGATGCCTTCCAGGATGGATCATCAAAATCTGTCCAGTCATTTGGAGCAGGGTCTAGGCCCTCCCTCCTGCATCTAGGCTAACGGAGTATCCCTCCATAGGGAATGTGCTTCCAAAGCTCTTTCATGCACAAGGGATATAATCTGGTTCCACTATCAGAGGTCCCTTAGATTGCCCAGGACTTCTAATTGACACCCATGTTCAGGGATTCTGAGTTGGTACAATGTCGGTTTCTCCAGCTATGAGTCTGAGAGTTCATGAGCTCCCCCTTGTTCAGGTCAGCTGTCTCTTGGGTTTCTGTAGCCTGGTCTTGACTCCATTATTCATCACTCCTTCCTCTCTGAAACTAGATTCCAGGAATTCAGCTAGTGTTTAGCTGTGGTTATCAGCTTCTGCTTCTATCAGCTACTAGATGAAGGCTCTAGGATAACATATAAGGTAGTCATCAATCTCATTATTGTGGAAGGACATTAAAGGTAGCCTCTCCACTATTGCTTAGATTGTTAGTTGAATTCATCCTTGTATATCTCTGGACATTTCCTTAGTGCCAGATTTCTCCTTAAATCTATAATGGCTCCCTCTATTATGGTATCTCTTTTCTTGTTCTCCTTTATTCTTTCCCTACATCAATCTTCCTGTTCCTTCATACCCACCTCTCCCATCCTCTTTTCCCCTTCTCTTTATAATAACGCCCTCTTTTCTCCCTACATGCTTCCGATTTGCTTTTGAGATTTTTGTCCTTTTAACCTTATTGGGGGACCATGCATGTCTCTCTCTGGGTCCTCATTGTTTCCTAGCTTTTCTGGTGTGTGAATTGTAGCCTGTTAATTCTTTGCTCTAGGTTTAAAATCCATATATGAGGGAATACAGTGTTTGTCTTTTTTGTGACTTGGTTACCTCACTCAGTATGGTTTATTCTAGTTCCATATATTTCCCTGCAAATTTCAGGATTCTATTGTGTTTTTCTGCTGATATGTACTCCATTATGTAAATATACCATATGTTCTTCATCCATTCCTCAGTTGAAGGGCATCTAGGTTGCTTATAGGTTCTGGATATAACAAATAATGCTGCTATGAACATAGTTGAACAGATGTCCTTGTTGTATGAATGTCCTTCCTTTGGGTATATGCCTAAGAGTAGAATTACTGGATCTTGAGTTAGACAAATTCCCATTTTCCCAAGGAACCACCATACTGATTTCGAAAGTGGCTGTATGAATTTGCACTCCCACCAGAGTATTCTGGCTTTTCCACATCCTCTCCTGCATACACTGTCTTTGGTGGGTTTGATTTTAGCCATTCTGACAACAGTAAGATGGTATCTTAGAATTGTTTAGATTTGCATTTTCCTGTGAATAAGTATGTTGAGCACTTTCTTAAGTGTGTTTCAGCCATTTTAGATTCATCCATTGAGAATTATCTACTTAGTTCTATACCCCACTTTTCAATTGCATTATTTGGTGTTTTGGTAACCAACTTTTTGAGTTCTTGTATATTTTGGAAATCAGCCCTCTGTCAATCTGGGGTAGGTGAATATCTTTGCCAATTCTGTGGGCAGCCGTTTTGTCATGTTGACTATGTCCTTTGTATTACAGAAGCCTGTCAGTTTCAGGAGGTCCTATTTATTAATTGTCCATCTTAGTTTGTGCTACTGATGTTATAGGGAGCAGTCTTCTGTACCAATTCATTCATGGGTACCTCCCACTTTCTCTTCTAAGAGGTTTAGTTTGGCTGGATTTATGTTGAGGTCTTTGATCCATTTGCCCTTAAGTTTGATAGATATAGATCTACCTGCAGTCTTCTACACAGTAGCATCCAGTTATACCAGCACCATTTGCTGAAGATGCTTTATTTTTTCCATTGTATAAATTTACCTTCTTTGTAAAAAAAAAAATCAGGTTTCTATAGGTGTGTGGGTTAATATCAGGGTTTTCAATTTGATTCCATTAGTCTATCTGCCTATTTTTGTGCCAATCCCAAGCTGATTTCAGCACTATAGCTCTATACTAGCAGAACTTGAAGTGGGGGATGGCGATGCTCCCAGAAGTTCCTTTATTCTAACAGGGTTGTTTTGGCTATCCTGGGTCTGTTGTTTTTCCATATAGAGTTGAGGATTGCTCTTTCAAGGTCTGTGAAGAAAACTAATTCTCCTCAAAGTGTTCCATACAATAGAAGCAGAAGTGTCATTGTCAAACTCTTTTCACCAGGCTAATCACCCTGGCACTCAAGCCACACAAAGACACAACTAAGAAAGAGAACAACATACCAACATCCCTCATGAACATTGTTGCAAAAATGCTCAATAGAATACTGGCAAATGGAATCCAAGAATACATCAGAGAAATCATCTAGCATGACCAAGTAGGCTTCATCCCTGGGATACAGGGATTGTTCATCATAAAAATATCCATCAATGTAATCCACCATATTGAAAAAGAAAAACCACGTGATCATCTCACTAAATGCTGAAAAAGCTTTTGACAAAATCCAACACCCCTTCATGATAAAGGGGATTAATGTTATCAGGGATAACAGAAACATACCTAAACATAATAAAAGCAATATATAGCAAGCCAACAGCTACCAAAGTAAATGGCAATCTTGCCAAAAGCAGTCTACAGATTCAATTCAGTCCCAATCAAAATTGTTTGAATATAAAGAAAGAGCCTTGGAAGAAAGTCTGAGCAGCCATAATTAGGTAGATCTCTTTAGTTGTAAGATAGAAAAAGATGGAAATTTGTAGGTTTTGTGTATCTTACAAAAGTAAACATGATAACTACTTTTTTGATCTCTGAATGGATTTAGAACATCTCCTGCCTTCCTCTTTCTAACCTCTGTAAGTGTGTCTGAGTCAAAAAGCTAATTTACTATACTTCATAACCTAAATAATCCTACAGCCTTTCTTTACATACAATAATAACTACATTTTAATATGCCTTCTAACAAAAGAATAATAGACAAAGATATTTTTACTAATTTATTTTATGAAATACTTCATAATGATGAATGATAAAATGCAGAATAGAAAGAAATGCTTACTTTCATGTATTGATGAATTTGCTTCATTTGATCCATCTTATTTGAAATTCATAGTTACATAACAACATTTTTGGCCAATGATGATTGAGTGAGCTTAAGTTTGGTTTTCATTAATTTAAGTATTTATAGTGATTATATTAAGTTGGCTCATACTTTTCGACGTAAATTACCTTTGTCACTTGTAATACCAAAGTTTAACACAGTGTAATTATTTTCCTCATCGTAGATTACCACCTCTATGTATACCCAGGTTAGAGTAGTACACAGCAAATTAAATAAGAATCACTTATAGGAGACTTGAAAGATAAATCACACTGTAAAGTAGTTAACACAAACAGGAAGGTCTGAATTCACTACCCAGAAACACCATTAAAAAAATACAATTCCCATAGTACCATGCCCATTGGTATCATTATTCAGGTCTTCGTTTGGCAGCCATGTAGTGGGGCTTCTACTTATGAAATTCCTATAAGATTCAATTTCACAGCAAATCATCTGATCATATGTCGGTTACAAACTTTCTGGCCAATCCTTCCTCAATGATATCTGAACCTGTCATGCAGAAAATGAGTTTGTTGTAAACATCTTTGTTGTGACTGAGCACAACATTGGAATAGAACTTTTTATTAACTCAGTTTTTTCATTAAAAATAGTTTTCCTTCAATTTCCTTATTTATATTTGATATTATAGTATGATTACATCATGTCCCCCTTCTTTTTTTCTCCTTCCAAAACCTCTCCAATTCTCATTTCTATTCTTGATATTTGTGGCTTCGTTTATCATTAATAGTTGACAAATACATATTTGATCATGTATATGTATGTGTAAAAACATTACTAACTATGTAAATACAAACTACACAGTCTGGCTAATATTGCTTGTATATTTATTTTCAGGGATAAAATTTGATATTAGATAACCAACTGTTCTGTTCTTCCCTAGAAAGAGTATTTCTCCTGAGCTCAGCATTTCTTTTGTCCTTGTTACGTTCCTGTTTAAGCAGTCATGTTGATGAGACTGATGAGACATTATGGGTGTAGCATCTGACATTACTAGGATACACATCTCACAGCAATCTCCCTGATCCTCTGGCTGCTACACTCTTTCTACCTCCATCATTGTGATTCAATTCTCACTTTAAGAGATGGTGACCAGATAACATACAGGGATTTACTCATTTTTTGTTTTGTCTTGCTTTGTTTTGTTTTTTGTTATCTGTTGAGTGTTGCTTTGTGACTGTGTATGTAGACAATTTTAAAGAAGGTTCCTTGGAGTGATGAGAAAAAAAATATATTATTTTGTGTTTAGGTAGAATTGTCCACAGATATCTGTTAAGCCCATTTGTGTCATAACATCTGTTAGCTCGATTATTTCTCTATTAATTTTCTGACTTGCAGACCTACCCATTGGTGAGAGGGGGTGTTGAAGTCAGCCACTATTAGTGTATGGGCTTTGATGTGACAATTATACTTTAGTAATGTTTCTTTTTCAAATATATGTGCATATGATTAAGTATAGTGAGATATCCACCCTGCCTGCACCTGTTGCACTGACCATGTCTATTGGGGAGTGGGCACGGGTGTGGATGTGACCTGGGGGAGGCCAGGGATGGGGTCCTGAACCCCAGTTCACTCTCTTGCTTCCTGATTGGGTAGTGGAGAACATCCAGGTGGCATCCTTGGAGAGGGAACCCACTGTGGTCATCTGTTTCAGGTGTAAGTCATTTCTTGCCGAATAAACATCATTCGACCTATTTTGTGTCCCAGTGAATCTTATTTCCTATGTAATAATTGAGAGTAGATTAGATAGAGGCACTGATAAGAAGACATGAATTCCTACATAAGGCCTTGCTCTCAATCAAGCTCTGTGAAGACATGTTAGACAAAGGCCAGGGTCTTCTGTCTCTTCCTGTTTTTATCCACATATTTCTTCTCGTATCCTCACTCCCAACGTAATTATGAAAGCAAACATTTGTGTTTACAAAGGATCTACAAGTTGACATCTCAGAATCAAAGCAAGATGATAAGCATCACAATGAATCTGGAGATGTACAGTGGAAATATATCATGCTACTTAAACTGTATCTGATTCCATTTCACTCTTCAATCATAACAGTCAACTGCAAATTTCTTTTAAGAAAATGTATGTAGCAATTATGCATTATGACAGATTCCATGCAATGTCACATACATTCTTCTTTTTACTACTGGGTTACCCTTACATTTCTGAAACATGCTGCTAAAATATACATAACAATAGCTGATACTTTTTGTTACCTTTGTGTTCTGTTATATACCCTTTATGTATTTTCTGAAATTATTTAGGATCATTATAACAGAAGAAAGATCTTTTAGCCAATGTGACCTGTAGATTCACATATTTTAAATCACAGACAAAATGAAGCTTAAACCTGTCAATCAACTTAGTAAAATCTTGAGTTATGCATTAATTCTCAGAAGTTAATAACCTTTTACAATAGCTACACACAACATAAAATATCTTGAGGTAACTCTAACCAAACAAGTAAAAGGCCTGTATAGCAAGAACTTTGTGTCTTTAAAGAAAGAAATTAAAGAAGATACCAGAAAATGGAAAGACCTCCCATGCTCTTGGGTAGGATCAGCACAGTAAAAAACGGCAATCTTGTTAAAAGCAATCTATAGATTTAATTCAATTCCCATCAAAATAATGGAACAATTTTTCACAGACCTTGAAAAAAAATCCTCAACTTTATATGGAAAAACAAAAGACTCAGGATAGCCAAAACGCCTCTGTATAATAAGGGAACTTATAGAGCCATCACCATCCCTGCATTCAAGCTCTATTATAGAGCTATAGTCCTGACAATAACTTGGTATTGACATAAAAATAGACACATAGACCAATGAAATCGAATTGAAAATCCTGATATTAACCCACACTTCTACAGACACCTGATTTTTGACAAAGAAGCTAAAATTATACAAAGGGGGAAAAAAAGATCTTCAACAAATAGTGCTTGTATAATTGGATGCTGGCGTGTAGAAGACTGAAGATAGATCCATATCTATCACCATGCACAAACTTAAGTACAAATGGATCAAAAACCTCAACATAAATCCAGCCACACTGAATCTCTTAGAAGAAAAAGTGGGAGATGCCCTTGAATGAATCGGCACAGGAGACCACTTCCTGAACATAACAACAGTAGCACAGACTCTGAGATCAACAATTAATAAATGTGACCTTCTGAAATTAAAAAGCTTCTGTAAGGTAAAGGACACAGTCAACAAGACAAAATGGCAGCCCACAAAATGGAAAAAGATCTTCAACAACCACACATGTTACAGAGGACTGATTTCTAAAATTTATAAAGAACTCAAGAAGCTAGTCACCAAAACACCAAATAATCCAATTATAAAGTGGGGTACAGAACTAAAGAACTCTCAATAGAGGATTCTAAAATGGCTGAAAGACACTTAAGGAACTGCTCAACATCCCTAGCCATCAGAGAAATGCAAATTAAAACAACTCTCAGATACCATCTTGCTACTGTCAGAATGGCTAAAATCAAAAACACCAATGACTGTTTATGCTAGAAAGGATGTAAAGAAAGGGACCATTCTCCCACTGCTGGTTGGAGTGCAAATTTGTACAACCACTTTGGAAATCAGTATGGAAGTTTGTTAGGAATCAGGGAGTCAGTCTACCTCAAAACTGAGCAATTCCACTCTTAAGCATACCCAAAGGATGCACATTTGTACAACAAGGGCATCTGTTCAACTATGTTCATAGCAGCATTATTTGTAATAGCCAGAATCTAAAAGCAACCTAGATGTCCTCAACCAAAGAATAGATTCAGAAAATGTGGTACATTTACACAATGTAGTACTACTTAGAAAAAAAAATGGAATCTTGAAATTCGCAGGCAAATGGATGGATTTAGAAGAAACCATCCTGAGTGAGATAACATAGTTGTAAAAAGGCAAACATGGTATGTACTCACTTATATATGGATTTTAGGCATAGAGCAAAGGTTTACCAATCTCCAATCCACACCTCCAGAAAAGCTAGGAAACAAGGAGGACCATAAGAGAGACATACATAGTCCTCCTGTGAAGGTGAAAGGGACAAGAGCCCTTGAACAAATTGAGAGCATGGGGGCAGAGAAGAGGGAGGTAGAAGCAGGAGAGGGGAGAAGAGGAGGGGGAAGAGAACATGAGGGATTAGGAAGATTGAGTGGGGAGATGAACAGTAAGTAATTATTAAGGCTGTTCTTTACATACACAAAGAAGAGGAGACACACATAATCTAATGTAATATTAGACAGGAAGCCTTTTTATGGCAGGACTGGTTTTTGTTTTTGCTATTAATGTCCATGATTTCTGTATGAGGAGTATACTTGGAAGACAGGACTTTCACGATGAATTGTGAAAGTCAACATAGAGATGGTGCACAGTTCCTTACAGGTAGGGTTATTTTACTTGGAAATATGAAACAATTATAAAGGCTCTCTTTTGCAAATTAATAAAAATATCTTCCTAGAACCAATACCATCAAAGACATGACTATTGCAGTTATGTTCAAATAATATATTTGAGAATTTATATTTGCAGTTAGTTTAAATAATGCATTTGAGAATCCAAAAGAAAGGCATGAATTTAATTACATATAATTTCACTGTGGTGAAGTATAGGTTAGGAAATCATAGTGAGCCAAGATGTGCTCTAACTATGCTTGATCACACACTAATGAATAATGACTGTATATATTATAAAGTTACAGTTATCATCATTCAAACTAAAAGGCTTGATTTATATTTATAAAGCATATGGTTATCAAAATTTGCTTTAAAACAGATACATGTTCATAAATATATTCAACCAGATGATCCATTACATATATTTAGAGAGTTTTTGTATTTGTATCAAATTTGGTATTCCATTTGTACTTAAAAGTTTACAACAATTATTTCTTTTTAATGAATTCTGTTAACAGAAATTCTGTGTAGTATAAAACTGAAAGCTACATAACTGCCCTACCAGCTTATGGCAGGTAACATGAATATTTTTGTCATGCCATAGTTGTAGACATGCCAACGTGCATATAAAGGGATTTATTGTGACCCAGGGATGTCACGGCAGTTAAATGGTTTAGCATGTGCAGAAATTAAAATTCTAAATTAAAGTAAGAGCAGATTGAAAAATTATTCAGTTAGATTATCTTATTTATAGATATTAGTTTTTAAGATTGAAGATGACATCTATAGAGAGGGGAGCTGCCAATAATGAGAGCAGACTGGAAAATTTCACTTTCTCCTATATATTTGTTTGCACAAATTATTTTAGTAAGGATCTAAATTATTGTTAACTTGTAGTGAAATGCCATCTTTCGTATGCAAAAGAAGAAGCCTACATGGCACATAAGGTTTTCAAACTTAAACTTCTAACAATGTGAGAAAGTTTCAACACTGAACTATACCATTTTAAATTATTATGTATATTTGAGGTATAAAAAAATATAGCATTTTATATTCTTAAATCTGGAACAGATTAATTCTGTGTAGAACAAGATCCCAGACATTTCTGTAGTAAGGAAAGTATACTGTCTGTTAATTTCTTTCACCAAATAGAGATTTCTTGTTTTTTTTAATTTTTATTTCTTCCAACAAATGCAATGATCTACCTATTGGCAAAATAAATTTTTTGAACATAACAATAAATGTTGACAAACATTTGGAGTCAGTTTTAACTAGCCAATGAGCAATAATCTATGATGGAAAATTGCTTTTTAATTATGTAATCCAACTGACTGAAGCATGAGTGAATTTTAATCACAATTTGAATAATGAGCAATTTTTGCAATAGGACAAAATTGCATCTTCTTAATATATGTTTGTTTTAGTGACCAAAATATTTAAAATGCAAAATATTTGCATTTCCAACAATACATAAAATAAGAGGTTTAGTTCTGTGAAAACATATATTATATATACTGAATATACATAAAATATTATGGGTCAACTATCACTTAATAAAATATTTTAACTTTGCCTATTAAGTGTTTTAGGAAAGCAGAGCCCTTGGGTAATTTTTGCTAAGGAAAATCTTACAGCACCTAATGACTTGAAATATGATGATATCTTAGAAACTGTTTCAAACATGATGTGCTGGAAAAGGAACAGATATTAATTCCTTAGGTATCATCATATTTTGATATTTAATTCATTACAGGATTTCTATATAAAGAACAAAGTTAAGATCTTTATAAAGACCTTCCTAAGTGTGGCTAAAAGAGAAAACCTAGCAGAGAGCAAAGAGAGCAAATAATATGCATTTAGCCTTGGAAGATTATGTGAAGTAGAAAAGGGAGATTTACTTCTACCAATTTCTCCAGTGGCCTCAGCTACTCTTCTTAATACCCCAAACTGTTGGGCAATGCAACAGCCTCAATAAGACACAGAAATTACTTTCAAAATCATTTATTCTGAGATGGATACATCATAGTCACACATATTTATGAAGTTTAAAACAATGTTTTGATTTGTATGTTTATTAGTCTACTCCCACTAAGAGATCAATCACTTATATTTTATCATTCATTTGTCGTGTGTATACTCAAAATCCTTATTGTTCCTTTATTGTTTCCTATAGATTTCATATGTTGGTCTTTTCAATCAATTGTAGTAGTTTTATAATTTCCATTTGATTTCTCCCTTCAACCAATTACTAATCAGTAGTGTGTTCTTTTAATTAACATGTAATCTAAAAGTGTAGTAGAATGTCATTAGGGATCATTTTATTGCTATATTCCTTTATCAGAATAGTAGTATTATATTTTCTTTTATAACATGGGCAAGGAGTAACAGGAAAGCTCTATCCTCTAAGAGCATGCCCTAAGGGACCTTATTCCCAAATATCTATTACCTACTAAAATATCCACAATCACCTCCACTCGGCTGTGTATCAATGTAGGATTATTGCAGTGGCAAGAGTAGTATTTTCATGATCCATTCATATTTCAGAGAACACACCTCTGAAAAATGCTATGATGTGGAAAAAAGCTTCAACACATCAGGTAATTGACTTTATCCCTACTTCCTGCTTTGTCTCATGTAGTAATATATGTGTAGGAGTTATAGAAATGAGATTACAACATGATACTTCTAAGCCTGTCCTTGGGGAGAAAGGATTTCATATAACTTTTGGCCACCTGACCTGTTGAACAGTACCTGGATAGGAGAGTGAGGACAAAGGAGATAAAAGGCAGAATATAGACTTGAGAGGGTTCTCAGTGAATACTTCACCAGAACCTGATTTATTTCTCATAGCCCTTTTCTACCCAAAGCAAAAGGGGCAACAATGACTTCCTTGCCATTGTTTTAAGAAACAAAGAAAAGTAACCTCCTAGTTAAATCTCAAAATATCTAGTAATCATGCCTTTTGCCAAACATCCCAATTGTGGCCCTGAGGAAGAAAAAAAATCTAGTAAGCACACCTTTGTCCAAACATCCTATTATGGACCTTGAGGAGAAAGAACAATCTTGAACTCCCTGGCCTTAAGTCGAGATGGAATGGAGACACTGTTGCCTCCACACATCATTTCTAATTTAAGGGCCTCTGGCCCCTTTTTCTGAAGCCCACAAAGAAAGGAGTCAATCAACAGTTTTATCAAGCTATGATACCAGTGAATCACAAGGCCCATCATAGCACAATCATGCTTCAGGAGCAGTAGCAGGCATTGTTATATATTTTACTGTGTCACTCTGGTTGTAACTTCTTGCTCTTTTGAACTGAAGTTTTATAGTTTTTATGAAATTAACATAAAATTGGACACTCACCTTTCCTGTGGCAACCTCTAGCATGATATCCAAGCTGCCAGAATTCATTGAGAGACAAATCCATTTATAGTGGAATCAATAAATAGGGTAACCCACGGCTACACTACAATGTTTTATAAATTCCAGATTCTCTTCTGATGATAGACAAAGGGTTACAATGTGTATTATTTGCTCTGTTCCAGGGATGACAGGGGGTGAACATGAGCACCATATCACTTATATATTTTAAATGAAGCTTTTATTTCAATAATCATTAATTTGGATGCTGTACCACCGAGTTTATTTAGTCATGAACAGAATGATTTCATGAAAACAACAGTGCTTGGGATACCCAGCCAGTAATATTTATTTGATAGAATTTTTGTTCTTAAAGTTCATGAATTTTGCTTTATGAGTTGGAAGAAAGTACATTTTACTCTGTTATAGAATATGGTTTACCTATGCTCACAATTCTAAAAAGTAATTTTAATGGTATTTGTAGTTACCATTTCTATAAAATTACAATAGCCACAGTTTTGTTATTTGCAGATAACATGCTACTATTCATAAGCAACCTCCAAAATTCTCCCAGGGAACACTTCCAGCTGATAAACATCTGAATGAAATGGCTGTATGCTAGCTTAACTAAAAAATATCAGTAGCCCTCTATTACACAAATTACAAACAGGCTGAGAAAGAAATCAGGGAAGAAACACATTTCACAATATCCTCAAATAATATAAAATACCTTAGAATAACTCTAACCAATCAAGTGAAAGATTGTTTAAAAAGTTCAAATCTTTGAAGAAAGAAACTGAAGAAGATATCACAAGATAGGAAGATCTTCCATGCTCATACATCAGTTGAATTAACATTGAAAAAGAATGGCGGTCCAACCAAAAGCAATCTATATATTCAAAATAATCCCCATCAAAATAAAAACACAATTCTTAACAGAACTTGAAAGGGCAATAGTTAGATTCACATGAAAGAATATAAGTCCCCAGATTACTAAAAGAACCCTGTACAATGAAAGAACTTCCAGAAATAACACTATCCCTGGTTTTAAGCTGTACTACAGAGCTATAGTGTATAAAAGTGCATGCTAATGGTACTGACATGAAAACAGACAGGATGATCAATGAAATCAAATTTAAGTCACATATGTAATTCTTCACACCTAAGGACACCTGAATTTTGATAAAGTCAGAAATATGGAATGCAAAAAAGAAAACATCTTCAACAAATGGTGCTGGTTTAAATGAATGTCAGCATGTGGAAGAATGCAAATTGATCCATATCATTTACCCTGAACAAAACTCCAGGTAAGATGAATAAACAACTTAAACATAAAATTATATACAATGACCTTAATAGTAAGTGAGGAAGAGCTTTGAACTCATTGTCATGGGAGACATCTTCCTGAATAGAACATCAATAGTGCAGATATTAAGAACAACAATTTATAAGTGGGATCTCATGAAATTGAAAAACTTGTGTAAGGTAAAGGACACAGTCAATACAAATAACATATGCTTACAGAATGGGAACAGACTTTTGATACATCTGACAGACAGCAAATATGCAAAATATAGAAAGAACTCAAGAAACTATTCATCAATAAACAAAATAACTAAAAATGGAATACAAATCTAAACAGATAATTCTCAATAGAAGAATCTCAAATGATTGAGAAATACTTACAGAAATGTTCATTGTCCATAGTCATCAGGGAAATACAAATCAAACTGCTTAGAACTTCCATCTTACATGTTTGCTCTTAGCAAACAAAAGTGACAGCTATAATGAAGAGGACATGGAGCATGGAGATCATGCCTTAATTTCTGACAGGAGTTCAAACTAATATAGCCATGATAGAAAACCATATAGAGGTTCCTCATAAATCTAATAATCAATTTACCCCAGGACCCAGCTACACCACTTTTAGGCATATACCTAAAGAGTACTCCATCATACCACATGGACAATTGCTTAACAATGTTCATGGCAGGTTTTTAATAGTAGCCAGTAAACAACCTAGATATTACTCAACAGAAGAATGAATAAAGAAAATGTGGTATATCCACACAACAGAATATTACATGGCTGTTAAAAATGATATCATGAAAATTTTAGGCAAAGGGTTGTAATTACAAAAAATTCATCAAGAGTGAGGTAACTCAGACCAAAACAGATAAATATAGCATGTGTTCACTTATAGGTAGACATTACATGTTAAATAATGTAAATAATCATGTTAAAGTCCATGGAAACAACAGAGGCTAAGTAACAAGGAGGGAAAAAGTAAGGATGCATGTGTCTACCTTGGTAAGGGAAGTATAATATATTTTAAGATGGACTGTTGGTAGGGGAAGAGAAGAAGAAGAGGTATCAGGAGGAGAGATCGGAGGGAGGAGGAGCACACTAGAAGAGAAGAATAAAAGAAAAAAATTCAGACAACAAGATTACAGTCAGAGCACCTGTTTAAAGAAAGTAATTTTTAAATTGGAAATTAATGTACCACTCTAGGTAGATGAATATTGTTTATGCAATAATTTGATGTTTTATAAATATATCTTACTATAATAAAATGTGTAGTACTGAGTTTATTTTTAAGCAACAAAGGACATTATCATATGGAATGTCATATGCAAATTCTAGATAATTTATATCTTAATTCCTTTTTGAGATTGTTAATTTACAATATGTACATACAAAGGCACACTGTAATATTACACTCAAGGTTACCTGATCTTGGAACTTCATCAAGATTGAATTACAAATAATGTGGGCTTAAAGCAAAACAATTTATTTCTTTACAGACTATAATGAAATTGTGAAGAAACATCTGATAATCTTATGGTCTTAAAGTTCTGGGAAAGAAAAGGTTCCTTTCAGTGAATTCATATTGTAAACCTCAGTTTGTGTCCTTTCCTATACAGAATTTTCATGAGTCATGCTTCTTCAAGTGTGTTTAAAATGATTATACACAACAGGAATTCTCAAATGTTGTTTATTTTATTTAATTTAAATGTGCCCATTTTGCTGAGCAGTGGGAGCTCTGTCCTTTAATTATGTATGTGGCAGTTCTAAAGGAACATTTTTATCATAAAGAACTTCTGTTTATTGTCTGTATAATGCTGCCCATGTATCAAATTTGTTTATCTTTGATGGGATAAGCAAAATAGCACTGGAGGGCATTTGGAGTCAGAGTGTGCAGAAACTGACATAGTGAGATGTTTGAAATCTCCAGGGAGAATAAAGTCAGAACCAGTGTAAATTTATCACTTGTGGCACTATTATCAGAAACATGTTGATGATGGTTCTGTTCTTTTAGGTAGCACTGATACATCTCAAATTTGCTTTAAGATTTCAGTCTTGAAAAAGACCATGTATGTTTTGTAGTGTAGCCTCCTTCGCTCCTTAATATCACCATGTTCTGTGACGGACAACATTCCATTTAAAAATTGTATATTTACAGCTATCCTATTTGTAAGTCAACTTTCCTCTTTAAAAAAGTTATTGATTGAAGTCATGTTCTTGGAATTAGCTGTATAAAAGAAACACAGCGAGTGGCCAAGTGCCTACTGAGGGCCAACTCAAAGTACGTAGGAAGACATTAATACATAGTTGTTTCTATGTCATATATTTTTGGTGTGTTCACCTTCAAGAATCTTCAATCTAATATCAAAAGTAATTCCTCATTATTTTGATTAGATTAGGAAGCATGGATAATTTCTTTTCACCATTACACACAATTTGTTAGGAAACAAATAAGAATTAGGGTGCTTTGCATCTTATTGTTATTCCTATGCATTTTTCTCTCAACAGCATGAGTCTCTTCATTAACAACTTTTCATTGCAAAAAGAAGCTACTTTGACCAAGGCTGAAAGAAGCTATAAGGTTATAAACAAATATTTAGGAGTGATTTGGGAAACATGATCATTTGTCAAGACAACAAGGGTGTGTTCATCCTTATGACCCATGTTCTCTTCAAGCAGGGATCAGGTTCCCAGACAGGCATGAATTTTATCTGGATCCAAATAGAACACAGTAGGATACTCTCGTAAGTTGGTATATCTTATCAGACAAATTGTTATGAGAGTATGCAATGTAACTTTCCCATTCCCACATTGAGTACATATATATATACCCCTAGGAAACATATTCATTATGAAGAAAACATTTGGCCTGATTTTTTTTCTAATTTGGTGTAAATACATTTAAAATCCTTTGGTATTACTGATGAATTATCAACTTAATTAATATGTGCTGTCATCCTGTATCTTTACTTACAAATAATGGTTGAAAGTCTATTTCATCTAAGATCAAGGTTTCATTTTTAGGCCACTTTTATTTATAGATTGTTTTCTTTTCAGTGACTGTTGGTGTGCACATGTCTTTATGAGTGAGATATTGTCTTAGCTGGATTTCTACTGCTGTATTAAAGAACATGATCAAAAGGTATTTGGAATGTTTTCTAGTTAGAATGTAAGCCAACAATAATCTTCTGCCTTACTGTCAAAGGGAGTTATGGTAGGAACTTAAGGAGGGAACTGAAGATCAGATTGCGAAGGGACACTGACATTCTCCCTTGGGTTTACTCATTTAATTTTTCATACAACCCAGAACTACCTGTCAGGGTTGTCAACACTCATATTAGGATGATTGCGCCTCCAATCCTTAATCAAGATAATGTCCGCATGGAAATGCCCATAGGACTTTTTGACAAAGGCATTTTCTGAATTCAGGTTTCCTCTTCCCACCTAACTCTAGATTGCACCAAGTTAAAAACAAAACAAATTGCTGAAGACAAGGTTTTCTTTTGTTTTTGTTTTTGTTTTTTTTTTCTCCCGAAATATTTGAAAATTTTCTCAGTTGCATCTTTTCTAAAGATTGTTCAATTGCCGCCCGAACTTGGTAGACTTTCAAGCTTTCCTCTAAAGCCCCTCTCCTTGAGCTGAAACCCCCAGCTCATGGCCACAAGCTAGGTCATGGATTAAACATGCTATGTCTCAGTTCACTGATATTGTTGGCAGATACTTCTTAAAGGAAAAGATTCATTTAAAAAGAGAGAGATTTCACCCACAATAAAAATGGGAAACACAATTACAATGCCGATAGTTAGGTCTCTCTATGATTACCCAATGAATGATTTAAAACTGGAACAATTAAATGGAAGCCTAATAGACTTAACCGGGTTTGACATTCTGTTAATTATCATTTTCATCATCTTTGTTGCTGATTTTATAATTCTTGTTTTATCTCTTAAAAGTTGTTTGATATGAGAGCTAAGATGCAGATCTTAGAAAATCTTATTAAAGTCTATTATAAAGTTAATCAAACCTAAACTGAGAAATTACATGGAGAAACAAATTTGGCAATTTGGCATTGCATTTTTAGGTTTAAAGGAACACTGTAACGTCTTAAGAAAACCAACATTAATATATACATTAACCTTACAGGAAGTTCCAAATGAAAGTTGTTCTATAAGAGCTACTTTGAAGCCTGTGACAAGGTAAGGGAAATTCAAGGAAGCTGTACTCTCATTTGTGAAGTAGATGATAAACATGTGGTCAGTTTGTAAATAGAGTTATCTCTACAGACAGGATAGACTTGATTAAAGCTGACTCAGAGACTGGACCACAATTACAATGGGTTTCTTGATTCAGAGAAGCTAAGAATATATATTTTTTAAGGTTAAAATAAGAGGTATGGATATCTCCAGAGATCAAATTCTCAGAGAATGAGATTATGCTACGTTAGAAAGTCAATGTCAATATGATGATCACCTTTTGGATTTATGCCATGTGGTAACTTTGAATGCCTGGGACAAAATTGGAGGAAATTGAATCATTTACAGAATCATTTACAAAATTTATATAGGGACCAATGGAAGCATTCCCTGCCTTCTTACAAAGACTGTAATAGCAGTAAGTAGAATGATATCAGATTCAGAATCAAGAAAATTAATAATAAAACTGTAGCATTTGAAAATGCTGGTGACCAAGACAAAAGGATAATTAGGCCTTTAGAAGCAGGGTAAGCATCTTTGGAGGATTAGATTTGAGGTACAATTAATACTGAAGCTCATGACCATGGTGATGATACACTGAAAGGAGAGGCGATTTCAAGAACTTTGACCCAAAATCACAATGTTTTAATTTTGCCAAACAGGGTCACTTTAAAAGGGATTATAAGCAGGACATTTAAAGAAAAAATTCTTTACAAAATCAAATCCAAAGGGAATGGCCAGAAGGTGTGACAAAGACAGACATTGGACAAAGGCATGTAGGTTAAAAAAAAAATGTCTTTCAGGGTAATACCTTGTCTTTGCCTTGAGAGGCCTCTCCAAAACCTTTGTGCCAAATTCATTTCAGTCATTTCCTGTCATCAGAGAAGAAACACCTTCCCAAGGCAATTAAAAAATCTAATGCCTGTTGTGAGAAAATTTACTCCTTTGGATGATGAGAGAGCTTTAGATGATAAAACAAAAATTCAAGAGAAACCATAGATCAAAACGATAAGGATCAGATTTGAAACTTCCCCAAAGTTATGGCTGGGGAAGGGTTTTGTTTTTGTATTTCCAGGAAAATAAAAATAATCATCTTGAGGTAATTGAAGACCTTTGAATGAATATTCATCCAAAGAAGAAGGGAGAACTACCAAGAAAAAAATTACCAAGAAAAGAAATCATCTTTCCTAATGTGATCTTAGAAGCATCCAAAAATAAGGAAGTTGGGGCCAAGAAGATCTCAATGATTTGAGGACAACCTGTCTAAAAAATATAAAGACAGCCAGGACTGTTAACACAGGAAAAAAAAACAAAAACAAACAAAAAAACAAAACAAAACAAAAAACAAAAAAAACCTGTCCCAACAAAACAAAACAAAAAATGATAAAATGAAGAAGAGGAAACCACATAAAAACAATTTTTCCAGGACTATGACAACACCATTAAGCCAAAATCACAAACTAAAGATCAGCTTTGGATTATAAACTATTTAGAACTGTTTTGAGGAGGCCAGCTAAGATGATCCAGCATCACAGACACTGCTCAGAACAATTTCAAGGAGGCTAGCTGAGATGATCCAGCCAAAGAGACTACTTCAGCTAGAACGGGAGACAGGCCCTGCACTTTCCCATTATGCTGAGAGTGGACAAAAATGATACAACTAGACAGTTAACCCAAATAATTCTTTTTAGGATCCCCTGAAGATGCCATTGCCTCCAGACAGCAGTAAGTAACTTTAAGAAAGTAATACAACGATCCCAAGAGGTAGGATGGTTGCTCATTGGTCACTCACTAGGTTATAGATATTTGTCATTGTTTAGGTGGATTGGTTCTAAAATGTTGTTACTTAATCAGGAAGTTGAACAAATGGTATTAGATTCAAGGGTATTTCTTTTTTTCGAAAAGAAGGGATATAGATTACAGATAGGATAAGAGTAAGAGAGTAGAATACTGAATCTACTCTGAAATAAAGTAAGGGAGGATATAGGATATAGATAAAAAGATTGGTTATATAATCCACTCTTAAAAAGCAACTAATAGTTTTAAATATTGCATATTGGATTGGACTTCGGTATATTGTATAAAAATATTACATACTGATACACATTTGAAATTGGTTGAAACATATTATACATACCTTTCTAATATGGTTCAAGGTATTGTATCTATATAGCTCATTTAACAATGCAATGTAAATTTTTAATCCTTGAAAGTTATTATTACCCACTATGTAGAATACTAAGGAGATGTAGGTTAGTAATTAGTATTAGCAATGTTATCAAGGTCAAACAGATATATTTTAGATAGATAGGTTATCTTCAAACACTTCCAAGAGTTACAGAATGTGGCATTTAAGACGTTTTAATGACATAGGTTTTTATTTTTTGTGACAATGAGTCATATCTTCTCCTGGCAGCACCAGACTACTTCAGAGAAGATAATGGGAATGGAAGAATTTCCACAGGAAGTTTACTTTCTTTGTGGCAAAAGAAAGACACTGGGCAAGAATGTGCCCTTTCCCTAATTGCTGATAGTATGTGTCAAAAATAGCCAACCAGGACAGTAAAAAGTGTGGCTGCAAACCTTGTCAAGAAAGGTGGGGCAGTCTTTCAGAAAATCTTGCTTCATAGAAATATCTATCTGATATGCTGGGTGCATAGGCCAAAGATGGATGCCCCAATGTTGCAGAGGAACCTGGATGACTGTCCAGGTAGCCAGCTGATTTTGCCATTTGTCACAGATTTTAGAAGTCACTTGTTCACACTTCCTGCTTACTCAATCTCTGTTCTCTGAAGGAGTTGAAGACTAGATAGAATAGTTTTATTGTTTACAAGACTCATGAAAGAAACTCACTAAAATTATATAAAGTGTAAAAAGAGGAAAGTCATTAAAAGATAATTTAATAATGAAAAATAGAATAGGAAGTAAACTAGGTATAAGGTTTTGGAATGAAAAAATGGAATAGATAATGGAGTATTTTCTCTGAATTTGTCAAATGCAAATGAACTAGATCTTGTTGAGGAAATTATTGCCTGTATATATTGTATATATTTATTGTACTTACTGTATATAATAATTCTTATGTTAGTTGTAGCCTTCTTCTTGTATATAGACAAAAAAGGTAATTGTGGTGATATATTATTTATAACTTAATAAAGACTGCCTTGAGTATCAGAAAGCAAAACCAGCCACACTAGTAGGAGCTAGGAAGTGGTAGAACCCACTTTTAATTCCAGAACTCAGGAGACAGGCAGATAGTTCTCCCTGAATTCAAGGCCACCCTAGCCTAGACAGGAGTAAAGAGTAATGAAGATGATGACTTTGAGCCCAGAAATTGTGATCACCTGAACTTAATTCCAGCACTGGGAAGCTAGAGATAGGAGGATATGACTGGGCATAGAAAGGACTATCAGGAGAATATAGGAATTCAGAATTCTGAAGTTTTATGGAGACAGGATTACCATTTCAGCTTGATATAGATAAGATCTATTAGCCTGTCTGGTTTTCTTCTCTTAAACTTTAAGCTGGAATCCCAATACCTGTCTCTGGATCTTTTATTTTATATATTACAGGATTTTGTTCTGATGGGTCTGCTTGTATATGTTAAGTGACAATTTTCCTTTGCAGATTTAATATTTTCTTTGTTCTGTTTCTCCAGTCTATTGGGTGTTCTGTAAGTTCCTTGTATCTTCATAGGTATTTCCTTCTTTAGGTTGGGAAGATTTCCTCCTATAATTTTCTTAAATATAATTTATGTGCCTTTGAGCTAGTATTCATCTGTTTCTCCCGATTATTCTTAGGTTTGGTGTTTTCTTGGTGTCCCAGATTTCCTGGGCACTTTGTGCTATACTGTTAATGGTTTTAGTGTTTTCTTTGACTGATGAATATATTCCCTCCACTGTATCTTCAACACCTAAAATTCTCTCTTCTATCTCTTACATTATTTTGGTTATGTTTGCATCTATGTTTCCTGTTCATTTGCCTGGACTTTTCCTTTGCTTAATTCCCTCAGTTTGTGTTTTGTGTATTGCCGCTATTTCAGTTTTCTAGTCCTGAACTGTTTCCTTCCCATTTGGTTAATTTTCCTTGGCCCTCTTGGCATTCTTTATGGTATTAATTGATTTCTTTAAAATTTTTGTTTGTCTTATCCTCAATTTTGTTAAGGGAATTTTGATGGGAGATGACATTCTTCATGCTGTGAATATATTTTTCTCATATTTGATGAATAATGCTCTTTTGGCCAATGGAAAGGCAGGATGTAGTCAAGCAGGAAGTGTGGGCAGAGCCACCAGACTAGGAGAATTCTGGGAGAAGGAATGTAGAAAGTGAGTCTCAAAGGAAAGACACCCAGGCATCACTAGGAAGGCAAGACTACATGGAGTTACACAGATTAATAATTAAGAGAGGGCTAGATAATAAGAAGTCTGGGCCATAAGCCAAACAGTTTATAATTAATATAAGCTTCCATGGTTTATTTAGGACTAAAGGGCAGTGGGACTGGGCTAGACAGAAATTTCCATCTACGTGTGGCATACAGAAGTCTCTCTTCTTTAGGAAATAATATGATTGCTGAGTATTTGATTTATTTTCTTCTATTTATTTGAGTGTTTTATGCTTTTCACTTCCCTGATTAGAGAATAAAAATAGCCTGGGGTATTTCAAGAGTGTTTGGAGTCCTATGAAAGCAATATTGTCATAGAGGTATGTAGGGTTTGACTTTTTTCCCATTTGCTCTGTCAAAACTGTAAAGAGAATGTGGTCTGGAAGCTAAATTATTTGTAATACTAACAAAGCAGAATCATACTGGGAATCAGTTGCTTTCTATTAAAGCTAACATTAATGGAAACACTGCTGCCAATCATCTTGCTATTTTTTGAGAATATTTTCTAATAAAACACAGAAGTATTATTTCATTTACTTATATTCATGTTATTATTATCTGACATGTACTTGTATATATTTTCCATTATTTTATTTTCTATTATAGGAAATGTTATAGGCATAGCTACAATTCAAACAACACTCACTCTCCTATAAAAATGTAAGTCTACTTAGTGTTCATTGTGTCAGAGATATATTCTTCACTGAGCACCTCTGGAAGGATTTCAGATTGTGTTTGACTGCTGAATACTGCTGATGTCATTTTCCAGCAAACCATCCAACTCGATTACCAGCATCAAAACTGCTGTTTTCAATTTCATGTTGTAGTCATGCTGAATTAGTAGGGAAACCTTTCTTTATTGGGTTTGTCCTCTCCCTCTCTCTATGTACTCTTATGCTAGCTTTCTCCAGGACCGACGTGTGTCTCCAGGATAGTGTAATGTAACAACCCAAGTTTTATCTTAAATGATACGTCATCCACATATAGAACTATGGGCATCTTGTCCTTTTTCATTCTATATATTGAAGTGTATAACATGCAGTGTTGTGACATTCTATCTTATTTCCATTTAAAAGTCATTTATTAATCTAACTTTTGTTCCTTTCAATATAATGTTTTGTTTTGTGAAACAGAGAATTTGCTTAGCATGCATTTGGTCCCATGTTCCATCTTTAGCACTACTAAAAGTTACAACTTTTCCTAATTATTGGCCAGTTTTATTACTTTTGTGTTAGCTCTAGGTTTCTGAAGAATTATGGTGATACATATATACATACATACATACATACATACATACATACATACATATATATATATATCTTTGTCCAATTATGGTTCTCAGTGGATTGATCTCTTCATATATGTTTGAGAATTCATGTATGATCATTTACATGTTTCTGGTCTGCTCTTCTCCTCTAACTTGAGAAATAGATGATAAGGGTTTAATACTTGTTATTGTGACACAATTTTTTACACCCTTTATTTATTTTACACACATTCACCTCTCTGATCATGACTGCAGAAAGATTTTACTAAACCAACTTCTAAAACTTTGGGCCCTGCCATGTTTATTGTTCTCATTAATACATGTGGCTTTGATAGTTTTAAAAATATGTTTACTAGCCAGGCATTGGTGACACACACCTTTAGTCCCAAAACTCAGGATGCAGAGGCAGGCAGATGTGAGTTTGAGGCCAGCCTTGTCTAAAAACGCTAATTCCACAACAGGTGCAAAAAAAATACCTAGAAACCCTGTCTCCAAAAAAAAAAGTTTACTTATGTTTATCATATCACAGGAAGATTATTATGAAGGTATAAGGAAATAGTGGTTACATCACAAAAAGTTTTCTTCAGACTTACCGTGTAGGATCACTTCAATCTGTTTCCAGATTGACTTTGTCCCTTCTTTCTAATTTTTGACTGGATCCAGTCCACACGTGAGACTGGGGCCTTTTACTCCAGCACTGAGGCTAAAGAAAAGGTTTGCTCTCCACTTTTGAGGGTGAGTGAAGAAACTCAATCTCTGCCCTGTTGTGCAAAGTAACTATTTGATGGAAAAGAAGACGTGTTTAAATGTATGTGCTATACAGGTGTAAGTGTCCTTAAGACTGGATTGTCCCTCTATACACATATATTGTTAAATGTGTAAGAATTAAATCTCAGTAACAGCTTCAAGGCTAATAAAGCAAGTAGGATTGGTGGCTTTTTCGAATTGCTTAATGTAAAAATACCAAACATACATAGAACCTGATCATAGCCTTCTTTTATTAAAATTCAAATATTCTGATATATATATATATATATATTATGACATGCATATGTCTTAATTAGGGTTTCTCTTAATGTGACAAAAATACATGACTGAAAGCAGTTTGGGAGGAAAGAGTCTTATTTTTACTTGAAGTTCCACATGACATTCTTTAATCAAAGGAAGTGGAAGTCAGGGCTACACTCAACTCAGGGGCCTGACGGCAGAAGGCCCAGAGTAGTGCTGCTCACTGGCTTGCTCCACATATGCAGCTCAGTGATGACCTATAGTGCACGGGGCTTTCTGCCCAGAGTAGCATCAACCACATCATGCCGGGCCCTTCCGCATCCATCATCACTCAAGAAAGTGCTTCACTGGCTTGCTCCACATATGCAGCTCAGTGATTACCTATAGTGCACAGGGCTCTCTGCCCAGAGTAGCATCACCCACAGCATGCTGGGCCCTTCCACATCGATCATCATCACTCAAGAAAGTGCTCCAAATTGTTTTGCCAACAATCCAGTCTAGCAGAGGCATTTTCTCAATTAAGGTTACCTCTTCTCAAATGACTATAGCTTGTGTCAAGGTGACAGAAATATAACCAGGAAAATAAACCGCTTCTTAACTTTATACAAACTCATTACTGTTAATGTATTACCTTTATATTCTTCCTCATTCCTAAGATCTCATATTAGTATTACCATCACAGTAAAACACATTCCAACTTTTAAAAGTCCCACAATTTTCAAAAAGTCAAGCCTTTTAAAATCTCTTTAAAATATTCAAAGTCCCTTCAAGCTCAAAGTCTGTCACCAAAGTCCCTTTAAAGGTTCAAAGCCCATATAAAATGTCTAAATCCCCTACAAATACATCCAAAACCTCTTTAAAATTCCAAAATACCAAAGTTTCTCTAAAATTCCAAAGTCTTTTCGTTCCCATGGGATAAAAACTAAATACAGAACTTCTTATTGCAAGAGATATCTATCAGGGCACAGGGACACATTTAAAAAAACAAACAAAAACCCTAAAACTCAGAAGTGTCAAAATTTCAGTGTTTGACACCTGGAACCGAATCATGATTACCAGGGTTCCAAAGGGTTTGGCTTAGATGAAAGTTTGTGTACCTTCCACCAGTCATTTAGTCCCAAATAAACACACAGAGGATATATTAATTATAAACTGCTTGGTCAATGGCTTCTTATTGGCTGGCTCTCTCTCTCAATTATTAACCCATTTCTATTAATCTATGTATCTCCACATGGTCTTGGCTTGCTGTAGAATACCTGGGCTTCCTATTGTCCCATGGCATCTCCCACGTGACGCACTGTCTGTGGTCCTCTTCTCAGAATTCTCCTCTATACCCCCCCCCACACTTCCTGCCTGGCTACAACCTGCCTGTCCATTAACCAAAACAGATTTATTCATCAACCAAGAACATATATTCTCAGCATACAGGACTTTGTCAGCACTTGGCCATTTCACTGGTTGGCTCCACTCCACAGCTTCTTTTCCTTTGAAGTCCTTCATTTATACTGGCATTCCCAAAGTGTTGTGGCCTACCCAGCAACTGCGCTGGGTAGAAGCTATTGACACCACCATACCCTGTGGTACCAAGCCTTACCTTCTATCCATGATCAGCAGTGCTATTTCAACTATGGCTGCACCTTCATTAATGTCTTTTTTTGATCTGTCAGATGCCAAGCCTCCACTGCTCATCATGGCCACTTTTAATTTTCAAACCTAGTACTATCTAGAAAGCTCTTCCCGTTACCAAGTTTGACTATTGGAATTAGGAAATCTTATGCCTCCTCTGCACCAAATGTACTCTATACTTACCCTGAGGGACAACATTCCAGAAAATTTGGCTTTAATGATGCTAGACTCTTGTTAAGTCTTCTTCTCCAGCTGAGTCTTCTGATCCAGCTGATCAAAATCAAAGCGTCTAATTCAAAATACTGAATGATCTATATTCTTTAAGGAGCTTGTCAACTTCCCTCTGAGGCTTCACGAGAAAGGCATCCCTAATTTGACTGCTCTCAGGTTTAACTTATTTCCCACAACAAATCCCTAAGCTCTAAACACTCAATGGCTTTTCTAGTCCAAAGATCCAAAGTCCTCCTACAAAGTTCTAGTTAAACACATTCAGGTCTACCACAGCAACACCACATATTTCTGTAAACAATTTCACTCTTAGTTAGAGTTTCTATTATTAGGATAAAACAGCATCACCAAAAGTAACATGGGGAGGAGATTATTTCAGTTGACAAGTCTCAGGTCACACTTCATAACTGAGAAATACCAAGGAAGGAACTCAATGCATCTGGAAGCAACAATTGACATAGAGGCCAAGGAGGAATACTCATTAGTTCTTCCTAACTTGTTCAGTCTGTTTTCTTATACTATCCAGGAATATCTGCCCAGTGGTGGCACCACACATTGTGGACTGGACACTTCTGCATTAATCATTAATTAAGAAACTGCTCTACGGATTTGCCATCAGGCCAATGTACTTGGGAATTTTCACAGTTGAAGATCCTTTTATTTAAACGATTGTAGGTTATTTCAAGTTGGCAAAAAATAAGCAGAAAAAAATACTATCTCTACATACAAATGTTTATGTATAAATATGTATCATAATACATATATTTGCACATATACATATGTGTGTCTATAATTATATGCATAAGTATGTATGTATATATACAAATATGTATGTTTGTTTAAGTACATACATAGGTAAATGTTCTTCTGATGAAAGTAACTTCATTGTTTGATATAATTTTATTAGTTATAATTAATTATATAAAAATAAATCCAAATAACATTTTCTTCTTGGATCTTTTGATTTTATTAACCATTGAAAAGTCTATGAAGAGTTCAATTATAGTATAAATTTCAAAACATACTTTAATACTCTAAGACAGAACACAAAAATCATAATGCCCAAAGTCATTAAAATTGAGACTTTATAATCACAATAGGGTTATTATATAAACTAAGATAATGGACATTCTAGTTCATTTTAGACAGTAAAAATAATGCAATGGAAAGTAGATGTTACCTGTTTGTAAGCAGAGAGTATTGTGCACATTCCTGTGTTGTTACTCTTCAACTGTTACCATGGACACTGCATAAAAACCAGCTTCCTAGCTTCTTATACCCGGGTGTGGACATGAGAAAGGACCCATCCTCTGTAATCAGCTATATAGATGGCCATGACAGAGGAGCCAAGGGTTCTGCTGCTCTCATTATTACACCTTGGCTGGAGTGTAGTGGTCACTAAGCCAACCTTCACTTTTCTTGTGTTTCATATTTCATTGGTCATAGCAGATATTATAGCAAAGAATAAAGTTGATAAACCAGTCTCTTAAAAATCACTAAATCGTAGGAGTGACCCAGACCTCCTGAACATGGGTGTCAGTAAGGAGGACTGGGCAGTCTATAGGGCCTCTGGTAGTGGATCAGTATTTATTTCTAGTGCACAAATGGACTTTGGGAGCCCATTCCACACTCCCAGCCTAGACACATGGGGAGGGCATAGGCTCTGCTCCAAATAATGTTATAGAGTTTGAAGATTACACCATGGAAGACCTCACCTTCCCTGGGGAGCAGAAAAGGGATGGGGGATGGGGTCAATAGGGGGTCAGGTGAAGAGGGAAGGGAGAAGGAACTGTGATTGGCATGTAAGACAATATTGTTTGTAATATAAATAAAAAATAGAAAATAAACATTATTGTCACAAAAATATCACTAAATCAAAAAGTAAAATTCATGAGGTAAAAAGTATCTTCAAATTGGAATCAGTTAAGTGTCTTGTGGCAAAGCTACAAAATTTAATATATTTGTACATATATGAGTCTCACAGAAATTAATTTGTGAAGCATAAGGAGCAATGCATAGCACATAACTTTCCTGTAGAAATGGATCTCTAATAGTCAGCAAGACACAATACTCTTATCAGTCATTGAAACTTGATATAGGTAAAATGAATCTCAAAAATTCTTACATATCCCTTTTCACCCAAGGCTAGTGCTCAGAACAACACATTAGACATCCTATCTTATGATGCCAAAGAATGTGGTGCTTTATTCTAGTGGATAGATAGCAGAAAAGGCATTTCATTGCTCATTTTCATGCTTTATGTTATGAGGACATTCAGATGTAATAAATATAAATAATTAGAAAAAATAAAGTTCAGTTAATAGTACAAGTAAAACATTTTTAAGAGAAGATAGAGGGAGGGAGTACGGCGGGGGTGAGGGAAGGAGAGAGGGAGGATGGGAGGAAGGGGGAGGGAGAGAGGGAGGATGGGAGGGAGGGAGGCTGTGGAAAAGTAGCTCATGCCAGCTCATGACAAATACACAGAGGCAAAGTCTTATGAGTAGATCATATCCACTGCTGATGGGAAGACGGGTAACTTTATATGAGATCATCACAGTGCAAGACACACAAGCTGACTACCATCTGTAAAGTGTAGTTTGGCAATTAACAGGACTTAATTTCTTGCAGATAGTCTACATGGGCTGGTGCGAAGCACGGGAGCAAGACTCGCTCCAGGATCGTGTGTACACGCCTGTCTTTCTTGCCCTGAGGGGCTCCTGTCTTTACAAGTTCCCTTCACCTCCAGTAAGTGATTGTAACCAAATGGTTGCATGTGCCAACAGCTCTCTGATGTTGACTGAATGATAGCTATTTATCAATAAAATTCGAGAATGAGGCACAGAGCAGTCAGTAAATAGTTAAGGTCTATCCAAAATAGTTTGTCAAATTTAAGGTTTTGAAGAAATTACATATTTTTGCTTAATTGTAGCAATTCACAATATTGTTGAAAAGAATTCCATGAAGTCATGGGAAAGTATTTAAGGAATGTCTCCTTATAAATGTCAGGAAATTTAATCAATTTGATGAAAAATTAAAGAAATGATGATAGGGTAAGTGATTTGAATTTCTATTGTATAGTTATGAATGTTCCATTCATTTTGTAGTCTGTATTTGAAGTACTTCATTGTGACCATTAAGTGTTCAACTTCTGTTTAAATTTTATTAGTTCTTAATACATAAAATCTCAAAATAATGTCAATATTAACTCTAGGCGTATAAAGCCAAATGTTAAAAGTTTAAATGAAAGGCAGGTGTGATGCGACAAACCTGCAGTCTTGAAGTCACGAAGATTTAAGGAAGAAGATTAGGCACTTAAGGCTGTTCAGGTGTGTATAGTGAGCCTGCCTCAAAACCTGTTATTTAACAAAGAAAAGTAACGGTAAACTTAAACAAAAAAAAAAAAAAAAACTGAAGAGTTCCATGAAATTACCTTAGAAAAAAAAAAAGATGTATATTCAAAAAATACATTAGATTTCCCTACCATAAAAATTGTGTAGATACATCCATTAGATAAAATAAGGTTATATTGTTATCTTGTCTAACAGTATCAAAGAATTCAATACTTAACCACACAGCCATGTTTTCCCGGTTGAGAGCAACATTGTGCAACATGGTTGGAATCCAGACCAAGGGAAGATGCTCACTTTATGGCAACCAGGGTATATAGAGAATAAAAAGACTTGGGTTGTTAATACTCCATGGAAATCCATGTTTCTGATGATTAAACTTCCTTGAATTCTAGATCAACTTCTAAATATTCAGCCATGTCCAAAAATATAATAGACCAGAGGCATCTGTTCAATACATGTATCTTCAGAGATATTAAAATTCTACAGCATTAAACTATCACTTACAATTCAACATGTGGGCATCTATATGGTGTAGTTATTCTAGAACCTAATCCATGCTATGTTCATGATACATTATATTGTATATTCCATGTATATTAATATGTCTGCATGTCTGTTTTCTTGAAAGCCTTGCTTTGTAAACATGTATCTTATAATGAAGTAAAAAGAAATAAATATTTATTTATTATAAACTCAAAATGCCATGCTGGTCAAAGACAGGTTTAATAATGTAATAGATTGGGGAGTTTTAAAGACTGAATCATTATTGTTTTTAATGATTTTACCTACACAAAATTCATAGTACTAGAAAAATGTTTATATTTCTTACTATATTCCTACCTTGAATAATTGTTTTTGCTTAGAGACATAAAATATTTCAAAATAAGAAATGGAACTAACTTTCATACCAGGGATATGTGGGGGTAGGTTATCCACTTTACCGGCACAAGGGGGAGTTGTGTCCAATAATTGATTAATACACTGCTGTGGTTTGGGGAGGATGAATGCCACTATGGAAAATGGGAAACATTATGGTTTCACAAAGGTTTTATAGGGATGACAGGTATCCCAAACACTTTGCAATTAGGGTTTCCTCCAGTAGGATACATGATAATGATACTGATGGGTTAGCCTGGTGATTTTGTCAAGTGAGATCTCCCTGTATAAACTTGTGACCTACAGCACATACTTAATATCCATGTTCAGAGAACAAACAAATTATTTTAAAACACACCAAAACATTGCCAACAACATAAGAAGTTTTCTGAAAATGTATCACAAATGGTGATACATTTTGAATAAACCCAAGTGGTGTAGAACTTTATATGAAATGAACTCCATCACAGATGGAGAGAAAGTAAAGAAACACATCTGTAAATATGTCATTACCTAGGGGAGCAGAACTGCAGTACTAGAACAAACTAACTGTTAACTTCTCTTTTAAAGGTGACCACCTGGGATTGGACACGCGCAGAGAAAACTTTCTCCATATGTGAGATCATGTGCAAGGTTCTCAAGGTATGTGTAACTAGGACATAAATTTTAATTTTATGTATCCTGTAATATCAGGATCTGAGCTCATCAACAGCCCATGAATACAAATAATGAATAAATAAAAGAGAATATGAAGAGAAAAATAAAATGAGAATTAAAGAAGGGGATAGGGGACATATAAAAAGACAGGTGCTCAGAGAGTAAGTCTTTGAAATTAGAAAACATGAAAATACATATAGAAAATACCTATTTGTTTTTGGATCTGACAATCACTATATACCATCAACAAGTTCATTTCTGTCTGACACAAAGAACTCTCACAGCATCAAATCATCAAGAAGAAATCTTAAAAATAATTGAAATGACTTACAACAGTCTACAGGCAGAATTAAAGTGGGATATTTGGAAGAACCATCAATGCAAGTTTCATTTTAAAATTTTACCATGCAGGTTTAATGTCTACATCATGATGTTATGGAAAATATTGCATATAGTAATATTTTTATATAGAAAGTCATGATACAAACCTGAGGCAAACTTGAATTTTCTTCATTTCACAGGTTAATTTTAGTTATCAAATAAAGACAGGTGTTTTCAAGTATAACAAGAGCAATGTATGAATAGAAATATTTATATTAGTTTATAGTAACTATATCTGGTGTTGTGGCACACACCTTTAATCTCAACAGACAGAAGGTAGAGGCAAGTGAATCTCTGTGAATTTGAATCCAGCTTTATCTACATAGCAATTAAAGGTCATCCAGGACTATAAAGTGAGACCATATTTGAAAAACTGAATTCTTCAAATAATGTATAGATTCTTTTAATCATTAGTCACCCTACTGTGGTATAACATAGTTTGAAGCATTTCTGAATCTCTTAAGTGTGCTCTGGTACCATTTCTTCTCTCCCCTCTCTCTTTGTACTTCTTAGTCTCCAGAACAGCTATTCAAGTCTGTCCTACGTGATTCACACAGGAGAAATAATGTGCAGCATTTGACTAGTGTGTCTGACTTACTTCATTTGGTATAACACTTTCCAGCTCCACCCATTTTTTCAGATTTTTTTATAGATTAATAAAATCCCATTGTATATGCACTGTGCATTTATATTCATTCAGCAACTGGTGGACATCTAGGCTAATTCTATTACCTAGTTGTTGCAAATATAACAGTAATGAACTAGGATATTCAAATGTCTGTATAGTAGGATGAAGACAACTATACGTGGGGATATGCCTAGAAATGCAATAGCTAGGCAAGAAGGAACTTTTTTCTAAGTTTCTAAGAAACTTCCAGGTCGTTTTCTGTAAGAACCACGGCAATTTTTATTTCCATCATTGATGTATATGGATTTCCTGCTTCACGTATACTTCCAGTAATTTTTTCATTTGATACCCGTTAGTAATACTCATTCCATTTAATTTGAAGCAGAATCTCAATGAAGTTTTTATTTGTATTTCCCTGGTGGCTAATGATCTTGAACATATTTTGAAAAAAAAATTATTAGTTATTTGTAGTTCTTCTTTTGTGAACTCTTAGTTAAGTTTTATAACCAAAGTTTTTATTGGGTTGTTTGTTTACCTGATAGTTTGTATTATGAGTTCTTTATATATTCTGGTGTCAGGCCTCTGTGTTTTATAGTTATCAAATCATTTCATCCATTTTGCAGGCTTGTTTGACTGTTATCTTCGCTGTGAGAAAGACTGTTTTTAATTTCATGAGGTCACATCTGTTAACTGCTGGTCTTCATTTCTGTGCCACCAGAGTCCTATTCAGAAAGTACTATCTAGGTCTACAAATTGGTGTACACTACAATTTCCCTCTAGAACTTTCAGGATCCCAGATCATATGATGAATCCTTGATCCATTTAGGGTTGAGCTGTATACAGGGTGATAGATGAGGACCCATCTTCATTCTTCATATTCAGTTTTCCTAGCACCAACTAAAGATACTGTAATTTCTCTGATGCATATTTTGTACACCTTTGTAAAAATTCAGATACATGGTATGGAGCCTTGTATCTGGACCATGTGTTCTATTCCAATATGCTTTAGGACTTTCGGGCCTGGACCACAATGCTTTTGTTACTATAAATGTATAGCGTAAAGAGATCAGGTGTGATAATCATTTTCAGAAGTATTATTTTGCTCAGGTTGCTTTAACTATCACGGATTATGTGCTCATTAAGATTTTTAATTAATTCTTTTATTTCTTTTTACATATACAATAATTACAGCATATCCCTTTTCCTATTCTATCTTCAAGCCCATTCATGCTCCCCTCCTTACTGTCTTTCAAGTTTTTGCCTTTTTCCTTTGTAGTTACTTTTATATATGTATAAATTCATAAAGACATCCTCAGTTTTGTATATATGTTTTTAGCACTGACTATATGGTTTTGGATAACAAATTGATGAGTTCTTCCCTGGGGAAAACTATTTCTCCAGCTGTCACCATTTCTTAGTTGACTGCAGTTCTGAGTCCTCAGGGTCCTTCCCCTATCAACTTTCATGTGTTTTTTCTAATTCAGCTTGCAAGTGTTTGGCTGAAAATTTTGAATATGTGATTTCATTGGGACATTGGTCAATCATTTTATTTTCTATTGTATCTTTATCTGGTTACAGTATAGTAGGAATATACTAGCTTCATAAACATTTGCTAACTTTCTTTCCCTAATTTATGCCACAGTTTGAGAAAATTTCTGTTATTTCTTCACTAAAGGTCTGCTGAAATTCACTATAGAATATACCTGGGCCTAGGCTTTGTTCCATTGAGATGTATTTACTTACTAGTTCAATCTGATTGCTTGCTATAGATCTCTTTACTTTATATCATCTTGTTTTAAGTATCATAGGTTATGTACAAGTATTAATTTACTCATTTGTCTTAGACTTTCCAGTTTATTATAATAGAAAACTTACATATCTTATATAACCTAATGATTGTGTGCATCCAATTGGTATCTGTCTTTTATATAAATGTATTTTTGAGAGAGAGTTCCACTATGTACCTCTGGTTGTCCTGGAACTTATTATGTAAATGAGGCTGGCTACAAACACAACAAAATACATCTGCTTCTGCCTCTACCTCCCAAGTGCTATATTTAAATGCATGAATCTTTTTTTAATATTTATTTTTAGCATTTTAATCATGTATATGGGGAGTATATGCACATGAATGCAAATAGTACTCACACAGGTCAGAGGTGTCCGATTCACCTGGACTTGTGGTTACAAGAATTTGTAAGCTACCTGATGTGGGTGCTCAGAAACAAATTCAGTTCCTAGGGAAGAATAATATGTACTCTTAATCACTGAGTCATCTCTCCAATCCTATTTTTTTTCTGTCTACTAATTTGGTATTTTTGATCCCTTTTCTAGAGCAATAGACCTGCTTCATTGTACTATAGTTTTGGTAAATTTTCTTTTGATTCTAGGATTTTTGTTTCCTTCTTGATTTCTTCAAATTCCCATTTATCGCCCAATTGTATACTATTTAATCATCATGGTCCTGTCTTATTTGTTTGTTTGTTTGCTGTTTCTATTAATTTCTAGATTCATTCCTCTGCAGTCAGAGAGACTGCGGTAAATTTCAATTTTCTTACTAGGTAGCCTAATATATGATCTATTTTAGAGAAAGTTCTGTACACTTATAAGAACAATGTGTATTCTGTAGGTTTAGATGTAACATTCTATAGATTTCTGTTAAAACTATTGGATCAATTGTATCAGTTAAATCAAATATTAGCCTGTTTCTTTTGAGTACAGAAGAACTGTTAATTGGTGTCAGTAGAGCATTGAAGGGATCTATTTTAGTTTTGTTCTCGTGTTAATATATGATTCACATCTGGAAGCATTTGTCTCATAAAATTTAATGCACTTTTATCTAGGACATATGTGTGTGAAATGGTGATGCCTTCTTGATAAACTATTTCTGAAGTCAGAATGCTTTCTATGTGAATTTGCTTGGAATACCTTTATACGTCCTTAATATGACATTTGTCCATTGTGATGAAGCAAATTTCTTGGAAAAAAAATATGGTTCTTGGAAACAACCAAACAAAATGGTCTCTGACCATTGACTCCATCAGGCCTTGTCTTTTCATTGTGAAATTAAGATGATAATTATTGATTTCTGTCATTATCAGTGTTTTGTTTCAATTCTTCTTTTGCTTTGCATTATTCCAGCGTGATTATTCTTTTCTGTGGATTCTTAAATGAATTATTTTTTCTTTCATTGCAATGATTCACTGAAATCACTTCTGTATGTCTGGCTGAGAGGTTATAAATTTAATTTTTAAAACAATTTTTATCACAGGAAGTTTTTGTTTAATTTTGCAATATACTTTTGCTGAGTATAGTAGCCTAAATTCATGGTTGTTGTCTTTGAAAACTTGTAATGCATATACCCAGTTCATTTTGGCTTTTAAAATTCCACTTTATTGATAAAGTATTATTCTAGTGGGCTTATCTTTATGTGACTGTGTGTTCCATTCTTGTTATTTTTAAATATGATTTACAATATATTTCTTTGCTTTCTGTATTTAGCAATCCTTTGTCTGACCTTATCTGTTAGGTTTCCTAAATACACCCCGAATCTAGATTCACATCTCCAACCCTATGAGTTTGAGGCAAGCCTGGTCTATAGAGCGAGTGCCAGGACAGGCTCTAAAGCAATACAGAGAAACTCTGCCTCAAAAAACCAAATAAATAAACAAATAAACAAGCAAATAAGTAAATAAATGATAAGAGTAAAACAGGGCGTCTCCTGGGGCCTGGGGTCTGCTCATGATTGGAGAACCCCACTAAGGTGGACCAGCCTGTCCAGAGTCAGCAAGTGTCCTAGTCCCACCTCCACCCACAGAAGAAGCCCTCCTTCTGGTGCACTGCTCAGAGCCTCCTGAGGATTGGGGACTGCTTGCATGTATGGGGGAAGCCCATCCTCATAGACTGGCCTATCTAGAATCTGCCAGCATTCTGGTTCCACCTACAAACATGATAGGCAATAATTTTGGGCCTGTTTCTGTCCTGTCCTATGGGGCCCTGCCTGGGGCCTCCTGAGGCCGGGGGCCTGTGCATACTTGGGGGAGCCCACCCAGGCAGAATGGTAGCATAGACACTGAGATAAAAATTAATGAATGGGACCTCCTGAAACTGAGAAGCTTCTGTAAGGCGAACGAAACAGTCAACAAGACAAAATGGCAACCAAAAGAATGGGAAAAGATATCCACCAACCCCACATCTGACAGAGGACTGATCTCCAAAATATATGGAGAAACTCAAAAAGCTAGTTGCCAAAACACCAAATGATCCAATTAAAAAGTGGGGTACAGACCTAGAGAACTCTGAATAGAGGAATCGAAAATGGCTGAAAGACCCTTGAGAAAATGTTCAACATCTTTAGACATCAGGGAAATGCAAATCAAAACAGCTCCTCATGAGGTAGCATCTTACTCCTGTCAGAATGGCTAAAATAAAAAAAAAAAAAAACACCAATGACAGTTTAGGCTGGAGAGGATGTGGAGAAAGGGGAACACTCCTCCACTGCTGGTGGAGTACAAACTCATACAGCCACTTTGGAAACTAGTATGGCAGTTCCTCGGTAAAATGGGACTCAATCTATCTCAAGATGCATCAGTTCCTCTCTTGGGCATATACCCAAAAATGCACATTCATACAACAAGGTCATCTGTTCAACTATGTTCATAGCAGCATTATTTGCAATAGCCAGAACCTGGAAGCAACCTACAGGCCCCTCAACGAAGCATCGATAAAGAAGATGTGGTATATTTACACGATGGAGTACTACTCATCAGAAAAAAAAATGGAATCTTGAAATTGGCTTGCAAATGGATGAAATTAGAAGAAACCATCCTGAGTAAGGTAACCCAGTCACAAAAAGACAAACATGGTATGTACTCAATCATACATGGTTTTTAGACAAAGGATTACCAGTCTACAATCCACATCTCCAGAGAAGCTAGGAAACAAGGAGGACCCTAAGAGATACATAATGGTCCCCTGGAGAAGGGAAAAGGACAAGATCTCCCAAGAAAATCAGGATCATGGGGGAAGGGGAGAGGGAGTTAGGAGGAAGAGGAAGGGAGAGGTGGTCATGAGGGAGCAGGAAGACTGAGTCAGAGAAAGAATAAAGGAGAACAAGAAAAGGGATGCCATAATAGAGGGGGCCATTATAGGTTTTAAGAGAAATCTAGCATTAGAGAAATGTCCAGAGATCTACAAGGATGACCCCAACTACCTTAAATGCCCTTCCCTATCAGGATTGAGATGGCAGCAAAAGCAGATACGCACAGGTAAACACTGGGCTGAACTCCTGGAATCCAGTTCCAGACAGGGGAGAGTAATGAGAAAAGGAATCAAGACCAGGCTGGAGAAACCCACAGAAATTTCTATCCTGAACAAGGTTGGAGTTCATGGAACACAGTCTGATACCTGGGAAACCAGCATAGGACCGACCCAGATTCCCTGAATGTGGTGTTAGTTAGGAGGACTAGGCAGTCTATAGGGCCTCTGGTTTTGGATCAGTATTTATACTAGTATACAAATGGGCACCCATTCCACATAGAGGGATACTCCCTCAGCCTAGACACATAGAGGAGGGCCTAGGTCTTGCTCCAAATGCTATGACAGACTTTGAAGACTCCACATGGAAGGCCTCACCCTCTCTGCAGAGCAGAAAGGGGATGGGCTGGGGTTTCTGGGAGAACAGGAGAGGACAAAAGGGTTCAGGAACTGGGATTGACATATAAAATAAGCTTGTTTCAGCTTTGAATTTTAAAAAATTATAAAAAAAAAGAAATTAAAGTCCAAGACTTTCAATACTAAATGCTGATTCCAGTAACCAAAATGTACACATACGAATAATCATTTCGAAAATAAGTCAATTTAAAAACAAATAAAAGTAAAACATGTAAATAAGATTTAATTTTTATTTGTGTAGTTTTTATGTATGGATTTATACACATCATGGCATGCAACACCTTTGGACATTGAATTTCTTATATTTGCCATCTCTTGTTTGGATCCCTTTGTTTAATTTTTCCAAGGCATCCCCAAAGACCCAATGTACTAATTCAGATTTTGATTGACCTATACACTGCCTTGCAATCCCCATTTCATGATGTTTTCCTCATCTTCATTCTATCAGGATGCTTACCGAGACCTATGCTCCTAAATCAGAAGAGCCCTTAACCCAAGCAAGCATTTCTCAGGAATGGTGTATGATGACTGAAGGATTCAGTCTCCTTGCCTCATTAGGAAATTAATATTCAAACGATGAACAATCCTCTTTTCCAACGTTCAAAATAAAAGTCACTCACCAACACAATGGAGCTTAAACCCAAGTACTCTCTCTGCCTTTTCCCAAATACAATGACTCCCTGGCTGTCATTATGTTTGCTTGCCATTAATGTTGTGTCATTTGCTCACCTGATTCAAGGCACGTACCAGGCTATATTGGGAGAAATGCCAGCAAAGAGTACCGCTTACTCCAGTAAAATGCTATAATAGTAACACTAATAATCCCACATAAATTTTATAAAATGTGAAATAAGTAAACAATTTAAACTAACCGATAATCCACAAAACTTTTCTAGTTAGTGAATATTTGAATGGAAAATACCAGAAGATAATATGGATGAAGACTAATTCTAGAAAATGGGTTGTGTGGCAAATCAATCTCAAGCATCTGTTCCTTAGAAAGGAAATTATTTGAAATCCTGTATGCAACTTAAATTAATGAACATCTGTTAAAAAATTTCCCATAGTCTTTTTGCATTAATACTTTTGGAACTTCACATAAAAGAAAATTTCTAATTTACAAATACACTATCATATATGCTCTTGGAAACACCTGACCTTCAAATCCTACAATATTATGTAAGTTAAATTTCAGTTTTAGCATTAAGAAAAATGACCTGAATTCTTTTTCTGAATACATTATCCAAAAACAGATATATAAACTATTGAAACATCACTAAAATGTATTTAGAGTAATTTTTCAAAATGACAAGTCACAGTTTGTATGCCATGTCCTTCCTCTATCAATGATCAAATCAATTTTACTATTGTTCATATTACTCTCTATCCTCCATGCTATTTAGGCTTTATGAAGTTTCAAGAATAAAATAGCTGTTCTACTGAATATCAACATCCTTAGAGGAAGAAAAGTGCAGATCACAGCTATGTTATCAGGATCTCACGCTACTGCTTCCTAGGAGAAGCAATGATTTTCCATGTGCTGTGCTATCTTTACCAACTGTGTTGCTAATACTGTTTAATAAGAATAAATATTTTCTTTAGAAAAATACATGAAATTGAGTCATAAAGTTCTAATAATGAAGTAGTTCATATTGGCTTGTTTTCCCTTTCTTTTGGTTTGGGGAAAAACTTAAATTTATATTAGATAAGCAAAATAGTGTCTTAAGCTTTTTTAAAAAAGTATTTCCATTTGGCACACTATTTTTTCCTAAGTAATAGAATGCAACATTTGAAATCTACCTCTGGGAATATAAACACATACTTTCTTCTTCTCAAAACTTAGAATTCTCTTTATATAATTTTTTTTGCCTCAGCCTCCAAAAGATCAGAATTCCAGAATGTACTCCACTCCCAGTGAAAACATTATTTATAGCATTCTTTTTTGTGTGTCTTTGCATGTGTGTATGTGTCTCTCTGTGTTCATGCCTCTTTATATATCTTTGTGTATTGTGTACAAATGTATTAGAGTATTGTGATACTTGATGCAATATTTTTGAAATCCATTTTATTAAAATATTGAATAATATTAAATTTGCACAGCCTTTACAAATTTGGAAATACACTCTGTATTATAATAGGTGTCTGTCTTCGTTACTTTTCTACTGTTGCGACAAATCAGTATGAATAAAGCAATGTAGAAAAGAAAACATTTAATTGATGTGTTGTGTTAGAGTTCATGATGGCACAGGAAAGCAACAGAAACAGATGAAAAGTCACATCTTGATCCACAAGCAGAAGGCAGAGAGGACACTGGAAATGGCAGGATTTGCTTTTGAAATTTGAAAGCTCAACCCCAGGGACTCACCACATCCAATAAAGCCGTATTTTCATTCTTGCCACATAATTCCACACATTCTTCAAACACATTACACAGATTGAGGGACATTCTCATTCAAACCACAGCAGTAGCCATGGATTTCATATGAATATAGTTATGGTGATCTATTTTTTAGGAGACTTATTTTTGTTTCGTTTTTTCATTATATACTAAATGGTATTTATTTCAGAGTATTTTCTTGCACAAATTCCACAAAAACTAGCTGAGATGATAATTTGTGACCCAGTAATAGCATGTATAAATGTCAGGGGGCCTAGGTTAGAATTCTGGCATTTGTAGTAACCACAGCATTAATATATATATATATATTGCCTCCTCCTACATGAAAGCTGAGCAAGGTGTCCCACCATAGGGAATGGGCTCCAAAAAGCCAGTTCATGCAACATGAATAAATCCTGATCCCATTGTCAGAGGTCCCACAGACCAAGCCACAAAAATATCTCCCACATTCAGAGGGCCCAATTTAGTCCCATGCAGGCAACCTAGCAGTCAGTCCAGATTACATGAACTCCCAGTAGCCCAGGAAGGCTGTCTGATCAAGACCCCCCTTGCTGAAGAATCCCATCTCCCTCTCTCTGTCTAGACTCTAGAAGATCAGTCCATTTCTTTCCTGCGGATCTCTGCATTGGCTTCCATCAGATACTACGCAAAGGTTCTATGATGACAATTAGAGTAATCATCAACTTGATTTCAGGAGAAGACCAGAACAGGAACCCCCTCCACTATTGCTAGGAGTCTTATCTGGGGCCAAACGTACAGATTCCTGGGAATTTCCCTACCACCAGGTTTCTCTGTAACTGTGTACTAGCTACCTCTATCAAGATGTCTCTTTCATTTGCCTTCTTTTCTGTTCCTCTCCAACTCAACCATCCTGATCTTTCATAATTTCATTCCCTATTCCCTCCCCCATACTCTCCTGTCCCCATTATCAAAGGAGATCTTATCTATTTCTCCTTCCTAGGTTGATTAGTATGTGTACATGGTAGGGTCCCCCTTGTTACCTATCTTCTTCATGGCTGTGGATTGTAGCCTGGTTTGGGTTTGTTTTACATCTAATATTCACCTATGAATTAGTACATATCTTGTTTGTCTTTCTGGTGCTGTGTTACCTCACTCACAATGATTTTTTTTTCCAGTTCCTTCCTTTCACCTGCAAATTTCATGTCCTTTTTTCAACAATGAGTAATACTGCATTGTGTAAATGCTCCACATTTTTCTTACCCATTCTTTGCTTGCGGGGTGGCAGTTAGGTTGTCTTCAGGTTCTGTCTATTCCAAATGATTCTGGTATGAATATAGTTGAGCAAGTTCCATTGTTACCACAGGATGATTCAGCATCCTTTGGTTATAAGACCAAGAGAGGTACTGCTGGGCCTTGAGGTAGATTGAATCCCAGTTTTCTGAGAAACCACTATACTGATTTCCAAAGAGACTGTACTAGTTTGCACTCCTACTAGCAATAGATGTGAGTTACTCTTACTCCACATCCTCTCCAAAATAGGCTGTCATTAGTGTTTTCAATCTTAAAATTGTGGCAGGTATAAGATGGTATCTAAAAGTCATTTTCAGCTGCATCTCCCCGATGACTAAGAATGGTGAGCAATTCCTGAAATGTCTTTGAGCCATTTAAGGTTCTTCTGTTGAGAATTCTCTGTTTATATCTGGGCCAATTTTTTTTATTGAATTATTTGTTTTATTGATGTCTAGCTTCTTCAATTCTTTATATATTTTGGAGATCAGCCTCTATAAGATGTAGGGTTGGTGAAGATATTTTCTTATTCTGTAGGATTCTGTCTTGTCCTATTTACTATGTCCTTTTCCTTGTGGAAGCTTGTCAGTTTCAGGAGTTCCAATTTATTCATTGTTGTTTTAAGGGTCTATGCTGCTATTGTTATATTTAGGAAGTGGGTTCCAGTGTCAATGCATTCAAGGATACTTCTCACCTTTGTTCTTGCCAGTGAACTGGATTTATATTTAGGACTTTGATCCACTTGTATTTGAAATTTATGTGTATCTATTTGCATTCTTTCACAAGTAAACATCCAGTTGTAACATCAACATTTATTGAAGTCTATTGTAGCATTCTTTGCTTCATTGTCAAAACTCAGATGTTCATACATGTGTGGGTTAATGTCACAGGCTTCAGTTCAATTCCATTGACCCACTTGTCTGTTTTTATGCATATACTAAGTTCTTTTTATTACTATTATCTTTATAGTAAGAGCTGTAAGTCGGGGATGGTGATGTCTCCAGAAGTTTGCTATCCTGGGCTTATTATTATTCCTCATGAAGTTGAGTACTGTTTGTTTTGAGGTATATAAACAATTGTGTTGGGATTTTGATGGGGATTGCATTAAATCTATATATTATTTTTGGTAAGATTGTCATTTTTACAAAGTTAATTCTACCTATCAAAGAGTACTGGGGATATTCCTATTATCTGCTATCTTCTTCAATTTCTTTCTTCAAAGACTTGAAGTTCTTGTTATACAGGTCTTCCCCTTCTTTGGATCCTTACCAAAATATATTTTATATTATTTGTGAATGATATAAAGTGTGTTGTTTCTCAGACCTTGTATCATTTCTATGTAGGAGGGCTTCTGCTTGTTTTTCAGTTACTTTTGTATATGCTGCCACATTGCTCAATGTGTTTATCAGCTTTAAGGAGTTCCCTGGAAGGATTTTTGGGGTCACTTACTTATACTATCATATCATCTACTAATAGCAAAAGTTTGACTTCTTCATTTCCAATATTTATCCCTTTGATCTCTTTTTGTTGTGTTATTGCTCTAGCTAGAACTTAAGAGTATTATCTTGAATAGATACGGTGAGAATAGATAGTCTTGTCTTGTTCCTAATATTAGTGGAATTATTTTGAGTTGATCTCTATAAAGTGAGATTTTGGCTGTTGGCTTTCTGTATATGTAGTATCCCTTGTCTCTCCTAGCCCTTTATTATGAATTTGGATTTTGTCAAAGACTTTGTAGTATCTCATGGGATGATATTGTTTACATAGTGGATGACATTGACAAATTTTCATATTTTGAAACAACTTGTATCACTGGGATGAAGCCTACTTGATCATGGTGGATGGATGATTGTGTGTGTGTGTGTGTGTGTGTGTGTGTGTGTGTGTGTGTATGTCCTTGGATTCAGTTTCCCAGTATTTTGAGTATTTTTGCACCAATGCTCATGAGTGATTTTTGTCTGTAATTCTCTTTCATTGTTGATTCCTTTGTGGTATGAGAATCAGGGTAACTGTCACCTCATATAAAACAGTTTGGCAATGTCCCATATGCTTCTACTGTGTAGAAGGAATGGAGTTAGCATTTCCTTGAAATTCTGGTAGAAATCTGTGCTGAAGCCATCTGGTCCTGAACTTTTTAGGGTTGGGAGATTTTAATGACTGTTTTTGTTTCCTTAAGTGTCATAAGACTATTTAAATTATTTATTTAATCTTGTTTTAATTTTGGTATGAGGTGCCTAGCCAGAAAATTGTTCATTTCTTTTTAGATTTGCCAGTTTTATGAAGTACATATTTTTGAAGTGTGACCTGATGATTCTTTGGAATTTCACAGTGCCTGTTTTTATGTCTCTCTTTTCATTTCTAATTTTGTTAATTTGGATATTCCTTCTGTGTCTTTTGGTTAGTTTGCATTAGTTTTTGTCTATCTTGTTGATTTTCTGGAAAAGCCAACTATTTGTTTCATTGATTATTTTTCAATTGTTCTTTTTATTTCTATTTTGTTGATTTCATCTGACAATTTGATTATTTCCGGTTGTCTACTTCTCCTGGATGAGTTTTCCTTTTCCTTCTCATCATTCTTCTTTTTCCTCTCCCTCTTCCTATTCCCCCGACCACCCTCTCTCTCTCTCTCTCTCTCTCTCTCCTCCTCCTCCTCCTCCTCCTCCTCCTCCTCCTCCTCCTCCTGGGGCTTTTAAGAGTGCTAAGGCACTTAGTCCTATGAACTTTCCTTGTAGCACTGCTTTCATTGTGTCCCATAAGTTTGGGTATGAATTTCTTTTGGTATTTATTTCTTGATCTAGTGGTTATTCGGTTAAGCATTATTCCATTTCTCTGAGATTGTAGGCTTTCTGCAATTTGTGTTGTATTGTACCAATTTAAGCCATAGTGATCCAATAAGATTTGGGAGATTCTTCCAGGTTTTATTCTTCTTGCACCTACTTGGATTTGTGATACACTATATACTCAGTTTTAGAGAGGGTTCCATGAAATGCTGAGAAGAAGATTTATTCTTTTGTGTTCCGGTGGAATGTTCTATATATGTCTGTTATTTCTCTTCTAAATTTGTTTGTCAGGCATGTCCATTGATGAGAGTGGGATATTGAAATTTCCAATTACTACTATGTGTGGCTTGATATGTGGTTTAAGCTTTAGTGATGTTTCTATTATAAATGTGGGTACCCTTGTATTTGGGGCATGAATATTCAGTATTGAGACTGCATCTTGTAGGATTTTTCCTGTGATGAATTAAATATCCTCTTCCATCTCATTTGATTAATTTTAGCATGATGCCTTTTTTGTTAAATATTAGGGTAGTCACTTTAGCTTGTTTTTTAGGCCATTTGATTTGCAAAATATTTACCCAACCTATTATTCTGAAGTAATGTCTTTCTTCAAAGTTGAGATGAGTTTCTTGTATACAGTAAAAGGATGGATCCTATTTTTGTACCCATACTGTTACCACGTGAATTGAGTCCATTGGCTTTAAGGGATATTAAAGACCAGACCAGTGATGGTTAATTTCTGTTTTAATTTTTTTTCTGGTGTTGGTGGTAGAGGTAGTGAGTATGTGTTTCCTTATTTTGGCACTTGGTTGTATGGGATTATATATTGCCTGTGATTTTTTTTGGGTGCAGCTAATATCCTTGGGTTGGCATTTTCCTTCTTGTGCTTTCTGTAGGGTTAAATTTATGGATAGTTACTGTTTAAATCTCATTTTGTCATTGAGTAGCTTGTTTTTTCTCTGTCTATGGTGAAAGTTTTTCTGGGTGTAGTAGTCTGGACTGGCATCCATCATCTCTTACTGCCAGAAAAATATCTGTTCAGAACCTTCTGGCTTTCAGAGTTTCAATTGAAAAGTTGGATTTTATGCTAATTGGTCTTCCTTTATATGTTTTGTGGCCTTTATTCTTTGCAGCTCTTAATATTCTTTCTTTATTGTGTGTGATTATTATTACTGTTTTGATTATTATGTGAAGGGAGGACTTTATTTTTTTGTTTGTTTTTTGTTGTTTGGTTGGTTGGTTTGTTGGTTGGTTTTTTGCTTTTGAGACAGGTTTTTCTCTCTGTAGCTTTTGTTTTTTAGATCAAGCTGCCCTCGAACTCACAGAGATCCATCTGGCTCTGCCTCCCAAGTGCTGGGATTAAAGGCATAGGCCACCACTGCTCAGAAGACAGGGGAATTTTATTTTTGTTCCAGTCTATTTGGTTTTGTGTAAGCTTTTTATATATTCATAGGCATGTCTTTTTATGATGGGAAAGCTTTCTTCTATGGTTTTGCTGAATATAGTGTCTACACATTTGAGCTGGTATTCTTATTCTGTCCCTATTATTCTTAGGTTAGGTTGTTCATGGTGTGTCAGATTTTGTTGATGTATTTATTATGACTTTGTTCAATTTAATGTTTTCTTTAACTGATCAATCTATTTCCTCTATCTTATCACATTGTCTAACATTCTGTCAGTTACATTTGAATCTTTAGCTCCTGTTAATTTCCCCAGACTTCCCCTTTCCAGAATTCCCTCAGTTTGTGTTTTCTTTAATTCCTCTACTTTGATTTTCAACTCTTGAACTGTTTCTTTAACTTATTTGACCGTTTTTTTCCCTCTGTCCTTCTTTAAGGGATTTATTCATTTACTCCTTTTTTATCATTTTCTTCTTTTTCTTGATTTCTTTAAGGGAACTTTTTGTTGTTTTAAAGGCCTTTATCATGTTAATAATGATATTTTGAAATTTTTATAATTCTGCTTCATCTGTGTTGGTATGTTCTGATCTTGCTGTTGCAGAACCACTAGATTATAATGTTGCCTTATTGCCCTTTATGTTTTTTAATGTATTTTTACACTGCTATCTATCCATTTGCATTTGGGACAATTATAGTTACATGTGTTGATTCTCCAATCAATGCAGGTGGTACCTGTGCCTTCAGGAACTGATGTTGACTGGCTACTTGGGCTCTTCCTCTATTCTGTTCACCAACCCCACATCTGACAGGGGGCTGATCTCTAAAATATATGAAAAAACTCAAAAAGCTAGATACCAAAACACCAAATAATCCATTTAAAAAGTGGGGTACATCCTCACTTTCCAATTACTTATGTCTAAGACCTTAGAGTCATGCCTGAAAGCTCTTGTTATTATAACTTTGTTATTGAACATTGTGTAGCCTCTCTTAGTCCACAAAACCTTCAGCATTTCTGCTTGCTCTTTAGTCTTCCTCATGAATATTCTTATAGCCCACACTCAGTCTGTAGAAGTTTCAGTGAGCTTTATGAAGAGTATTCTCTGAGGCTTCCAAGAAGTTCTATTATTGTCTACCATTTTCAAATTTTTGTAATAATTTTATTGTTTGCCTTATTGTACTCAAACCAAAGCTCATGAAAATGGAAATGCAATATGTTTACGGGTGGTAAATATCCGCCCCACAACAATTTGTAAAGCAGAACAGGTGTGCAGTGATTTCTTTGCAACTGTCAACTATTTGTCTGTGATAGATATTGATATAGTCCAGTAATCTACTACTGAGGTAGTTATATATAATCTTGAATGCCAAAAGACAGTGTTCCTACAACTGTATGAACTTGTTGAAAATATATAACATCAGCTATAAAACAGTGAGCAGATATGGAAACTGTGATGGAAATAGCTCCTGGCAGTCCAGAGCCTTTCTTTAGAAAGGGACTATAAAGCTAATGCAAAGATATTATAATATGTACTAATGAGCATTCAGTGAATACGTTGACCACATAATGTCCTTTCCATCAAAATACATAGCAGTAACTAAATGCATTTTGTAAGAATATTTTAGCTTGGTAATTCTAAAAGTGATTAGCATACTCTCATTCTCAAACATGGCATTGATACCTAACATTAATATTTAGGAATAGCACTGGAAAATAGGTAGTCAAAAGTTCCCCTCATATTCAATATTTCCTGCATGGATTACAAGAGTCCTCTCTTCTCAGCCATGTCTTTAAGCCTTTGACTGATTCAGAGCAAATTGTATTGCTTGAGATGATGAAATATTAAGATAATCACATGATAAAATAGCAAAACGTGAGAAATTTTACATACTATACTATATTGAGCCTTGTACAGTGGAATCTGAGATATGACATAATCATTATTTTTAACATATAAAAGGATTCTTTTAATAAACTGGTGCCCAGTTCTCTTTAATAACATCTTAAGATGTTGGAAATTAAAAAACTTCATAGGACTGGAAAGATAGCTGAGTAGTTAAGAGTTCTGTCTGCAGTTACCAAGGACTTACACTTGATTGCCAGTAATTCATCATAGTTCACAACCACCTGCAAGACTAGTACCAGGTAAGCCATTTTATCTTCTGGCCACTTTAGGAAAATACCCATGAATATAATAAAAAAATAAAGCTCACACTAGCCTCTTTGTAGGAGACCATTATTTTTAAAAAACACAGTAATAAATGTAAGAATATTGAGTAATAAATCTCATACAGTATGCATTAAACACTAAGAATTATAATTCTATTCTTGAGGGTTATATGTTTGCTTCTAGTATGTTTTCAAGGAAGGACATAATAGCATCTTAGGTATTTTATTCCTTTTTATCATGTAATGTTCCCCATTCATAGTTTCAAGTAAAACAGTTTCTGCACATGTGTTAAAATATAAAGCTATATCCCCTTAGCTATGAAGGTAGAATATTAGAATTGAAATACAAAAAAATGAGTCTTTGATCTAATCCTTAAAATCAGTAGCCACATTACACAAATAGTGAATGTCATCCAATTTAATAATTCTGTCAAAGGTTCAACATACTGTTTCATCATCCTTAATTGTGTGCTTTGTAGTTCTAACAATGTTAACTTTGACAGCAAGGCTTCTAATTCCCTGTAGCAATGTCTTACAGAAAATCCCTTTGTATATCAATCAAAGTAATGATGAAACTAACTAAAGTATCTTAAATAAGAACTCAAGAATGCAAACTATAATAATGTAAAACTTCATTTATTAATTTGCCTCATTATCCTGCCACTTTTAAAATTATCATGTACATAACTATATCTTGTCTGAATGCATAGCTCACATCCCCACATTTATCAGCAACCTTTGGATAATCTGTTCTTTCCAGAGAATAGCATTTCCCTCCACAAAGTTAAATGGGGAGCAAAATCAAGCAAATTAATTCAGTTAAGGAGCCATTACATGATGAAACATTTATCAAAGGCAAAATTGTCAATGTCATAAATAGAAGGGCAACAACAAAAGGCAGTAAGTTGTTCATCAATTTATACTCTAATTGTTGCCATGAAAAATAACCTTCATTCTGTTCCAAATAATCAGTTAATGCACTAACCTATAGTGACTTGATTTGTTGACATTTAGAGTGCCCTGGAAAACAATCCTGGTGTGTCCCTGTTGGGCTATTAATTTCAACTCTGATGATGAGAAAAATTTGACAGTGTTAATTACATTTTTAAAAAAATATATTGGACCTGTACATTTTATAATGCATGACTGATCATATAATTTCTTCAAGTCTCTTAGACTTTCATTTATTTGCTTGGCTTTCCTTACTTGTAACTATATTTACTGCTTCAAATGATCTCAAAAACCCCAAAAATATAGTTCAATATATTTGGGAAATAAGGAGTTTCAGTAAATCTACATTTCAGCTAGTGTTTAAGTCAGGGTAAAAGTTTATCTCAAATACTTATATTTTTTAATTTAAAATTTTGATTTTGTTTTAGAATTTCAAACATTAGTACTGTGATAACATTTTCTACCACTACTGTTCCTCAATATTTGACAAGTTTTTTTATACTCATTGTTACATACACACATGCACACAGATACAAACACAGACACTCTCTCTATATATATATATATATATATACATGTATATATATATATATTTTTTTTTTTAAATAAAATCACCACCTGGGTCCATTTACTGTTGTCCTAATGTATACATATTTAGGATGGCTCATGTGGCATTGCATAACCTTTTCCATATCATAAACATTTTTTCAACAGATTTTCTTCTTGTGGTGAGGTGTTATGAAATTTCCCCAATCCAAGTTGACATGTGGACTGGTGTTGTTTTGCAGACCTTTTCCTGAGATTTCTCTGTGCTATCCAGAAAATAACATATTAATGCAGGCATAGTGGTTCTCTGGCTTTTACAGTCTTTTATATCAGCTTCTGAGATGTTCACTGAGTCATATACATATAAATTATAAATATGCCCATTGGCTAGTTATGCCACAGTTACTCCTTATCTGCATTCTGACCAATCAAGGATCTTTATAATATATTTGTTGATAAAAGAAGCTTCTATGATAAGGGAAGAGAGCTAAATTTATTTATTGGTACATGATTAGTATTTAGAATTCAGCTAGATATTATACTGAGTAAGACATATAACAATAATAGGATTGCATCTAGAGTTACAGCCACTCCAGCCATGAGTAGTAGACTAGTTCTAAAATATGAGAAATGAATGCCTTTCTCTTGAACTTGAATTAAGGCCCATTGGACAACTGTTTATTATCACTAGAATAAAAGTATCACTACTACATTCTTGGGGATATTATGCAAGTCTTGTCATTCCTGGACTTCATAGGCTTTACAGCTTGGTAGCTCTACAATCTGTGCTGGTTTGAGTAAAAATGAACCCCATAGGCTCATAGGGAGAGGCACTATTGGGTGTTGAGTAAAAATGGCCCCCATAGGATTAGATGTGATCTTGTTGGCGTAGATGTGGTTGGTTGGAAGAAGTGAGTCACGGGGGTCTTTGAGGTGTCAAAATCTCAAACAGGCCTAGTGGCTCTCCAGCATCATGTCTACCTGGGTGCTGCCATACTTCCTACCATGATTTCTGCCATGATGAAAATGGACTAAACCTTGGATCTTTAAGCAAGCACTAATTGAATGTTTCCTTATAACAGTTGCCATGGTTATGTTGCCTTTTCACTGCAATACAAACAATAACTAAGACATAAGTTAAACTAGGAATGTGGTATTGCTATGCTAGGTAGGGAAAGGTTTTTGTCTGTAAGAAAATTGAACACTTTTATACTTTGAATTGGAGAAGATTCTGAACGATTAAGTATGTTTTATTGGGACATGTGAGTAGAAGCATGGAAGACAGTGGTACTGAAGGTGAGTTGAACTTGGGGATCTAGTTCAGGAGGTTTCAAAGAAGATTGTTAATAGGTGGTTTGGGTTTATTCTTGTGATATTTTGGTGAAAAATGTGTCTGCTTTCTGTTGTTGTCTAAAAATATCTGCCTGAGGCTAAATAACCAAGTTATAGATAAACAGTTTAGGCACAGGAAATTTCCAAACAACTGAGCATTGACTCTGTTGTGTGGTATTAGTGGCCAGTCTTATGAATATTTATAATGAAAAGGAGCAAGATGAACAGGCAAAAATACAAAATGAACAGTCGAAGAACAGCAGGACCAGTAAAGGTAAACAAATTAAAGAAAAAGTTGATGCTAAGTGTAATATAGGCAGTGGTGCCCTCAGGGCAAGACCCACACAACTAAAGTTCCAATTTGTGAAAAAGAATTGAAGAAAAGATTAAGGCCTAAAATGGTGATACACAGCTTTAAATTCAGCACTAGGGAGACTGAGACCTGCAGATTTCAGAGTTCAAGGCCAGCTGAAGCTTCAGAACAAGCATCAGGATAGCCAAGATTAGCCAGTGAATGAAACCAATGGAAACAGAAATCTTGTGAAAATATGCATAAATGAGGAGGTCATGTTCTGGTTCCAGTAAACAGAACTTGGGAGCTTCAGCCACATACCTCTAGCTTTAGAGTCAAGTATACAAAAAAAAAAAAAAAAGGCAGTATGGAATTTTCCTCCAAGAATAAGGAAAGACACTGAATCCAGGCATATGTCACAGGTGTCCCTGCATGAAAGCACTTCATTGCATGAAGCTGTTTAGGTGAAGCCAGGGTTATAATCAAGATCCCAAACTATTAGAGATTCCAGAGTCATGGGATACCTGCCAAGAATAGCTGTTAGCAGGAAATGGGACCAGCACAAGAGAAAGAAGTGTGTTGTGGTGTTCATCAAAGCTGAAAAAATTTGGAGTTCTGAAGATCACATTGACTTCAGACAAAGATACAGAGTGTGGAGATTGTCTAGTAAGCTTGGCCTTTTCTTGTTTTGGTCCAATATTACCTCATTTCCTCCTTTCTTGTTTTTGGAAGGCAATATTTATCTTGTGCAATTTTATATTTGAAGCACGTGATCTATTTTCAGTGTATTTTTATAAGGGTTCCAGTTAAGAGATTAATGAATCATAAAATAGATTTTGAACTTTGAATTTTTTAATGTTTGAGACTCTTATGGACTATGGGGACTTTTGAAGTTGGAGTAAATGTTATGGGGGATGTCCTTCTGTATTCTGTGAATATATTCCTTATTGGTTAATTAATAAAGCAAAATGTGGCCAAGCGGTTAGTATAGGTTGGAGCTACCAGACTAGGAGAAGGTGAGGAGGAGAAACATGGAGAGTAAGTGGAGAGAGATAGATGTCATGTAGCCGCTGAAGGAGTAGCATGTGCATGCCAGAGATTTATGGATAAGCTACAGCCTCTCGGTTGTACATAGTTTAATAGAAATGGGTAACAATTAAGAGAGAGCTAGCCAATAAGAAGTCTGAGTCACTGGCCAAACAGTTTATAATTAATAGAAGACTCTGTATGTTTATTTGGTACTGAAACAGCTGCAGGATCAGGCAATACAGAAACTTGCATCCACATAAATGTATTTTCCATTGTGATTTGCCTACAAGGCTCCAGGGGCTAGCGAGTGGAATGTGGTGGTTTGAATAAAAATGGCCCCCATAGGCCCATAGTGAGAAGCATTATTGGGAGGTATGTCCTTACATTGCAGGAGTAGATGTGACTTTGTTAGAGAAAGTATGTCAGTGAATTTTTAGAAGCTTATACCTGATACCTGAGGATCTAAAGGTAGAATTCTCAGTGACCTCTGCAGCACCATGTCTGCCCTTGGGCTGAAATTCTTCCCACCATGCTTCCTGTTATGACAATAATGGACTAAACCTTTGAATTGTAAGCCAGCCCCAATTTAATTATCCTTTTTAGTAGTTGTGGTGGTCATGGCTCTGTGTGTGTGTGTGTGTGTGTGTGTGTGTGTGTGTGTGTGTGTGTGTGTGTCTTAATCTTATGAAATCAAGATTACCTATAAATTTTTTAAATATCATCGTTACATATCTCCTCCTTCTCGTTTTCTCTGTTTATTCAATTAGCACTACTTTTCCCTTTGTCTGTTCACCTGCATGCCCCCACCCCTCTATAATGGTCACTCTTTTCAGGCTGGCATTGGCTCGCCCTACTTTCCTCACTTTATGATTCCTTTAATTCATGAACTCAAATCAAAGGATTCAGATTTTGTTGAGCCCTCATGGATCCCTTCCTGGTGAGAAGGAATAGAGTGGGGTGGGCTGTGGAAGGTTATGTGGGGCAGGAGGAGAGGTAGGAGGGCTGCTTTTGGAATGTAAAGTGAAATTTAAAATAATAAAGTATATAATAAAAAATTTGGGCAATTATATAACCAAGTATGGTTTATTAAGGAAGAAGGATTTTAACATTAACAGAAGTCCCCATAAAGAGATTGATTAACAAACAGGTTTAATATGTGTGTCTATATGCATATATCAATTTCATATACTTTGATTTTTAATTGACTTACAATATTTCAAATGCCAAGTTTTTATTTCAAATTATTCAGAAATCTTATTTTAAATGATGAATTATGAAAACTGCATTTATTTTACTCTTTTATAATATTATCAGTCCTGAGATCATATAAGTATATATGATATTAAATGGGTCAGGAACTTATATTTGTATATTTAGGAGTGAGTGTGTGTGTGTGTGTGTGTGTGTAGATAAAACCAAGGAAAAATGTCACAAATTTGAAAGTAATGGGAATACAATAAAGTTTAGAGGGAGAAAAGGGAAGGAAAGAAAATAAGCAATTGTAAACTCAATAACTAAAGAGAATGAAAATATTCAATAATTTATATTTCAGGCAAGTAATTTTCTCATAAGTAGATAAATTCACAGGCTACATATTGAATATCAGCGACAATAACGGTGGTAGCTGACATTTAGTATAAAACATCTTTTATATCTTGGTGAGCAGCCATAGCAATAAAGCCAGAGATTATTTTTTTCACTAAGTCTGCTTTGTAAGAGAATGGGACAGGAAAATGTGGCAAGGTCACAACAGAAGTTCTTCTACAGAGCTGGAATTGGACTTGGAGGAATGGAGGGAGAAGCAAAGGTCTTCGTGCTACTTGCTTCCCTATATGAATGGTCTGTGGGTTCTCAGAGAATATCTGCTTGGTTTGAGTGCTGGGATAAAGTCACAAATGGGGTTAGGGAGTTTAGAAGGGAATTATATCAACATAATAAGTGAGGCAGGGTCTCATTAGTCAAGGCTGTCCTGGAACCCACTACAAAGTCATAAATATTCTTGAACTTCTGACCTTGCTTTCTCTATCACCAGAGAAGTTTGTTATTTTCAAAACACATAAAAATATTGTTGGGATATTATTGAATTTATATTTCATTTATCTGACCAGATATTAATTTGAACAGCTAGTTTGTACAGATGAAATCTACTATTAAATTGGCCTCTAGTTTCAATTTAAATAATGTAAATTTGCTAGTGTGATTTCTTCTAAAAGTTACGATGATTATAATAAATGCAGAGAGGATGGAAGGCATTATTTTGGGGTAGAAGAATCTTTTATGCCTGGTAGTCTGACTGTTTTATGTAGTCAACAGCTAATTATATGGCCATTATGTATCGAAAGACATGCCATGACTTGAAATGAATGCTTCAACCAGAGAAGTCACACATTAAACAGAATGTTAGTGCCCATGATATGGTGACCTGTTTTAGTATAATCACCATTATTAAATTATAATTTCCAATTAGCAAAAAGGCACACTTAGACAAATACAGGGCAATGTGTCTCCACCCCACAGATGTGTTTTATCGCATACCAACCTTGATAGTAGAGATATCTGATATCAATAAAGAACTACCATGATCAAAAATAATTAAAATATAAATAATTTCAAATACCAATGCATCATTATTTGTAGGTGTTCAAAGAAGATATGGTATAGAGAGAAAATAAATGCAATGACAATATGCATTACCTTCACTGAAGGTCACCACTGTTGAAGCAAAGCTATGTTTTGGAGGCCATGAACAGCTTCATTAGCTTGTCAGAATAGATCCTCAACTTTCCAATTTTCTGTAGCTCTTCCCTTCTTGCTTCCCTGTGTGCCACTCTCTGTAGCAACAGTCCAGCTCATTCATGACCTCACCCCTGTTGTTTTTTAGCCACAGTGCAGGGTTCTTGTCAGAATGCTAACACCTTCTTGGCTCGTGATGCAGTGACAACTGAACCTGTCTTTATTGTTGATGGTATTACAGACTCTTCTTAGAAGAAAACATTCTTGTTTCTTGTGTTCTCTGTTACAATTTCATCAACTACTAAATCACAGCACTCTTATACTGTTTTTGCTGTTTTCAGGTGTATACTTAATGTTCATATGTCCACAGAATTATACAGTATGAGATATGTTACAAATTATAACAATTATTCAGAATTGCTGAGATGCTGTTTGCCTGATTGATTAAAGAAACATTGTTCTTAAGATGCTTAACATTCAGAAATAATTGATGCTACATGTAGTTTGAAAACAGTAAGGTATTTAGGTTTCATCAATAGACTATAAAATATGTCAGTGAAAGTCCCTTTAAGAGTCTGTCCTCATTATAATAAGAATAAAGAATGCTTGAATAACAATGCCATAGATGACAATTTTATATTTCAGAGGAATTAGGGGTTGTGTCTAGAAAGTTAACTGAAAAGATAAAGTGTTCATTGCATAAACATGAGAGCAATATTCAAGCAAGGATGTTAATACCCAGGAAATGGTGTTAGTATGGTACCCTAGCAATGAAAAGGAAAATACAGAAGATCCCTGGAAGAGATGGCCCTTCAGTGAGTTTCTAGTCAATAGTAGACCTTGTCTGACAAAACAAACAAAATGAAACAGAAAAAGTCCACATAAAACTAAGATTGAGGTTGCCAGCTGGATGACATCACTGGTAGATATAAACATTTTATTACTAAGGAGGCAGGAGTCCGGCCCATGTTCACACAAGCACCACAAACCACACCCACATATGCCAAAAGGAGTTAAGACCAGAATAATAAATAGTAAAGTTGACAAATTCTGAAAACGGAAATGTTTAGTTGCAATTTAGTGCCAAGGTTACTAGGAAATTTACAGATATACCAAGACCTCACAGGGTAGGAAATGAGGTCTACTAGTCAGGCACAAATTTTGAACTAAAGATTTATCAACAAAGTTTCTTGATACCATTTATCTGTGTTGCCAGTATTTTATCTTATATAAAAAGTTTTCCTATGGGATTCTTGATGCCCCTATACTCACACGCTTTGGGTTTCTGCAGAAAGCTTTCCCCTTTCTGGAACAATAGTGAATGTTAAGTTAACTATTAATCTCGTTTTTCAAACACTGTTAAGTTTCTTACTTACAAAATCCATTCAGATGCACCACAAAATGCGGTTTTATACTTGCATTCATTGCATTTATTGCTGCTTTGATTTAATATCTGTCACTGAGACACTGCCCAAATATAGTATTTGCTCCAAATCACATAAAACTCGGTCACTTTTTATCTTTGTGCTATGCTCACATTGTCTTGTTAGTTTTGAGGATTTTTTGTTTTGTTTTTGTTTTTCTTTTTTGATAAAGCCTATGCCATCTTCTTAGCTCTCTGAAAGTTTTCGGGCAGCAAGTGTCAGAGTTAATTCTATAATACTGGAAGTAACTGCCTTTTTCCTCCAATATATACCTACAAGAAACAAACTGGAATACAAGGAAGTTATGTCTCTTTGTAAAGTCATTCCAAAGCCAAGAATTCAAGGCAATGGTACATTTGCATGTGTTCCTCTACCAATGGCTTGAAACCAGTGACTAGCCTCTCAACAATTTTCAGTACAATGAATGTAATACACACTGTTGTCCTGTACTTATTCATATACAACATATCTGAACTTTCAAAGTACCTTGGATTAAGTGAACACCATAGTGAAAAATTTGGGACCAAGCCAAGAAATTTCTAGGGGCAGAGTCTTTGATATAATGAAATAAAATTACACATTTTAAATAAAATGTTTGCCATAAAGGGATATACAAAGGAATAGGTATAGAAAAATTGCATTTTTTTCTTAATTTTCTATAGGGTCGTTGTTTTAAAGATTTACAAAATCATTTCATGCCTGTGAAAGATGCCAACACCATCATAAGCATTATTACATCTCACTGTCCAGAAAGTTTGCAAGGAAGTCAGGGTGTTATGTATCAGGCCATTTTGCAAACACAGTGATGTTTATTGTGTGTGTTCAGAACTGTAGTTATTCTTTTGTTACTAAGAAATGCAGGTGGATGAGCATCAGTAGTTACAGAAGGAAATGGAATCAGATGTGGAATTAGAAATTAGTTTGCAGTTACCATTCTGAATTAAGATTAATGACAGTACAGGATTCCATGTGTATTATGGAGTCTACCCATTGTATCAAGCAGCTTGATAGGCATTCACTGTGTGGAGTATGAACTGATGTATGCCAGCCTGTGTAACTCCAGGTTTTCATCAGGACAGTGATCTGCTGGATCGGCGGAAACATTGCTTTACTATGCAGTCTGAGTGTGGGGAGGACCTCTACTTCTCTGTGGAGTTAGAGAGTGACCTTGCTCAATGGGAGCGAGCCTTCCAAACAGCCACCTTCCTAGAAGTGGAGAGGATACAGGTAAGAGACAGTGGAGGGCTTTGTGAGGTATCTCGGGACATTTAACCACTTACTGGAGTTCACAAAGTATGTAAGCATAGTTGTGTGAGGTTGTCTTCCATCTCAAATAATTCCAATTTTTAAGCCTTTATTGAAAAAAACTGAGTAAGTTGGCATATCCAAATAATCATCGAAGTATTTTTTCATAAATGGGAACAAGCCTTCCAAACAGCCACCTCCCTAGAAATGGAGAGAATATAGTAGGAGACTGGAGAGCTTTGATCTTATCTAGAAAATGCTCTTGGTAGTGTTCCCTATTCATGAGGTGGTTTCCTTTCTGCAGGCTTGACCACCTAATTTCTAGTATGTGAAGCTTTCTTCAAGGATTACTTCATCCATGGGTCTCAATTTCTATGGTTTCCTCCCAGACTCCTTCCACAGCAGCTCTGCTAATTCTCGCTACTTCCCATTCTGGCACAAATAACATTCACTGTTTCCTTCCTTTCACTACTTCACTAGTTTCTTCAAAAGGCTTACGTCATAACATTGAAAAAAATATTGTCATTGGTTGAAGTCTAAGACAGTTTGCAAGTTACAAGTAACCAGTGGGTATTTACTGAATTGTTGTTCCCCTGTATGAAGCTATATCTAAATCAGCCTTCATAAACCCTTTAACCTCTCAAACACATGGGTATCTGAAATGAGACACATCACAGAATTGGTCCTGTGGTTGACCTGACACAAGTTACAACAAAATTTAAAGTTGATTAGGTTCTTGGCCTTGGAATAGATTCATGGATCAAGCAACAGCACACATGGACACTTAAATTTTTAAACATAACTGAAATGAAAGGAAAATATGTGGATTACATTTAGCTCTTGAATTGACTCATATTTTATATTTCTCTTTTAACTACACTAGGAATAGGCACAATTAGTTGAAAGGATTGGATTTTTGTTTTTGCGTTTGAGAATGTAAATCTACTGGCAGAAAAATATTGTTTAATTTTTATAGAATGAATAACTCAGTTTTCTTAAAGTTGGTCAAAATTAATGATATGGACTGGCAGTACATGCCTATAATCCCAGCAATTGGGAGGTAAAGACCAGTAAAAAAAGTTGAGTGTCATCCTCTGCTATATAAGATCCTGTCTCAACACAACAAAATACAATAAATAGTAAAATATGAGCCAATGAAGAATAGGTAGAAAGGAAGAATACTAATATCTTGACTAATGCTATTGAAGAAGTCATCAGTTAAAGTGTTTTTCTTTTGAAATATACTTGCATTACAAGGACTACAAAATAATGTTTTCTACCTACCAATACATTTATTTATTTATTTATTTATTTATGTTTAGATTCTGTATAATGTAATTATGCAACAATCTTGTCAAGTGATTTATGTTGGGTCTTCCATAACAGAATATTTTTGGTTATCACTTTTTTCATTATTAAATAACTTTTCATTACATAACTATATCAATTAAACAATAAACAAGCATTTTCTTCTTTAAATGTATTAAGTGCATTCATTATATTTATTGACATTTTAAGGTATAGAATAAAATTAGAGTGGATCTCAACTTATACAATTCATTTGTTTCTATTTAATGATTACTGGCAATGTAATTTAATGTTGAACTTGATGAGAAAATTCTAATGCATTATAAGGCATGGAATTCCACCTGGAATCTTCCAGGGGAAGTAGCATACAATTAAGTCTAAATAAAAAAGTAAACAATGTAGACTTAAACAATCCTTAATGTTGATATTAGTTTAAATGAATTACTAATGACTGAATATACCTATTTAAGATGTCTGTGTATTAAGCAAATACAATTGTACCCAAGCACAAACTTTTTATATCCATTAAGTTTGTCTTCTAATCTATTTTAACTCCAAATAAACATTTGTCATTTTTGTAAGTTTTTAATGCCAATTAGGCTTTATTGATATGTATATGATCCTTCTGATAAAAGTAATTCTGTATGTTTACTCATAATTATAGTCATTTGTGATAAGCAATATGTTTTGTATAAATACAATAAAACAAAAACAATATAAGCATTGGATTTTTTTCATAGCTCTCTGATATGTGAATTATGATTACAGTTCACCTAATACAGTAATAAAGACTGAAATCAAATTTAAGTAAAACTAGAAAAGAAGATATAAAAATGTGTCGTGTTGTACATAAGGTCTAAATTATTTCATATTTTGTTTAAGTTGCTTTTATATTTTAGGGTCAATATTTATCTTCCAATATTATTTACAAGTAAAATTAAAATCCAGGGGACCAAATCCAGGGCCATACTCCTCTTAGGAATGTATTCTACCACTGAACATCACTAAGGCAGATACTAACAATTCATGCAGAGAGGTAATGTTATATTCCGTTTGATAGTAAGATTATATCAATCACAAGAAACTAACAGTACTCTCTGTTTTATTCAGTGCAAGACCTATGCATGTGTGCTAGAGAGTCACCTAATGGGCCTCACAATTGACTTCAGCACTGGCTTCATCTGCTATGATGCGGCAACAAAGGTAATATGCACCAGGTGGCATGGGAAATAGGTTGGCAATACTATCAATCCAGGATGAATGAAAAGCCTTTGAAATCCTTGCTGAATTCAAAATAATTGTATGCTGAATTAAGATCTTAAATCCAAAATACAATTTTTATCATCTACCATTGATCTGTTAACTATTATCTATGATTTATTCGCATATTATCCATAATCTATCTACCTACGTATCTATCCCTCTCACTACCTTTAATCTACCCATATACCTTTACATATATATATATATGTGTGTGTGTGTGTGTGTGTGTGTGTGTGTGTGTGGACAGAGTGAGATATATATATATATATATATATATATATATATATTCAGTATATTATTTACATTAGCCATTTTTTATTAAAATTCAAAATTTGTTTGGGGAAAACAAATTAAAATGAAATTTATGTTCCAGGAAGAAATTTAGCAATAAATGCAACTGATTTAAAAACAGTCTTTTTAAAATGGGAAAGTTTGTGTTTATTTAATATGTGTGAATACAGCCAATAGTCTGTTCTCAGTCTTGTTTTACTATCTAGGATATATTTGACAAATATGATCACTTGCATGTTGCTGCTGTTATGAAAAGTAACACCCTCATTAAAATTTACTGTACATACTATATTCTTCACTCCTATGCTACAGGTTAGTAGTTTTCAACATAATTACAAAAAGGTGTAACCATCACCAAATCCACGTAGGGAACTTTCCCTATTCAAAGAACATTTTTACTTATTAGTGGTTACTCTTTCTATCAATTACTTTTTAGAATTAAAATACTTATTTTGTGTGTTTGTACATTTTGTCTACATGTATGACTATATCCCACATGTATGCAGTACTCATGGAGAGAAGAGGATATCAGATCCCCTAGAATTCAAATTGTGAACAATTGTTGGATGTAATATGGATTCTGGGAACAAAACTGGATTTTGTTTATATGGTTTTGGTTTTTGGCCAGAGCAATAAGTGCCCTTCAGTGTTTAATTAAATATTATTAGGTCATTTGCATTCTTTCTCTTCTCACCCTACCCATACTTAATCCCCCATTTCCTCTCAAATTCATGGTCTATTTTTCTTTAATTGTTACTGTTTTACACATAAACATGCATGTACATACATAAGTTAATACATATATTAATATACCCTGCTGAGTCTGTATAGTTTGCTTGTGTATGTATGTTTTCAGGGTCAATTACTTGGCACTGGATAATGATTTAGGGTACTCATCCCTGAGGAAGTCTTTAATTGCCAGTACCATATTTATATATGGGTGGAGCTACATGAGATTTCCCTTTTATATTAGCATGTTTATTGGTGTACTCTGATCTTGTTTAGGCAACTATTTTCTTGAGATTGTTATGTGTGTAGCTTCTTTTTCATTTCTAAGAGACACAAACTCAAAGCAAACTTTCTGACTCTCTGGTTCTAACATTCTTCACACTTGTACTTTCATGGTGTTTCCTGAGTGTAGAGTTGCTTTGTAGATGTTGGAGTCCTCAACATTTTATTCAGTCATTCTTTTCTGTAATGGCCTCTGCCTGATGTGTGCAGAAGTTTCATTGATGAGGACTGAGAGATACACTTATTTGTTAGTGTCAAAATGAGCAAGGATTAAATTGGTCTAGTAAAGAGTAAGTAGTGTGTTCTCATCTAAGGTCCATGAATTCACCAGCATTGAGTAGTTGGCCAAGTTTCTAATACAAGACATCGTTTACCTAATGTTGAGTGGGTCTTTGGTCCAATTAGATAGATGTAGGTTACTACTAATATGTGAGTGTTACTGTTATCTCCTTAGGGATATTTGCAATGCTAGTCAATGTGGTTGATGATTGTCATAGCTGGAAATATTGGTTGTTTTCCACTCTTGAAAACCTGTATAGAATCTTTTGGAACTTTGAAATTTAGTCCTCATAGAGGAAGCTTTTAGGTCAGTCAGGATGTAGTACATATTGAGCAATATTTCACTTATACTACAGAAGGCTGCTCTGACTGGGGTACAAAGAACATTGGTGGGTATATATTTATTTTTTTATCACTGATACTGAATGTAATTCAAACATTTTTTTGAATGAAAAAAAATTAAAAGTATTTTGTCTCTGTATCTAACAGTGGATAACTGAACCCCAGTTATTACCCAGAACATGCAAGAACCTAGCCCCAAGACTTACCACCCCCTCTTTCCTAAAGCACAGGAGCATTTTATAGCCAGTAGCAAATAGAGTAAATATATGTATGAAGCATAAATATCCAAGCTAATGAATAAAACAGAAGTCTTCACTCTTCAGCCTGGTTAAAAGTTCAAGTCAGTGTTATTTGTTATTGATATTCCTTGGGACCATTTGCTGTCAAGCATTGCTTTAGTCTATTAGGCATTCATTATTTTTGATGCTAGTACATCAAACTTGAAATAAAATACACACAAAAAAGTGGCTAATACAGGCCACTTAAGCCATTTTTTGATGAGAGATATCCTGTAGCCAAAAATAACCTATAATATGTTAATATTATATATTTAAGATCATGATTGACTCATATGTTTTGAAGTAATAACCATGTAAAATTAATAATATTGGTAGGAATTAGTTTTGTTGTTAAAAGCTAAGCTCATAATCCTACATTCTTCCTCTCTCCATTATTAATTTTCCTCAGATATAAAATATAAACATTATTTTTGAGACTCTGTAAAATACATGTCATGTGTAGTGCCACTAATTCATGGAACTTGCATCTTATAAAGTAGAATTTGTTTGGGGCATGACATACTTCAGTTAGAAACCAAGATGGAGCTGACATGTAACCCTACACCTGGAGCAGACACTCTCTTAGCACTTAAAATTTCCAAGAGAATAAAACGATTAATAGTCCTTCTGAGCTAAAAAGTCTACAAACTGCAATATCAACCCTGAAAGGAAACATTTAGTAGTGAATATTAAGAAAGAGTATAATATTAATAACCAAATCTGTCTGATTGGATTAAGGTCTGCTTAAGTGGGGAGTGGAGGGATCCATCCCTGATAATGTAAAACTAGACTACTATTCAAGGTGGTGAGGTCAAATACCCTAAATACAAACATACTAGTGCCATTTTCTGAAATCAGTAGTGTTTCTAACAGTACTCTAAATAATTATCCTTATACCTGAAATAATATATCCCTCACTCTTCAACAAAGAAAATTCTTTTTGTAGTAGGTAAAGGCCAAGACAAACTATCTTACCTGGTCAAAATGCAGAGAATAGGTAAAAATGTGATTCCCCAAATGGTTGGTGTATGATAAAACCCTTAAGGCTCAAAGAACATCCCAGGGAGAAAGAATTAACAGCCAGAATAATAGGACTTCTATCAATGACAGTGTAACTATCTCAAGAAATCTCAAAACTATGGTTATTTAAATAAGACCAACATAATGACAATACCAGTTGGTATTTCAATGTGAATGGAAAAAATACCAATGTATGTTTGTGCATATGTATCTGTGTGTGTGTGTGTGTGAGAGAGAGAGAGTGTGTGTGTGTGTGAGGGTGTGTGTGTGAGTGTGTGTGTGAGTATGTGTGTGAGTGTGTGTGTGTGTGTGAGGGTGTGTGTGTGAGTGTGTGTGAGTATGTGTGTGAGTGTGTGTGTGTGTTTGTGTGTGTGTGTGTGTGTGTGTGTGTGTGTGTGTGAATTTGAGTAGAAGTTGGGAGGCATGAGGAGGGAAAGGACAGAAAATTTGACATAAATTCTGTATTCACATATAAAATTTTCAAAAAAATATGGAAATGATTCAAAAATAAAATAAAACCAGAGAAAATTATAATGGCATGTCTAGGTAGAAAACTAGAAAATTAGAGAGAATACAAACTGTACTCAAAATAAAGGTTATGAGCACTCAGCCTGAAAGAGTACATCATTGTGTTGGACTTTTTGAAAGCATGTTTCTATAATTACAACATAAATTCTGTAATATTACTCTTTATGGTACTCATTCTATATTTTTAAAAATTATTTTACATTGAAAAAGTTGTTATGAATCTGGAAATAAAAAATTAAATATTGATGTGGAATATTCTTCTTTATGTTGTGAATATGTGTTGCTTTTATTGGTTGATAATTAAGCTGATTTGATCAGTGGTAAGGCAGAATATAGATAGCAGAGTTATGGAGAAAAAAAAGCAGTGTCAGGGAAATGCCATATAGCCACTGCAGGTGTGAGATGCCAGGACGTTACTGAGTTAGTAAATATGGATTAATTTAATTGTGAGAGCTAGTCAGTAATTGACCATTGACCAAACAATTGTAATTAATATTAAGCCTCTGAGTGCTTATTTCAGACCTGGTAACTAGAAGGAAAGCTTCAATCTATACAGTATGAAAGATGATGTTTCTTGGAACTTTACCTTACACATGGAGCCACTCAGCTATGACAGTACTTGTATAAAATTATGATACTATGTGGCTATGATAGTCCACATATTAAGTTACCATCTTCCTGTTAACAACTTAACCCTGTAACATATATCTCACACACAAAAAAAGATAAGTTACTACCTTGTTGGACATTTTAATGTTACTTTTCAGATAAGTCATCTGCTTTTGCTTTGAAGAAAATGAAGAAAATGTATTTATTGTAAAAACAGATGCAAAACCGTATGCATTTACTGAAACAATTCATCGGATAATTCTTTTCTAAAGCTCAAGTACTTTAAATCTGACCTAAACTAAACACTCAAAGGGATGTATTAATTGAAAGTTTATGTGAATATTACTCAGATACAATCATAAAATTCAGGAATTTTTTCATATGATTACAAAATGGAGTAATATGAAAATCAAGATACACATTGATAATTCAAAGCACATATGACATCATGTAAAAACAATACAATCTTTGCTAAAAATAATAACTATTTTTTATATTTCTTGTACTTCACACCTTTATCATTTGAATTTCCAAATAACTTCTTTTAGGATTTGATATACTTTTTTACAAAGAATACTAGACCAAAATATTTTCATTGTATTTTAGATTATATTGGAATCATTAATTTTATTTAAATATGAGTGTTTTAATAATTTAAAAACCAATATTGCAACAGTTCGTATATTAAATGAATAAATAAGAGCTCTTTGTCCAGTAATTTCCTGAATCCAAGCTACCACTTCTGTGAAGCCAAAACCTTCATCCCCTCTGTTTTAATATTGGATTGAGGAGCTGTGTATAAGGGAGTAGTATTATCTGAGCTACCCATTGGATTTTATGTAGTTGTATTGTCTTTTAATGGCCTAATCATAATTTTTCTCCCTGGAAGTCTGAATCAATCACTCCAGGAAGTACTTCAATTTTTTCTAATAATTTAAATTTCTTCCTATTGTAAGACCAAAGGTGCCAGGTGTTAGTGGCCCCTTTCAGTCCTGTACCTGCTAATTGTAGTCTCCCATAAAGAGAAAGTAAATAATCTTTGTCTACTTCAGTTTCCAATCCTGCACGTCCTGGGGTTTCTCTGGGTAAGCTTAAGATGTTAAACTCAGGGTCCAGAGGATTCAATTCATTTTTGCTTTCCTCCATCTCCCTATTTTGCCCTTTTTACAAAATTCCAGGGCACAGGGCATGCCCCTCATCCCATTTTTTGTCTCCTCTTCTTTCAGAAGGGTTCCATCCTTGTGAAATTTCAACGTATACTCATTCCCCCAATGCTTCCCCTTCTTACACTGGGAACTCAGTCCCGGACGTTGATTTTTCTTATTTGTAATTTTTTTTAATCTGCTCTTCTTTTTACAGTCATGGCTCATGTGTCCTTGTTGTCCACAAGAAAAGCATCAATTTCTTTTATTTCTTCCTCCTTTTAAGTTCTAAACATAGGGACAGAAATGTTGTATTTGCTCCCTTGCATACCTGCAGCATAGGCCATAACCTAGACCATTGGTGTTGAGGCATATATACGTGCTTTGATGTAATATTGCACAATCCCTGTTTTTCTGATTGGTCTAGGTAGTTCCTGGAATGGAGTATTGACATTTTTTCATGTGAGTTGTTTGAATAACATGTTTGAGCCCTCAGAAAGAGGAAGCATCCTGCCTAATGCTTCTTTTAAAGATAGGCCTCCTCCTCTGGGGATCATGGACTGACATTCAATACAAAATCATAAAATGCTGCCAAATTCTTCTTTGAGGTTTAACACCTCTACTTTCTAGCATACGACTCAATACTGCCAGAAGCATGCCTCTGTTTTTGGACTGTGAATGCCCCACGGTATTTACCTTCACACCGTCTTAACTCAATGTCTCTTTACTGGGGAGTCTACAGCACTCTGGCAAGGTCCTGTCCTTCCAAAAAAAAAAAAAGTATTTTTTTTTTTTGGAAAAAGGAGAGAAAGGGGGAGAAAGTTTACCTACTTCAAGCTCTACATTGAGGGTGCCAGCTGCCACATAGTACCCCAGTCAGTCCCTAGGATGAGGGTCCATGAAGACTCGGTGGGTAAGGATTCAGCGGTGACAAACAGAAACAAACACAGAGGCAGTTTGAATCTGAGTGTATTTTTGCAGCACTCAAGCAAGGCTTTTTATACAGAATGAAACAGATATTTCTCAGAGGATGTTGTTTAGTGAAGGAAAACCCAATAGAACAGATGATATCATTGTCACTTGGCACAGTAAAGAGCACAGAATCATCCAAGGTTAACCAAAACACACTCACCCAAGGTTAACTGCATATTTCCTAGATTAGATTAATAAAATTTTATGTACAGTTGTTGTTTAATATCTATCACCTAGTTATTGTGAGTCTTTGAAATATTGAGCTGTTTTAAGTCTTTCTTATTAAAAGCTTTTTTACCACACACTTAAGCCCACTCATGATGACACACATAGAGCCATATGAAATTTTATTGTTGGGAAACTTTTAATCATAATACTATTTGTACTTATGTCAAGGATGTGGAAAGCATTGGCTTTCCCAAAGAGGAGCTGGTGACCCCATCTCAAAGGGTGGTTTCCATCTATATCTCTCACTTAAAATGTCAGGGTAGGCGTTTAGGAATATTTTGTAAATATGAAAAAGAATAGAAGACATTGCCACAAGAACCACAGCTCAATATTTTTCTTAAGCAAAAGAGATCCACAACCAGTTCCAGGAGACCTCCTTCTTTTGAAGTTATTGCTTCATTCTGCAGAACTTGTCACAGAGAATCTACTGGATTTGGTGAGGCAGTAATACATCCTGCCATTATTTTATTGTTCACTGCTGTTTCATCTTTCCATGACCTTTTTTTTTTTTTCATGTTACCATATGACGCTTATCATTATCCTTTCATGATCTGTGAAGAATTGTATTGAAAGTTTGATGGGGATTGTACTGATTCAGTAGATTTATTTTAATATAGTGGCCATTTTTCTATATCAATTCTACTGATAAGTAATTATCAAATATTTTCTTCCTTGTGATATTCCCTTTATGTCTTTAAAACCATCTTTCTAGAAGGCCACATTGTAGCTTGCATACTCCTTCTACCACAATACCAAAGAAATAAAAACATGGGTGAATGTTCTATGTAGGGACCAGTTCTAATTCTCCATGTGTTATCAGTTGTATGGGTATTGTCTTCATCAATTGAGGCTTGCAGTCAGTTTGTGAAGAGCAACCTATTTTTTTTTTTTTTTTTTTTTTTTTTTTTTTTTTTGGCAATAGACAAGGGATGGCCAGTTGGGGCTCTGTCTAGCTAGTATTAAAACAAACAAACAAACAAGCAAACAAAGTCCTTACAATTGCTTTCTTCTAATGACCCTCAATTCTAATTCTCTCTATCCATTTTCTCATATTCTCTGACCCTCCCACATTACATATGATTTTTCCACTAATGTTCCACCTCCAATCCCAGTTGAATTTGTATTTTCACATCCCACAGAGAGCTGTGTCCTCTTCTTCTATCCATTTCCCTTCCTGGATGTCTAACCACTTGTGTGATGGGAGATATCCTTCCATATATATGTTTCCCCTATTGGTTGGTGGATAAAACACTTTTTCACCAATAGAGGCAGGAAGATAGGCAGGACTAGGAGGCAAGGAGAACTCTTGGCAAGGTAGGCAGAGAGAGACAACAAGGAGATGTCATGGAGGATAGTATGCATTAGGTGTCCTCAAGTAAGATAGGCCATGTAGAAATACGTAGAATAGTAATTATGGGTTAATAATTAAGACAGGGCTAGCCAATAAGAAGCCCTAGCCATTCGCCCAATGGTTTTATTTATTTATTATTAAAGAAATAAAATTAATTAACAGTTATATGCATGGAATTGTTTTTTTTTTTTTTCCTTTCTTTCTTCCTTTCTTTCTTTCTTTTGGGAGCACATCGCCCATGAAGGGATAGTCCCTTAACCTAGAGGCAGGATGGAGGGCCTAGATCAATACTCCAAATGACTTGACAGATTTTGTTGACCCCTCCTGGAAGGCACCACCCTCCCTGTGGAGTGGGGGAGGGTGAATGGGATGGGAGGGTGTTTGGGGGGGAGGGTCATCAGAGGGAGGTAGAGATGGAGGGACAGAGAACTGGAATAAGAGTTTAAAAAAGCCCAAGGGCTGAGAAAGGGGACAGGAACTAGGACCTGATAGGACCAGAAAACTCTAGAAACAAAATGGCACTGATACACAGGTCGAGATTTTCCATGTAAAACCTGACAAAAAAATTTAAAAGGGATTCTAAACAAAAGAGCAAAGTCAAACACTGCTTCTTGGTGGGCTCTGTCTGCTAGAGATAAGCAGAGGCTCAGCTCCTCTAAAATAGGCTTTCTGACTCGTCATAAGCACCAAACACCACACAGTTCTTTTAAGAGGCCCTACCATCAATTGAATGGTGCTTCCGAGTGCCTGGCAGCAGCAGTGACCATATCTCCAATCTGGCAGTGTGCTGCTTGATGATGGCATGGACCAAGGCAGTGAGCATAGCTCTGAGTGCTGGCGGTAAATGTACCCCTGCCATATTGGAAAGCCAGCAGCTAAAACACCTTCTTTAATGCTAGCAAAGCTGTTGAGCAGATAAAAGACTCATGGCAAGAAAAATAAAGATATATAGTAATGACAGATTCAAATGAAGAAAAACATCTAAAGGCTTTCACAGTGTGTTTAAAAATATACATAGGATTAGGAGAGTAAAGAGAAAAGATAAAGTGGTTTAAAAAGAAATAGAGTGTCTGGGTGTGGTGGCACACGCCTTTAACCCCAGCACTTGGGAGGTAGAGGCAAGCAGATCTCTGTGATTTCAAGGCCAACCTGATGTAGAGAGTGAGTTATAGGACAGGCAAAAGAACACAAATGAAAAATTCAAAGTAAAATAAAGTATTTAAAAAGCCACATAAAAATGGAAAGTACACAGAGAGTCTGGATACTATATGCTATTGTGTTGTCTTTCAATTGTTTGATTGCTGAGGAAAGATCAATAGTTGCTCCTGGACATTTTACTATAAATCTGCTGGATTAACACAACCTATGTATTTTAAAAATGCTTTGACTTCAAATTGTATGTCTAAGAATATGATACTTTGGAAAAGAGATTCTGATTTTGTTTCCACAGAAAATAAAAAGCTAAGGATTCCTTCCAGACTAAGATGGTTTGATTAAGCAAGACCTCCTGAAACAGCATTCCAGGTGATCAAACATCTAAAACAGCTGAGACAATGCAGCCTCCTACTAAGACAGCCAGGATCTAGGCTGGTTTCTGGGTTTTCTCAAGATCCCCATGGTATTAACAGCAAGAAGCAGTTTGGAGGGAATGACAATCAAATTCCCAAATAGTTTATATAAATGTTTGTTTTCATTTCATTGGGGTTGATTATAAATGGTAATGATCACAGCCGAATTCCTTTTAAAGGAAAAAAGAGGGATTATATAGAATTGTATACTTAACCTTGGTGTGGACTTTGATTTATTGAAACAAATGTAAGGTCGATGATTATATGCATATTTCTCCTTGTGTTTAGGTATTGTGTTTATATAGCTCATTTAAAATGTATGATAATTAAATACAGATTATAATCACTGATAATAGTCAAAACTTATAGTTAGTTAAGTTCTAGATATAGAGAGATACTTGAGATGGATGGATATTCTGCAAGCCTTTTAAAGAGCTATAGAATATGGCATTTAAGACAGTAAGACACGACTGCTCCTGGCAACACCAATTGCATCAGAAAGGGAGATGGGCATCGAAGAAACTCGATATGCAGTTGGTTTCAATGTGGTGAGACTAGCCGTTTGGTCAGGAAACTGCTCTTGCCTGGACTTCTCGACTGCATGCTGTACAAACTGGACATGCAGGACCCACAGGAAAGTGACTGCTGAACTTGACAAAACCCTGGGACAGTCCCTTCAGGGTTCCTGCTTCATGAAAGAGTCTGTCAGACATTCTGCAGGACACAGAGGAAAATGACTGACAAACTGCCAACACAGACAGTTTTAAATATCCTGCTTTGCTGAGAAGTCTGCCAAACTCTCTAGGCCTGTAGGCTGAAGATGGATGTCCCGACTGTAGGGCACACAAGCCAGTCGAAGATGGTGCTGAGGGGAAGTCAAATGAGTGAATCCTGAGTTGCTTATAAAATCAAGATGATTGGTTGCCTGGATCAAACCAGATGAGGTCACTGCATTAATAGCTCCTGTTCACTAGTAAAGCATAGGGCACCTATGTGCATGATAGGCTGACCTTTAAAACCATTGGCTGGCTGTTTTCCCATTCTACAGTTTTGGTTTTTCTTTTTCCTTTAAAAGATAAGATGTTTTTTATTGGACAGTAAATGAGTTCCTGCTTGACTAGACTCCCTGCTGTGTCTGATTGTCTCCAGGATTCTGGGAGTCTGGGAAACAGGCGAGCAGCATACTTACTTTTCCTTGGACTCAGCTCAACCTTCTGTGGTTGGGCTAAGACCCCTGCACCAACATTACAGAAGAACATCGGGTGACTGTCCAGGCAGCAATATGTCTATATCAATTCTAGAGTTTATATATTGCCCTTCTGTGGTCTTTGATGGAGTTGAAGACAAATAGTTACAATTTTCGTTAGTTATGATAAAGGGTAAGTTACATATAAAACATCTGTCCTATCACAAAGATAGGATAGATGATAGAATATTTTCTTTAAATTTTTCCAAATGTTAATGGACTAAATATTGTCAACTATAGTTCTTACCTGATAACTATTTTGTTATATATAATTTTACTGTTAAAGTTAAAAACCTTTTTAGACAGAAAATTGGAGATGATGGGGGATGTCTGTCTGTATATATGGTTCTCTTATTGGTTGGTGACTAAAACACTTGGCCAATAGAGGCAGGAAGGTAGGTGTGACTAGGAGATGAAGAGAATTCTAGAAAAGGTAGGCAGAGAGAAATGGAAGGGCGTGGAGGGACTGGGAGGATAGGACTTGCCAGACTTTCTCAGTAAGATAAGGCCATGTAGAAATACGTAGATTAGTAGTTATAGGTTAATAATTAAGACAGATCTAGTCAGTAAGAAGCCCTAGACAATTGTCCAACAGTTTAATAATTAATATAAGTTTTTGTGTATTTATTTTGGGGCTGAAAAGAGGGCAGTGGGGCCTGGCAGGATAAAATTAAAAAAAAACCAGGGAGTTCTTGTATCATCAGATTATAACTCTTATAATCTATTATAATTAAATAACTTATTAGTTATTTTATGTATAATATACATGTGTGGGTGACTATATGGCTTATTTGCCTTTTTGGGTCTGCATTACTTCAATAAAGATGATTTTCTTTTTTTCTTAATTAATTTTATTTAAATTAAAAACAATCTTATTTTACATACCAATCCCAGTTTCCTCTCCCTACCATCATTCCATCCCCCCACCAACTCCCCATCCCACACAACACCCATTCCTCGGGGAGGGAAGGCCTCCCATGGGGGGTGTCATCAAAGCCTGTCATATCATTTGTGGTAGGACCTAGGCCCTTCCCCATGTATCTAGGCTGAGAGAGTATCCCTCCATAGGGAATGGGCTCACAAAGCCCATTTGTGTCCTAGGGATAGATACTGGTACCACCGCCAGGAGCCCCATAGACTGCACAAGTCCCCAAACTGACACCCATGTCCAGGGGGCCTGGTTCAGCCATATGCTGGTTCCCCAGCTATCAGTTTGGGGTTGATGACCTCCCATTTACTCAGGTCAGATGTTTCTGTGGGTTTCGCCAGAATGGCCTTGACCCCTTTACAAGAAGAGCCTCATTCATGTAGACCTGGGAAAAGGGACTTGTGGTCTCATGGTCTGGACCCTAATGTCCCCTTAAACCAGGACAAGGTGTGTGCTGCCTCCAGCTGAAAGATGGTTTTTCATCAGTCTTAATTTGTACAGGTATTCCCATGATGGTCATGATTTCCAATAGGTGTGAAATTACAGAATCAGCCTATTCAGAAATCAAATCAATTGTCCAATGCCATCTCAAAAATGTAAATATTGTATGGTGTACATATTTTAAATTTCCAAAATCTGCAAAATGAAACACATACATTTGCCAATGCAATCTCTCTGAATACATTTGGGGTTACTTCCTGTGGGTAATGCAGTTTTAGAAAGTTTTAGAAGGAACAGGTAGGACTTTTTTATGATTTCCTTGGCTTGTTGCCAAATGATGGGAAACAATCCTTTTTTAACCTAGGCTATTAGCATTTTTTAAATGAAATTCTGAGATCTCCAGTATACTACCTGTTAAGAACTTATCAATTTCATCATTACCTTATGCTAGAAGGATTTGTTGTGGTGTGGTGTGGTGTGTGTGTGTGTGTGTGTGTGTGTGTGTGTGTGTGTGTGTGTGTTTTATCCATGATTATTTACTGTAATTGTATAAATAAGTTAAATCTTTTTTGTCAGTTTCAATATGTAAAAAGAACTCTGTATATTGAGAGGCAGTAACTAAATGGACAAGTTCTTTATGATCCATTAACACCATAAGTATCCCATGCAATTCTTTTGTACAGAATGATAAGGTTTTTGAGCCACTTTACTAAAATTTCCTGATTTATATCCTGCCTTTCCTGATTTTTTTACATCAATACAGAATGTAGGGACTTCGGAGACTGGTGTTCTCCATACAGTGTGTGGAAGGACCCAATGGTTCTTTTTATAAATTTAATTCTCTCACTTTGGGGATAACTACTGTTAATCTCCCCCACCCCCAATTACTGAAAGAATAAATTTCCTCACTAGTTAAATGTACTAGACTTTCTGCTGGGACTATTCCTGCCAGTTGACAAAGTCTTATTTTTCTTTTGAAAATCAGGTCAGAAGCCGGGCATTGGTGGCACACACCTTTAGTCCCAGCACTTGGGAGGCAGAGGCAGGTGAATCTCTGTTAGTTCAAGGCCAGCCTGGAGCCTTGTCTACAGAGCTAGTTCCAGAACAGGCTCCCAAACAATACAAAGAAACCCTGTCTTGAAAAAATACAATCAAACAAACAAATAAATAAATATAGATATAAATAAATAAATAAATAAAAATTAGATGAGAAAACTTTTAAATATATCATTAATTTCTAATCTGATTATATAGGTAGAAGTATATGTTCTAATATTATATCTTCCTCCTGCATTAAAGTCATTGTAGGGGATTGCCAAGAATGCAGTTAAACTTTTGTTTTTGCATGATCCACATTTGAATTCTGTAGTTCACCCCCCATAGAAAGCAATTCTCTTTTAGTGTCAACTGATAATTCTCTTAGACACTCTTTGTTCTTGTCCCCATCATCTAAGGTACTGATAAAATTACTCAGTTCATCAGAGTTTATTCCAATATTGAGTTATCAATAGGAAATCTCTCCTAGGAATCTGTGATTGTCGTTAAGAGTTTGTAATTGATCTCTCCTGATTTGTATATTTGGGGGGTCTAATTTTTCATAGACATTTTATATTCTAAATAATTAATAAAATCTCCTCTTTGTATTTTTTCAGGAGCAATTTTTAATACCAAGTGAGGCAAATTTTTCTTTACTTCTTCAAACATTTTTTTCTAAAGAATCTACCTATGAATCTACTAATAAGATATCATCCATATAAGGGCAAATTATGGATTGCAGAAGTTATACATTAATTATTTCCAATTTTTTGCACATAATATTGGCACAGGGTGGGGCTCTGTAGCCTTCCCTTTGATATTATATTGACATATTAATATCTCTTGACAAGCTGTTGTTATAATCTCACAATAATTTTGCCTAATTCCATCTATTTGCCCACAATTTTCATGAAGCCATGTTATTAAAGAGTTGAGTAATACCCATTTATTAAATGCACCACATTTTTTTATCCATTCTTCTTGGGGGGACATTTAAGTTATTTACAATTTCTGGCTATTATGAATAAAGCAGCAATAAAATGATTGAGCAAGTGTCCTTGTGGCAAAATGACATATGCTTTGGGTATATGGCCAAGAGTGGTGTAGGTGGATCTTGTGGTAGACTGATTCACATCTTTCTGTGGAACTGTTGCGCTGATTTCTCTAGTGGCTGTACAAGATTTCACTCCCACCAACAATGTAGGAGTGTTTCCCTTGCTCCACAGTAGATTAGAATTTCAACTAAAGAGAACTAAGTAAACAATATTGATTACATACTTACATATGTGATTAGTTATAAAGAAATATTTCATCACTCATAGTTATGTATTCTTAGTTGTACGGTTGAAACTTTTACTAATCTTATTTTCTCTAGACCAGTGTTAGATAATCATAGAGGACGTACATTTTTACTAGGTACATTTTTTACTTTTCTGGGAAGGAATAGTACTATCTCACTGAAGATTTCCCTTAAGTCATGTCTATGAGAATCATTGGTGGCATATGATATATATGTTAAAATACAGAGTGAATATTAAAGATAGCCTTTGAAGAATATATTGAATTTACATATTAATAATGTGGCACATTACTAAAAAAGATTAACTTTTATATTTAAAATATGTAATTTCTTGAATGGAATGCAGTCATTAATTTTGACTTATGTGTTTCCCTTTCTGTCTCCTTTTAGGCTGTACTTTGGAGGTTTAAATTTTCTCAGCTTAAAGGCTCATCAGATGATGGCAAAAGCAAAATAAAATTTTTGTTTCAGAATCCAGATACTAAACAAATTGAAGCAAAGGTAAACAAAAGAAACCCATTGCATAATATATTTCTAGTTACAATAGTACCACAAAGATGTAACGAACAAAACTTTCAGGACTTATTAACACAAGTGTTCTCTGCCTACCTTGAAATATCCCTGTGATGCTGGACTAATTTTATTGTAAGGTGTCAGTGACAGATTTTCAGTGAAAGGCATCACCCCAGATAAATTATATTCAACTGACTCTGGGTCTTAATTTTAATGTGGTATGAACTAGATATGAGAACAACATGATAAGACCTGAAGGTTCCATATGGCTGTTTCTTAATAAAAAAAAATAACTTAAAAATCTATCTGCTTCACAATAATCAACCAAACATTAAATATGAGTACAAATTAACAAAGAAAATGGTTTTAAGCAAATTCTAAGTAATTATGCTTTGATGAACATGAATTAGTCAATGAATTTTTACATTGATTCATATAAGTTATATTAAACTGGAATGTGATAACTATATTGTTAGCTCAATAAAAAGATTAAACAATTTTATATGTATAAATATTTCAAAATTTATCTTGCTTCCATTACCCTATAATGAAATTGATAGTAAGATTGTTTCAATTTAAATAAATCACAAAAATATTATTCTTCTGTTGAAAACAGAATAAAAGATATCATATTGAAAATTTAATCCTGTGACATGGAAACCCAATACAAACTCGTTACCACAATTTGTTTCTGAAATCATTTACCTAGCTTTACCAACGATGACTCTGTAATGCTCCATACAGTAGCTTACCATGCTGTCTCCTTTCTGACTGGAGGCATTCTTTTTGTCAAGGTGACCCTGCTTGGCCTTGTGTATGTGCCCATGGCTTTTTACTCCCTTCCTTTTCTATGTCTGCATCTTTCTTGAGGATTCCCTCCTTCATTCATATTTTTCTTTGTTGGACCAGAAACTGTGCTCCCAGCTTTCATGCACTCATTCCTTCTCTTTCACATCTCCAAAGCGTGTGTGTAAGCACAGTTTTGCCTTGCATCTGGTTAGAAAAGAACCTTTTTCCACAGGCTTTACTCATGGCTTAATTTCCGGACGGACCCACACTCTGATGTGCCCTCCTCCCTCCACAGATCTTCCCTTTGTTCCTTGATCCTATTTTTCTCCCTAACTACCAATGAAGCATCAGAGTGCTAACACTTATACAGCTCTTTAAAATGGTTTTTGTGTTTGTATAAATGCATATTAATGTGACTTCACTTATTATAACATTGCTTGGCTTTCTTAAGTTAAAAAAAAAACACTACACACATTCTAATATGGGTGATCTTGCAACAGCAGTGCAATATTTGGTTTTTAGTTGTTACTTTTCTACCTTTTTTTTAACAATCTAACAAAAATACTTACCTAATGGGTTATAATTGTAAAATTAAATCAGTAACTGCTACTCCGTTTTATTCTTCAATTTACTATATTTGTTACATGTAAAAAAAGATACTACATGAAAAACAAATGCGATTCACTTTCTTGCACATTGCTTAACTCTCAGCTGAATGCATACTACTTATAATCAGAATTCTTTGTTTTCAAACATGATTCTTTATGTGCAAATTTTGAAAAAGATACTTGGTTGGAAATTATTGTGAAATACATAAAAGCCATTAGGTAATGAGATGCGAAAAAGTGCAACTGGACTTTGGACTTTGGCAAGTAGATGAAGTTCTTTAAAGTCAACAGCTTCCATACTGAAAGTAGTATTTCTCTAGGAACACTAAAATTATCAAGTGGAATGAAAAGAGAAGAAACTAATAGCACAGTCAGATTGGCAGCAATGATGGAGTAGCTGAGCCTGGACTGACACAACACAGCATCTACCAGAGTCATCACAACTCTTCTAAAGCAAGGGCAGTGCTGTGTAAAACAACGGCATGAACATAGTTTTCATTTCTTAGAGATAAAGGTCCAGAATTATAAACTTAAAAAAATAAGCAAACATAAGAAATAAAAAATTGGATGGGTTTCTCAGTGCCTGTAAAATTGTATAGGCCCGTTAGGATTGCTAGGAGGATGCTTCTGTGTTTTTTTCTGACAGCAACATGAGCTGACACTACTTGTTCTTTCTTATTTTAATTTGACTTTCATTTCTCCAGGTGAATCTAACATAAATAACATTTGTTGTTCTTATTTTATAATTCTTTTGGTTTTGATAAAATGTTTTATAGATTTTCCCATTTTTATAATCCACTACTTCATTTGTTGGAATTTCTATTTTTCTACAAAATCACAGTATAGGCTTCCCAACAAATCATCATCCTTTCCTCATTGACTTTTTACATCTGTGATTGACTTTTCTTGAATTATTATTTTCTTGATCATTTGTAATGTTTTATTCATTATGCTGCTTTTGTTTTTTAACTGAAAAATTCTTTGGAAACGTAACATTTAGAGTCTAAGTATTTGGAAATATACCTTATAAATGTTTTGTCTAATTATTTTGTGACAAGATAATATAGTATAAACCAATAAATAAATAATACTGGGAATAAATTTAATAATGGAGGTAAAATATTTGTGCACAGACTAAAGAAGACACAAATAGCATAAACATAGTCAATAGTAATGAGATGGATAAGCTAGTATTACTAAAATATAATTATAAAAGCACTAAGATTATTTGTGACTTCTATAAAAATAACTATTATCATCATGGGAAAAAAAAGAAACTTCTGAAGTCAATTACAGTAACAATAAAATTCAAACAACAAAGTAAACCTTAAGAGCCAAGATAAAATTCAACCCAAATAGCAAAGACTGGATACATTTAAAAAGCCATAGTACTAGTCTGCAAATACTACCACGAATATAAAAATTTACAAGTTCAATACAGTATTGTGCAAGAACGAATTCGTGTGTTTAGAATTAGCTGACTTTCAACAAAATGCCAGTGAAATGATAACCCTTGCCATAGAATGATACTGAGCCATTTTATCTGAAATCATAAACAGAATAAAGACAAAATGGATTGTTTTTAAATTTAAGAAAAGGAACTATAATACTATATGAGAAGCTTATCAGATTTATTTCTTGGACAATTCATTTTCCTTTTAACTCAAAAGGAAAACCAACAAAAGCGAACTCAAACAAGTGAGAATACACAGGAGATTGGAGAGGCAATCTACATAATGGCAGGGCATGTTTTTGAACCATATAAATGATAAAGGCCTCATATTCAAAGCATGTAAGGAATTCAGAAAAGTAAATAGCAAAAAGCATAAATTAATAAATTAATGCATTAATTACAGGCAAAGGATACACATGGATATTTCACAAAAGAATCCATGCTAATACCAACAGTTATATGAAGGCAATGTTGAAACTGTTCCTTATGCCTTACAAATGTCTGCTTTGAAAATTATTTAAGTTAAATGTTAGTGAGGAATGTAATAAATCAGAAATGTACAATCTTGGTTAGGATGTATATTACATTTGCATGCTTATGATTTAAAATCAGGATGATTTAGGTATATCTACAATCATATGTTTGTTACATTGTAATAGCTAAGTTGGGTGTGGAATAAACCTAAATGTCCCTCAACCAATTCATATGTAAATGTGTTTACACATGATAAAGTAACATTTACACATAGACAAAAGTGCTTTTTACAACAGAAAGGCAGCAGTTTTATCTAATACTACTCTTATACTGGATGTAAAGTAATGTAAGAGTAGAAGGAAACAATATTGTAGGAATACAGACAGGTAAGACTACAAAACAGAACAGCAAGAAGATCCTCAAATGGTATTATGTTTCAGTTAGCAAGAAGGATATATAACATATTTTTGTGGTTGGTAAACAAGGATATGGGCTTTGAACTAGGTCTATGTACAATAGTAGATTCAGAACTTTGCTAATGAAGAGTAAATGCTGCCTCAGAGATTTCTGAAGTGACAGAACTACATTGCTTTCTGGTGTGCATACATTGGTAATTAGGGTTCTCAAGAATCAGTTACTGGAACATGTAATGCATAGAAAATGCCCAGGGAATTTGTCACTATGTTCCTTTGTTCATGAAAATTGAGTGTTTCATTTTTGTGATTGTTGTGTATAGTCTGTGGGATTATCTCTATATTTTATTTGGGGAGAGGAACTGTCAAAATGACTCTACTCTGCCATCTTACTCCTTTAATTACTATTAACATCAATTACTAATTCTGTTCCTTCTTTCTACACCTCAAAATTGCACAGTACTTGCCACAAACTGTTTAAAAATTACAACATAAAATGTATTATTTATTATTTCTTGACAGTGTTTTTATATTTTCCTGGTTAACCTTGTGATTTTTCTGCCTCATCCACTCAAATAATATAAAGTAATTTGAAAACATAAGGACTAGATATAGTTCTTGTTCCAATTTCCAAAATGTTGTTCATTATAGTATTGTGAGATGCAAAAATGATTAATATGTATAAAGCAAGGTGTATAGGGCTATTTTGTAAAATACTAGGTATTACATGGTAGAACCTTCTATGCTTCGTATTTTTAAATAGTCTAGTTTATATAAATACAGATTTCAGATGATTAAAATGCTGAATAGTATATAAGCAAATTTAACTTTTTAAACCTTTTATTTCCAACCTCTACAAATAGCCATAAATCTCATTTCAAATTCTGTTGGATTATGAGTAGCCATAGTAGCACCCACAAAGGTCAGCGCTAATAAATACCCACCCAGATGGAGCCATTGCACACATAAGGCTGTTTCCCTCCCTCTCTCTTACTCTATGACCAAACAACCAAACATTTTAGAGCATAAATGTATTAAACAACAGCTATTAATCACAGCCAAATTGTTCTTTGAGCATCTGTTATGAGAAAATAGGTCACTATGGGTAATACCAAAAGTGTTATTCAAACAATTTCTTTGTCACCCAAGGTTTTACTGAGTATGCCATTATTTTATGCTTGACCAATTTGTTTAAAAATAAGATTTTCACTCAGCCTTGTCTTAACATTTGCTTCAAACTTTTATTAGAATAGATCATAAATATAATGTCTGCATAGGACCTTGAGTTTGATGTAACATTTGGCTATATTATGATCTTGTTATGGCCAACACAGCACACAGAAATAGAAGCTGGGGAAAGAGAGAGGAGCGGAGGGAAATAAGAGAAAGAAAGAAAAAACAGGTATAGAGAAAGTGAGAGAAAATAGATCAACACAGTCTGTGTTCTTTAATACTAAAACCACTTAGGATAACAGTAAGGCATCATGACCTAACGGCTTTTTAAAGTTTCCTGGCCATAACAGTGACAGTTACATTTTATTGCAAATTCTGTGGAAGAAATGGCCAAAATAATAGTATAATGCTGTACTTCTAAGAGAGTAGTTATCGTTAAACTAAAACAGTGGACATAAATAAGTAAAGGTGAAGAAGGTCAGACAAATGAAGCATTAATTTGGAAGATAAGTTGAATGCAGAGGTCAGCTTAAATTTTCTTTCTTTCTGTCTTTTTCTTTTTTTAACTTTTTTAAGTTATGCTTTATTTAAAATTGGTTTTCATTTTACATACAGATGCCAGTTCCCCCTCCATCTCCTTCACCCACCCACCCTGTTTCCCCTCACCATCCTCGTCTACTTCTCAGAGGGGGTAAGACCTTCCATGGAGAGTCCAATCTCTGACATACCAAGTTGAGGCAGGACAAAGAACTTCCCCTGTGTATCAAGGCTGAGCCAGGTATGCCAGCATAGGGAATGCTCTAGAAATCCAGTTTATGACCCTGGGTTAGGTCCTGTGTCAGTGCTAGCCCCTGCCAGATCAAGTCACATAACTGTGACCCACATTCAGAAGGTCTAGTTCGGTCCCATTCAGTTTCCCCATTGGTGAGTCCATAGCCCATGAGTTCTCACTAACTGGAGTCAGCTGTCTCTGTGGTCTTCCACATCGTGGTCCTAACACACCTTGTTCAAATGCTCTTTCTTTGCTCCCTTCAACTGGCTGTGGTCACTACTGCTTCCATCAGTTGCTGGATGTAGATTCTATGATGATAATTAGAGCAGTCATTAATCTGATAAAAAGATGTTGTCCCTTATTGCTAGGAGTCTTACCTGGGGTCTTCCTTGTGGATTCCTGAGAATTTCTCTAGTTCCAGTTTTCTCCCTAACCCAATAATAGCTCTCTCTATCAAGATATTGCTCTGCCCCTCTGTATCTCCGCATACTTGGTCTTCTTGATCCCTCATGTTCCCCATCTCCCAACCCATCCCTTAAACACCCCCTCCTAGTTTACGATGCAAATAGCAACTATTTTCCCTTCCTAGGGGCCTCCATGTATGTCCTTCTTAGTGTTCTCCCTTTTATCTAGCTTCTCTGAAGTCGTGGATTATGTCCTGGTTATCTTTTACTTTACATCTAATATCTATTTATGAGTGATTACATACGGTGTTTGTCTTTCTTTTTCTGGATTACCTCCATCAGGATTTTTTTCTAATTCCATCAATTTGCGAGCAAACTTTAAGATGTCATTACTTTTTTAACTCCAAGTAATACTTCTCTATGTAAATGTACCAATTTTTTATGCAGTATTCCGTAGATTGGTATCTAGGTTGTTTCCAGGTTCTTCCTATTAGAAATAATGCTGATATGAACATAATTGAGCAAAAGCCTTTGTAGTATGATTGTTTAATATTTGGGTATAAGCCCAAGAATAGTATTGCTGGTTCCTGCATTGGATAGATTCCAATTTTCTGAGAAACCCCATACTGATTTCCAAAGTGGCTGTACAAGTTTGCACTTCCACCAGCAGTGGATGAGTGTTCCCCTTAATTCACATCTTCCCCAGCATAAGCTGTCATCGATGTTTTTTATCTTAGCCTTTTTGATAGGTGTAAGGTAGTATCTTATATTTGTTTTGAGAAGCATTTCCCTGATGACTAAGGCTTTTGATCACTTCTTTAAGTGTCTTTTGGCCATTTGAGATTCTTCTCTTGAGAATTCTCTGGTTAGACCTGTACCCTAATTTTAATGGGATTATTTGGTATTTTGGTGACTAGTTTCTTTATATAGTTTGGTATTAGCCCTGTCAGATGTGGAATTGGTGAAAAATTTTTCCCTTTCTGTAGGCTTTCATTTTGTTTTGTTTTTGTTGTTGTTGTTGTTGTTATTGTTGTTGTTGTTTTAACTCCGTCCTTTGCCTTACAGGAGCCTCTCCTGTGTCAATTCATTCAAAGCTGTTTACTACTTTCCCTTGTATCTGACCCAGTGTATCTGGATTTAGGTTGAGATCTTTAATCCATTTAGAACTGAGTTTTGTTCATGGGGATAGATATGTATGTATCTTAATTCTTCTACATGTCAGTATCCAGTTAGGTCAGCATCATGTGTCCAAGATTCCTTCATTTTTCCATTGTAAAATTTTGGCATCTTTGTCAAAAATCAGGTGTTCATAGGTGTGTGGATTACTACCAGGGTCTTCTTTTCAATTGCATTGATCCGCCTGTCAATTTTTACACCAATGCCAAACTGTTTTCATCACTGTAGCTCTACAGCAGACCTTGAAGTCAGGGTTTGTGATGCTTCCAAAAGTCACCTTATTGTACAGAATTGTTTTGACTATCCTGAGTTTTTTTTTCCCTATGTGAAGTTGAGAATTGTTCTTTTGGTGTCTGAAAACTGTGTTGGGATTTTGATAGGGATTGCATTGAATCTGTGAGAAGATTGTCATTTTTACAATGTTGATCCTACCTATCCAAGAGCATAGGAGATTTAATTTTCCGATATCTTCTTCAATTTCTTTCTTCAGAGACTTAAAGTTCTTGGCATACTGGTCTTTCACTTGTTTGGTTGGAATTATTACATGGTATTTTATGTTATTCATGGCTATTGTAAAACGGTGATGTTCCTCTGATTTCTTTCTCAGTCTGTTTATAATTTGTATATATGAAGGCTACTGAATTTTTTCTTGAGTTAATCTTGAATCTTGCCATATTGCTGAAGGTGTTTATCAGCTGTAGGAGTCCCCTGGTAGAATTTTCGGGGTCATGTATGTATATAGTCTTATCATCTGCAAACTTGAAAATGTGTCCCCTTGTTATCCTTTTTTTTTTTTTTTTTTTTTTTTTTTCCTTATTGCTCTAGCTAGAACTTCAGGTACTATATTGAATACATATGGAGACAGTGGACATCCTTGTCTTGTTCCTGATTTTAGTGGAATTTCTCCATTTAATTCTCTCCATTTAATTCGATGTTGGCTTGCTGTATAATGTCTTTATTGTGTTTAGGAATGTTTCTGGTATCCCTGATCTCTATAAGACCTTTAATATGTTAGGGGTCAAAGACTTTTTCACCATCTAACGTGATGATCATGTGTGTGGTTTTTTTTTTTCCTTTCAATTTATTTATATGGTGGATTACACTGACAGATTTTCATGTTAAACCATCTGTACATCTCTATGATGAAGTCTACTTGGTCATGGTGTATGATTGCTTTTGATGTGTTCTTGGATCCTGTTTTCTAGTATTTTATTGAGAATTTTTGAGTCAATGTTCATGAGAAATATTGGTCTGTGGTTCTCTATCTTAGTTGAATCTTTGTGTAGCTTAGGTAACTCTATCATTGATGAGGTAGTTGGATCTCTCTGGCCATCTAGGGATACAAAAGGTTGAATCAGTCTAAAAGTGTAAGGAGTAAGGTTTTTCCTGCCCGTCACCAGTTTTGTCCCGCCGCCGTGCCAGCCCCAAATAACACACTGAGACTCTGTATAATTCTGATATAATTCTGTTGGCCCGTTACTTGTTTCTTATCAGCTAGCTCTGTCTTAAGTATTAACCCATTTCTGTTAATTTATTATTTCCATGTGGTCTTCTTACCAGGGAAAGAGGCCAGCGTCTTGTCTTCCCAGTCTCTCCATCTTGACCCTTCCTTACCACTTCCTCTTTCCTCCTCGCCTCCTAGTCCCGCCTACCTTCACGGTACCTAATTACAATAATTCTCAACCGGTAACTATATGTAACTTATCTTTAAGCTTAACTAAGGAAAACTATAACCATAACTATCTGTCTTCAACTCCTTCAAAGACCACAGAGGGATAATATATAAACTCTAGAAATGGCAGAGACATCTCACCTTGTCAGTCACCTGAAATTCTTCTGTGCTACATTGGGGATTGGGTTTTCTTTTGTTTCCACGAGAGAAGAAAAGCTATAGATACCATCAAATTGATAAAGCTTAGATTTGAACAGAATAGAACTTTTTGTTGAAATAGGTGATAGCTCATCTAACAGCATGACTTTTCAATCTAAGCTACTGTATATGACTAACAAATGCTTCATAGTTTATCAAATATATTTTGCCAAAAACGAAACTCCCCTAATTTAGGGTTAGGGAAAGGTTTTCTTTGTCTTTTCAGGAGAATAAAGACATCTAGCTATGGAATCTGAAGACTATTATTGTACAACGGGGGCATCTGAAGAAAAAGACAAATTATCCATTAAAAAAAAAATGTCATAAGTAAAGTAAAGGAGTAAATTAGCCTGTTGATCTATCACATTTTCAACATGATGGAATTTCATAAATCTTCCAAAGTATTTGTTACTGCTATTCTCTAGAGATATATAATGCAAATGGCCTTTTGTAGTCTCAGTCCAATTAAATATTAAATATTAAAGCTGATTTTGGAGTTGGAATGTGCCTCTCTTCTTAAAACCAGGCACAAATGTTTAAGTAAACTTCAAAATCTCTGTCTCATGTTACAAGAGCCACCTGATATGGGACAGAAGAATTTAGGGATTGTTTTATTGTCATTAATCTCTTTTGACTCTTTAAAATGTTTCTTAATATATAAAGATTATCTAAAAATTGTAAAATGAACATATTCATATAATAAATTATATATATTAATATAAGTAATAAAATATACTTTGTTTTTTATGTATTAAAATCTTTTCATGATATTACTATAATATAGAGCACTAATTAATCCTAGAAAAAAAGCTTCATCTAGCTTCCTGTACATGATTTCAGGTATGATTGTCTATCATATTTCTGTAGTGAACCATGGCCATGCCTCACAATGACCTTTGAAGTCTCAAAAAGGATGACAGAGTCCCACATTGATGATTCTACCAGGACTATGATAACACTACTAAGCTGAAAACTGTATCAGCTTTGGAAAACAATAAAAAATTTTGAGGTGACTAGCTGACATGATCCAGCAGCAGAAACTTCTCTAGCCAGGATTTGAGACAAGCCCTGCACTTTCTCATTATGCAGGAAGTAGGCAACAAATAATACATCTACCTCTCCCAGGGTTTGTGGAATTTTTTCTTTGTGGGATTCCCTAAAGTTACCATGGACCAAAGATATCAGAAAGTAAATTTAAGAACATGGCATCCACATTCCCCAGAGCTGGGTTGAGTGATCACTAGTTCAAAGGGTTATAGATATTTGTCATCATTTACAGTAGTTAGTTCCAAGATGTTGTTGGTAATGGTCAGGAAAAAATTGAGCAAAGGAGTTTAGTTTCAGAATTCTTGTTTAGAAAAGAAAAAAAGGGGATATAGATATGGTAGGATATAAGGGTAGATTATTGAGTCTATTCTGAGGAGAAAAAGTAGTATCTAGGCATAGGATAAAATATAAAGCAACTACTAGTTTTAAGTATTTTACATTGATATGGACTTAGGTATATTGATACAAATTTAAGGTTATTTTGTTAGAATCTACTTATATACATTTTTAATCTTGTTCAAGGTATTGGACATACACAGCACACTTAACAATGTGATACAAATCTCTGATAATTGAAAATTATTACTATACACTATTTAGCGTAATAAATGTAGGTTAATAGTCACCTATTACAATCAAAATTACAGTAATATTAGCTATGTTTTCAATGGAAATCTGAGATATATTTTAGATTGACAGGTCTTCTTCAAAAACTTCAGAGATCTACAGAATATGGCATTTAAGATCTTTAAATAACATATAGTTATGTTTTGTTTTGTTTTGTTTTATGACAAGGAGACATGTCTGCTTCTGAAAGCATCAATCTGTGTCAGAGGTGATAGAAACTGAAGAAATTTCACATGGAGTTTACATTCTTCTTTTATAATTTAGTTGTCCTTTTAAATGTCATCTTACATTCCATTGCAACCAGAGTTCTACTGCCCACCACTCCCCATTGCCACTAGAGCCACCCCCTCAGATGATTTCCTTTCTCTATTGTACCATTTTGGCTTCTTGGTCAAATGTTAGGTATTCTTAGGTGTGTGGATTAATGTCAGTGTCTTCAATTTGAATCCATTGATTCACTTTTCTATTTTTATGGCAATACCAAGCTATTTTGATTACTATAGCTTTTTAGCAGAGTTTGAAGTGAGGGATGCTGATGCTTTATTGAATATGATTGCTTAAGCTATTCTTTTTTATTTTCAATTATGAATTTGAGTCTTGCTCTTTCAAGGTCTGATCAGAATTGTGTTGGTATTTTGATGGATATTGAAGTAAATCTGTATATTGCTTTTGGTAGGAATGCCTTTTTTGTTGTGGTGATCCTACCTATCCAAGAGCATGGGAGTTCTTTGCATTTTCTTACATCCTCAATTTTTTTCTTTAGGGAGTTGAAGTTCTTTTTTTTTTTTTAAATACATTTCATTTAAATAAGAAACACTCTTATTTTACATACCAATCCCAGTTCCCTCTCCCTCCCAACCTCCCATGCTCCCTAGTGACAGATTTCTCTTTAAATCTATAATGCCTGATATGTCTATTTTCTTGCTCTCCTCTATTGTTTCCCAACTCATTCTTCCTGATCCTTCATGTTCTCCTCTTCCCTTCCCTCTCTTCCCTTCTCTTCTCCCCCCCTCTTCTCGCCTCCTCTTTCTCCTATCTCCCTTCCCATTCCCTCCATGCTCCTAATTGGTTCAGGCGCTCTTGTTCCTTTCCCTGTCACCTGGGGAATGTGTATGTCTCTCTTATAGTCCTACTTGTTTCCTGGCTTCTCTGGAGGTGTGGATTGTAGTCTGGTAAACTTTGCTCTATGTTTAATATCCATTTATGAGTAAATGGATTGTCCCAAAACAATTCTTCACAGACCTTGAAAGAACAATACTCAACTTTATATGGAAAAACAAAAAACTCAGGATAGATAAAAACAACCCTGTACAACAAAGAAACACCTGGAGGCATCACCATCCCTGACGTCTAGCTCTACTACATAGCTATAGTAATAAAAACAGCTTGGTATTGGCACCAACATTAAACAGGTAGACCAATGGAATCGAATTGAAGAACCTGAGATTAACCCACACACCTATGAACACCTTATTTCTGACAAAGAAGCTAAAACTATATAATGTAAAAAAAGAAAACATCTTCGACAAATCGTGCTGTCATAACTGGAGGCTGGTGTGTAGAAGACTGCAGATAGATCCATATCTATCACCATGCACAAAACTTAAGTCCAAATGAATCAAAGACCTCAACGTTGACCCAGCCACACTGAACTTCTCAGAAGAGAAAGAGAGGTACCCTTGAATGAATTGGTACAGAGGACTGCTTCCTGAACATAACACCAGTAGCACAGACACTGAGAGCAACAATTAACAAATCGTACCTCCTCAAACTGAGAAGCTTCTGTAAGGCAAAGGACACAGTCAACAAGACAAAATGGCACCCCACAGAATGGGAGAAGACATTCATCAACCCCACATCTGACAGGGGCCTAATTTCCAAAGTGTACAAAGAACTCAAGAAAACAATTGAAAACAAATAATTCAATTAAAAATTTGGGTACAGAACTAAACAGAGAATTCTCAATAGAGGAATCTAAAACGGCTAAAAACACTTAACAAAGTGCTCAACATCCTTAACCATCAGGGAAATACAAATCAAAACAACTCTGAGAAACCATCTTACACTTTGTCAGAGTGGTTAAAGTGAAAAAGACTGAAGACAGTTTATGCTGAAGAGGATGAGGAGAAAGGGGAAGACTCCTCCATTGCTCATGGAAGTGCAAAGTTGTACAGACACTTTGGAAATCTGTATGGCAGTTTCTCCAAAAAGTGTAAGCAGTCTACCTCAAGATCTAGCAATTCCACTCTTAGGCATATACCCAAAGATGCACATTTATAAGACAAGGACATCTATTCAACTATGTTCATAGCAGCATTACTTGTAATATCCAGAAGTTGGAAGCAACCTAGATGCCCCTCACCTGGAAAAGAAAATGGATACAGAAAATGTGGTACATTTACACAATGGAATACTACTCAGCAGAAAAAAATCAATGGAATCTTGAAATTCACAGGCAAATGGATGGAACTAGAAGAAACTATACTAAATAGGGAGTTAAAGTTATTATCATACAGGTCTTTCTGTTTCTTTTGAGCTACCACAAGATGTTTTATATTTGTTGCTGTTGTAAACAATGATGTTCCTCTGATTTCTTTCTCGGCCCCTTTATCATTTTTATGTAGGAGAGCTAAAGAATTTCTTAAGTTAACCTTTTATCCTTCCACATTACTGATGGTGATTATCAGCTGTAGGAGTTATTGGTTAGAGCTTTGGGGTCACTTATGTATACTATTATATTATCTGTTAATAGTGATAGTTTGACTTCTTCCTTCTGAATTTGTATCCCCTTGATCTCCTTTTGTTGTCTTATTGTTCTAGCTTGAAACTTGAGCCCTACATTAAATAATTATGAAGAGAGTAGATAGCTTTGCCTTGTTCCTGATTTTTCTGGAATCACTTTGAGCTTCTCTCCGTTTAGTTTGATGTTGGCTGTCAATATTGCCTTTATTATGTTTAGGTATGGTCCTTGTATCCCTGATCTCCCCAACTCCCATGAAGAGGTGTTGGATTTTGTTGAAGGCTTTTTCAGCATCTAATGAGGTGATCATATTTTATTTTTTTCTTTCAGTTTGTTTATATGGTGGATTCATTGACAGATTTCCATATGTTGTACCAACCCTGCATCTCTGGGATGGAGCCTACTTGTTTCTGGTTGAAGATTTTTTGATGTATTCTTAAATTTTTTGCCAGTATTTTATTCAGTATTTTTGCATCAGTTCTCCTGAGGGCGATTGGTCTGTAGTTCTCAGTTCTCTTTGTTGCATGTTTGAGTGGTTTGAGTATGAGGGTTACTGTAGCCTCATGAGAGGAGTGTGCAATGCTTCTTCTGTTTCTCTTATGTGGAAGAACTTGAGGAGTTGTATTAGGTCTTCTTTAAAATTCCAATAGAGTTCTGCACTGAATCCATCTCGTTCTAGGCTTGTTTCAGTTGGGAGACTGATGACTGCTTCTATTTTCTTAGGGGTTATAGGACTATTTTATTGTTTACCTGCTTTTGACTTAATTTTGGTATATGCAACCTATCCAGAAAACTACCCATTTCTCAAGATTTTCCAATTTTGTGGAGTACAATTTTTTGAAGTATGATCTGATAATTCTCTGGATTTCCTCATTGTCTTTTGTTTTGTCCCCCCTTTTTGCTTCAGGTTTTGTTTGTTTGGATATTCTCTCTCTACCTTTTGATTAGTTTGTATAAGGGTTTGTCCGTTTTGGGTTTTTTGGGGGAAGGTTGTTGTTATTGTTGTTTTTCTCAAAGAACCAACTTTTTGTTTCACTGATTTTTTTTCTGTTGTTCTCTTTGTTTCTATTTTATTGATTTTAGTCCCTAATGTAATTATTTCCTATCATCTACTACTCCTAGGTGAGGTTGCTTGTTTTGGTTCTAGAGCTTCCAGGTGTTCTGTTAGTTTGCTAGTGTGGGATTTCTCCAACTTCTTTATACAGGCATTTAGTGCTATGAACTTCCCTCTTAGCACTTTAACAGCATCAATACATTTGGGTATGTTGTGCATTCATTTTCATTGAATTCTAGGAATTTTTCATTTCTTTTTTATTTCTTCTTTGACCCAGGTGTGATTAACTTGGGCAGTGTTCAGTAGCCATGATGATCTGATAACATACAGGTGGTTATTCCAATTCTATAGAATCTGTTGAGATTTCTGTGTGAATGAGTATGTGGACAATTTCAGAGAAGTTTCCGGGGCATGCTAAGAAGAAGGTACATTTTTTTGTGTTTGGGTGGAATGTTCTATTGTTGCCTCTTAAGAACATTTGAGTCACAACATCTGTCAGATCCCTTATTTCTCTGTTAATTTTCTGTCTATCCACTGGGAAGAGTGGGGTATTAAAGTCTCCCACTATTAGTGTGTGGGGTTTAATGTGCTATTTAAGCTTTATTAATGCTTTCTTTTAAAAATATGATGCCCTTGTATTTAGGATTCATATGTTCAGGATTGATACTACATCTTGATAGATTTTTTTCTGTGATTACTATGAAGTGTCTTTCATCATCTTTTTATTAACTTCAGTTGAAGTGTGTTTTGTTAGATATTAGGATAAGTGTACCAACTTACTTCCTATATACTTTTCATTGGAACGTCTTTTCTCAACACTTTGCTCTGAGGTCTGGTCTATCTTTGAAATTGAGGTTGGTTTCTTGCATGCAGAAGAAGAGCGCACCCTGTTTTCATATCCATTTTGTCAGTCTGTGTCTTTTTATAGGCCAGTTGAGTCCACTGATATTAAGGGATATCAATGACCAGTGACTTTTATTCTTGCTATTTTTTGGTGTTGGTGTGTATGTGTTTCCCTGTTTTAGGATTTTCTGGTGTTGGATTATTTATTGCCTGTGCTTCAGTGGGTATGTCTAACTTCCTTGGGTTAGAGTTTTCCTTCTAGTGCTTTCTATAGGACAGGATTTGCGAATAGGTATTTTTAAATGCACTTTTTGTTATGGAATATCTTGTTTTCTTCATCTATGGTGTTTGAAAATTTTTCTCATTATAGTAGTCTAGGTTAGCATCTATGGTCTCTTAGTGTCTAAATTATGCCAGTCTAGGACCTTCTGCCTCTAAGAGTCTCCATTGAGAAATTGGGTGTTATTCTGATAGGTCTACTGTTGTATATTTCTTGACCTATTTCCATTGCATTTCTTAATATTCTCTTTACTCGATGTATTGTGTGTTTCATTTATTATGTGGCAAGAGAACTTGTTTTTACACCCAGGCTATTTGTTGTTCTGTAGGTTTCTTGTATCTTCATAGACCTTTCCTTCTTCAGGTTGGGAAAGCTTTCTTCTATGATTTTGTTGAATATATTTTATGTGCCTTTGAGCTATCAGTTTGGTCCTTTCATTGTGTCTCTGATTTACTATATATTTTGTGTTATTACTTTGTTGACTTTAAAGTTTTCTTTATCATATCTTCTATGACTTTCTTTGCTTTAATGTTTTCTTTATCATATCTTCAATGCCTAAAATTCTCTCTTCCATTTCTTACATTCTGTTCATGATGCTTGGGCTGTAATCTCTGCCTGTTTATACAGATTTTTTTCCATTTCCACCATTCCCTCAGTTTGTGGTGTGTGTGTGTATGTGTGTGTTTTCAGTCTGGGACTGGTTTGATTGGTTTGTTTTGTTTTGTTTTTTGTTTGTTTTGTTTTTGTTGTTGTTTGCTTTTGTTTTTGCTTTGTTTTGGGAGGGCATTTTGTTTGTTTTTGTTTGTTTTGTTTTGTTTTTTGGGGGGGGTTGTTTTTTTTTTGTTGTTTTTTTTTTTTTTTTTTTTTTTTTTTGAGATTCCTTGAGGGATTTATTGGTTTCTTACAATTTTTTGTCTTTTTCTCCCATTTGTTTACAGGAATTTTTCATTTCTTCTTTAAAGGCCTCTATCACCTTCATAAAGTTATTTTTAGGGTCATTTTATCCTGATTCTTCTTTGTTGGTGTATTCAGGTCTTCCTGTTATAGGACCACTAAGTCCTGGTGTTGTCATATCACTCTTTAGGTTGGTTATTGTATCCTGCATTGGAGCATTTACACATCTCTTCCACCAGTTGGTGCAGGTGATGCCTTTGCCTCTTGGTCCAATCCTTACAGATGGTTTGTCTCAGGGATCCTCAGGTGGACCAGTTGGGTGTTTACTTTCTGTGTCATGAGAAACCATTCTTGGTCTTCTTTGAATCCCCCATGACAGCGCCCCTTACCAGCAGGAAGTAGTTTGGAAAGAACAACACCCAAATTCCCAAATATTGTCTATAAATGTTTGTTTTCATTTAAATGGACTTGGTTATATAAAATAAAAAAAACAATAAAAATAAATATTTAAAAGTTAGTAAATAAAATAAATTCTAAAAAACTAAAAAAAAAAAAAAAGAAAAGAAAAAAGAGAAACCATTCTTGGTCAGCTCTCTTTGTCATCTCTGTGCAATAGGTGACTCTGTCTCAGGGAGCCACTGAGGTCACAACTGATGGATGGGTTGAAATAGAGTGGGACTTACAGATGTTCAATGACATCCAGAATTATTCATCTAAATAAATTCAACAGGATACATATGCACATATACTATATTTAAAACACATAATTTAATAATATAATAATGAGAGAAGATGAGGGCATGAGTTAAGAGGGATGGGAGAGGTGGAATGCAGAGAACGGGGGAAGATGTGGTAAATACCGGAAAGAGAGAAAAGGGAAGGGAAAATGAAATAATAGTATTTTAACTAATTTTTGATTAGAGTAAAGTAAGTCTTAGGTAATTATGGCAATTAAAAAAGACTTTCTTACTGGAAAAGATTTGGGGAATTGTAATAAAGACATGAATAATTTTTAGTCCTTTCTGAAATCTCGTTATAGTATGCTATGAAATATTAGAATGTGAAAGACAACTTTTGAGACATTGATGTATCCTATTGTGTTCCTATTGCAAAGTTCAAGAAAACACTTGAGGCCTATTAATTTTCTTTCGCAGTTCTCTGATGTAGTATAATGTGTTCTCATAAGCTGAATATCACTGTATAAATTGTAGACATCAGGAACAGTATGCAAATTAGTTATGGTTCTTCATCCTTCATCAAAAATACATCATCAAATAATAATAATTAATTTCAGTTGTTTACTGAATATGAGTCATCCTAAACAATCTCCATATCAGTTTCATTAAGTATATAAAAGTATTATTCAGCCCTCAATCTTCTTGGCATGATAAAAATGTCTATGAGAGTATTATATTTTCATATATTATATAACCTTGAATCCATATGTTTGCTACACATAAAAATGACAACTTGTTGACAATTTTGTGAAGAAATTCATTTTCCCCTGATCTATTTATTTCTTTTTCCTTCCAGGAGTTGGAATTTTCTAATTTATTTGCTGTTCTTCACTGTATTCATTCATTTTTTGCTGCCAAAGTAGCTTGTTTAGACCCTCTGTTTTTAGGTAGTCAGGCTGTTGCTTCTTCTGCTGGCGGCTCTGCTCCTACAAGCAAAGCAAAGCACTTGGCTTGACATGCTGAGTTCTGCCAGACAGTCTTCAGGATCACTGCTCACTTTCACCCTGGAGAGACCATGCTGTCACCAAGTCAACAGTGGAGTAACCCTGAAACTGCAGCATGTGAAAGGTTGAAAGGTCAGGAGGTAGCAGCAGCCTATCTAACACTAGCATCTACAAATGGACCTGGATGGGCAGAGAAACCTATGCTTTCTCTTCTGATATATATCAGGACACAGCTATCACCACATATGGTGATGAATGATTGGTGTAAAGTATGTAAATACACAAAAATTGTAAGCTACCTATAAATAAAAATACCAATTAAATGATTATTTCTCTATTTTAGCCTAATTTGTATGACAAATGCATAGTAGGCCAGATCATGAACCAATGCTCTATCATTGTATTTTGAGTGTAAATAAGTTTTAAAAAATGAAAGCAGGGCAAGTAGCATGTAGAATAATAATAATATTGAAAACTAAATACCTGAAAGACAGAAGTACCTTAATTTACCCACATGAGTTACCCCTTAAATTCCCATCCTGTGGTTCTACATGAGTACTCCAGTTGTGTTTATCTGTTTTTAAATATTCTGCAGAATAAATAAAGGCAATTACATGGAAACTAGGAAACTAAACATTTCACCTTAGGAGAATGTTACTAAAATATTTTATATTTTAAAATGGTATTAGTCATGAATGGCTAAAATATTCATGACTTTCCTGTTCTTCATTTAATCACATTTTTCTTTTATGTTGCTTAATGAGATTTGTGAACAAATTAAACTTTCATAAGTTTAAATGACCCAAAGCTCCTGAAGAGAAAATTATGTCAACAAATTGTGTAAGAAACAAGACTGTATAACATTTTTTCTATTTAGTAATAAACTGAAAAGTTCCAGAAAAGTAGCCACAAAACTTTTGAGAGCTGGTAGTATTTTCATTTTAGTATATTTATGTGTAAATTAAGTGAGATTTGAAAACAATACTCAAAATACACGTCATAGAATTCCATGGACAGTGAAGAAGTAGCTTCAAATGATTTAGGCTACTGTAGCTAACTTGTGTCAGCATTAGAAAGGTGAAAATATAGAAACACTCATAGCTGAGAATGGGATCTTGCTAGCCACACAAAGCAGGAAGCATTTTCTGGTCCTGTCTACAACTGACTATTAATTGGAAAATAAAAATAAACTCTATTTTTTGCACATATTTCAGTTGAATATTGTTTTATTCCTTTTTAAATAACCAACTTTCTCATAGGCAGTTTATTATTAACTGAAATAGAAGAAAATTCTACATAAGACTTAAGAGAAAAGCAAAATTATTTGTTTAAAGGAACATATAGTCATGAAAGGAAACAAATGGCAAAGCTATTTTCATAACCATTGGAAATATTAATTCATTTTGCAAAAGGTTATGTGAAATCTCATTATGAAAGGTGAAAAAAATGTAAGGTTGGATCTAAGATGCCTTTCTAGAAAAACAGAAAAAAAAATAATAATAAAGGTTTATATATTCCACTTTTATAAGAAAGTTCAATATATACTGACAATAATCACATTGGAATTACTGCTTATGTTATCAATCAAACATCAAAGCTATGGTACAATTTGAATATGAGCAAAATCTGAGTTCTGACTTTGTAACATAAAAGAGAAAGTAAAGTTGGGTACACCTTACTATCTCTCCTGAAACCTCTGCTACTAACCATGGTGCAGCTACATGGTGGGTGACCTGGTCTGTAGTGCATATCAAATATGATAGTCATCTAATACTAAAATAAACAAGAAATTACTTGAGCCTTAGAATTATAGAGAGGTTTTCTGTAATCCTTAAAATAATTTTATGGGCTAGAGAATTAACTTAGTGGTTAACAATTATTAATGATCTTGCAGAGGACCTGGGTTTGGTTTCAACATTCATACAGTGACTCCCAAACATCTGTAACTACAATTCCAGGGGTTCTGGTGACCTCTTCTGAACTCAGCAACATTAGACATGCATATGGTGCATATAAATACATGCAGGTGATCCCCACATATAATAAAAGTAGATTTTACAAAGATCCATTTATACATACAAAGCAAATTATGTCTTTTGTTGTTGTTATACAAAGTGTGCTCACCTTGCGAAAACAGCAAGAGTATAAGATGAGATCTCTGAATATAGAACTTGTGTCCTATGTGTACTTAGAGACACCCTATGTGTACTAACAGAGATGTAAACATATGTATACACAAGTATAAAACAGTGAGCTTAATTATATTGAAAGAAAATGCCTAACATAGAGATATAGCATGATTTAAATTCAGCTGTAAAGTGTTACTTAAACTCTATTAGAAAAAAAAAATCCTTAGTCTCATTACTTTTTTATATGGTTAAAATTGTACCATGCTTAAATTGCTGTTTAACACTATTAGTGACACAAGCAAAAATTAGGAAAATACTGTTCTGATTTTCATCAGTTTAAGAGTTAGTGCCTACTACTTTCTTTATAATATTATCAATCACTATTATTTGCTATTGTGATTTGAGCTACATAAATGAGAAAGTTTAGAAATTAATCAAAATGAAGACTTCAATATCTCAGTAACTTAGGTTCACATATAGGAAATAAGTTTAAAACTCCTGAGTTTGAGTTATAAGACTGCTTGATGATGTGTTTGCCCCTCCAGTGCCTTGGTGAATGTGTCTGCACATGCATGTGTATGATGAAAAATTAAAGGGCTTATGACAGTATACACAGTGTAAGGTTAAAGGGAAATGTAGTTGTGTGAGTTCTAGACAGGAGTTTGAAAACTGCTGAGAATGTCTTTCATGTCATGAAAACAAGTCATGTGAACTGAAACATGTCAAAGGAGGGATATTTGAATTTGTTATAGTGGAACTTCAAAAACAATCTAATAGATTATTTAAACATAACAAATACCCCAGTGCTTCCCACCCACTCTTACTTTTAAAGAGCAGGACGAACTAATAATTTCTCACTCGTATTTCTGGCATGAACTAACTAATTTAAAAACCTTTGCTCATAAAACTCATTCATCAATAAGAAAGGCAATTAATGCCAGTCAATATTGGCAAAGAGAGAAATTACTTACATATAGGTACTATGCTTTTCCTCTGGACATATTAGCTGATGAATCTATATGTACTTCATTTACAGTAACAAAGATTGTTCATACTAGAGTCCATGTCAAATGCTGTGCTTAAATGAATCTTGATTTATCATTGAGGAAAGTGATTCTTACATATCACTTCAGCTCACTGTTTCAAACCAGGAGTGTGGAGAAGCTTTGCCAGGTCAAGGACAGACATAGGCTTAACTCTGTAAGGTAAGTGTGCTCCAACTGAATAATAAATATTTCGCTCCTGTTGACATCAATGTGTTCATGAGCTTGAGGAGTCTCAATCCATATGTCTAGCATAGCTGTTTGTATTTTGTTCTGACTCTTTAACATTCTAAAATCATGCAATTTTACATTATAACTTAACTTTAATTATTAATAAAATATTGTTACATATTATGTATATATTAAATATAGCAAATAGAAAGATAAAATGCACATATAGTTATCTCCTTGTTAAATGTTGGATAGATGTTTCTAAAATGTAAATTTAGATTAGTGACAACTTGCCATTCACCTTTGATTTTATTAATGAGTCATTCAGAAAAAAATCAAACACACACAAAAGAAAATCCCTTTTTTAATGAAGCATGCTAGAAAATAAAAATTAAACCTTTTAATACTTTGAATTTTGCATTTCTTTCTCTGGTTTGGATCTGTAAGTTCCATACAAAAATTAAACTAAAATCCTGTCAGAATCAATTGACTACCAGGAATAAAAACCAGAAACACATTCTTTTCTGGCATATTAATATTTATGAATAGTTTGTGTCTGAGCTCTGAAATATTTATGAACGGTTGGTATCTGAGCTCTGAAAGACAGCAGAGACCCAAGGAAGACAGTATTTGCCAAATTCTAAACCAACCAAGGAGTTACAATTTTTTAAAGCATTACAACACTGTTGTCTAAATAATGGTCTATATTGAAAAGCTAGGTCAAGGACATCATTATCTTGTCACCAATAATTGAGGAGCAATTATTGTAGTATCATGTGACTTCTGTCAAGACTACAATTATTATTCATGTGAGCATAGTGTCGTAAAAGCATGCTCACCATAATCTTTTCAAAACAGTTCTCATATTCATAGTGTCCTTGTTACTAAATGAACTATACAACTTTTCCAAATTGTTACTGTTGTTTCTTCCTTTTTTAGTTTGAAAAACAGAAAGAAAAATGACATTCCTATTTTAAAAATAGTAAATAAATAACCCATTATATATAATTCCAACACCTGAAGTAAATACAAAGAAAAAAAGTCACAGTAAGTCTTAACACCACTAAAGTAAACAGAAACCATTTTAGATGAATGTTGCTTCATCAGTGTCCACACAGACACAAATGAAGTACTTTAAATACATATACTTTCTTGCACACCAAGTGTCTTTATAAAAGCAATTAGATGGATTTAGTCATTCAGCAATGCAATGTTGATCTAGCATGAATAATGTTATTGGTTCTCTCTCTAATTCAGCAATCAATAATTATAACTAATATGATAAAATACTCCAGTATTTTAAAAATGCAATATAAAACAGTTTTCAGAAGAAATACATAAAAATTAGCATAATCAATATTTCTTCTTTAAAAGAGTTTTATTAATCCTTTAAGAATTTCTTATGCCATATTTTTTTATCATGTTCAGTTCCTCTTTTCAACTTCTTCATGATTCACCCCTGTTTCTCTACAAAATAATAGTTTGGGGGTGGGGAGGAGCAACCTCTTAGACTATAGTTGACCTACAAGGATTCTACCCTTAAAGAAAACTAGTTTTTCATTTCCCATAAGTTCTCAATTGCCAATAGCTATGCAGATAGGGGTGATGTGCTGTGCCCAGATCCTGTTTCCATTCTAGGAATTCATTTGACCTGAGCTTGTATAGTTCTTTTGTACATTGTCATAGATCCCATGAGCTCATGTGTGCAACTGCTCTGTTGTATCAGGAAAAGAGTTTCTTTGTTGTCATCTACCATCTACCTGGAATTTGGAAGAAGAGCATATGATATAGAAGTTTAATTTTTGGCTTTCAGGTTTTTGATTGAGTAATAACTATAATATATTTACTACATGGAATTTATACTTTTTGAAAGAGAAGTAGATATAAGCAAAAATGGAGGTATACAAGTATTTGAAAGAATCAGATGTTCTAAAGATCTTCAATTAAAGTTTTGTTTTATAATAAGTTCTTTGAGTTTTGATAAGTAAATATAGCTCTGTAGCATCACCAAGATTAAAATTTAAAGTAATTTCTCTCCCTCCTCTCTCTCTCTCTCTCTCTCTCTCTCTCTCTCTCTCTCTCTCTCTCATGCACACAATAAATATATAAATAGCCTAGTGTGACTTAACAAGTTCCTTCCCTTACTCCAGCCTGTCTTATAGGTAATTAGTTCTTGGTAACTCATTTTTTTCTTCCTTCCTTCCTTCCTTCTTTCCTTCCTCCCCCCTTCCCTCCCTCCCTCTCTTCCTTCCTTCCCTCCTTGCTTCCCCCTTTTCTGAACTCTTTTTCTTCTTCTGTAACTTTCTCTGTAGAGCAGGCTGGCCACAAACTCACAGATATCTGCCTGTCTCTGCCTCCCAAGTACTAGCATTAAAGGAATATTCCACCACCACTCTCTGGCTCTTTATTTCTTTCTTTGAATTCTATATGCCAGAATTATATCAAAGGTAAGTATCTGCAACTATCTCTCTGCACACTAACATCTGAAGCAGTGTCTTGTTCTGAACCAGATTTACACAAAGTAGCTATACTGGTATAATCAGAGATCTGTCTGTCTATTACTAACACACACACACACACACACACACACACACACACACACACACACTGTTAGGTTTATACACATAGGCGGCTGAACCAGGAGTTTTCTTGGATTTTTTGGAAACTTGTGGAATCTATGACTATCTTGCCAGCCACAGCTTTCCATCTTCAAACATATAGAGTGCTAATATGCAAGAGGACACTTTTTATAACATGGCAGCTCTTTTAGTGAGAGTGCATCAATTTGTGTAATTTCATTGTGGAAACTTTCTCTTGATTCTGGATGCTCTAGGCCTTGTGCTTTCTACCACATGTGAGGGCTCCATGGTTCCAGGCTTTGGTGACTACGTAAATGACACTCTACAGCTTGAGGTACACAGACCTGTTTGTGGTGGTAAATTTACTTTTGCACTATTAAGTCCCTGGGATACTATTGTTACACCCTAAGATAGGTATATTTTTAATTAGTTTCCAAAAATAATTCCCCCCTTTTCTACAACCTTTAAAACAGTATACAAGCTGTTCCAGATATCAATACTACTTTCTGTCTCCATTCTTTTGATAACATTATGAAAGGAGCATAGAGGATAAATTGATAATTTCCTATGCTATCTTTTCATATGCTAATTTGATGCAATGGCTTTTGAATTGGTATTCCTTTCTAGTGAAGTCTCTTTTAAAATCACACAACTTTTATATAATAATATTCATCTTATTTAGCTATTAAAATATTTTGTATTGTATGTGTGTGGGTGTTTTGCTTGTTAACATGCTCATGCTGTTAGAATGTCCATATCTAGGGTTATAAAGAGGCAATAAACACCATGTAAGTACTGGACCCTGAATTTAGGCCCACCAGAAGAGCAGCCAGGCATTTTGACTACTGAGGCATCTCTCCATCTCTTAATCACAGTGATTTTTAATTAGAAATTTTGTGTTGTTATACAATATAATATTTGGGTTAATAAACACATTTTCATTCAAGCAAATTATGTACTGGGACCACATAATAATCTACTGTCCAATTTCCTCCTTGTTCCACTTCAAATATTTATATCTGTTACCCAAAAATGTCTCACTTCAAATATCATGTCATATGCAATGCTTAAATAATATGTTGCATTATAATTAATAAATGAATTATATATTAATATAGCTAACATATTACATATGACATGAAACTGGAAGTGGTATATATGTATTATATATGAACATATGTATGTATGATATATACACACATTTTATGTATCATGAAAAATATAGAATTAAAAAGGTGAAAATATGCAATGTTTGTCCTTCCTACTCTGATATATTTTATTTAATATGATGATCTCCAGCTGCCTCTATGTTCCAGCCAACAGCACATTTTCCTTCTATTTTATGGCTGAATACAGGCAAGGACTTTTTGTAAAGGGTTACAACTGTTGAGAAATAAAACTAAACATTGAGAATGGATCATAGGAAGTTAAACAGCTTCTGTTAAGTAAAATAGTTAATGAAAACTACAGTGCACTGAACAGGAGACTATCTGCTGCCTGTACATAGGAAGATGATTCTAATCTAACAGCAGACATCGTGGTGTCTTCTTGAGTATGGAAAAATTATAATCATGATGCTCTTCTTTACTATATAAATGTTAGTCAATCTCTATAACCCTTGGTCTTCATTTTCGTCAGCCGGCCAGCTTTTCCTCATCACCTCCACCCAGATGAGCTTTCCAGCATTGCCCCTGCTAGCTCACCCAATATAGCAGACAGCAAAGGGGGCGGGGCCGCCTGCCCTCACACTCGGGTCCAGCTAACTTGCACATACACTACCATGGCCAGCTCTACTGCTTTGCCCAGGCAAGGAGCAGGACTGTTCTCTGGATTGCTGGATTTAGTGAGGGCCAGGGCCAGATCTTCTCTTCTCATGTACTCGAGGAAGCTCTCCTGGCTGCTGCAGATGGCAAGGGGTTGGGTGGAGGCTCATTTCCTTTGTCCTTGCCATCCCATGGCATGCTGGGAGAGGGTAGAGGCAGCTCTCCTACTCTCACGCCGCATGCCTAATTCATCTGCACCCTTGCCAACAGGGTCAGCTTTAGCCTGCCGCAGCTGCTAAGGATGCCAATTTTTTGGTTTGGTTTGGTTTCTTTTTGGGTTTTCGAGACAGGGTTTCTCTGTATTGCTTTGGAGACTGTCCTGGAACTAGCTCTATAGACCAGGCTGGCCTCGAACTCACACCACCTGCCTCTGCCTCCCGAGTGCTGGGATTAAAGGTGTGTGCCACCAACACCAGCGCTTATGGTACTATTTTTAAATTTTGGGTTTGAGAAGACGGTGCAAGTGTAGAGGGCTAAAGTAAGAGGATAAGTACATGAGTAAGATCAAATTGCACAATGTGAAATCCTCAAAGAATCCATAAAAATGTTTAAAAATAAAATCCAAAAGCCTGGAAAACCTTTGCATGGACTTTCACCACCAAGAGTAGAAAGTTTTATAGGTTTTCTTGTTCTTTACTATACCAGCGTTACTTTTTTATAGTAAAACAAAGGGAGGGGTTGTTCAGGGAACTCATACATGCTAGGTACAATGAGAAACCTGGCTTATCAGTGCAGGATCCCTTCATGTAAGACAAGTGACCCCCTTAACATGACACTTTTCAGCCCTTCCTTCCCTCAACTTGGGATTTCTGAAGAGATTATAATTTTCTGGGCCCATTGTTTTAGTTACTCTCTTTATTATTAATTGTTTTATGTTCATTTGCTAATACAAAAACTCCCATATTCAGTATCCATTAGTCTACTGGTGAGAAAAGAAAAGCATTGTTATTCTCATATTGAGGGCGGAGAGTACAGGCTGAGAAGAGGAACATCAAAATTAATATATGAAAGAGGCCAGTTGACAGAAAAAGATTAGAATTCCTTCCTGCTTGGTCTTTATAAAACAGATGAAACCACTAGTAGAAGTGGGTATTATATAGCAGCTATTATCATAATTTGTTTTGCTAATGCTGTCATAGAACACTGACAAAATTCAACTAGTGGGGGAAATGATTTATAGTATCTTATGCTTTACTGGACATCACCAAGGGAAGACACACAATGAACTCAAGGCAGGAACCATGAGGTAGAAACTGAAGCAGAAACCATGGAGGATTGCTTATTACTGGTTTGCTCTCCACGGCTTGCTCAGCCTGTTTTCTTAGACAACCCATTGCAAAGGGAGACTTTTCTCGATCTATCTCAGTGCCACTGGTCTGCCTATCAGGTCCCCGCAGCCACGTTGAAATAACCACTCAGACACTTCATGTATATTTATAATTATTTGCTCACTGGCTTAAGCTTCTTACTGGCTAGCTCTGTCTTAATTATTAACCCATTTCTATTAATGTGTGTATCACCACATGGCCTTGGCTTACCAGGGAATGTCCTGGTATCCTGCCTCCCTCCAGCTACATGACATCTGTCTCTGTCTTCTTCCTTCCTGCTAGGAGAATACTCCTAGCTAAATTCTGCCTGTCTATTGGCTAAAACATCTTTACTCATTAACCAATTAGAGAGAAACCTATTCACAGCATACAGAGGACATCTCCCATCAACATAGGATCATCTCTCCGGGGTGAAACCGCCTACAGTAGGTTTCGCCTTTCTACATCTATTGAAAGCCAGTCTGATAGAGGAAATTCCTCATTAAAGGTGTAGTTTCTCTCAGGAGGCTGCAGCTTCATCACACTGGCAAAGACTAACAGTCACAAATCATCTATAGGTTCAAGGTCAAGAATATTTGAGTGCCTGATTTTCTTTCAACTCTATACACCATTCCCATTCTCAGAAACAATGTGTAGTTAGTAATATCTTGTTTCTATACTTATTTATAGCTTTTTTCTAGTCCAGTTTTTTTTTTCTTATGGAACTAAAAATCATGCTTACTTCAACAACTATCCCTGGGATGACGCAGAAGGGACCCTCTGAATTCAAATACATGCTTATAACAACAATGTTTCTTGTTGAATCTGTATAGTAAATGTGTGAGTATGTACATTATTGACTTAAGTTCTCAGAAAAAAAGATTCATGCCTACATACTATAAGTCTATTTAATTATAAATTTTACTATTTGTAAAATGTTGGAATATTCAGGTTAAGAAGCAAATTGTTTTGTGTTGTTAGTTTTTCTTTGTATTACCATCTCCCAAATAATGACATAGATACTTCTTATGAAGTATCAAAGCTTGGCCTTAGCTTAGAGTTGTTCCCAGCTATCTCTTAAAACTTAAATTTACCGGTTTATACTGGTCTACATCCTGCCAAGTGGCTCTTTAACTCCCCCCACCCCGTACACCTGACATCCTACTACACATCATGCTGGTCAATTCCAGTATCTCCAATTCTTTCCTTGAGTTCCTGTTTCTCCCTGGAATTCCACCTATTCTCTCCTGACTACCTATTGGCCACTCAGCTCTTTGTTAAACCAATGAGAAGGTGCCTTAGTCAGGTGAGCTAAAACAGCAACACTTCTTCACACAATGTGATCAAATATCACATGCAATTTTCTCCTCTTTATCTGAATAAATAGGAAATGTTTTAACTCTAATACAGTAGAACTATATACAATAAATGTAATTATAAGGTCAGAATTAAATTCACAATGTCAAGTCCATTTGTATTTGGCAAATTCAGAGAAAGTATTCTATTACCTATCCTATCTTGGCAAATCCAAAGCTTTATACCTAAAACATTTTCAAAAAGATGAGTGGTGGTGGTGCTGTAAAAAGGCAAATATGGACTCTAACATCATCGACTAAGACAAACTCTTGACATGACACAGAGCTGCTTCTGTATAGTATTTAATGCCTTTCTGTTCAAATGGAAGGATGAAGAATGGGACTCTATCACTGGACAGCAGTATCCATTCACTCATTATTGTAAGAACTAAAAAGAACACCGAGATAATAAAATTGAAGCAAAATGAAGTGTTACCCGATAATAGTGATAAAAAGGAAATACCAGAGCATTGTACTTGGTTTACATGTGGGGAAAATAAAAAACCTGTAGACATATGACAGAACTTGAGAAAATGGCATATTTTTAAAGAAAGAAAAATTACATAAATCATCTTAAACAACAATTATTGGCACAACAATTATTAAGAAGAGTGATGTCTGTCAAGTGTTTTTAGTATGGTTTTATAGACTGTTTTTTGAGCAGTCTTTCTTGATGACAGTTACCACCAGCCATGATACATGAGAAATATCCCTTCATAAATGTTCATCATTTTTACATAGTTAATACAAGTGACTCAATTCTGATTTTAACAACATCCACATTCTAGCACATGTATACTTTGCAATAGTTGCTAACTAACATATTAACATTCCAATGAGGCTTAATATTTGACTTGCGTAAGTAGTGAAATTGGAGAGAATGATACAAAAAAGAAATCACTCTGGAAGCAGGAATGATAGTGTGTTGCAAAAAGTACACATAAAACTATCAGTCAAGTACTTGAGTTGAATCAAAGCATAGGATGTTAAAATGACAAGATTTTGTTTTGCGATTTTTCTGAATATGTCTAAGAACAGTAGTCATTACCTTTTCCACAAGTACTAATCAAACATGGAAGGATTACTAACAAGCGATCTTAGTCCCATGCTTGCTTCTATAATAAAATATCCTGATAAATGTAAGTTAGGGGAGGAATTAGCAGCTTTGACTTACAGTTTCAGATTGACAAAGTTCATCATAGTGGGATTAACATGAAAGCAGGCAGAAGCCCGGGGGCTGGGTGGTCATATTGTATCCATACCCATGAAACAGAGCATGCAGAAGTACGTGAGGCCCATTTAATTCCAACAAGGCCCACTGATTTTTTTTATTATTAATTTTGCTGATTATGGCTTACCAAGCAGCCACCAGATATCAACATTTTCTCAGCTGGAAAAAGGCTTTGAAAGACTATCATAGAATCTTCAACTGGCATGATTCTGTACAAATGTGGTAAAAAAAACACATAGCTTCTGTGAGTTCTGAGTGCGGTTGTCTTATAATGTCAAAATACAGTTTTACAGCAGCCCTCCTCATCCTCTGGCTCTTACAATCTTTCTACCTCTTCTTCTCTGATGGTCCCTGAGCCTTGGAGTCAGCTAGTGTCATAGAACTATCCCATTTAGGGCTGAGGGATCGGCTTCTTAAAAGTTCCACAGACTTCCAAACAGCCCTGTGAGCTAAGGGCAAGTATTTAAATGAGTGAATCTGTGGCACTGCTTCACATTCAGACCACAACATGAATAAACACTGAAAAGTCAATGGGAGACAATTTTCACGAATAAGCAAACTGAAAAAGAAAAAAAGTGCAACTTTATTTCTCTACCATGCCATTTGCTCACTGGTATTACACAGAAATATACTTAGCTTTTCATACGCTTATCCTGGGTTCACCCTGTATCCTGCAATGCTGCTGAATGGGTGTTTTTATTTTAGAAATTTGTGAGAATTTTTCTTGTTTGTTTTCTTTTCTTGAGAAGTCCTTGACATTTCCTACATTGGTAACTGCATTATGTGAAAGCAGTTTTATATTTTCATTCCCAAGCCCTTTCATTCTCTTGCCTTATCTGACTTCTGCCCATGCCCAGTAAGGTATTAACTTCTTTCCTGTTCCTTTAAGATACTTATTCTATTTTATTCCATTCTGAGTTTGACTGGGTGTCTTTGCAACTTGGCAGGGATTTTGATCAAATTACCCTTTCAAAACTTGCAGCACAAAGGCTATTTGTGGCTATTGATCTATAGCTAGAGGTTTACCAGGCTCTTTTCATTTCTTTCTGTTTTCTTTGTCCTCAGACTGAGACCTAGTCACGGTTCACAATTGAAAAGAGCATTGAATTTTTTTCCTTTTGCAGTCTTGTCTTTACTGAGCCCATCATTCACTTGCTGTGGACTTGAGTCTTATTTAAACTTGTCCTTAAAGAATTTTTCCTTAGTGCTTAGAGACAAACAGAAGAGATTAGTGATGTCACTTCCATGAGAAAGCAGAAGTCCGGTTCCTTCTTAGCCTGTGTTTAAATGCAAATGTCTTCTCCTTCCACTTGTTACTACCAATTGACTTGAGACTCCTTGTTCCTTGTCAGGCCTCCACTAAAGAACCCGAGGATAAAGGTGCCACAGTCTTGCTAATATCCTTCACATGACCTACCTATACCTTGAAACTGGGAGAATGCTAGTCTAATCACCTCTGTGCAGTGGAGAATATCCTGCGTCTCTGCCATGCCTTCCCTGAAGCCTCTCTGCAGGGCTGGTAGGTTAAAGTAACAAGCCAGACTTCCCAAGTCAGCCATTCATTTCAGGTGTAGGCATGTGGTAGGGAAGAAAAGCCCAGTGTCTCAGAGACAGCCTCACTGTGTTGATGTGGGTGTTGGCACCAAGACACACATTGGCCCTGCCCCTTGGGAACCTGGCAGAGTATGTGACCCTTGAGCAAATGGCAGGCAGTGCTCTGGCTCTATACAGAGATGCAAAAGTTCCGTTTAAGGCACAAGCTTGGCCTATTCTCAATCTCTTTCTGTCATTCTTCCGAAGAGGCAGGCAGGTCTCTCTCTCTCTCTCTCTCTCTCTCTCTCTCTCTCTCTCTCTCTCTCTCTCTCTCTCTCTCTCTCCCTTTTCCCACTCCCTTCCCTTCCCCCATAAAACCTCCCAAGTAGCCTCTGTATGCATGTCTGCTTGTCCTTCATCTGCCATGGGATCCACCAAGGTCCCCTCATGCCACACATCATAAAATTTGGGATGAGTGCAGGACTGGAGATGGAAACGGCTCGGTTTTCATGGTAGGGGAGATATTGTTTTGTCTGTGGTGTTTGGCCAAAACTATTAACTTAAAGTTGTCTGCACTATGATGCTTCCCGTTATTTCATTGTTCAGAAAGTCTAGGGCAATTTTGATTTTTAAGAAAAAAGTTAATCTTAGAGGTTTAATGGTAAAATCTTCTCTTGCTTAAAAATATAAAGTCAGTAATCACTCCATACATACTCAGGGAAAAAAATAATTATCAGAAACATAACATTTTTGTTTTCTTACAAATAAAATGGTTACAAGCTTTAGAAAAATCATAATGGCACAGAAGAGAGAGAACAATCAAATAAACACAACTCTAGTTGATCTACTTAGAGAGATGGCTTAATCTACAATGTCAGACTGGGATTTTCATTTTCTGCATCAGATTCCACATTCAATCAATAGAACCATGTGTGGGGGGAAGGGCAATAAATGCAGTCTAGATGTTTTTAGAATCTTTGAAGGTTATATTGTTTTCAACAACATCCATATCAATTCGGACTGATAAGTTGTTAATGGATTCTAACTGTGTGTGCTTACCTACAATGTAAATTCATGGAATCACAGTGTCCTGTATGGTGGGTAGCTTAATGTACAAATGAGTCAGTGTCTCTAATCCAGCCCTGCAGACTCTCTCTAGTTACACAAGGTCTCTTCCCGCATTACAAAGTGAATCACTGAAAAGTAAGCATTTTTCAAAATTGCGGCATCTCAGAGTCATAGTCACCTCAAACATTACAAACTTTGAGTTCATCTTTGAAACTATGTTTGCTTGGGTTCAGAACTGGGGAGAGATCTCAATGGTGAGAAGCCCTGGTCAAAACAAGGACATTGACATGCAGCATAGACTGTGGCTATGGCTACAGTGAGCCTAGATCTGGAGTGTGAATTCTGCAGAGACTTACCAGGCATCTGCAATAGCACTAGGCAGACTCCCATGCAAAGGGGCAGATGATTTAAGTTACAGACTTGACATACACTTCAGTGCTTATGACAGTCTTGAATGCAAGATGGTCACATTGCTCTGAACAATTACACACATCATCTAGACAACTCATAAGGGCAAAATCCTCTGATGGCAGATCCTGGGCTCCCATGCTGATGGATAGCTTTCTGGTTCCAAGGTTCTTCACAATATGAAGTAAATATGTACCTCATATTTACATTATTGTCTAAGGAGCAAATCATTTGGTCCCAGGCCTTTCCATTTCTGAATAAAAGATCTCTATTGACATTTCTAGTACAAACAAATCCCCCCTATTGATTAATTCTCAATTTTTAAAAAAAATTAAGTCAGGAACTAGAATAATTGGGAAAATTCCAGAGGGGGAAACATATAAAGGAGTATAAGGATTCTGTTATTACTAGTTCATTGAAAATTTCATAGACTATATTTTAATCATATTCATGTCTGTTCCACACTCTTCCCAAATCCACCCCATTTCTTTCCTACCCAACTTTGTGTACTCCCCGCAACCCAGCACCCAGCATAGTTGGTGTTGCACATTACTCCTAGATCTATGCCCTTCCACTGGAGTATGACCGATTCTTACTTTTAAAAAAAAAAAAAAAAAAAAAAAAAAAAAAGATCTTCACTCTTTTAAAAGCTGCCATTTGCCCATAGCTCTAGGTAGGGATAGGACTTAGTTCCTACCTATATTCTCCATGCTTGAATTCTGTCTACCTTGAGTTAATAGGTGTATGCATGCACTGTGAATTCGTACATGCAACATCTCTGCTGTATTCCCCCAAATAAGCAAAAAGATAAACCTGTTTCATTGTATTCATCTAGTACCTCTGATTCTTACAATCATCTTATCCCCTCCTCTTCAGCAATACTTGGTAGGAGGTATTGTTCCATTTATGGCTCACCATTTCCGTCATTCAGTATCTGCATTTTGACTAGTGGTAGATCTCTGTGTTGGTTGACACTGATTACAAAAAGTAGCTTGTATAATGAGAGTTAAAAACTTTCTAAACAAAAGGAAACCTAGAGAGATATGTCTAAGAAACTTCTTCGACTGCAACTAAGAGACAATGAATATGAAAAAAATTACAGAATACCTATTAAAATATACACATTCTGCACTGATGAGGCATAGAGTCACACAATCTTAAACCCTGATTGTTGAAGAATTCCACAAACCCCATTTGCTGGGATTCAGGTGGACTTAGGTAGAAACGATGGAGTTTTCTGTATCTTTTTTATGTGTGCTCCCCAAAGCTTTCCATTCTCGAATTCAGCTCCTATTTACAATGAAACTGCCTTCCTATGTGGTTATAATTTTGATACTGTGCTATAACTTTGAAGAATGTTGGACATTTTTCTTAATTTTTGTTATTTCAATAAGAACATGTTACTTGGGGGAGAAAACAAACTCACTCTCTGAGAGCTATGACAGTTCTATGAATTTCTATTCCAAAATCGTTGGAATCCTGGGAGAAATATTTTTTCTTTCTTTCTATCTTTTTTTTTTTTTTTTTTTTTTTTTTTTTTCCAGAAGCATCAGGCTCCTACCGTCCTTGCCAATGATGCTGCCTGTTTGTGCAGAAGATACGTAAAGTGCTGAAAAATCTAAGCTTCATGGATTTTTTTAAATCAGCAAATATTCACTTATTCATTAGGAACCTGGAATGTACAAAGCATTTTGATTGCACGTGGGTGATCATTTGAAGAAGCTATAACTTCCAGTAAAGTGGCTGAAGAGATGTTAACCCAACATTTCATCAGTTTCATGTAAATTATCTAAAATAAAAAAAAAGATGAAATGAAACAGAGTTTGCTGTGCAAATGTGTATTTGGCATTATTTTGGACCTCATAAGATGTCATTTTAATGAGCTGTTCATTTTACTCTATGTAACAGAAGAGCAATAACAAGCTAAATACTGAATGTTATACTAAAACTAAATACTGCACATGTGGGAAACTAAATTAAGGAAAAGGACTCTAAATCTGATTGGAGTGTGATATGAAACCAGATGCAAACAGCTCAGCTCAAGCACTATAGATAATAAGATGAAATCTAAAATCTTGTATTGAACTGATATGATTTTTAGCAATCAACTGAAGTTGACAAAATCCAAAGCAAATAACTACTTTTGAAGATAGAAGTTCTATCTGTTTATAACTAAAATGTGTTGTTCAATTGTTTTAATAGATTTGATTTGCTTGAGAATATATTTGTGTCTCAAGTTTCCAAGTTCTGCCCATGTTTTATTAAAACTTTGTCCCTGAGAAATCATTATTGACTTCAAAGTTGTTCTGCTTTATTCTGTTTGAAGTATGCCTTTGATTCCTTAATAGGAAAATGACCTTCCCAAAGCCTTTTTTAGACACTTTCCAAATCAGGTATTGTCCTAGTTTGATCTCATGATGTGAAAAAACATGACCGAAGGAATCATGGGAAGGAAGGGACTTATTTGCCTTACAGGTAAGAGTCTGTAATAGTGGGATAGGAACTCTGGCAGCAAGAACAGAAGCAAAGATGGTAGAGAATTGATGCTTGCTTCTCATGGCTTGCTCAACCTGCTTTCTTACAAAATAAAGAGCCACCTGCCCAGAGTGGGCACCACCTACAAAAGCTTGTGCCTTCCCACATCAGTCATTAATCCAGAAAATGTCACATAGACCTGTACATAGGACAGTCTCACAGAGGAAATTTCTACTTGACATCTCATCTTTCAAGGTCTCTCTAGTTTATGCTGAATTTGAAAATAAAATAGAACGGCAGTTGATTCATTGTCAAATTGTCACATGAACATATCGCTTTAAACCATAGCATTTCCTTTCTCAATAATCCCCAAGCTCATACAATACTGTCACATTATAAAACACAACTACTCTTAAAAGTCCCAGAGTCATATTTCTACAGTACAACTTTTACATCTAAGGCTCAGGTGGAAAGTTATAAGACACACAGGAACCATGTTTTACTATGAGCCTGTGTCTCCTAAAAATTTCAGGAAGTACACCCTTGAAGTCTCACCAACATGGCAGCTTAAATATGACCTAAACAAAGACAACACCAGTAGACATGATAGCATGGGAGTGGAGAAGCTTGCAGAACTCAATCCTAGACAAAGAACAAAAGGCACCTAGGAATGTGGATATTAAGAGAAATAATCTTCTCCCAGACGTAGTACAGATTGCTTATTGTACAGTCCAACAGAAACTCCATTTCCCCCAAAACCATAATTTCTCAGAAACTTGTGAAGTCGCTTTCCCTCTACCACATGCAGTCATTTCCCTGATCACAATGCATGATGGCCTCCAGTCCCCCTCAGTGTCACAAATATATCTTACACATTTCAGAGCCTATGCTGGCATCCTAGCTATACTCAGCTCCTCTACCTTTCTCCCCTACCCTAACTTTCCTAGGCTCATGGGCTTCCCACATGAACTCATCCTGGTTATAATCTGGCTGTTTTCAATGTGCTCATACTCTCTTCCTCTCTCATGTCCCCTCCTTCTCTTCGCTAGGCTCCTGATTTTTCTCATGGCCAGGTCCAGGCAGCTGGCAAGTTCAGGTTACTACTTTGTCCCCCTGCTCTGGACTCTTCCAGGTGCTGCTTGCTCTTCTCTCTCTCGCATCTACAAAAATCTTTTCCTTAACCATACTGTGGAGTCATCATATCATCTGTTTTACAGTTATGTGGTTGAAATTCTCCAGAGGAAAATGTCCTAGTGCTGAGATGGCTCCCTTGGGCTGGCCTACCCCGCTCTAAGTACCCACAAAATTAAAGGCACTGCAGGTAAAGACTTTTAGCCACTATGTGCCTATCTGCTTGTGTTTTGTATTTCTTGTTTGCTCATTTCTGCTTTCTCTCTCACTCTCCACACCTCAGAAGAAAAGCCTTCTGAACCTGAGGCATAAAGTCAATGACACTAAGGAATGATCCCGGGGAGCTAGGTACTAATTCAATTTCCTCTCCCCATCTGAAAAATGGCTCACTGAGCTTCCAGGAAGTTCCCACAATAGTTATCCAATATTAAAGGGTCATTTCAGAAAGGATATATATACAAATAGAATTATATGAACTGAACATAGATTGTATTTATTTATTTTTTTACCTTAGCCATTTTATTCCACAACCAGAAGTTTGTAAAAAGTCTTCCTTTTTAAACTGAAAATAGATTCTTGTCTCATACAATACCTTCTGACCACAGTTCCGCTTCCCTCCACTCATCCCTGCTACCTGGCCCCACCCTTTCCCACAGCTCCACTCTACCATCATCACCCTTCAGAATGAGCAGGGCATCCGTGGGACAACAACCAAGTACAACAAAACAAAAAGCAATAAGGCCAGGCAAAAGCCCTCACAACTAGGTTTAACAGAGCAACCCAATAGGAGGAAGAGTTCCAAGAGCCCCATAAAAATACCAAGATAACAGCCACAACATACATGCAGAGGACCTGGTACAAATCCGTGTAGTCCACCTGCTTGCTATTTTAGTCTCTTTGAGCCCATGTGAGCCCTGCTTAGCTTATTCAATAGGCCAAAGTCTGCTAATGTCCACCATCCCCTATGACTCCTGCAATCTTTCTACCACCTCCTCGCAAGGATTCCCCAAACTCTGAGGGGAGTGACCCATAAAGACCCCCAGTTTAGACTCTTTCTTCATATAATGTCCGGTGTGGTGCTCCATACATGCTTACATCTGCTGATACAGGAAGCCTCAGTGATGGTGACTGGACAAGGTACCAATCTATGACTAGGAATCCTCAGCAGGACCACCTTCATAGATTCCAAGAAGTTTTCACTGCACTAGGTTTCCCCACTGACCCATGCTTCTTTATCTAAAAGTTTTCCTAATGTATCATGCTCTACAGGACAGTAGACATCAGGAGAACAAGACCCTCTAAGACAATTAAGCAAAGCTCATATGAACTCAGAAAGAAGCACAGTGCCTATACTTGTCTGCACCAGGTCCTCTGTGTGTATAATAAAAGCTTTCAGTTCAGTACTTTTTTTTTTATACATCGATACCCGTTCCCTCTTCCTCCTTCCTTCCCTCTTACCCTCTCTGCCCCCTCACATGCACCCTGACCACCCTCCCCTCCCATCCACCCACCCCAATTCCACATGTAGGGCTATGCCATCCAGGTGGGGTCATGTACATCTGTCAAATCATTTGAATTAGGGACTAGGACTTCTCTCCTGTCTCAAGGTTAAGGCAGCTATTCCTCCATAGGGGATGAGTCCGCAAGGTCCTTTTGTGCACCAGGAATACATCCTGGTTCCACTGTCTGAGGTCCCTTAGGCTGCTCAGTCCTTCTGGCTGAGACCCAATTTACGGGGGTCTGAGTCAGTCCCATGCTGGATTCCCAGCTATCAGTCTGGTGGCCCCTTAGCTCCTCCTTGTTCAGATCAGCTGTCTCTATGTGTTTCTGCAGTCTGGTCTTGTCCTCTCCCTCTGCATCTGAATTCTAGTTCGACTCAGTGTTTAGGTATAGGTGTTTGCTTCTGTTTCCAACAGGTACTAGATGAGGGCTCCATGATGGTGGATAAGTTTGTTGATCTCACTATCTGGGAAGGGCATTTATGGTGGCCTTTCCACGGTTGCTCAAATTGTTAGTTGGCAGCAGTCTTGTAGGTCTCTAGACCTTTCTTTAGGTTCAGTTTTCTCTTCAAACCAATAATGGCTCCCTCTTTTATGTTCTCTCTCTCTCGTCTTCTATTCCTACCCTGACTTAATCTTCCTAGTCGCACATGCTTTCCTCTCCTCCCCTTCTCTTTCTCCTACTTCTCTCTCCATTCACTGCCCCCCCCCACTTCCCCTGTGTTCTGGGGAACTTGTCCCTTTCCCCTTCTGTGAGGGACTTTATATGAATCTCTTAGAATACACCTTGTATCCTAGTTCCTCTGGTGGTGTGAATTATAGGCTGGTGATCATTTGATCTAGTTCTAAAATCCATATATGAGTGAGTACATACTGTGTTTCTCTTTTTGTGACTGGGTTACCTCATTCAGGATGGTTTCTTCAAGTGCCATCCACTTGCCTGCGAATTTCAAGATACCATTATTTTTTTCTGCAGAGTAGTATTCCATTGTGTAGATGTGCCACATCTTCATTAACCATTCTTCAATTGAAGGGCATCTAGGTTGCTTCCAGGTTCTTGCTATTACAAATAGTGCTGCTATGAACATAGTTGAACAGATGTCTTTGTTGCATTGATGTGAATCCTTTGGGTATATGCCTAAGAGGGGGATTGCCGGGTCCTGTGGTAAACTAATTCCCATTTTCCTGAGGACATGTTCCTCTTTTTGTGACTGGGTTACCTCATTCAGGATGGTTTCTTCAAGTGCCATCCACTTGCCTGTGAATTTCAAGATTCCATTATTTTTTCTGCAGAGTAGTATTCCATTGTGTAGATGTGCCACATCTTCTTTATCCATTCTTCAGTTGAGGGGCATCTAGGTTGCTTCCAGATTCTTGCTATTACAAATAATGCTGCTATGAACATAGTTGAGCATATGTCTTTGATGCATGGATGTGGATCATTTGGTTGTATGCCTAAGAGGGGGATTGCTGGGTCCTGTGGTAGACTAATTCCCATTTTCCTGAGGAACTGCAGAGATTGTATTTATATATTATATACTTAGAAATACACACAAATGAACTATATGCATTTTACACACACACACACATATATATATTATATATATATAATATATATATTATATGTATAACATATAATTATATGTACATTTCATAACACCAAAATCAGTCCCATGTAGAAAACTCTTTACATGTTATTACACTGAAATTCAGGCTTGGCCCTCCTATGGGACCACTGCTTCTGTATTCTGATCCGAATGATTTTGACTCAATAAAGCTGGTCTTATTCATCGCAGGTCATTTTTCAGCCCCACCTGACCAGAACTAATGGTCTCCATAAAGCAAAAATTTCAATTTATTGGTATTTAGCTTTTATCAATCACAGCTGATTCTTCAGCCTCAGCTGACCAGTAACCATGCATTCTTAATATCTGCATGTCCTCAAAAACTCTGTGATTTACAAGTTTCATGTCTAAGAAAATCCCATTCCCCAATCTTCAAAGGAGTCCAAATATCCAGAAATGGGCTCAAGATGGACTATAGGAAGATTTGTGGCAGTTAGATGACAGTCAGCATTCCTAAGGAACTTCAGAAGCTTGTTCCCATCCACCCCAATGGAAGACATTTCCCTTGTGTCTTATAAAAGGGACATATGGCTCCCCAAATAAGATACACCTGTAGTGCCTATCAGCAGAACAATGTACATGTTGGCCTCCAGACTTCCTCAGTCCGTTTTTACAAGCACTTGTTATATATTTCAAAGCCCCCACAGCAGACTCCTGGCCCTACCTTCCCTCCAGTTACACAGCCTCCTCACAAACTGCTTAGGCTCAGCTTCAGCCCCTGTCATCTCACTATGCTTTCTTTGTTCGCTACCTCCTGCTGTTTCTCACAGACAGCCCTGCCTGGGTCTAGCCCACTGACTGTGTTCAGAATACTTCTTTACTATCTGCTATCAAAACCTCCATGTGCCTGAGGCTGTACTCCATCCTGTCTATAATAAAACATTCCCTCACCATAAAGTAGTCAAGCCATCAGTTTATATAAAAGGACAACATGCTCTGCGTCTGTTACATGTTAAGCTTCATGGGTGCACGGCACCCATTAATATTTGGAAAAAATAAGTAAGTTTAGCAGTTTCACTATTGATATTACTGAATTTTAGGTAAGTGAGTGTGTGTGCATGAGCACACATGTGTCTATAATATCATAATCAAGGCACTAAATATCTACCATCCATAGAAGTTCCTTTGTACTTTTTTGTGTTTGCATTTGGGTTTCTGTTTTGTTTGAAATTGGGGTCCAGCTTCCTAACCAATTTAAGGTTCAATAGTCTTAATACTGGTACTACATCACAAAATTAAGTCTCAAACTTTCTAAGTCTTGCACAACTGAAGTGTTACATCCATTGCACAATAATTCCCATTGGTCTACAGTTTCCCATTTCTTCTTTCTCCTTCTCCATGGCAACCATACCTCTATTTTTTAATCTACGAATTGGATGATTGTGGGCCTTATACATGTGAAATCAGCAATAATTCTTAAAATTATTCATTGAACATAATAACCAGTACCTTGCACCTCTCTCTCTCTCTCTCTCTCTCTCTCTCTCTCTCTCTGTGTGTGTGTGTGTGTGTGTGTGTGTGTGTGTGTGTTGGTGTTAGTTGTTGATGGCAAGTATGCCGATTGCTTTAGCTATTATAGAAAAATGTGTAATAGCTTCTAAAAATATTAAAACACAGAGGAAAGTATTTTCACAGTTATGTCCTGTAGTCCATAGAAAATCCAATATCAAGAGTGGGATTTTATCATTACCTGTTTCTCTTGTTTCTTATTACTTAGGCTGGTTAAGACCATTTCTCTGCTGCAATGTTTGTTTTGATGTTAAAACCAGCAAGGATTTATTATTATTATTGTCAGTGGTGGGTTTGGTTTGGTTTTCTTTGATTTGATTTGATTTTTTTGTTTTTTTGTTTTGTTTCTCAGGCAGGGTTTCTCTGTGTATCCCTGGCTGTCCTGGAACTCTTTCTGTAGTTTAAATTGGCTTCAAACCAATATGTTTTTATATGTCCTATCAGAGGCAAGGAAAATCAGAGATTTTCTTAAGAGCGTCCTGTTTAAAACAGCAACAGCTTCTAAAGGCAAACCCGAGGATACATGCAAGTTCAATAAAGCATTAAAGAAGTTGCTGAAATTCTATTTCTTTTCTAATATTCAGAAGTAATTTATATGTTAAAAGAAAGCTACATATCATCATGAAATATTGCAGCAATAAAAATAATCACTTATGGAGGAAATTAAAATTTCACAAGTTTACAAACATAAGCACAATTGATTTGAGCGAAACGCATAACTAATTGTACTGTATTTACAATTACTAGATGCTTGAAAGACAAATCTTAATGTGGAGCTTTCATCTGGATGTGACAAACCCAGATGGTCAATAAACCCCTGAGTAACACACAGTAGTTCACTGTGCATGTGTTTTATTTGAAGGAAGTTATATTTAATTGAGTGCCATGGTGCCTTGACACATCCCCTTTTTTATCTTAAGGAATGTGCCACTTGTCTAAATTCTGTTTCTGAAACAAATGAACAGTAAGTTATTTTCTATTCCACATTCAAAGAATGTTTTATACTTTATACAAAGTAAATTCAATGAATATAATTTTGACTTGATTTATGGTACAAACACATGCAAAATTAGTTTCCTGAAATAAACAAATTTGTAATAAGAATTTGTGGATGCCATATAATTATTTCTGTGATGCCTTATGGTGTTATGCAGAAGCAATTGATCTAATGATCAGCTGGTTCTCAACAGATGTAAATCCGCAGCACAAGCATCTAAAAGGGGAAATCAAAGCAAAAGAGACCCTGAGAATAATACAGACTGTCAGAAGAAGGCAAAAATAGTAGTGACATGACATGGCACAATAAGGAAAAATTCAAAGTTAAAGGTAGTTAGAAGAGGGAACTTGACTTCTATAGTTGTTAGTTATTTTATTTATTTATGTGTTCTTTGGTGGATAGTGCTGATGATGGAAACCAAGCCCTACACTTGCTAAGGAAGTTCTAGACCTGAGTGACATTTCCTGCCCTCTGCTAATGATTAAATGAAGTCATTTCACTATTAAAAATTATAAAATATTAATTCTCAAAAAAAAAACACTTCCACTCTTGTGTTATCCATTGTGCTGATGTGATTATTCGCAGCGTTTTCCGTTTTGCTCAGTATTAATATCATTAGGATTCCATTTTCCTTTTCCCTGGGAAATAAATGAAATCAGTTCATATTGTGAAAGCTTCTTGCTTCAAGGACTGATGCTCAATGTCTAGATTACTCTTGGTTCCTTACATTTATCTCCATACTTTCAGTGTGCACGTGTTCTTTTCTGCTATAAATGGTATGTCTATAGAATCAGCCCATTGCTTTCCTTATGGCTAAGAAAATAATTTACAATAAGCTATTGCTTCAGCAGACTACTAACTCTAACCAATATGCAGCTTTGGTAAGCATCCTGTGAGTTGTTGTGATTTAATAATGTCAACATAGTGTGTGTCGGGTGAAAGGATTTCCTCCCGAATTCAGAAAGACAAAACCTGCATGGAGCAGAATTTCTTATACTTGGAATCAGAATAGTATAACTTTATTTATTTATTTATTTATTTATTTATTTATTTATTTTACTGATACAAACAGCTTCATGGAAAGCCTAAATTGAATGTAGTCTAATGTTCTCCCACATAGCTTGGACAAAGGGAATGATGAACCCCGGGGGCTAATTTTACAAAGAAACAGCATAAAGCTCCCACTATGCCACTGTCATTTTCACAGATATTCTAGAACTCTAAATGTCACAGAATTCCCTAAATGGATTTCAGAGTACCTCTTGGGTCCAAGAGGGAAATTACATAAAGTCAGGTGGAGAATTCTGAGAGCTGGTCTCTGATGAATTCATTCTATTCAGAACATAGAATTTGCTGTTAGATTCATTTGTGAACGTTTGTCTGCACATATTTTGATGACAGTCATGCACCAATCTTAATGGAGTCAGGAGCAGTAAAGAGAAGGTAGTTTAAAGCTACATTTCAAAATCCCATGGACAGAAAAGTAAACCCACAAGACAATTGCAAAGACCTCACAGTGGTTGAATGGATAACTAGGGTGAAGGAGAAAGGAAGTTGCCTAGATATTTTTTTTTGATGACTTACATATACTTTTTCAAAACCAGGCTTGCATGTTTACTGTTTAAGTAGGAAGAAAACATTCAGCCCAACTCAGTAGGATACCAATTTCATAAATATATCAATAAGCTACAGTGTTGAAATAAATTCAATGTTAAAACAAAACACAAATTCTGAATAAATTTTGAATCAGGTAACAGGAATAAAAATAGTTCAAAGATGTTTGTTCAGTACAAAGACAAAGAGTCGCTAAGATGAAGAGAGCCATTTTTCAAAGGAAAATTAGGATGCTTCATCAAGAGAGCTATTCCGTTTGTCCACAGAGCTATCACCACTGGATTGTTCTTCCTTAAGTAAATAAGCCTATACCCATGCTTATGCAGGTCATCCTTGTTAAACACAGTAGGGAACACACACACGCGCGCGCGCACACACACACACACACACACACACACACACACACACACACCATGAAATTAGGGGCCTTTCTGTGAAGAAGTAGAGGTTTATGAAGGGAGGAAGAGGAAAAACATAATGGAGGAGGGATTGGATCAAATTATCTTATATACATGCACAAAGTTTTGAAAGAATACAATTTATTTATTTATTTATTTATTTATTTAATTATATATAACAAAGTCCAATTAAATGAAAACAAACATTTATACACAATATTTGGGAATTTGGGCGTCGTTCTTTCCAAACTACTTCCTGCTGGTAAGGGGCGCTGTCTTGGGGGATTCGAAGAAGATTCAGATATCCTAGCTGTAGTCTGTAGGGCTGTTTTGTCCAGCTGTTTGGAATGTAGGATCAGCTTGTACTCAGTTTCAGGCGGTCTGGTGTGATCAAACCACATTAGTCTGGAAGGAATCCACATCTTTTCATTTTCTGTGAAAACAAAAATAGAAATACTTTTCCCCAGTAACTTGTTCTTCAACTTAAATTTTGGAGTCAAAGCGTTTTTTTTTTTTTTTTTAATTTATTATTTTACATGTCGATCCCAGTTCCCTCTCCCTCCAGCCCTCCCTCCCCTCCAGCCCTCCCTCCCTCCTTCCCTCCCTTTTGCCCTCTCTACCCTCTCCCATGCACTCTAAACATCCTCCCCTCCCAACCCCCCACCACAATACCATATGTAGGGGAATGCCATCCAGTTGGGGTCATGTAGATCTGACAGGTCCTGTGAAGTAGGGACTAGGGCTTCTCTCCTATCTCTAGAATAAGGCAGTTATCCCTCCATGGGGGATATGTTTGCAAAGTCCTTTTGTGCACCAGGGATACATCCTGGCTCCACTGTCTGAGGTCTCTTAGACTGCTCAGACCTTCTGGCTGAGACCCATATTCAGGGGGGGTCCGAGTCAGTCCCCTGTTGGCTTCCCAGCTATCAGTCTAGTGGCCCTTAGCTCCTCCTTGTTCAGGTCAGCTGTCTCTATGTACTTCTACCGCATGGTCTGGTCCTCTCCATCTGCTTCTGGGTTCTAGTTCGACTCAGTGTTTATGTATGGGTGTTTGCTCCTGTTTTCAACAGGCATTAGTTGAGGACTCCATGGAGAAGTTAGTTGTTGATCTCACTCTCCGGGAAGGGCATTTTCCCACCACAATTCTTCACCGACCTTGAAAGGATAATAATCAACTTTACATGGAAAAACAAAAGACCCAGGATAGCCAAAACAACCCTATACAATAAAAGAACTTCAGGAGGCATCACCATTCCTGACTTTAAGCTCTACTACAGAGCTATAGTTCTGAAAACAGCCTGGTATTGGCATAAAAATAGACAGGTAGACCAATGGAATCGAATTGAAAATCCTGATATTAATCTACGCACCTATGAACACCTGATTTTCGACAAAACAGCTAAAATTATACAATGGGGCAAAGACAGCATCTTCAACAAATGGTGCTGGCACAATTGGATGAGGGTGTGTAGAAGACTGCAGATAGACTCATGTCTGTCGCCATGCACAAAACTCAAGTTCAAATGGATCAAAGACCTCAACATCAATCCAGCCACATTGAACCTCCTAGAAGAGAAAGTAGGAGGTACCCTTGAACAAATTGGTATAGGAGACTGCTTCTTGAACATAACTCCAGGGGCACAGACACTGAAAGAAACAATTAATAAATGGGACCTCTTCAAACTTAGAAGCTTCTGTAAGGCAAAGGACACAGTTGACAAGACCAAACGGCAGCCCACTGACTGGGAAAAGATTTTCACTAATCCTATATCCGACAAAGGGCTGATCTCCAAAATATACAAAGAACTCAAGAAACTAGTCAACAAAACACCAAATAACCCTATTAAAAAATGGGGTACAGAACTGAAGAAAGAATTCTCAATGGAGGAAATCAAAAAGGCTGAAAGACACTTAAGAAAATGCTCCAAATCCTTAGCTATCAGGGAAATGCAAATCAAAACAACTTTGAGATACCATCTTACCCCTGCCAGAATGGCTAAAATTAGAAACACCAGTGATGACTTATGTTGGAGAGGATGTGGAGAAAGTGGAACACTCCTCCACTGCTGGTGGGAGTGCAAACTCATACAGCCATTTTGGAGATCAGTATGGCGGTTCCTCAGGAAAATGGGAATTAGTTTACCACAGGACCCGGCAATCCCCCTCTTAGGCATATACCCAAAGGATTCACATCAATGCAACAAAGACATCTGTTCAACTATGTTCATAGCAGCACTATTTGTAATAGCAAGAACCTGGAAGCAACCTAGATGCCCTTCAATTGAAGAATGGTTAATGAAGATGTGGCACATCTACACAATGGAATACTACTCTGCAGAAAAAAATAATGGTATCTTGAAATTCGCAGGCAAATGGATGGCACTTGAAGAAACCATCCTGAATGAGGTAACCCAGTCACAAAAAGAGAAACACAGTATGTACTCACTCATATATGGATTTTAGAACTAGATCAAATGATCACCAGCCTATAATTCACATCACCAGAGGAACTAGGATACAAGTTGTATTCTAAGAGATTCATATAAAGTCCCTCACAGAACTGGGAAAGGACAAGTCCCCCAGACCTCAGGTAAAGTGGGGGGAGGACAGCTAATGGAGAGAGAAGTAGGAGAAAATGAGAGGGAGGAGAGGAAGGCATGTGCGACCAGGAGGATTGAGCCTGGTTAGGAATGGAAAATAGGAGAGAGAGAGAGAGAGAGAGAGAGAGAGAGAGAGAGAGAGAGAACATAAAAGAGGGAGCCAATATTGGTTTGAAGATAAAGCTGAACACAAAGAAAGGTCGAGGGAACTACAAGACTGCTCCCAACTAACAATCTCAGCTTCCGTGGAAAGAATACAATTTTTAAAGATGCTTATGAACTCCTTTTCTTGTCATTATTCCTTACACAGTGCACTAGATCTACTACTTCTATACCAAAGTCCTCCCTATTTTGCAGTAGTAGACTATATCCAAGGTAGATTTAAAGGCACACACCTGTGATCCCACAGGTGGGAAGCTAACATAGGAGCAAGGTGAATTCCAGGAAGCATATATGGGGGCAAGCTTCGAGGTCTTACATGACCAAACTATTCCCAGTCTAGCATGGAGCCTTCCTCTGTTGCTTATGCAATAAGATGTAGAGCTCTCAGCTCCTCCTCTAACACTATGTCTGCCTGCATGCTGCCATGACTATTGCCATGATAATGATGGACTAAACCTCTGAACCTGTGTTTTCCTTTATCAGTTGATGTGTTCATGGTGTCTCTTCACAGGAATAGAACCCCTTAGACAATTGTTTAATACTTGACAAAATTTAGAATCTTAACTATTTTTAAATATTTGGTTTACTATAATCAAACTAGACTACATTACATGTTTTAAAAATTCATTTAAGTTGCAGAACCTAATAGCAACCTAAATGCCCTCAACCGAAGGATGCATGGAGAATAAATGGTACATTTACACAATGAAGTGTTACTCAGCAGAACAAAAAAACAATGGAAAGCTGAAAGTCATGGACAAATGGGTGGAACTGGAAAAAAACCATCCTTAGTGAAGTATCCCAGTCACAGAAAGACATGCATGGTATATACTCACTCACAGATGAATATTAGCATAGAGCAAAGGACTACCAGCCTGCAATCCACACCTCCAGAGAATATAGGAAACAAGGAGGACACTAAGAGAGACATACATGGTCCCCCAAAAAATGGGAAATGGACACGAACTCCAGAGCAAATTGGGAGCATGGGAGGAGAAGGGAGGGAGGGAGGAAAAAGAGAAGAGGAGAAGACAAGTAGGGAGGAGATCAAGAGAGATCAGGAAGACTGAATCGGGGGAGGAATAGAGGAGAACAAGAAGAGAGATACCTTAATAGCGGGAGGCAGTATATTTGTATATTTAAAAGCATCGAGCTAATTCTTTCAGAATCTTAATGGAAAATATGCATTGAATAAACAGGTATGCCAAAGAATATCAGTGAAAACAGAACTTACAGATTTTTATTAAATTTCCTTCTGATAAATGTTAATAATCTTGAATTTGAAGCAATTTTTAAACTAAGCAATAAAAAAAATTGTCAATACTTAACGCACATGGTGAAGAGCTCTTGTAGGGCAAAAGATACATTTTAAGCTTAAATTACTGTGCGTAAGAGATCTATAAAACAAAAATGCCTATAACCTACAAACTTCACTTACCCAAGGACAGATAACTCCCTGGAAGTATAGGGACATGTAAGCCATGTGCTTCATGGATATGCTTAATCACATAGTATATAGGCAGTAGATACATAGACAGATTGTGCCTGACTGGATGAAGGCAGAATGTATATAGACTTGTAGGTTATATACATTGTAAGTACCAGATTAATGTTATTTGTAGCCATTCTCTGATAATTTCAGGTATGGACCTGGCCAATGGCCCTGTTCTAGACAGTATTTAATAAAAATTGCTCCATGTTTAGTTTAAAAAAATGTGATAGTATTCACATTCTCAGCTCTTAGCATGGACTGTCTCAAGCAGGATTAGACATACCACCCACCTATCTATGCAAATAAAATGTAACGCAGGTCCAAAACTCCAGCTGGAGCTACCCTAAGAGTTAAACTGCCCCTAGACATTAAACATTGTGCAAACTTCATCTGCCACTTGCTTATCACTATTACAAACTTGTGACATCCTAGTCAACATATGGAATAGATTTGCATATTTTAGTCATTGAACAAAGCAAACTCCCTTCACTCACTCTTTTCTAACCATTAATTTCTCTGGAGATGCTACACTGTCTTGCATGCATGCACACCTTTTAAAATCTTCTCTACACCATGACAGTGTTGTTGACAACTACCCTGATTTTATTCTCTGTCATATTCTTCATGGATGTTCTTGAGGCTGTGTGAATTCTGTGGGGAACCCCAGAGCAAAGTCAGGATCTTTTTTTCTTTTCTTTTCTTTTTTTTTTTTTTTTTTTTTTTTTTTTTTTTTTTTTTTTCTTTTACATGTCGATCCCAGTTCCCTCTCCCTCCTTCCCTCCCTCCCTCTTACTCTCTCTGCCCCCTCACATGCACCCTGACTACCCTCCCCTCCCATTCCCCACCCCAATTCCATATGTAGGGCAATGCCATCCAGGTGGGGTCATGTACACCTGTCAAGTCATTTGAAGTAGGGACTAGGGCTTCTCTCCTGTCTCTAGGTTAAGGCAGTTATCCCTCCATGGGGGATGTGTCCACAAGGTCCTTTTGTGCACCAGGGATACATCCTGGCTCCACTGTCTGAGGTCCCTTAGACTGCTCAGTCCTTCTGGCTGAGACCCAATTTACGGGGGTCTGAGTCAGTCCATGCTGGATTCCCAGCTATCAGTCTGGAGGGCCCGTTAGTCTTAACAGCCATCTTTCCTACTACTCTCTTAGATACTAACAGACTGGTAATTTTCCATTTCCCTATGACTGTTCTATTGTTAAGCATATGATGCAGGTTGACCCTGAAAGTCCCAGCTGCAGACTTATCATATAGCAACTTATCTTAACAGAACACCTGCATCCTGCCTGGGAGGACATTCTGCCTCCCTCACATCCTCCCTTTGGCCCATTCCCTCATCTCTCCATCACTTAACCCTGCGGTTATATTCAATAAACGAGACTTGATCAGAATACCGTCTTGTCCCCATCTCTCGCGTCTCTTGTCCCTCATCCTCACTCCCTCCCTCAGGGTCCCCATTGACTGACCCCGCGGGCTGAGGCAGAATTCCATGAGCCCTCCCACACATCCCTCATGTGTGCAAGATTGTCTCTCTATACCAAGCATAAGAAATGCTTTACATGAAGGACCAGGCAGTAATGAATCAGTTCTGTAAGTCATTCCATGTCAGCTACAACTACCAATATATTCCACCTTGCAGAAAACACACCATAAAAGATATACACACAGAGAGGGGGGAAGAGGGAGAGGGAGAGGGAGAGGGAGAGGGAGAGGGAGAGGGAGAGGGAGAGAGAGAGAGAGAGAGAGAGAGAGAGAGAGAGAGAGAGAGACTCATCTGTGAATCAACCAAATCTGACTAACAAAAGCAGGCAGGTAGTATGACTCTTTCTAGACTAGGCTGATTGGACACCAAGCCCTGGATCCTTTAGTCTCCTCCTTTTCAGCACTGAAATCGCAAATGTGTGTCATGCTCAACCTGTTTCTTTTTCTTCTGATGTTGGAGAATGAACTCAAGTTCTCAAGCTTGTAAGGCAAACACTTTACAAATTCTCTCTCCTCTACTCCAGAACTGAAATTTTAATTTGTTTAATTTTAGAGAAGTTTTAGATTCGTTCACAGCAAAAGGAAATAAAACTCATGGGCAGCTAACTCATATTCTGTAGCTAATTTTTTAACTATATAATAAGAATATTGTGTTTTGCATGGGTAAAATTAAAACATACAAAATATGAGAAGCAATGGACGATGGGATTCAGTTAAACTGAGTCCATTTTATCTCTACTACTTGCAGAATGCACAGAACAAATGTCAAGTGGGAGATTTTGGAAGCCAGAGCGTTGGCATTTCTCAGATTGTATAATCTTAGTTTTGTGCACTTCAGTCCTTGACATTGATCTGATTCTCACCTTTTAAGTAATTAAGCCAAACATTAAGCTTTCCCATCCCCGGTCAGTTCCAGGAAAGGCTGAGAGCCTTTCTTTCGTATTTTTTAATTTAAAAAAAAATAATTTTTTAATTTTACGTAACAACCCTGGCTCCCTCCTTCTTCTGCCCCACTGCCTTCCCCCCTTCCCACCCCATCCCCTTCCCATGGAGGTAAAAGGCCTTACTTGGGGAGTCAACAAAATCTGGCATACCAAGTTGAGGCAAAACTAAGCCCCTTCCCTCTGTATTAAGGTGGAAGAAGGTATCCCTCCATAAGGAGTGGGTTCCAAAAGCTAGTTCATGCCCCTGAAACAGGTCCCGGTGCCAGTGCCAGAACCCCCTCCCCAAAAATCAAGTCACATGACCATCACCCACATTCAGAGGGCCTAGTTCAGCCCCTTGCAGGTTCCCCAGCTGTCAGCCCATAGTCCATGAGCTCCCGAAGCTCAGGTCAGCTGTCTCTGTGTTTCCCCATCATGGTTGACACCCTTGCTCAAATGATCCATTCTCCCTCTCTACAACTGAACTCCAGGAGCTCAGCCCAGTGCTTGGCTGTGGGTCACTGCATCGGCTTCTATCAATTACCGGGTACACGTTTGTGTTTGTCTTTCAGTGAGATTTATAAGTCTCATACTGAGTAACTTATAGTATATGGCATGTGTCATGGAAGATGAATTAGTGTCAACCTCCTCAGAGAGGCATCGGGGTCCATTAGCTCTCAAAACGCCCACCTACTTATCTGCATTGTTCAGGAGAGTGCCAGTCAGTTTCTTAACCTTTTTTTATTGTAGATATTCTTCTATTGTGGTTATACTTCGTCACTGGTAAGAATACAAAGCAATCCTTTTTAAAGTCTCTGTTAGGCCACTGCATTTGAGACATTTCCTCCACAAAACTTATAAATAACATTTGTTCTATACTGAAAAGTTGTAATCCACTGGGTTTGTTGGTTAATTTCAAAGTTTAGAAGGAAGATCATGGCAAGTTTGAGGTCAGCTAGGGATATAGACTGAATAACAGGACAAGTCAGGGCTGAACTGAGGGACCCTGTCTCGATAACAACAGCAGCCTAAACTGTAGTTGTTCAGGTACTAGAAGGCTGAAGCAAAAAGATTAGGAGTTCAGGTCAGCCTGGTCTACAAAGTAAGACCCACCTCAAAATTATAGAAATCAAACCAAAACAGAACTAAGTAATCCCACAAAACTAGCAGAGTCATGACTGAAGTTTCACTACCTGAGATGAACTGAGAATCGTTACTTCCTGGCAGCACACACTGTGGCCTTTGCCTAAAGTTTGGGCCCACAGCTGCCTGTAAGTATGCCTAAAGCCACCATGAAACACTCAACATAAATGTCATTTTGTAAATGTAACAGCTGGGTTTAAATTTGAACTACTGTCTTTCTTGTCACAGGTAAACTAATGGGATAAGCAAGGTCACAACACATTTCAGGATGTTAATTCTGAAAGAGAAAAAATTAGACCTGGAAACAAGCTATTTCATGCCATAAAGGCTGAAATATGAATCTGTGGCTAATTTCATAATGACACTTGGACTTATAGTTGACCTTAGCAAGATGGGCAATAAGAACTTCCATTCAGCAGGCTCACCAAAAAGCAAGTGGACAAAAGGCTTTTATGTACATTCCAACTATACATGCTTACTGAATTTAGAGAGGTAAAGCCAGATAATGTGGCATTCTACAATTTTGATGAAACCATAAAACCCATTTCTGTAAATATGAAGGAATGGTTCTCTGTGATATTTTAAAAGTTTTTCCTGGCAGAAAAATTTTCAGAGACACGTCTGAGTTCTCAGAACAAATAAGATTATTTATTGGCCTTTAGAGAGGGAAATATACTTGAAACATGTCCTTCAAATAAGCAAAATACCCTTGTGAACTCTCACAAAATAAGATTTCTTCTGCCTCAGGATACATGCTTCCACTTAGAAGTAGATGATATTTGTTATCTGAGAAATAAAGACGACGAGGACATCATCCCCACTAGCACACCAGCAGCTCAGAAACAATGAACAAAAGAACTTTATAGTTATTTTATACACACACACACACTCACACACACACACACACACACACACACAAGCACACAGAAAGACATACACACAGAGAGACACACACACAGAAAAACACACAGAGACACATATAAACACACAAGGACACACACAGAGACATACACACACACACACACACCAGCAGAAAGGGAAATGAGACTTTAAGTCATTACTTTGTGTCAAGTGCCAAATCTTTTCTCACAGATTTTAAAGACATTAATTTTTTTCTCCTCTCCAAACAGTGTGGGTGAGAGAGAGAGAGAGAGAAAGGGAGAGAGAGAGAGAAAGATAGAGACAGAGAGAGGGAGAGAGAGAGAGAGAGAGAGAGAGAGAGAGAGAGACTGTACCTGGTTGTTCCCTCTCTCCACTTCTTCTCTTCCCTCTACTCTTTCGGCATCATTTTGGCTGCCATTAGCTGACTCTTAATCCCTTTCACCATACTTCATTGTTACAAAAAAGCACCAAGGAGAGAGCATGAACCGATCTTCAAGACTACCTACCTATCGCCCCAAATAAACCTGTCCTGGTTTTCTGTTTTTATTAAATGGTTTATAGCTATTGTTATTGTCATTATTATTCATTTACCTTCTGACCACAGTTTTCCCTCCCTCCCTCATCTACTCCCAGTCCCTCTCCCCACTTTTCCTCACCCCCCCCCCATTCATGCCTCCTCTGTTCCTTTTCAGGAAGAGGCAGAGCTCCTATGGTTATCAACCAAATGCGGCATATCAAGTTGCCTTTACAGTGGGCATCTCCCCTTGAATGAAGGCTGGACAAGGAAACCAGTATGAGGAATAGGGTCCCAAAAGCAGACAAAAGACTCAGAGGCAGCCACTGCTAGGAGTCCCATAAGACCAACCTACACAACTGTAACATGTGTGCAGAGGGCCTACGTCAGTCTGATGCAGGCTCCCTGGTTGTTGGTTCAGACTCAGTTAGCCATTATGAGCCCAGGTTAGTTGAGTTTAGTCAAGTTTGCTCCCTTTGTTCAGAGTGTGCCTTTCATCTTCTGAAACAACTCTGCACAGTTAGGGCCTCTAGCTCTCTGAAATGTGGTATTTACATGTGCACTTAGCTTTGAAAAAGTTGGCTGTTTGACATGCGTGAAATGATTTCATCTTATTAAACAGATGAAATGGTTATACACATACTCTAATTTTAAAGATGAGACTATGAGACAAGGGAAGCTTAATAAAATCTAAACAGTGTCTATGAGCCCCTAAGGTCTACCCTCAGGCACTTTGGACCTACTTTCCAAGGCCCTGTGTTTTTGTCTTCAATTTCCTATTGCTATATAACAAGAACAAAATCAGTGCGAAACAACACTGGGAATACTGTGCTTTGCATAGTGGCTATATGCCATAACCAGTCCTCAAAAATGCTCTAAAGATTCTGAATGTTAACTTCCATAACAAAAGAGACCATGGACATGATTCAGTGAAAAAAAGCTAAGATTGAAAGTTCACTGACTATTTAATTATGGATCCAGGTGTGACCTTGAGAGTCCCTGAACATGACAGGAAAACAGAAGTATAAAATAGAACCTGTAGATTAGGAGTAGATTCCAGAGATAGAAAGGTAAGGGAATAAATAAGTTTTTCATGGCTCTATACATGGTTGATCTCTTGGGCAACCCTCGTATAGGCCATTGCAGACTTCATATTTCTAAAACATTAAGATAATAAGTCAACAATGTTTCAAGGTCCTACTTCTGGAAATTAGTTATAGTAGCAAAACATAACTAGAAAGGGAATTGGTAATCATAAATTCGGTTCAATTTTTTCATTCTCCAGTTACAAACAATATGTCCTTGGGAAAGTTAATAAGAGTTAACAAGATAATGTCAAAGACAGTAAGAATTTACCAGTCAATGTGGAAAAATATTTCTAAACTATTCTGTTCTGTTTTTAGCAGAAGAAACCCAATAAAACCCATTTGTTAAATTTCTGTATAATAAAATGGCAAAAGAGATTCACACTATAATATTTCCTCTGTGGAACTAACCCAAACAAATTTGAAGAAATTCTATTAATATTATATTGAAGCAATTCCCATAAAAACTCATAGATTAATAAAAAGATACCATCTACTTAGAGACATTTTTGACACATATTTCATTTTGAGGTGTGAAAATTGCATCTCCAGTGATGAATATCATCATCTCATCTTGACTATATTAGAGAAACACAACAAAGAATGTCATTCCTGAATTGACCATTCTTTAAAAAAAAGCATCACACATGGTCCTTAAAAGGCCGTGCCCTGCCCCAGAATCTACAAAGAGATGTCATCTATCCCATTTTACATGTGCTCATTTGCCTTGGAAAGATTTCTAGACAAACAGAGGCTGATGCTAGAGTTTTTCTTGTCCCACCAGGTTCCACTGCCACTTCAGACCTAAATAAGCACACAGAGGCTTATATTAATTATAAAACTGTTGGCTCTTGGCTATGGCTTCTTATTAGCTAACTCTGTCTTAATTGTTAACCCATTTCTATTAATCTATGTATTTTCACATGGTCTTGGCTTCCCAGAGAAGGGTCTGGGTCTGTTACTCCTTCCTTAGCTACATGGCATCTCCTTACAGTCTCTCTCTACCTACCTTTCTCAGAAATCTCCTCATTTCCTTGGCCAAACAATGTTTTATTCATCAACCAATGAGAGAAACATATATACAGAAAAACATCCCCCATCAGGAGTCTGTGGTTGTTCTGTATTTATTTTCTAGTTTGTAGCTGGATCAAATATATCCTCTCAATGGTCTATTAATGTAATGTGTGCTTAATTTTATGTCAACTTGACAGAAGATTTAATCATTTTGGAAAAGAGAATCTGAATTAGGAAAATGCCCCAACAAGATTAGCCCTTGAGCAAGGATGTTGTACATTTTTTCATTGATGATTGTTGTGGTAGGGCTCACTAACTCTGGGTAGTACTATGCCTGGCCAGGTGCTTCTGGGTGCTTTAACAAGGCAGGTTGAGCAAGCCAGGAGGAGCAAATCAGTTAGCAACATCCGAAGAAGTTCCTGCCTTCATGTTACTGTCTTGAGTTCCCATCCTGACATTTCTGGATGTTGGACCATTTCCTCACCAAACTGATTTTGGTCACGGTGTTTTAGCACAGCAACATAAACTCTAACAAAACTTAGGTGAACAATGTGATGACAAGAAAGCTGATGATTACTTCGTAGGTTTACACTCAAAGTAGATCACTAGGTTATTGAGGGTACTGCCTGAATAAATTATCCCAAGATCAAGCTCTTATGAAAGCATGAGCCTGAATGAGCTGGTACAAAGCCTGAATCTCCCTCTGATTTCCTCTCTTGGATGGAATATTTTATGCAATTTATCCCTATCATTGAAATTTGCTATGATGTGATACAGGCAAAAATATTTTTGCTCTGAACTTTGCTTTATAGCAGTATCTTCATAAATTATTGCCAACTAGGTTATCGTGAATTCCACTGAAGACAGAAAGTTCGTGAAATTTCATGAGGGATGGAACAAAATCTATATACTTAATTACATAAGTTAAATCAAAAATAAGAAAATTTAAAAATCAAGAAGATAAATGAACTAATAGAAACTTAATTTTTTGGTTATCTGTGCTATATGCATGTGTATATATGTGTGTAGGTCCATTTATGCCTGCTGCTATGCAGGGCCCAGAGGAACATATTGGGTTGCCTCCTATATCTCTTTTCACTGAACCTGGATCTCAAAGTTTTTCAGCCTGTCTGGTGACCAATGACCTCCAGAGATTCCCCTACCTCCACCTCTCTCAGCCCAATAAAGGAGCTGAGAAAGAAATCAGAGAAGCATTATCTTTTACAATAGCCACAAACAACATAAAATATCTTGGGCTAATGCTAACCAAACAAGTGAAAGACCTATATAATAAGAACTTTGAGTCTTTAAAGAAAGAAATTAAAGAAGATACCAGAAAATGAAAAGATCCTCCCATGCTCTTGGATAGGTAGGATAAACATAGTAAAAGTGGCAATCTTGCCAAAAGCAATCTAAAGATTCAATGCAATCCCCATCAAAATCCCTTGAAAGAACAATACTCAAATTTATGCAAAAACAAAAGACCCAGGATAGCCAAAAACAACCCTGTACAATGAAGGAATTTCCAGAGGCATCACCATCCCTGACTTCAAGCTCTATTATAGAGCTATAGTCCTGAAAGCAGCTTGGTGTGCCACAAAAACCAATGGAATCTAATTGAAAACCTTGATATTAACCCACACACCTACAAACACCTGATTTTTGACCAAAAAAATCCTAAAAGTATAAAATGGGAAACAGAAAGCATCTTCAACACATGGTGCTGGCATAACTGGATGCTGATCTGTAGAAGACAGCAGACAGATCCACATCTATCATCAAGCACAAAACTTAAGTCCAAATGGATCAAAGACTTCAACATAAGCCCAGCCTTACTGAACCTCTTAAAGAGAAAGTGGGAGGTACCCTTGAATGAATTGATACAGGAGACCACTTCCTAAACATAACACCAGTAGCACAGAAACTGAGATCAACAATTAATAAATGGGACCTCCTGAAACTGAGAAGCTTCTGTAAGGCAAAGGACACACTCAACAAGACAAAATATCAGCCCACAGAATGGGAAAAAATATTCACCAACCCCCCACATCTGACAGAGGGCTGATCTCCAAAATATACAAACAAGTCAAAAAGCTAGTTATCAAAGCACTAAATAATCCAATTAAAAAGTTTGGTACAGAACTAAATAGAGAATTCTCAATAGAGGAATCTAAAATAGCTGAAAGACACTTATGAAACTGCTCAACATTCTTAGCCATCAGGGTAAATGCAAATCAAAACAACTCTGAGATACCATCTTACTCCTGTCAGAATGGCTAAAATCAAAAACACCAATGACAGTTTATTCTGGAGAAGATATGGAGAAAGGGGAACACTCCTCCACTGTGGGTGGGAATGCAAACTCATACAGCCACTTTGGAAATCAGTATAGCAGTTCCTCAGGAAAATGGCAGTCTGCCTCAAAATCCAGCAATTCCACTCTTAGACATATACCCAAAAGATGCACATTCATACAACAAGGACATTGTTTCGACTATATTCACAGCAGCATTATTTGTAATAGCCAGAACCTGAAAGCAACCTAGATGGTACATTTCCACAATGGTGTACTACTCAGTGGGAAAACAACAATGGAATATGGAAATTTTCAGCAAGTGGATGAAACTAGAAGAAATCATCTAAAGTGAGGTGACAAAATCACAAAAAGACACACAAGGTATGTATTCACTCATATATGGATTTTAGACATAGAGCAAATGATTCCAACCTACAATCCACACCACCAGGAAGGCTAGGAAAAAAGGAGGACCCTAAGAAAGACATGCATGGTCCTCTGGAGAAGGGAAAAGGGACAGGATCTTCTAAGTAAATTGGGACGATGGGACCATGGGACCATGCGGGGAGGGGAGAGGGAGCGGGGGGGGGGGGAGGTAGGCATGACAGAGCAGGAAGATTGTGTCAGAGAAAGAATAGAGAGAGCAAGAAAAGGGATGCCATAATAGAGGGAGTCATTCTGTGTTTTAAGAGAAATCTGGCACTAGGGAAATGTCCAGAGATCTACAAGGATGACCCCAATTAACAATCTAAGCAATAGTGGAGAGGCTACCTTAAATGCCCTTCCATGATGAGATTGATAACTACCTTATACACCTTCATCCAATCGCTAATGGAAGCAGAAGCAGACACCCACAGCTAAACACTGAGTCGAACTCCTGGAATCCATTTGTAGAGAGGGAGGGGTGATGAGCAAAGGTGTCAAGACCAGGTTGGAGAAACCCACAGTAACAGCTGACCTGAACAAGGGGGAACTCATGGTCTCCCATCTGATAGCTGGGAAACCAGCATAGGACCAATCCAGATTCCCTGAATGTGGTGTTAGTTGGCAGAACTGAGCAGTCTGTGGAGCCTCTAGTAGTGGATCAGAATTTATCCCTAGCATTCCATTTAGGAGCCCATTCCACATAGAGGGATACTCTCTCAGCCTAAACACACAGGGGAAGACCTGGTCCCTGTTCCAAATGACATTACAGACTTTGAAGACTCCCCATCTTCCATGGGGAACAGAAAGGAGGTAGGATGGGGGTTAGTGGGAGGAACAGGGGAGGATGGGAAGGTTCAGGAACTGCGATTGATATGTAAAACAAGCTTTATCAAATTTAAATTTAAAAATTATATTAAATAAATAAATGCCAGCTTTGTTCATGTAGTTATTATACACTAGCTTCTAAACATTCATTTAAAAAAAACTTTATGGTCATCATTTGAGTTCTTTCTCTAAAGCGGCATGTCATTTACATAAATTTGCACTTTCTTAAAAAAGGAAGGGGTACTGTAGAATAGAAGATGTGGAAGGGTAGAGTAAGTGATGTAATTTATTGTTAAAAGATTGCAATGTTACAGGATAATTAAACAAGGCTTCAAAAGAAATCCATCTATAGAAAGAGGCAACAAAAGCTTTGTTCTTTCTCCTGTCTCTCTCTCTCTCTCTCTCTCTCTCTCTCTCTCTCTCTCTCTCTCTCTCTCTCTCTCTCTCCATTTTAACAGAGAAAAAGTTCTTTGAAAAACTATTTTTAAAAACCTATTACTACCTAATGAGACCTGTACTTAGCTTCAATTTACTTTCTAGACAGTTAATCTGTCACCCTTTGATCCCCTGTGTGATGCTGTTGATTAATTGAGCTGTCACAAGACAGGACCACAGCTACCCACTGCTCCTTTATTGGTTTTCTAAGAAAAGATTGTTGCAGACTGTAGCTAATGCATGGCTGTCCATGCCTCTCCTACTGCAAATACTGACACTAACAGATCTCAGCTCAATTTGCCTAAGAAATGAATGGGTTCTGTAGATTGGTGATAAATAGGGACACTGCTAGGGAAATCTGTGTAGCAGTTCCTGAGGGAAATGGGGTAGTTAACATTAAGATTGTGGCTAAAGCATCCATTCAGGTATAATCTGTGATCAAGTTGGAAAGTTACAGTTTCTCTTTGTACATACGAATGAGAGACACTGTTAGCAGCAGGGCTGTACATTGCATGTGAGAGCCTAAGTGGTCAAGTACAAAGGTGCTGGAGACTCACGGTCCTCAGCACTATAATGCACTCAAAGCTCTGGCTATGGGGGATCTGACACTCGCTTTAACAAATTGGCAAAGCTGACCATGGGGATGATGGCTATACATTCCTAGCACTGGGGAAGTGGAAATAGCAGGATCAGGAGTCCAAAGTCAGCCTCAAGTTTACAATGAGGTCAAAGCCAAACCCTTTCAAAATAACAAAAGCAAGCAAAACAAGTGCTTGGTAAATGCCTGAAAACCCATTTACAAGTTGTTCAATATAACAATGTTAATGCGGCAATAAAAATTCCCTAAGCATACCTTTCTCACAACAGCTCATGATAGGAAGACTTCATTTTTCCTTTTACTAGAGAAAGGAAAACTAAGGATTTGATCATATATTTTGCTTCTTACTACCCAATAATTTTTTTTGCATGATAATTACCTGGGAGGTTATTGCTGACCTTGATTCTCAAACATTTGGAAGGAAATTCCCGGCCTACTTGTCTAAACCACTTTTTGCATCTCCCTCATGGATGAAGTGAAAAACCATGGCTTCACCCATGGGTTCAATGTGAAAAACTAAAAAACAGTAAAAGTAAAAGCAGTGTGGATCAAGGAAATGTTGCCTCCTTTCCTCAACCACAGCTCATTCTTCAAGATCATGAGAACCTTCAGTGATAGAGGACCAGGTCTGAGCACCAACTGAAGTTGGGTGGTGGAAGGACATTCAAGAAAAAGCTTTAAAATGCAGAAAATTCAGGTCATTGACTTGCAAATTTCTTATAGGTCACAGGAGAAGAGAATCCAGACTGGAGACTGCATGAATTAATTGCATTAGTAATTAACTCTGAGGCACCATTAATGCATCAGTGTCACATTAAGAAAAGAAATAAAAGCACTTCTTCTTGAAGTCATTTAACCAAGAGTGAGCCCTGATTTTCTCTTCTTTACTTTACCTGTGCTTTCTATCTAAGTCTGTTGTGTCAGTTCCACTGTGTGCCTACCTGAAGGCTGTCTTGTGAATCTGCCCTGTGTCTGCATCTATCTGTCTCTGCATGTCTGTGGATGATTTTCTATGTGTCTGTGTGTTCTGTCTGTATGTGTCCATCCCTAACAAAGGGCTTTGCTCTACCTTATTGAATAGCATAGAAAGTATCATATGGGGAAAGAATGGAATACTTTTAGATATCTTTAGAATTTTACAAGGAATTAAGTCACCAACTACAACTGATTTCAACTGACCCAGATAAGCAATACTACAAACATTGTTTTTCAACCAATATCCAAATTCTGTGTCAGCATTATCTAGATGTTATGCACAATACTTACAGTATATATTCATTTTATAAGATTGCTTTCAATCCCTATTTTTGGTGCTTTTAGTAAATGATTATTAAAAGAAACATGTATCATTCTGAGTCAGAGATATGGAGAAGGACAATTTTTTTATTTATTTTATATAACCAAGTCCATTTAAATGAAAACAAACATTTATGGGCAATATTTGGGAATTTGGGCGTCGTTCTTTCCAAACTAGTTCTTGCTGGTAAGGGGCGCTGTCATGGGGGATTCTAAGAAGGCATAGAAATCCTGGCTCTAGTCTGTAAGGCTGCTTTGTCCAGCTGTTTTGAATGTAGGATCACCTGGTACTCTGTTTCAGGCAGTCTGGCTTGATCAAACCACATTATTCTGGAAGGAATCCACAGCTTTTCATTTTCTGTTGAAACAAAAATAGAAATCCTTTTCCCCCAGTAACTTGTCCTTGAACTTAAATTTTGGAGTCAAAGCAGTTTTTTTTTTATTTAATTTATTACTTTACATGTCATCCCAGTTCCCTCTCTCTCCCTCCTTCCCTTCCTCCCTCCCTTTTACCCTCTCTGCCCTCTCACATGCACTCTAACCACCCTCCCCTCCCATCCCCTCACCCCAATTCCATATGTAGGGGAATGCCATCCAGTTGGGGTCATGTAGATCTGACAGGTCATGTGAAGTAGGGACTAGGGCTTCTCTCGAGAAGGACAAAATTTAAGATTACTGTTATGGATTAAATTAGGTTGTGACTGTTGATTGCTTGAAAAATCAAATAAACAATGTTGATTGTTATATTGTTCACTTAAATGTAAGTTAAACAAACAGGCTGAGTACAAAGTAGAGTAGTAATTTTAAGTATTAAATGACCTCAGCAAACTTCCAGTATGTTAGAATATAAGAAGTACTTGTGTCATAATGCATTGCCACAGAATATCAACATGGAAACATCACACAGACATCAGAGATTCCTGAGGGAAAAGTGGGAAATGTATGGACAACTACTAGGTGGAGTATTATGCATAGGCTTTAGCTGAGGGAAACCATGTTGAAAGAAAGGAAGGCAAAATAAATCTCTGATATGGAAGGCTATTAGCCGTACATTTCCATCTGACACTGGTTTCAGTGACTCATGAGGAAATCTTTGTGTTAATATGCTGAGGGTCATCACACAAGTTTCCACTCTAAATTCATAACTATGATCCTGAGCATATCTCCCCAAGACTGATCACCTGTGTGACATATTGTTTTATTGTTTTACATATATATATATGTGTGTGTGTGTGTATATGTATATATATATATATAATTTATCTTTTCATTTTATTTTTTAATTTATTTTTTCTTATTTACATATTGATCCCAGTTCCTTCTGCCTCCCTCCCTCCCTTCTTCTCTCCCTCCCTCTAAATTTCATTTTATATTCCAACCACAGTTCTTAGCTGAGTGCCAGCCCAGTCTCTAACGAAAGTCTCTGATTTGAGGGTCAGGACCCTGGGGAAGAAGCCCCAGCTGCAGGGCAGATCAAGGTTAAGTCTCTCCATGTGTGCAGAGCAGACCATTATTCTTGGTCTCTGCTTATATACTGTCCGTGGGCATCATGGGTTTCTAGGGCTGTGTCTGGTTATCTTGAGTGAGTGATGTCACTGGCTCTGGTTATCAGGTACAGCTATGATTGTAATGGGGATCTTGACTAAGCTATTTTTACATGACTAAAAGGCTTTTGTTTACTATGTTCATTACATTCCATCTCTTAGTCCTTTAGGCAAACACAGTGCCAATTAAGTACCACATGCAAGAATTATTAACAGTTTCACAGTTAATTGAATTGAGGCCACAGTGGGAAAAGAAAAAAGCATACAATAAATATTTCAATCACTAATAGACAAATAAATGCAGGAAAATAGATCTGAGAAACTAAAACATAATAATACTTAATAAAACAGACACAAAGTAATGTAGCTCACAGGATATTGCCATGATTCCTATAGTATATATGTACTTCCCCAAATTTATATTTTCTCCTTGTTTAGAATGCACCAAGTTGAAAAACACATTCGGAAATAAAAGGTAATGCAATCACTTTCAAACAAAGATGTTGTGGAGTAAAGGGGTGCATGACAGAGCTGGAGCCATGGGACTCTGAACTAAGCCAATCATAATAGGGCACCACCCTAATGTGGTCAGGACTGAGGAGGAGCCTGTGTGTCATCTACTTCTATTAAAGACAAAAGCAGCTAAAATTCCAGTAAGCTTCGTAATTACCTTCCAGTGTTGTTTCTCGGTTTTATTATGATAATATTGTGGAAAAAAGCAAAGAGTGAAAATAAAGCATCATGAAGTCTGAGTCTCCAGAGACAAGTCTAAGATCAATGCATACAGAGCATCTCTTTGGGAATAACGGTAATCATTTGGTGGGGTAGAACCAAGGATCCAGAATACAATAATCATGGCCTGAGATTTCAGCATGGAAAGAAAACATCTCAAGTTTCTCTAGTAACAGTTTGCACAGATGTGTCAGCCAGAACCATACATAGCTGGTTTGTTCCTTCTATCTTGATCACAGTCTCTGAAGCACATGTTCATAGTTTGTTCTTAAATGAAATCTATTAAACAAGGCCAAAATAATAAGAAGTAATTTATGTGCCAAAATGGCCAATATGATATACACAAAAAGCCAAAAAGCTCTCCTTTACCCAGCTTATCAACTGTGTAATCTATCTTCTTTGTTGATTATGAATTTGTTCCTTAGTAAGTTTTAATAGTCTAAATTGAAACTGATGACAATTTGTCCACTATTTTTTATTTTTAGATAGTCTGTCATCTTGCCTGTGTGGGTATCTACATTGACTACATGAATTTTTATATCTTTGCTAAGTTTTGCCATTTCCTTTCATACCTCACTTCACCAAATATGTTTTCCATTTATATGCCAGTTAGCTGTTTTCCATTGTGATGACTATATAGCTACACCGTTGTACACAAACCATGAATCAGAGAAGAAATAAATTGTCTTTTTCCCTTCTCTAGTTGTTTGTCTTATAGCCAATAGTGCTGTTATTACTTCTGTGTATTATGTTGATTTGGTGGTTCCTTCCTCAATAATAGCCATACTATCCCATAGTCTATTAGGTGCTGCTTTTCACTTAGTTTTGGTTACATCAGAGGTTAATGAGCCATCAGTAAACCATCAAAGGTTGTGACCATTCCTTTGGTCCCCACAGTCCAATAAGTGTCTCTTTTCAGGGAGGGGCAAACAGTTCAGGGACAGGGATTATAGGCACTGAGCTAATTCCTCAATGCAGGAAGGCACAGACCCCTTTTTCTACCATATCCTGGTTATAAAGGAACTCAGATAGATACCATTTACACTATAATAACTTTCCTTCCATGGCTAAGCCTACAAAGGGGCTCCACCTTCAAGCAGATCCAAGGCATCATAGGAATGGACATCCCTACAGTAATTGGCAATAACTGAGTGCGGATTCTGCACATCTCATAAAATGTCCAGATTTGTTTCTCAAAGAGGTAGTATTTGTTCTCTGCATATGGGAAGTGTTTGCAAAGGAGCCAACAAGTAAATGTAAGCAGACCCCCTTTCACTTTATGAAGAGTACCTAGCTGCCATATTTGGCAATAAATGTGAAATCCATAAATAAGATATCTGATTCACTAATGACCAGGATAGCATGCTCGGAGATAAGCTTACATTCTCTCTCAAAAGCTTCTCATTGCTCCTGTCCCCATTGGAAAGCATGTACCTTTACAGGAACTCTATAGAGGGGTTTTATACTATTCTGAAGATGTGGTATACGGTTCTTCCAGTATGCAAGCATATCAATTAAGTGTTGCATCTGAGTTTGTCCCTTATGTAGGGAGGATACTTAAAATTTGGGCAATATGCCATCTGGAACCTTGGGTTCTCTTATATGTTTAAAACACACCTAGACATTTTGTTGGTGCTTTCATCTTATCTTTGTTAATGACCCAGTTATCATGTACCAGGAAATCAATTACCATCTCCATACAGTTTAGAATAGTCTCCTTATTGTATTCTGTAATCAAAATATCATCTGTGTCGCTTAAATGTAGTCAATCTGATTTAGGTAGCTTTTCCAGTGGCCATGTTAGTGTTGATCAGGATATTATTGTAGCCATGAGGCACACTTTTGAATCTATACTGTTTGTCATTCCAGGTAAAATTAGTAATGTCTCTAGAGTGTACATGGAGTTGTATGTTGAAGAATATGCCTGATAGGTCTATAGTGCCACAGAATTTTGGGTTGTAATTCCTAATCTTTAAGAATGTATCTTCTACATGAGGTAAATTTCCTGGCATTTGCATTCCTATAGTCTACTGTGGATCCCCATTGACTGTTTGGCTTCTTTACTGGCCAAACAGCTTTATTGAAGGTGAAGGATTATGTGGGTTCAATAATAATCTTCCTACAAAAAATATTTACAGTGTCAGTGATGGTTTCATCACCTTCCTTGATAGAGTATTGCTTGGTAAATAACCCCTTAATTTTATGGAGTTCTATAGCAGGAATTTGTACTTGCCTGGTGTTATAGCCCAAGGTTTTAAGTTTTTTGATGTAACAATGGGGAAATAATTTGGGCATGATATCCATTCCAAGCACATAGTTAGGATTTGGAGTAAATATTGTAGAACTATTTTGAGACAAATTAAACTACTAATTTTATATATTTTTTTTTACTTTAAATAGCTTTTCTGTTACTCCTTCAATACATAATTTTAGAGGTTTAGTTGGGGGTGGGTAGAGGTTGCAAATAGCTCATTCCCAGTATCTATCAGCCATTTTATCAGTTTGTTCATTCTCCAGATCTTTGCTTGGATCTGTTTAAAGGGTAAGTGATCTTGCCTAAAGGGTAAGTGATGGTGCTGGTTTGGTTCAATTTTGTACATTAGACCAGAGTCTCTAGTTCTGTAGACTGCTTGAAGAAGTTAATACAGTCTCCAATAGCTTGGTTATCAGTCAAAGTTGATGTCAATGTCATTCTCAAATATGGAGGGGTGCCTATTACTAGAATTTTCCTTATGCCAGGATACAGCAGTGAGGATACAGCAGTGAGGCCTCTGGTGTTGAGCTGTTATGGTAAATTAAAGTGTACTCAAATCTAGCCAACGCAATTGTTTCTTTCATGTTTTCCATTGTCCTTCTGCCTTGAAATGAGTTAGATCTAGTACGGAGAAAGCCTGCCTCCATGAAGCTGTTATCCAATCCAATGAAGGGTGTGTTTCCCCTCTGGCCATATCTAAACTTTGTTTCAGACCTTAAATATGTGGGGACTTTTTTTAAATTCCTTTGACTCCCTTCATTTCTTCTGAGGTTAACATTACTTCATCAGCTCCCTTTTCCCATAAGCCGGCTACAGCGGATACACCCTTCTCTCCTCTTCATGCAACACCTTATTTGCTGAAGTTCTGTACTTGTGAATGGTCTGGATTCTTCTTCAGTGGTCATATGAATGTGAGTGGTTGAACAGCTAGGAGTAGCCTTAGCCTTACTGCCAGTCACTGGTAAAGAGATTTTTATGTCACTGAGGGATCTAGCTGGGCCTTTATCCAATACCTCCAAGTCCTCTCTGAATGGGTTATTTCTACATCTTTCTGCAAAGATGCTAGCAAGCTGTTTACCTTTCATTCTATCAGAATCAATGTCATTAATCAAGTCGATGTCTATCATAAAAACCCAGGTACCTCTAACAGGTATTCTGTCTCTAACTAGGGCTCAAGACCACTGGGATGAGCAATACAATATAAACTTTAGGTTCCTTCTTGATCCTAGGTAACTTTTATTGTATCAAGAAACGTATTCTGTCTCATCTACCCTCAAGATATTTCTCATCTTTTACATCCACTTTCTTAATTCCTCTTATTGGTCTCTGCATTTTGCCAATTTGGTTGCCAAATAATAGAGGAATTTGACTTTGCTTTTTCTGAAGTACCAATTAGGTTGCTGGTAGAGTAGGCCTGATTTACCAGATTTTCAAATTTAAGATCTATCCTTCTTACTCTTCTCTTGGCTTTCCAGTACTTCATTTTATTCCCATTACCCATGCCTTCATGGGAGTTAGTTCCTGCCATAGGGGCTTCTCCTGAGAGTTCTGATTCCTCCTGGGGAACCAGATAGACATATATATTTGACAATGATCTTTATGTTAATTTTCTTTTCATAATGGAAATTAGAGCTTATACAGTGCAAGCAAACAGTAATATTCTCAGTATGTAATAACAATAAATGCTAGTAAGCCTTAAGATGATAATACTAAATATCTTACTTTTTAAAGATAAAGTTTAATTCATAGTTATAACATGAGAATATAAAGGCTTTTGCCTGTGTTCTCTTTAGAAAACGGGTTTTGCAACATTCTTTTTTGACCAATTTAAACAAAAGAAAAAAAAATGATAATTTTAAAACCTAGCATTTAGTGCTTGTCTAGCCTCCTTAAAGCTTTTTCAATAGTCAGGTCAGGCTCTTTAAAATTGAGTCCTATACTTTATATTACAAGCTATGTCTTTAAAATTAAGGGTTTTAGGTTGGTTGATTGCCTAATGCTATGGAGAAAATAATCAGTATATGGTGTGATGTTAAAACTGACAATGATAGATATAATAAAAGCTATAAAAATCCTTGGTTTTTAAAAAATTCTTTATATATGACTGTACGTTTATGATTTATTGTTATGTGCTAACAAATTGGCTTATAAGTAAATAGCCGCATAAATTGTTAACTTAGCTCAAATTTCAGGCAGGGATGGTACACACCTTTAATCCCAGCACTTGGGAGGCAGAGGCAGGTTTACCTCTGAGTTCAAGGCCTCTCTGGTCTACAGAGTGAGTTCCACTACAGCCAGGGCTACACAGACACACAGACACACAGACAGACAGACACACACACACACACACACACACACACACACACACACACACACACAAGAGCGCGTAAACGCAAAACCCTATCTGAAGAAAAAAATTTCCTTTAAGTTCATAGCATAACTTAAATTTTTAAAGAGGAAACAATGTATATGTAATGTAATATTCTTAATCAAGATGTTGTTTACTTGAGTATTCTCTCAAAGTACTTTCCTAAGATTCCAGAGCCCCTGTTGCTCAGCTGAAATCAAGTGGCTCTCAGGACATAACAAGTTCACACTCATGAGTAATTGTTCTCATTGCAGTTTGAGCTTGCCAGCTTCTACTATTCCTGGAATGGAATGGATTATTTAACTTATTTCTGTGCTCTCAATTTTCCTTGAGTAATTAACAAACTTGCCTTCAGAGTAAATGACTGAAAAGAAAGGAGACACACAAATTGAAATCACATGACCAGGGCTTTTTCCTGCTTTGATTGCCTTAAGATCTCTAATTAGAGGCAAATGCTTTGTAACAAAACCAGTTTCTAAATGCTTGTTATAGCAGGGTTTGGAACTTTAACAAATTACCAATTTAATTTCATTGGTTAAAAATAAACCCCCAGTATTGTTAACTTAACAAAGGATCATATCCTCCAGGACCCACAACATAAGGATGCTGCTTCCTGGGACAAACAGGTCATGGCTTTCCTGGTTCTTGCCCTCTCTTTGATCATCAGTTGACATAATCATATTACTCTTGCTTGAACTTGGGTTTGTCTTCTACAAAATACAGAGCAATCAAGCTGGAACTCAGCTGGAGGCCTCTTCCTTCCTGGCTAGTTTTCATGGTCCATGAAGACGTTTTACAGACTTCTGAGAGGGAAAAGACATTAATTGTTTTACCCAAATGTGAACCCCCTGAACTATATAAGAGCAATTTGCAGGCAAAATGTGCCCGCTACTGCAATAGTGCTACTAGCGTGGCTGGGGTAGGCAACTACTCTCAGGTAGATGTGAGGTCTTATCACCTGGAGAAACCCATGCCTGATGCTACAAACTTGGTCAAGAAACCATGATAGGAGAGATAAGTAGCCCTAGGGGTAACTAAACACTCATTTTAGCTAAATTTACATAGTGCTAAACTGCCTTCTAGATATTTCCATTTATACACTTAGCCTTAAAAAGAGACCCCTCACATTCCAGTGGTGAATGTGGACTCCTGGCTGCACAGAGGGTGGGTGCTCAGCCCTGAACAGGACATTTGTAGTATTCCTCCTAAGACTCAGAAAACTCAGAGACAGACAATAAGAAGGGTTTCTATAAGGATTATGGTTTTTCCTCCCGCCGCTGGTCTTGTCCCGCTGCTGTGCCAGCCCCAATTAACACACTGAGACTCTGTATTTGATATAATTCTGTTGGCCCGTTACTTGTTTCTTATCCACTAGCTCTGTCTTAAGTATTAACCCATTTCTGTTAATCGAATATTTCCACATGGTCTTCTTACTGGGGAAAGGGGCCCGCGACTCGTCTCCCCACTCTCTCCATGCTGACTCCTCCTTACTACTTCCTCTTTCCTCCTTGTCTCCTATTCCCTCCTATCATCCTTTCCTATTGGCCAACAGTGCTTTATTCATTAACCAGTATGAGAAACATATATACACAATGGCATCTCCCATCAGGTTTCAAAGTTCAATGGTACATTTCTTTTCAAGACTCAGCAGCTGTGGATACAAGCACTGGATAGGGACACGAATGGGTCTTTCAACATTCAGACATGAATGAACAGATAGGGTTCAGGGAGGTTTGCTGATAAATTACTTGTTACTGGCAGATTCAGGGGAAAGGGGCAAAAGCTGCCCTCAGTTGTTTAGCCATTACTGAACCTACCAGGCTCCATCAGATCATCCAAATCCATTGCTTACATAGATGCCTTTGGTTTCATTAAATGAATTATGAATCAAAACTAAAACTTTTGAATCTGGGAAAGGGATTGTTAAAGATAGGCTAAGGGCTTATTGGAATGGGGGGTGGATAAAGAAGAGAGAATTAATCAGAATACATACATGTATGAAATTGCCAAAGAACAATAATTTTAATTTTTATGTCCTTTAAGATATAGGACAATTTCAAACTAATATTCTTATGATACACAGATTCCAGACAACCCCTAAAGAATACAAGCCCAAAGCCCTCTTGGAGAGTGAGTCTGGTAGCCTCTCAAAAGGCTACAGACCTCGTAGCATGGAGGAAGTTACAGAAGACTGACTGGTCATCACTAGTCTGCCTCCCAAAATAAGTTGTGAGAGTGCAGCTCTCAGATGTGAGTTGTAGTTACAGCATGGTAGGAGGAGAAAGAGAATAACATACTGACATAGAAAGATTAGAAAACTTCCCTCACCTGAACCGCATGTAGAAGATAGAGGACCTATAAGAAAAGCCTGAGATGTACAAAAGGAAAGGAAAAGAAGTGCGAGACGATGACCTAGAAAGGGCCGTGAAACTTTTGGCGCGGTGCTTTGAAAGCACACCACTCCCAAGCACACTAACCACTCCTGTTCTCTAGAGCACTTCTGTCTTTCCTAACAAACGGTCTCTGTCTCCGGTTTCCCTGGTACAATTCTCATTCCCAGAACACAAGTTGGGAACCTGCGTCCCAAACCTGCCTCTATAATAGCAGCTGTCAACATTTACAGCCTGCCTCTCTGTGAAACAGTCCCTGAGCTCTCTCCTGAGCCTATGTATAAATCTTTTTTATCAATGAGACTGAGGACTAAAAAGAGGAATCATGGTCCTGTAGTAATTCATGTCTTCCTTAATTACTTGTCTGAGACACAAAACCTGGGCATCAGTCATGTCACAGAGCTTCCCAAGATCCCCTTGATAATGGTAACTCTTGAAATTCTTTTAATTCGTTTCTTGTTTCTCATCCCTTTTTGCGCCGCTCTCTGAACAATACCACCCTCTGCTGTAGCTACAGTATTTAAACTGTGAAAATCTCAGATTTTACTTCCAATCCTCACATCTCACCTTGAAATTCATTTTTATGCAACAAAGAAACGTACATACCTGAAACTTTACTGTTTAGTAGATCTCAAACTTAGCTGGAAAACCTTTCACCCCTTTCCAAGTCCTTTTGTCAATCAGATCTCCTTGTCCTCTCTTCTACTTCATCTCAGGTGATGGCAGCCCCATCTTCCCAAGCATTTGGGGCTATTTACTTTCTCACAGTGAAAAATATATATATAATAAGATTGATGAGTAAGGAGTTCGGTTTTTCCTCCCGCCGCTGGTCTGGTCCCGCCATTGCGCCAGCCCCAAATAACGCACAGAGACTCTGTATTAGATACAGTTCTGTTGGCCAGGTACTAGTTTCTTATCGGCTAGCTCTGTCTTAAGTATTAACCCATTTCTATGTATTTCCACGTGGTCTTACCAAGAGCGGAGGAACAGCAATTCTGCTTTCTCCAGACTCTCCATCTTGACTCCTCCTTACTCCTTCCTCTTTCCTCCTTGTCTCCTAGTCCCTCCTATCTTCCTTTCCTATTGGCCAACAGTGCTTTATTCATTAACCAGTATGAGAAACATATACAGAATGACATCTCCCATCATTGATGGCTACCTTAAATGCCCTCCTAGAGCCTTCATCCAATAGCTGGTGGAAGCAGAAGCAGACACCCACAGCTAAACACTGAGCCGAACTCCTGGAATCCAGTTGCAGAGAGTGAGGAGTGATGAGCAAAGGGGTCAAGACCAGGCTGGAGAAACCCAGCTGACCTGAACAACGGGGAGCTCATGGACCCCAGACTGATAGCTGGGAAACTAGCATAGCACGACCCAGACCCCCTGAACATGGGTGTCAGAACTGGGCAGTCTATGGGGGCCTCTGGTAGTGGATCAGTATTTATCCCTAGTACAGAATGCACTTTAGGAGCCCATTCCACATAAAGGGATACTCTCTCGGCCTAGACACGTGGGGGGAGGGCCTAGGCCCTGTTCCAAATGTGACAGACTTTGAAGATGCCCCATGGAAGGAATCACCCTCCCCGGGGAGAAGAAAGGAAATGGGAGTTGTGGGGGAAAGGGAACTGGGATTCACATGTAACACATGCTTGTTTCAAATTTAAATAAAAAAAAATATCATTAAAAAATATCTAATTACTGAATGAAAGAACCACTTACTTGCAAATATAACATTGCCCTTACCTTATCTCCATCTCTACTACCATAACCCATGGGCTAAGCCACCATCATTTCTCACCTGAACCACTGGACCTCACTTCCACTGCCAACATAAAAGAAAGCAATTGTTTAAACATGCAAACGTTGCTACCCTATGTTTAAAACCTCTTAAAGTCTTACAACCTTGCATCTCATACAGACCAGGTAAAGGAGATAGAGACATGGTGTGGAGGCTGAGTGCTAGCTGCTCTTTCAGAGGACACAAGTTCATTTCCCAGCACACACATGGCACCTCACCAACATCTGTAACTCTAGATTCAGGGAATCTGACACCATTCCTTTATATATATGAGTGTTTTTGCTTGCATGTATGTGTGTGTGTCTTATACATGCTCTGCCTCTTCACAGAAATCTTCTCTTAAATACAAATAAAAAGCACATGGCAAGTGTAATATAGAATGACTAAGAGGTTTGTTGTGTTATTGTTACCCTACAGAAGGACTCAACCCCTCATTGTCAATTGGACCCTTTTTGCACCTGAAACCAAATGGTATTCACTACAGATAATCCAGCCAAATGCTGGTCTCTATTCTCAGTGAAACAAACACCTGTGAGAAACAAGACCTACACCCAAAACGTATTCATAACAAGAAACATCTAACGCGTTCTAAACAGTGGCTTAGTGATGGGTGCTGTGATTGGTAAACAAAGATCTTTAGTTGGCAACTACTGCATTCTGGGGATGTCACCTGTTATCTTTATTGCATTTTTAAAAATACTGTCAGAAATAATGACATGAGAAAGATATCAGTGATAAGAAAATAACATAAATCTTAGATAAATCAAACTAGCTTCACTAAATTCTTGCAGATATTATGTAAATAAAAGGTTGCGGTGCATGTGTGATTAGTATCCTGACAATGAAGCCTGAGAGAGTGTGACATCATCTCCTTAAATGGCACGGAACAACTGCATAGTATTGAGAAAGGGTGACTGAGATGAGCCTGACAGAGATACAAAGAATGAGGAAGACAGGGCAATCACCGGGCGTTGATGGCGCCCGCCTTTTGTCCCAGCACTCAGGAGGCAGAGGCAGGCAGATCTCTGTGAATTTGAAGCCTAATCTACATCGTGAGTTCCAGGACTGGCTCCAATGGAGTACAGAGAAGCCCTGTCTTGAGAAACCAGGAAAAAAAAAAAAAAAAAAAGATAGGAGAATCATGATGGCAAAAAACTCCAGTGGCAGCTGTAGGTATTTGTTGTGAAGGGAGGTTTGGTAGAGGACAATGTGGAAGAAACGGAAAAGATAAAAAACATGAGGGATCAAAGTTTATTCTTTGATTTTAGTCAGAAATTTTAAAAAAAAATACATAACTGGAGATTTTGGAATAAGGGATACATTTAAACTTTAAGATAAAGTATCAGTGCTAAAAATGAGATGAAAAGAAAGGAAAGCAAGAATGGTCCTTGGGATTTTTATTAAAGAGAAGATGAAAGGGAATGATGGACAGGGAGTAAAGTGGTGGACGTGGAATGGGTAGAGAGAGTCGACGACGTTATACAGAATGCAGTTGGCATCTTGCTCCATTGCTCAGTGTTTCTTGGTTGTAAATACAGGTACCTTATCTGGTTTATTCCACATATCCAGAGATGGAATGACCTACAGCAGAGTCATCTTCCTTGTGAGTAAATTTCATCATAAGGAAACAGTGCTTCTCTGATGTCTCTTTGCAAAAGGCATTCAGCTCCATTAACCACACTTGTGAAACAGGAAGCTGCCATCCAGGAATCTTAGTTGCCATTTCTTTTTCAATTTTGTCAGAGGTCACATGTCTCCAAGTGCCCTGCCTATCAGCTCGGCCTCCACCACTCTGTAAAATGAGGCCACTCATATCTAAAGGAAGAGTCAGCAACCAAAACATTCTAATTAGTCTAAGATTAAACTAGACAAGAATGTTTTGTTTTTACCTCACTGAAGAAAATAAGAAAAATCCCATTTTCTTAGGAATGCACATGGTGCTGTGTTATGAGCAGTTTCCCGCCAGCCCGGTCCCACAGTCGGGTCAGCTCAAAAATAACAGAGACTCTTGTTGTAAACTGTTGGTGAATGGCTAGAGCTTCTTATTGGCTAGCTCAGTCTTAAATATTAACAAATTTCGATTAATCTAAGCGTTTCCCCATGGTCTTATCTTACCGGAGAGAGGATCCTGACCTCTTACTCCTCTCATGGTCTACATCTTGACTCCTCTCTACTACATCTCCCAGAATCCTCCTTGTTCCCTCATCCCACCTATCTTGCTTTCCTATTGGCCAATAGGAAATTAACAAATAAGAGAAAACATGTATACAGAATGGCATCTCCCATCATTTCCTGTTTTCTATCTAAAATAAAAAGAAAGGCTTTAACTTTAACGTAGCAAAATATATAATAAAACAGTTATCAAATAAGAACTATAGCTGACAATATTTAGTTCATTACCAGTGCCGAAAAAGGAAACTCTCAGCATGCTTACAGAGAACAATGGCATAAAACATGTAAGTTTCACATCTGATGTCCATGAGCACAAAGTCATAAAAACATTTCAATGATGAAAGCAGCACAGGCATTGGCTGCAAAATGCAGTATATCCTAATGACATGAGACTCCACCCAGACAAGCTGCTGCCTGTGTGATTTCAGGTGGCCCTGACTAGAACTAAGCAATTGATGGGTAACTTTGTATCAATTACTACCACATTGGTACAGGCTTAAAAACAATCTCCCATACATGAACTTTATTTGACTCTTCTAAAATGTGGAGTTTTCTTGTAATAAAAAACAGATAAAAGCAAGGCATATAATATGCATGTAATAAATACTAAGTATTATTAAATCAGTAAAAATTCTTATTCATACTGAGAAGTAAATTGTAACGCTCAGAAATACGTTATTTAAAGCCAGGTGGTATGGTGCAGACAACTAGGTCAATGCCCTGCTTCTTCCTCTAAATGGTTAAAAATGTTAGAATTTGAGTGTGGTGGTTTGAATAAAGGTGGCCTCCATCACCCTACAGGGAGATGCACTATTAGGAGGTATGGCTTTGTTGGAAGAAGTGTATCCCTATGGGGTGGGCCATGGGGTTTCAGAAATTCAAGTTACCTCAAGTATGGCAATCTCCTCCTACTGCCTGAAGATAAGGATATAGAGCTCTCAGCTCCTTCTCCAGCACCATGTCGGCCTGAATACAGCCATGCCTCCCATGATGACAATGGACTAAAACATTAAAAGTTTCCCTTTTATGAGGTTTGAAGTGGTCACAGTGTCTCTTCACAGCAATAAAACCCTAACTAAGACACTGAGTTCTTTAAAATTATCTCTTGAATGCCTTGATCAGAGTTTTTGGAAAGATCATAACAACTTCCAACATGAATTCAAGGATAGCACAAAAATGCATGGTTTGCTCACGATGTCGCCATGAACTCAAAAAGATGGCTCCATTAATATAAGTTTCTCTACAAATTCTTGTCTTTAAAAGGTACTCCTTTGATCAGTCTGGATCTGTCCATAAAATACTTCTTTACCTTTTTGCTTTTGCCTAGTTCACAGGCCAAGAAATTACCAAATTTTATCCTATTTCTTGCCTAAAATAGAAACAGCACAACTTTAAAGGAAATGGATCTTAGTGGTTTTTTAGCCCAGTGCTGCAATCTGAAACTCTGGCATCTTAGAGTAAATAGAGAACAGCAATACAAGCACTCTGAACCAAGCCATGACTGTTGAGCCTGTTGAAATGTATGTAGCATGGACTGTGCTCCTTCCAAAGAGAGCACAAAAGAACGTCTCTAAAGCAAACATTGCTCTCAGCTCCTAAAGCTTGTTATTTAAAGCAAGGTAGCTTCTAATATTCAATAGCAAAGTGCAGGAAATATCTATGAAATCAGTTCTGGATTCTCTCACCTGCCATGAATTTAATGGTATAATGATTTTGCTTTAGCATAATATAAATTAACCTGTGATAAAATTGTTCATTTGAAAATGGTATACCACTTGAGATAATTTCAAATAATGTGAAAAGGTACGCTAAAAACATTTCAATTAACCAGTAATTGTCCTTCTGTATCTTTGTGCCAGTACCAAAGTTTTCTGCTTTTCAGCAATATGGACCAAAATACAGTCATCTAGTTCATTTTACTATACCCTGCCCTCTGGATCCTCCCAGTGAGCTTGTATTGGCCTCAAGTACCATTTTACCACTTGGAGGTCACACTGCGAATTAACATTGCCACCTTAAGGTTAGATTGGGTGTCACGGTATGAGAAAGAGCACAATGAACCATCAAAAGTTCACCAAGAATCCAAATCTTGTGGTATTTATTTCATTTACTAGAAGCTATTTAACCTACTGATCCGACACTATAAAAATTTTACTTGAACGGCATTTATGGTAGACTTTCCACGGTTGCTCAAAAATGTTAGTTGGAGTCAGTCTTGTAGGTCTCTAGACCTTTCTTTGGGTTCAGTTTTCTCTTCAAACCAATAATGGCTCCCTCTTTTATGTTCTCTCTCTCTCTCTCTCTCTCTCTCTCTCTCTCTCTCTCTCTCTCTCTCTGTCTGTCTCTCTCTTTCCTGTCTCTTCTATTCCTCCCCTGACTCAATCTTCCTAGTCGCATGTGTTTTCCTCTCCTCCCCTTCTCTTTCTCCTAGTTCTCTCTCCATTCACTGCCCCCCTCACTTCCCATGTGCTCTGGGGGACTTGTCCCTTCCCCCTTCTGTGAGGGACTTTATATGAATCTCTTAGAATATACCTTGTATCCTAGTTCCTCTGGTGGTGTGAATTATAGGCTGGTGATCCTTTGCTCTAGGTCTAAAATCCATATATGAGTGAGTACATACCATGTTGCTCTTTTTGTGACTGGGTTACCTCATTCAGGATGGTTTCTTCAAGTTCCATCCACTTGCCTGCGAATTTCAAGATTCCATTATTTTTTTCTGCAGAGTAGTATTCCATTGTGCAGATGTGCCACATCTTCTTTATCCATTCTTCAGTTCAGGGGCATCTAGGTTGCTTCCAGGTTCTTGCTATTACAAATAATGCTGCTATGAACATAGTTGAGCACATGTCTTTGATAATGAGATCAACAACTAACTTATCCACCATCATGGACCCTTCATCTAGTACCTGTTGTAAACAGAAGCAAACACCCATAACTAAACAATAGATTCCAGATGCAGAGGGAGAGGACAAGACCAGGTTGCAGAAACACATAGAGACAGCTGACCTGAACAAGGAGGAGCTAACCAGCTCCCCCAGACTGATAGCTGGGAATCCACCATGGGACTGACTCATACCCCCTGAATATAGGTCTCAGCCAGAAGGACTGAGCAGTCTTAGGGATCTCAGACTGTAGAACCAGGATGTATTCCTGGTGCACAAAAGGACCTTGTGGACACATCCCCCATGGAGGGATACTCCCTTAACCTAGAGACAGGAGAGAAGTCCTAGTCCCTATTTCAAATGACTTGACAGATTTACATGACCCCACCTGGATGGCATAGCCCTACAAGTGGAATTGGGGTGGGGGGCTGGGAGTGGAGGGTGTTCAGGGTGCATGTGAGGGTGGAGAAATGGTAAGAGGGAGAAAGGGAGGGAGGGAGGGGAACTGGGATTGACATGTAAAATAAAAACATAATAATAAATAAAATTAAAAATAAAAAAATAAAATGGCATAAACAAGGAAAAACTTTATTTGACATATGTTGCAGGAACATCCAGGAGGATTGTGAAGGGAAGTGACCACACAGCACACAGTTTAAAAAGCGACTATCTGAAAGCTACACACTAAGGACATCTAAATGTTTCTCCACCCAGTTCCTCTTGCCTTGTGTCTTTCTGTCATGAAATATGCACTCCTTCCCCCTGTCAGTCAAACTCTACATTTCCATATACACCAGGCCTACACACTTTTTTCATCCCTTACAATATAAGATGATTAAATGCATTTGCTTTTTAATTGGCCTTTGAAGATGTTGATGGTAATGGTCTCTGAGCCTCCTACTCCCTATGCTGCTGATAACTTTTTCTTATATCATTTCTTGTTGAATCTGTATTTCTAGCTGACTACCAGACACCTCCAACTGTTGGCCTTCTAATCCAGTCTGGCAGATGCAGCCATCTTCTGCAACATACCCTGGGGCCCCTGACCAGGAATGACGTTGCTGCCCACATGATCAGCAAACTGTTCGACCTAGATGGCAGTAGTCTCCTCTTTATCAGATACAGCTCCCAGTGCCCACCTCGGATGCCCTCATCCTCTTTTTGCTAATTACTTTTGATGCCTCTGGTCTGGAACACCTTCCCTAGGCTCTCACAATTCAGTTGTATTTCTTCTGCTTTCTTTCCATTTCCACTGGGTCTGAAATCGCATGCTGTGTCTCTATTTGGAAATTAGATCATATGCAGTGGTGTCTCTTCAGTATAGAGACAGTATAGGTTGAATTTCAACCTGGAATCCAACACTGTGCATCAGCAGTTTCTTTGTATCTTCCTTTAACTTCTGACAGATTATTTTTGGCTTGCTATGCCTGAATTCCTGGTGTCTTCCTAAGTCACACAAGTGTTTTTCCATATCTTGATATGGTAACAGCCTCCAGGCCACCTACCATTGGCACCTGTGCCCCGGCCAGCAGGACAGCAATGAGGGCCTAAACCTCAAAGAACCTGGAATAAAAGGACAAGAGACACAAGAAACAGACAGCAAGACAGGATTTCTGATAAAGCTTCAAATTTTTATTTTTCTCAGGCGCTTGTTGGTGGGCATTCAGAAGGGAGAGGTCATTGCCTGGTAGCCAGACTGTAGAATGTTCTTAGTCACTGAAGGTGAGCAGGATATTGGCTAAGGGGGAATGATGTTGGCAGGGTAAAAAGGTCACAGGAGGAGGGGTTGCTAAACCATATTCCTGTAAGCCCAAATTCTACTTATCAGGAAGTTGGGGAGGGAATAAAAGGTTGATTGGGACTGAAAGTAGCTATTCTTCTAACACAATGGGCTATTCTTAAAAAGGCTGGCAGTATTTTCAAGATGTCCTATATAACAATGATCACTTCCTGCACACCTGGATTGTGAAAGGCTCTCATTTGTATTGTAGGAGATTTTAGCAGTTCCCTTGCCCCGCCCCCCCCCCAGAGATATACACAGCATCTTCTCTACCAGAGCTGTATAATACCAAGATGTGCAGGTATTGTTAAGCGGCTCTTAGAGAACAAAATCAAAGTCCACTCATCTAAGACATGAATTCTTTGTTCCCCTGCTTGTAATGGAAGTTCCTCAGAGTACTCGGTCTAATTTCCTGTTGCCAACTTCCTAGTAGAGACACCCGTATCTCCCACACCAATTTGCCTCTAATCTTCTTCACCTAACCTTAACAAATTGGTTAATGAAGTGAGAATTGTACTGTTATTGTCCTCCCTTGTTAAGAATGGGGACAGGGTTGTCCCAGTCTATGTGGGCTGCCAACAGTGGTTCAGATGTCTGTATTGTCATTCCCTGCCCAATAACTTCACTTTACCTGCCGCCCTCTTACGTGTTGAACACAGTGTGTTTAGAGAACTCCCACCTGCAGTGCCTAAGGCTCTCTCCTCTTCATAGAGCACTGTGAAGATTTTCTTTCATCCCATATGATGCCTGAATTATCCTCACAACTTAGGACAGTGCCTCCACAGATATATACCTGCTTTTCCACACATTGAAATGTATTGTTCCTTTCAACTCTCAGACCTGTGTTTTCTTCAGTATTTATTGATCGATTGTCAGTGTCTGGAACAGACCCAGGATACATGAGATATTCAGACACTATTTTGAATGTAAATAAAAGTGGATTAATACACAAATGAATTTTAATCAAAAGAATAGAGAAATAAGGAAAAGTGTTAAATAGCCTGAAGATCTGAACTTAAAGCAACTCTGAATCTGTGAACTAGTACAATGAAATCAGCTATAACCATTCAGCCCACAGTAAGTACCGTCTCTCTAGCAAAGCTCCCAAGAGGCTTAGCCTTCAGAAGCCTATAGTTACTATTTTGTTTACCCAAGGCACTGAGACTTTTGTGGGTACTGTCAGGGCCTTGTTTGTTAGGATATGATATGCATCCAAGGCTAGTGACTACTAGGTCTCCAGAGTATGGTTTTCTCCAAGAAGTGGATAACTATCTATTAGACATCAGCTCCTAGGAACTATAGCAGAAACAGCTGTGGGTAAAAGCAATAGGTAGCACATGATCTCAGCGTAAATAAGAAGGGTCCTGAACCGAATGCTAGTCCAGGCATGGGCTATGTACAGCTTGAAAATTGTAAACAAAATTCTCTTACAGGCTAGGAGAAAAATGGGAGTGGAAAAACCAAGAGGTAGGTTTTTTGTGACGTCCTTCAAAGCTTGACCCAACTTACACAGTCCTATGCAGTCAGTCAGATAATGATGACATGGACAAGATGCCAGGAACGCTAGACTTCTCAAGGCCTTGGAAGTGAGGGAAGGATGGATCTGTGGTGTCATATATTTTCTAGGCAACTTCGAGCACAAAGACACTTGTCAAACATCAGTCATAAAGAGATGGGGGGAAATGGCTAGGAGGTAGAGCAGTGGTAGAATTCTTCCCTGGAGTGTGTACAGTCCTGGGCTCCATCATCAGAAATGAAGGGGAAATATTCTGAACATTAACTGATGTGTAAGGTCAAGAGTTCAAGGTTATCCTGGGCTTCAGGGAGATCCTATTTCAACCAAAATAAAAGAAACAAGATAAAACTGATACCCTGGAAAATTAACTGAATGTGATAATGAATATTTAATCCTACTCTGCATCTCTCTCCTTCAGCTGTAATCCCATCTCTGCTGCTGAGCTTTCTAAAACAGACTCCAGGCCCAATTGAGGAGATAGAGCTCATAGTAAGAGCAGATCTCTAGAACATTTTCATCCCTGTCAACACCTGAGCAGCACTGAGCATCTGACATCCAGGCCAGATCAGTCAGGCTCAGAATCCTAAATCTTGGAATGTTCCTGGCTTTCGGGATATTCTTTGTTGGTGTTGTTTGGATGTTTGTTTGGTTTGGAATGGTATACATGGTGCACAATATTTATTTCAGTACTACCTCTTTCCCCTCTAGGTTCTCTTACATCTCCTTGCCCCCTCTGAAATTCAGAGAGTGTATTTAGTGTTGTTTTAGTCTCAGGGTCAGAAACACACAAAATCTGCTTCCATTCCACCCTGCTCATATTTTCTCATCTGCGTTCATTAAAAATAAAGAAATTCTGGCCACACCTAAACACATGCACAGATAAAAGTAAAACTAGAGCTAAGAATACATGACAGGGAAATCGAGGGTGTCCGTGTACATTTGGATTACCCCCTTGTGTATAAGTATGTACCACAGAGAACTCTCTAGTTCTCCAGTGATTGTGGGGGAAAATGTTCTCATAATAGTTAACATAAGAAAAAGACTCAGAAAACACTGAACAGCTAGTGCACTGTGGTGTGGTAGAGGGAAACAAACATTAAACCCATTCACTTCTGAGTTCTGGTCTCCCTGAAACTGTCACTGTAGAATACTGTGGGAAGGACAGTCTGGACTCTTTCAGTCATCTTCTGCATTTTACTCTGGTGAATTCTCAATAACAAAGGCTGTTTGTAGAGTCCCTGGTGGGAATATGCAAAGTCATCCTGAAAGGAGATTTGTCAAAGATCCCCATCAGGCCAGCTTATATCTGTGTCTTTCACCTTGTAGAGATCAGACACCACGATCGCAGGTATCAGAGCAACATCCATAGCAAAGCTATGCACAGCGTAGTAACATTCTGCTAAAAGAAATTAAATTTTAGGCATCTTGTAAAATGCCCCCCCAAAAAAAGAAACTCCCATAGCCAAACATTAGACAGAGACAGAGAGAGAGAGAGAGAGAGAGAGAGAGAGAGAGAGAGAGAGAGAGAACACAGGTCAGAGGTCTCCACTAGGAATCCCTCCCTTCAGGGCCCCCTGGGGATGAGGGAAAGAAGGAACTCTAGGAGCCAGTAGGGTTGAGGATAACAAAAGAGCACAGTCTGGGGAATCAAGTAAGCAAGACTCAGAGAGGCTGCAGAGACTGAAGCAGCAATTGCAAGCCTTCACGGATCTGAGCTAGGTCCTCTGCGTATATTTGATAGATGTTGGCTTAGTGCTCTGGGGTGGGGGGGTATCCTGACAGTGAGAGTGAGGATGTCTCTCATTCTTGCCTGCTCTTGTGACCCTTTTCCTCCTACTGGGTTGCCTCAGCCAGGCTTAATGTAAAAGAGAGACAGAGATGGAGAGACAAATAATGGGCCATGATGGTGGAGACCTTATAAAGGGTAAGGGTGTTGCATTTTGTGGCTGGTTATGACGTAGTTGCTGGTGCTCAGGCCAAGACAGGTTGGACAGAGCACATGGTTCTGAAATGTGGATAGTTTCTAACACCCGGGAGGCCTGCTCTATTGGGGACAGAGAAAGAAAGAAGGAGTGGGGGGAGGGGAAGCTGTGGTCTGGTTGCATTGTTATGAGAGAAGAACAAAGCTAAAATAATTTCTAACCATCTCTACATTCTTACACAGATGAAAATAAGACTAGTGCTACTAAAGGACCCCATCAAGAGACCCTGGAGTGCAGTCAGTCTCTGTTTGGATTAATACCTTTTCTATAAGCCAGTTTGCATCCCCTATCACTTAAAATAGACTACATGCATACTATGCACACAACAAAGAGAGGAACCATCCACTTGATGGAACATCAGCTCAAAAAAAATGGTTTCATAGAGAGAAAATGTGAGGCTATTACAAAAGGGAATGGGAAGGAAGAGGGAACACCAAAGGAGGAATGTTCAGAGAAGGCGCGGAACACAGAGAGTGGGATGCCTTCAAGATGTGGCCAAGAGGTTGACAAAAACCCAAAGTCTTCTTTAAGAAGAACATAATATGAATGCATCCATTCTTTAGCATTTTCTGCTTTTCTTCTTTGGAAAATCCATCCTGATTTTCTATCTGAATATTTGCTACAACGCTGAACAATGTAGAGTGTGTCTGGTACCAAACTGGCTTTCATGCAATGGCATCAATAATCAGCACATGTTTGTGTGAAGGAGATGCCAGCAAGCAGAGGCTTGGCTGTCAGAGTAAAGCACACAAACAAGGTGACATTTCATGATTTCATTTAGGAGGCTATGACTTTATACATGGTTGTAAACATCATTTCAGTCAAATCTTGGGGAGGGGGTCTTATTTGGCACAGCTTTTATGCCAGATCAAGATAAACCTGAAATAATAGGTCTTACCAATTATGGGAATGTATCTTCTGAGAGGGATATAAAGAGGATGAAAGCATAAGTCCCCAGTAAGACCCTGACAACATTTCTAGGAGGTGCAAATTCTGTAAGGTTTGGAAAGTGATGACTAACTCTGGTTGTATTTCAGAGATCCTGGGCTATTAAGAACTGTCACTGCTGGCGTCCTCCTAATCAAGTCCTGCTCACTGGTGATAGTGGCAAGCAGTGGTAAGTCCTGAGGGATTCCATCAGACTAACAAATTGTGCAGCTTCTGGTTGGGGACACCAATTGGCAAATCACTACTAATCTGCTCCCTATTGTCTTAAGACACAAGGAAGGAAAGAACTGTCATGTCAAAACTCACAGAGATTATTTGGCAACAGTAACTGTTTGCAGATTCGCCTAAAGTCACTCAGACCTATGAATCCCAATCTCCTGTGGAGACATTTTCAAAATAGCAGTGCTTACAACTGGACTTGGGTAACAGTGTCATCTGACCCCAGTCAGTCACTTACATTATGAGCAATCAACAAACAACAGAGGAATGATGGAGGGGCTAAGTTCCACCCCCACCAGCACATGCAGGGATAAGCCATTCATGGGAAACTTCGGAGTGCTTGAAAGGATATCAGAGCATTTCTGAAATTAGCATCTAATTCCTATTGAAGAGCAGACAGGCATTAGTCTGGATTAGTCTGCTACTCATATTAGGGCTTCAAATCCTGCTGCTTTCACTATATGTAAAAAGAGATTCCATAAGGTTAGTTTGGAAAAAATTGAAAAAAAAAAATCACATCCATCTGACCTGACATATCCAAGTTTACTGTGAGATATTCTGTAAACAACAGAAGTTATTGAATCACCACTTCCTTTTCAAATGAATCTCAGACTTAGCACACAGACATTGGAGGAAAAGGGTTAAATGTGTAAGATCAGGACTGTTCCTAAGAATGATTAGGAAAGAGAATCGAGTTTTAGCCCTCAATAGCACACCATTCTATTCTCCAGGTGTTCTGGCTCCCAGGGAAGGCAACTAGTGACTACCTACTGACAAAATGTGCTTGGCTTAACCTCAACTCTTTAACTGGCTAATTTTCCTAGTTTGACCTTGTTGAACCATTACATTCTATCTAGTCTGTACCTATTTATAATGTGGTCAATGACAGAAATTTCAAAAATTTTAAATAAATTTAAGAATTTCTAATTTTGTGGTTCCTGACTATTATTATTATTGATTATTATTATTGTAGTTCCTGGTTTTCAACGCCTTAGCACAGATTGGCAAAGTGATTGGCCAGTTTTGGAAAGCATTGTCAGGTTAACCAGTTTTTCAGAAGTTCTTTGTGGTTTGTTGGTTTAAAAAAAAAAAAGAGCAGTCTAAACACTAGGAACATAAACCTTTTTTCACCAGGAAATACAAGTACAAACATCAAGATTCTGGGAACAGTTCTAGAAGTTGAATAAGAGGAATGGACGCTCTGTTATTTTAAATTATTTAACACATTCTGAAATCAAAAGTGAAAGCAGAAATGAGGGTGTCAACCTCTAACAATTATTATTATTTACATCAAAGCCATAGATTTCCCTCCCTCCTCTCCTTCCAGTCCCTCTCACCTCTGCTCTACCCCACCTCATTCACTCCTCTTCTATTTCCATTCAGAAAAGGACAAGCCTCCTTTGGATGTCAACCAAACATGACACACCAAATTGCAGTATGACTAGGCATCTCCCCTCATATTAAGGCTATAAAAGGCAACCCAATAGGAGGAACTAGTCCCAAAAAACAAAAGTGTAAGAGACCTCTCCAACTACCACTGTTAGGAACCCCACAAGAAGACCAGATTCACAATTGAAGCATTATGCAGAGGGCCTAGGTCAGCCCCATGTAGGCTCCCTGGTTCTTGGTTCTTGTGAGCCCCTATAGGCCAGGTTAGTTGATTCAGTGGGTTTTCTTGTGATGTCCTTGAGCCCTCTGGCTCCTATAATCCTAAATCCCCCCCCCTCCCCGCGCCCCGTCTTCCACAGTATACCTGGAGCTCCACCTAGTGTTTGGCTGTGGGTCTCTGCATCTGTTTCCTTCAGTTGCTAAGTGAAGCCTCTTTAACTAGGCTAGGTACCAACTGAGTAGAGAATAACATTAAGAATCAATTCATTGACTTCTTTGTTTTTCTGTTTTGCTTGTCATTCTTGCTTCTATCCTAAGGCTCTGGGATGTTCAGCCTCTGATTCCTGGCCCTCAGGCAGGGTCAGGGTTGAACTCACTCTTACAGCAAGAGTCTCAATCTAGACCAGTCACTGGTTGGTCACTCCCACAATTTCTGCTCCACCTTTACCCCAGCACATCTGTAGGCAGGACAAATTGTAGATCAAAGGTTATGCGGCTGGGTTGGTGTCCTAATTCCTTCACTGGAAGTTTTGCCCAGTAACAGGAGATGGCTGGGTCAGGTTCTGTATCTGCCATTTCTAGGAGTCTTAGCTAGGCTCACCCTCATAGATTCCTGAGAATTTCCAATGCACTAGGTTTCTCGCTCAATCCAGAGATGTCCCCTGATTTCAGTTGTCTTTCTCGGTACTCTCTCCCTCCATCCTTCCTCCACCTGATCCCTCCTGTAACCTCTCTACCCCCACCCCCCTCCACCCACAATGTCTGTCCTATTTCCCCTTCCTAGAATGACACAAGCATCTGCCCTTGAGTTGTCCCTTTGCTATTTAGCAACTCTGGGACTGTGAATTGTAGTATGGTTGTTCTTTACAGCTAATACCCACTTACAAGTGAGTACATACCATGTTCGTCTTTCTGGTATGGGTTACCTCACTCAGGATATTTTTTTTTCCTCCTTCCATCCATTTGTCAGCAAATTTCATGATGGAATGAACTTCTATAAGCCAGCTGGAAATCTGGATGCCTTTCAACATGTAGTCCAATTGTTGTGTTCTCTCCTGCCATGAAGCCTGCCCTGAGTTAAACAGATGACAGTACTGTTCAGTTCTCTGAAACTGGAAATGAAATAATGTCATCCTAACTATGCCCCCAATGACAGGCCAAAGGAACAGTTCCATTTTAGTCTAGGTTGGTGAACCGAGTCGATTCCGGTTACCTACAGGGGCATGAGAAAAGGGTTACTAGAAGGAATGTGAATAACTCAGACTGAGTCAACACCAAAAACCCCACCACAGAAACCACAGCAATTCAATAGACGTTATGTACTAGATCTTCCTGTCCACTTTGAGGTCAACTCCACCTGAAAGACTTCTCTCCACTAATTGTTTACTGTCACATAATTTAGGGAACAGCCTATCCTATCCCTACTTTATGATAAGATACAATAAGATCAAAAGTAATTCCAAGATATAATGAAGATTAATGAGCTGAAAACAACAGGATGTCTGTCTGGGATTATCCAAATGGGCCAAGCTAATCACATTTGCTCTAAAAATCTGAGTTTTCTTCTGTTAGAAGGTGATAAACTATAGCACAGGTCGGTGACTCTAGGCAAAAGGTGGGTTCAATGGATGACTGTTTCCTCATGATGAAGGTCACATAGCAAATAAGTAGAGGCTTTATTTAGTCTTAAAGGAAAAGGAAATGCACTCTGCCAATAGCCTGTGTCTTTATAACATCTTCCTATCAGTCTCTTGATGAAAGTTCAAGAACAGCAGATACCTTAACCACTGATATTATGAGATTCACAGAAGAGGATTCAGCCAGGTAGTGCAGCAGTCATGATCTATAGCAACTCACAGAATAAATCTGTATTGTTTCAAGCAACTTCACTGAGTTCTGGTAACTTGTTACATAGTGTCTTAATCAGTGTTCTATTGCTGTGACGAGACCCCATGACCAAGGCAACTCTCAGAACCGAAAGCATTTAACTGGGGCTTCCTTGGGGTTTCAGATATTTGGTTTACTATTGTCACTGTCAAGAGCATGGCATCATGCAAGCAGACATGGTGCTGGAGAAGTTGAGAGTTGTACACTTAGATTTGCAGGCAGCAGGAAGGGATTCTGGGCTTGGAATGGGCTTTTGAAAGCCCAAAGCCCATCCCCCAGTGACACGCTTCCTATTTACAGAGCCACACTTAACCCATGGCCATACACCTCTTAATATCTCTCAAGCAATGCTGCTCCCTGATGACCAAACATGCAAATACATGAGCTTATGGGGGCTATCCTTATTCAAATCACCACACACAGTAATTAAGAAAAACCTAATATAATGAAAATAAGAACATGGCAAATGTGCCTGAGGCTTAAATTAAAAACCAATAGAACAATTTCTTGGGTATAGAAGATTTCAAGAAAACCTAATATTGCATCTATCATGCTGATATTCACAATCACTTTTTTCTTTTACATATCGATCCCAGTTCCATCACCCTCTCTCTCTCCTTCCCTCCCTCCCGTGCCCCCCACCACCACCCTCCCATCCCACTCCATAGGGAGGGTGATGCCTTCCAGGAGGGATTAACAAAATCTGTCAAGTCATATGGAGTACGGACTAGGCCCTCCCCACTGCCTCTAGGCTAAGTGGACATCCCTCCATGGGGAATGTGCTCCCAAAGTCCTTTTGTGTACCAGGGATACATCCTGGTTCCACTGTCTGAGGTCCCTTAGACTGCCCAGGCCTTCTAACTGAGACCCACGTTCAGGGGGTCTGAGTCAGTCCAATGCTGGTTTCCCAGCTATCAGTCTGGGGATCCATTAGCTCCCCCTTGTTCAGGTCAGCTGTCGCTGTAGGTTTCTGTAGCCAGTTCAGCTCAATATTTACCTGTGGGTATCTGCTTCTGTTTCCATCAGCTACTAGATGAGGGCTCTATGATGGTGGATAAGTTAGTTATCAATCTCATTATCAGGAAAGGACATTTATAGTAACCTTTCCACTGTTGCTCAAATTGTTAGTAGGGTTCAGTCTAGTAGGTCTCTGAACATTTCTCTAGGTTCAGTTTTCTCTTCAAACCTATAATGGATACCTCTTTTATGCTCTCTCTCCCTCTTTCTCTGTCTCTCTCTGTTTCTGTCTCTCTCTCTCTCTCTCTCATTCCTCCTGACTCAATCTTCCTAGTCCCATGTGCTTTCCTCTCTTCCCCTTCCCTTTCTCCTAGTTCTCTCTCCACTCACTGCCCCCCCACTCCCAATATGCTCAGGAACTCTTGTTCCTTTCCCCTTCTGTGAGGGACCTTGTATGAACCTCTTAGGTTCCTCCTTGTATCCTAGTTTCTCTGGCGGTGTGAATTAAAGGTGATCCTTTGCTCTAGGTCTAAAATCTATATATGAATAAGTACATGCCATGTTCCTCTTTTTGTGACTGGTTTACCTCATTCAGAATGGTTTCTTCAAATTCCATCCATTTGCCTGTGAATTTCAAGATTCCATTGTTTTTTTTTTTTTTTTTTTTCTCCTGATTAGTATCCCATTGTGTAAATGTGCCACATCTTCTTTATCCATTCTTTAGTTGAGGGGCATCTAGGTTGTTTCCATGTTTTTGCTATTACAAATAATTCTATGAACATAGTTGTACAGATGTCTTTGTTGCATGGATGTGGATCATTTGGGTATATGCCTAAGAGTGGGATTGCCGGGTCCTGTGGTAGACTGATTCCCATTTCCTGAAAAACTGCCATACTGATCTCAAAATGGCTGTACGAGTTTGCACTCCCACCAGCAGTGGAGGAGTGTTCCCCTTTCTCCATAACTTCTAAAGCATAAGTTGTCATTGGTGTTTCTAATTTTAGCCATTCTGGCAGGAGTAAGATGGTATCTCAACATTGTTTTGATTTGCATTTCCCTGATAGCTAAGGATGCTGAGCACTTTCTTAAATGTCTTTCAGCCTTTTTGATCTTCTCTATTGAGAATTCTCTCTTCAGTCCTATACCCCCACTTTTTAATAGGGTTATTTGGTGTTCTGGTGACTAGCTTTTTGGGTTCTTTGTATATTTTAGAGATCAGCTCTCTGTCAGATGTGAGTTTGGTGAAGATATTTTCCCAGTCTATAGGCTGTCCTTTGGTCTTTGCCTTACAGAAGATTCTCAGTTTGAGGAGGTCCCACTTATTAATGGTTGATCTCAGTGTCTGTGCTACTGATACTATGTTCATGGAAGTGGTCTCCTGTACCAATTTGTCCAAGGGTACCTCCCACTTTCTCTTCTAAGAAGTTCAGTGTGGCTGGATTTATGTTGAGGTCTTTGATCCATTTGGACTTAAGTTTTTTGCATGGCGATAGACATGGGTCTATCTGCAGTCTTCTACACACTATTATCCAGTTGTACTAACATTATTTGTTGAAGATGCTTTTTTCCTTCCATTGTATACTTTTAGCTGTTTTGTCAAAAATCAGGTGTTCGTAGGTATGTGGATTAATATCAGGATCTTTGATTTGATTCCATTGGTCTACCTGCCTATTTTTGTGCCAATACCAGGCTGTTTTAAGGACTATAGCTCTGTACTAGAGCTTAAAGTCAGGGATGGTGATGCCTCCTGAAGTTCCTTTACTGTACAGGGTTCTTTTGGCTATCCTGGGTCTTTTGTTATTCCATATAAAGTTGAGTATTATCCTTTCAAGGTCAGTGAAGAAATGTGCTGGGATTTTAATGGGGAGTACATTGAATCTGTAGATTGCTTTTGGCAAGATTGCCATGTTTACTGTTTATCTTACCTATCCAAGAGCATGGAAGCTCTTTCCATTTTCTGTATCTTCTTTAATTTCTTTCTTTAAAGACACAAAGTTCTTGCTATATAGGTCTTTCACTTGTTTGGTAAGCATTACCCCAAGATACTTTATGTTTTTTGTGACTATTGTAAAGGATGATGTTTCTCTGATTTCTTTCGCAGCCTCTTTGTCATCTGTATATAATAGGGCTACTGTTTTTTTGTTTGTTTGTTTGAAGTTAATCTTGTATCCTGCTAATTTGTTGAAGGTGTTTATCAGCTTTAGGAGTTCCCTTGTAGAGTTTTTCGGGTCACTTGTGTAGACTATCATATCATCTTCAAATAGTGACAATTTGTCTTCTTCCTTTCCAAATTTTATCCCCTTGATCGCCTTTTGTTGTCTTATTGCTTTAGCTAGAACATCAAGTACAATATTGAAGAGATGTAGAGAAAGTAAGCAGCCTTGTCTTGTTCCTGATATTAGAGGTTTAGGTATGTTCCTGTTATCCCTGATCTCTCTGAGACTTTTATCATGAAAGGGTGTTGGATTTTGTCAAAGGCTTTTTCAGCATCTAGTGAGATGATCATGTGTTTTTCTTTTTCAGTTTGTTTATATGGTGGATCACATTGATAGATTTTCATATGTTGAACCATCTCTGCATCCCTGGGATGAAGCCTGCTTTGCCATGATGAATGATTTCTCTGATGTGTTACTGGATTCGATTTGTCCGTATTTTATTGGGTATTTTTGCAACACATTACTTTTCAAATCCATCAATTTTCCTGAAAATTTACAATTTCCTTTGACCATAATTTATAGCCTGAAATTTTGAAAATATTAAATAAAAAATAATATAATGGGCAATACACTCAAGATATCAATATTGGCAAACACTTTCTGAATAAGAGCCTAATAGCAGAGAAAATAGGTTCAAGAGTTAACATATTAAGTATATAAAATTAAAAATCTTCACACAGGAAGGGGAACTACCAGCAGAACAATCAGATAACCTGCTAGGTGGGAGAAAACCATTGCCAGTTATTCCTCAGAGGATGGCTAATATCTAGAATTTATAAAGAATTACAAACATTAACCACTCAAAATACAAAACTGGCAATTAATAAGTGGGATAATAGAATGAATAGACCTCAAAAGAAGAATGTCCCCAATGTGTACTTTGAGTAGCTTTCTTTTTTACAATTGTATTCATGCAGATATAGGCTAATTAGACGGGGAGGGAGATAGTCTCCCCCCCAAGCCCATCCTCAAATGTTATAGTTTTGTTTGATTTGATTGCATTGGCAAAGGATATTTGCAAGACAGACTAATATAGACTCTGTTATATGGTTACTAGTAATGACTTTTATAAAGATTTATAATGAAAAGGAGCGAGCTCAGCAAGTACATTTTTTTTTAAATGTGTGGATTCAGAAGAAAAGTGGTATCAAAAAATATAAGGGAGGCCCCCTGAATGTGGGTGTCAGTTAGGAGTCCTGGGCAGTCTATGGGTCCTCTGGTGCTGGAACAGCAGTTATCCCTTGTGCACAAATGGACTTTGGGAGCCCATTCCCCCATGGAGAGATACTCTCTCAGCCTAGGTACATGGAGGAAGGGAGGGGCCCTACCCCTGCCCCAAATGATGTGACAGACTTTGATGATCTCCCATGGATGTCCTCGCTTTCCCTGGTGAGTGGATGGGGGAGTGGAGTGGAGAGCAAGGGAGACTAGGAGGGAGAGGGAACTGGGATTGATATGTAAAATTAGATTGTTTCTCATTTAAATTAAAAAAAAAGAAGTATAATGGATCTAAATCCTGTGTTCAAGGAAATAGACTAAGAAATGGAATAAGGAGTGTGGTGACCTCAGGGAAAGACCCCACCCAGCTAAGCTTCCAAACAGTCAAAAGGGATTAAAGAATAGTTAGGTTTAGGTGTGGTAGTGCACAACTTTAATAACTTTAATCCTTGTACTCAAAAGTTAGAGGCTGGTGGATCTCTAAGTCTGAGGCCAGCCTGGTCTACAGAGCCAGTTCCAGGAGAGTCAAGCTTATGCAGTACAGGTAACCATCAAAAATAAAAAGCTCATGAAGATGTAATTAAATGAGGGGGGTCATGTTCCAGCCCAGCAAGCAGCAGAATTTGGCAGCTTCAGCCACGAGGTTCAGGCTTTAGAGTCAAAGACAGAAGAAAGTGTATGGAATATCCATCCCTGGGTGACTGAGAAAAGCCGCTGAGATCAGGTATGTGGCAGGCAGGGTCTTTCATTCTGGTGGTAGCAACATTAACTGTTCCATATTTGGTGTGGCTTCTGGGAGCTTTTAAATCTAGCATTTTGTTGTTTGAGTTTTGTCTGTTCCTGGATAGTTTTCTGTCGTACATGTTCAGGAGAGTATTCAGCCAGAGGTTTGAGAAGCTGCCTTTGTAAGTGAACAGCTGTCTGCAGAACCTATTCGTGTTTCCCTATATCTGGATGTCTATATTCGGTTTCTGCCTTCTCAGTTAAGCACGCCTGTCAGACCCTATGATTTCTTCCCTGCATTTGGCCAAGAAACTGCCTGTAGTCAGGAAAAGAAGGCGACCCTAGAAAATTACCTCAAATGGCCCTTCTTCTGGAGACTATTAGCCTTTTGCTTTCTATTATCTAGGGCCTGAAACTTCTCCTTTACCATGTACTTTTGTAAGACCCTCAGAATGAGGAGTCTCCCAGTTTCAGGCGGTACCCCCCAAGAACTCAATGTCCAGTCCAGTTGCTGCAACACGCAAGAGGCTTCAATGAACAGGAAACGTTTGCACAAACGGGCTCCTTTCAGCATGCAGGCTAGAGAGAAGCCCCATCCCCTGGCACAGGTGTTTTTAAAGGCAAAACCCACAAGCTTAGGGAGGGGGTGGGACCCTCTTTCCATTGAGTATGTGATGGTCTCCCTATTAGGGTCAACAGACCTTAGAGCCTCAGGGTGTGCTAATTAATCTTGTCTGGGCAAACCGGAGGTACAGTTATCTCTTTGTTTCCTAAGGACCCTATTCACCACCTGCTGACTCACAAGAAAGGAGGGGCAGTTTGAATTCTTGGTATCTTGTTATTTCAGGGCCTTGTGAGGGGAAGTTAGCAAATTCCAAGGAACAGATATTGGTCTGGGTTAGCTTTCCAGGTTAGTCTGTCCTTCATTTCAAGTGGGGGGGTTTCTTTAACTTTACTTTTTTGTCTTTCACTTTGCCTTGCCTTCTAGTTTGTTGTGGTTGTTGCTGCCATTTTGTTTTATAAATGGGTATTTATTTTCTGTTAATGTGCCTTTTTCAAAAATATTTACAAATGAGGCAGCTAAGACCATTTGGTGGAGGTTTCTACCCATTCAGTGAGTGGCCTGGGCAGTGTCAGCTGCAGGCCAGTAATGTGTGGTCTGCTGCAGTCTTCACAAAGTACCTCAGGGCCAGGCTGCAACCTCACAGTGAGGGGGACTGAAGGCAAAAGCAGGTACTCCTGCCTGTAAACCCTCCTCCGTCACAGCTTTTACGCAGTGAGGTACACTCTCACTTCAGGGTCTCTGTGGAAGGAACGATTAACATGACCTCCGATGGGAGTCAACTACTCCTATGCCTCATATACATATAAAGTGCTTCGGCCAGATTCTATTCCACACTAGCAGAATGAGGCCCTTTCTGTTATAAAGGACACATGACATGTCTAGGAGATGCCAGCGGTCAGTCATAATAAAAGACAGTTTTCAAAGTTAGCAAAAGCTAATTAAAATCACAATAATAGTCTCAAACACAGGCTACAGGCCAGGCTGGTCCAGGAGTAGAACTTTTCCTGAGCATGGGTTTCAGTGGCAGCAATGTCCCGAGCTTCCATCAGGAGTTTCTCGGCTGTGTACTATACTCATTATTAAATAAAAGCTGATTGGTTGATAGCTTAGCAGGAAGAGATTGATCATGAGGACCAGACTAGGAGAATTCTGGGAAGAGGAAGGGCAGAATCAGAGAGTCAACAGCAAACCCAGAGAAGCCAGGTGAAAGTGCTGTACGGAGAAAAGGTACCAAGACACATGGCTAACCTTTGATAGGAGTTATGGGTTAATTTAAGTGTAAGAGTTAGCCAGTAACAAGCCTGAGCTATCGGCCAAGCTTTTACAAGTAATATAAGCCTCTGTCTGGTAATTTGGGAAGTGGCTGCCGGGTATTTGGGACTGGAACAGCTCTAGAACAGGAAACATCCATTTGCATATGATGCCCAATGTGGGATGCCAAGTGAAGGCTTAATCTAATTAATCTTAGTAAAAAGAAAAAAAATCAAATATCGGGGTAAGAATGTAGAAGACCAGAGCCAGTTACTTCCTAGCTCTCTCCTTCCTCATTCCTCTCTCCACCCCATCTTATCACTTCCTTTCTCTCTGTACAGTCCTCCAGACCTCTATGGTTAAGTAGTGCCTAGCTCCTCCCTCTGACTCCAAGAAAACTTTATTTGATGGAAAAGAAACAAAATATCATACAACATTTTTTTCCTGGTTATGATACAGGTACAACTACAGTTCCTTCTACAGATGTACTATACCATCTGGAAGCCAAGTTTGCTATCACCTAAGTGAGTTCACGATTCAAGAAATGTGATCATTTGCAGATATCAGGGACTTGAGACATTGTACAAGTTTCTACTTAAGCTATTATGGAAAACAAATTAATAACAGTGAAGACCAGTACTGTATGCAGCTCTCCCTGGGTAACAGAGAAAGCTGTTTCCTGTATTTGCCAGCAGAATATAAATCTAATGTTCATATTTCAACAGAACCCTGTTGGTGGTTTCTTTGATGGCAAAAGTTTATATTTTGTTATTTTTAGAAAGACACAAAGTGGACCCTGATTTAGCAGCAGCACACATGTAGGTAAATGTGCAACAAAAAAATAGGGGTTTTACTGAGTCGAACTAGAACCCAGATGCAGATGGAGAGGACAAGACCATGCGGCAGAAGCACATAGAGACAGCTTACCTGAACAAGGAGGAGCTAAGGGCCACTAGACTGATAGCTGGGAAGCCAGCATGGGACTGACTCAGGCCCCCTGATTATGGGTCTCAGCCAGAAGGACTGAGCAGTCTAAGGGACCTCAGACAGTGGAGCCAGGATGTATCCCTGGTGCACAAAAGGACTTTGCGAACACATCCCCCATGGAGGGATACTGCCTTAACCTAGAGACAGGAGAGAAGCCGTAGTCCCTACTTCATAGGACCTGTCAGATCTACATGACCCCAACTGGATGGCATTCCCCTACATATGGAATTGGGGTGGGGGGATGGGAGGGGAGGGTGGTTAGAGTGCATGTGAGAGGGCAGAGAGGGCAAAAAGGGAGGGAGGGAGGGAGGGAGAGGGAACTGGGATCGACATGTAAAATAATATATTAAACTAAAAAAAATGCTTTGACTCCAAAATTTAAGTTGAAGGACAAGTTACTGGGGAAAAGGATTTCTATTTTTGTTTCCACAGAAAATGAAAAGATGTGGATTCCTTCCAGACTAATGTGGTTTGATCACGCCAGACCGCCTGAAACAGAGTACAAGCTGATCCTACATTCAAAACAGCTGGACAAAACAGCCCTACAGACTACAGCCAGGATATCTGAATCTTCTTCGAATCCCCCATGACAGCGCCCGTTACCAGCAGGAAGTAGTTTGGAAAGAACGACGCCCAAATTCCCAAATATTGTGTATAAATATTTGTTTTCATTTAATTGGACTGTTATATAAAATTAAATAAAATTAAAAAAATATAAAATGTAAAAAAAAAAAAATAGGGGTTTTATAGAGATATTTACCAGTTAGGTTTTTGTTGTCATTTATATAGCCATTGGTTTCCCAGTTCTCAGTGCATTATCTACCAAAGATGGAGCCCTCCTGTCCAGGCCTGGAGGTATTTCCTGTGCAGGCCTGGCACAGGTACTTTCTTTCTGAGGCCTTCCTCTTTGGGACCTAATATCATTTCCTCCAGACTCAGTGTACAGGAGGCAAAAATGTACATGTGCAATTTTTTAAAGGCTTTGAAGAAATGTAATAAAGTTGATGTTGAGAACATGAGTTGTCTTATTTTTACACTTCCTGGGGCCAACCTTTCCTGCTCAGATTTTAAGCTTGTAATTGTAAGCCTGGGATTTGCAAACTGAGATATCACTACAAGATACCACACAGAGTGACCTCAAAGAGCAACTCCTGTGACCAACAAAGAATGATTGTGCATCATGATTGGGCATTTCTTTAACAATGACATTTAAAGATTCAAGAACAGTATGGACACCTACTGAGTCTATTGTGTGCACCACAACAGCCAGTTTAATAGCTACCTCTCTTTATTCAAAGACTCAAATGATGATGGAATGATGTATGCACATGGAAACCATGAGAACGCTGGGTAGAAAGATGCACCAGGGTAGATCTGTCTGTTGAAAAAGACAAAGACTATCACCAAAATCTCCTTTCCCATCATGCAGTTGGTTCTTGATGTAGCCTAGGGGAACAAGGTATTTTTCTCAACTGTCTACTTTGTTTGACCACTATTACTTGTAGTTCAGGGTTTGTGTGTAGTAACCAAACAATTATTAATAAACTTTATGAATAAGCAAAAAAGAAAGAAAAAAATTGTCCCTACAAGGGTACAGCAGAAAATTCCTACAGATAATAAAAACATGATCAAAGTAGTGGGTTACAAAATTAATACACAAAGGTTGGCAACTTTCCTATATACAATTAACAAACTCATCTAGAGAAAAAACATCAAGAAAATAATGCTTTCATATTAGCATTAATATTAAATACCATAATAAATCTAAACAACAAAATGGAATATTTGTACAGTGAAAACTTCAAGACACTGAAAAAAGAAATTGAAGACGACACTGGGAAGATGCAAAGACTTCCTATGATCCTAGATTGATAGGATTAATATTATGAAAATGGTTACCTTACCAAAATCAATCCACAGTTTCAAGAAAATTCCAGTGCAGCTCTTAAGAGAAATTGAAAAAAAAAATCTTAAATTTCATATGAGAACTCAAAAGATGCAGGAAAGCTCAAATGACCCCTAAATAATAAAAACTGCTGGAAGCACCAACACCCTAGATTTCAAGCAATGCTACAGATATATAATAATAAAAGTACCATGACCTAGGTTAAAATAGAGCCAACGATCAATAGAATATAACTAAGGACCCACATCGAAGCCAGCACCTCTACAGCCACCTGTTGCCTAGGGTGTGTGCTTTTACAGCTTCCAGAACTATGAGAAATGAGTGCTGCTTAAGTCTCCCACTCTGCGGCTAAAATTTTTATACCAATTCAAACTGAATAAGATATTGTGCCCCTTTACAATGATAAGACACCCTCCTTTTGTAGCCAAATTTTCCAACTTCAACAGCTTCATGTGCCTGACTTTTACCTTTAGACAATATTATAAAGAAATAAGTGACTGCATCTTTAAATATCCTCATCTGTTGAGAAATCGTAGAGATTTCTGATCATAGAAGCAAAGCCCTGGTTCTCTTCTTGTCTTAATCACTACTTTCCCCATGGTTTTGTGTACTTGAGATCTCTTCCATAATACAAGTGACCCACCTAGCTTGTTTAACCACAGGGATGTTCCTGGATCTTAGGATGAGTAACAAAATAGATAAAACTGAAATATCTCTGATAAGGCTTTAAGACAACAGATGATCAGAAAAAGTCATAGCCACACATTGTGTTTTGTCTAGAACTTTTGCACTATAAGAGTGTTTTTACAGGGCCAGTGAGATAACTCAGTGGGTAAAGACATTTGCTACCAAGACTGAATACCTGAGCTCCATCCTCAGAACTCATATAATGGAGGGGATGAATTAAATCCTCCAAGTTTTTCCTGACCCCTACATGTGTGCTGTGGCATGAATAATTGCATACACATACATCTACATACACATGTAAGTACATACACACACATACAAATTAAAGAAAATTATTCCACTTCCTACAGTTTTAATTCCCCAAAAATTATAATTAGACTTTGGAAAAAAATTTTAAAAAGACATTTCTATAATATAAAACCGTTAAAAGTTAATTTTATGGCTGAGTATTGTGGCACTCACTTTTAATCCCAGCACTGGAGAGGCATAGGCAAGTGCATCCATCAGTTCTAGTCTAGCCTGGTCTATAAAATGAGTTCCAAAACTACACAGAGAAACCCTGTCTCAAAACAAAAGTTAATGATATATATCCCCCATACTCCCATGATCCCACACACTCCCATGTTCCCCTAAGACCCCACAATCCCCCAAACTGCATTGGTCCCGCTCACTCCCATGATCCCCCGCTCCCTCCCATGATCCCTGCTCACTCCCATGATCCCTGCTCCCTCCCATGATCCCTGCTCACTCCCATGATCCCTGCTCACTCCCATGATCCCCCGCTCCCTCCCATGATCCCCAAGCCCCATGATGCCACTCTCACTCCCATAATTCATGACCCTCCCATGATCCCCCGCTCCCTCCCATGATCCCCCGCTCCCTCCCATGATCCCTGCTCACTCCCATGATCCCCTGCTCCCTCCCATGATCCCTGCTCACTCCCATGATCCCCAAGCCCCATGATGCCACTCTCACTCCCATAATTCATGACCCTTCCATGATCCCCTACTCACTCCTATTATCAACCACTCTCTCCCATCTCCCACTCATTCCCATGATCCCCCACACTCCCGTGATCCCTGCTCACTCCCATGATCCCCCCTCTTACTGCTCACTAACATGACCCCACACATACCACCCCGTGATCCATGCTTCTCCACACTCCCATGATCCACCACTCACTCTCATGATCCCCTGCTCTCTGCCAAGATGTCCCACACTCCCATGATCCTCTGCTCACTCCCATTATCCACATACTCCCATGCTCCTCCACATACCCATGATCCTCTGCTTTCCCGCTCATTCCCATGATCCCCCAGCCTCCATCCCTTGTGGGATTCACTTTTGGGTGATTGTTCCCTTCCCTCAGGGCCTGGCTGGAGATTGACATCTGGAAGGGGGTAGAGTCCATCTAAAACCAAGAGCAGCTGGCCACAGCCTACTATGAGTACTGGAAATGATGTCAGAAGACTAGAATTAATGAGGTGCAGGCTCTGATGGGTGGGTGTGGGATAGTGCTGCCTAGGGATCACTCCAGGCCACGAGGGTGTGTAGGTCTTGTAGGGTGATGTGGATGAGTTGGAGTCATGGAGAGCTTGCATGTGTGAGATGGGATTGTGTAGGAGTCATGTGGATTTGTTGGGGTCACATGGGTGAGTTTTGGACACTTGGGTGATTTTTAGGTATTTAGGGGACACATGGGTGAGTTCGGGTTATATAGGTGTCATATGGGTTTGTCGGGGTCATGTAGGGGTCATGTGGGTGAGCTGGGGTCATATAGCAGTCTTGTGGGTGAGTTGGGTATAGGGGTCATGTGGGTGAGTTGGGGTCATCATGCCATGGGGTCACCTAGGTCATGAAGAGGTCACATGGACGAATGGGGCTACATGGGTACCTTTGAGTTATACAGGAATAACACTCAGTCCCTCTGTATCTGCCATGATGTCACCCCAGGCATTCTCACCTGTCAGTCATCCCTGGTGATTGACAGTTCTCCCCTCCCATTGTGAAGCCCTACTTCTCTGGGAATGCTGTGATTGACAGCTCTCAAACCAAGTGGAAACCCCATCCCAGGGGAAAAGGTCATTGACAGCTCTCTGCTGCTCATAGTGAAGTCCCATCCCCAGGGAATGTGTTGATTGACAGTTCTCTCTCCCACAGTGAAGACCTGCCCCCCCCATGAACACTGTGACTGACAGCTCTCCCACACAGTGAACCCTGGCCCCAGGATGGCTATGATTGACAGCTGTCTTCTGCCCACTGTGAAGCCCTAACATCCAGAATGGGGTAATTGACTGCTCTCTCCCACAGTAAAGCCCAGCCCCCAGGGGAATCTGATCTTCCATTGGCTGGAGGATGCTGTCCTGGCCACATGTCCCAACCTCCCAAACGGAAGCTGCTGTGGATGTTGGGTGGCAGGTGGGTGACATCACTGTTCCCAGTATGCTCTGGGAAGGGGTGGGTAACATCACCAGGTTCCCTTCAGTCAGTCACATGTATCAGGTCCTTCAGTCATTGCCTCTCAATCCTGTCCACCTGTCAATCATCCACCCATCAATCACCTGTCTTTCAGTCATCAGTCCATCTGTCAATCTTCCATCAGTCCCACACTTGCTCCTAACCCATCCTCCTTTCCTGCTTCCATCCTCCATCACCTGTCCCATAATCCCTTTGGGCGCTGACCCTGGGGCCCACCCCTGCACACCTACTTCTAGGTTGGGCCTTGTTTCCAGCAGGTGTGACCTGAACCCAAGGCACCACCTCTGCCCCTACTTGTGGTTCAAACCCAACTTCCAGGAAGTGGGCCCTGATCATATAACTGTCTGTCTACCCGCAGAGCCCCTCAGCACTGCGGGTAATGTCACGGTGGGTGGGGTTGACACCCGATGCTATGACTTCCAGGCCCTGGGTCACCATGCAGGGTGCCATCTATGGACAGGAGAGGACCCATGTGACCCACTGGAGAGTGGGGTGAAGGGCACATGATATAACTGAGGGGGAGGGGCGCAGTAGGGGCTGGGGAGCATGGGAGAGGTCAAGGGTCAGGGGAGAGAAGTTCAGAAGTCATAGGAGAGAGGGTCAGAGGTCATGGAAGAGGCCAGGGATGACATTAGGGAAGGCCAGAGGTCACAGGAGAGGTCAAGGTTCACAGAAGAGTCAGGGATCAGACTGGTGAATAAGGGATCATGGAAGACAAGGTCATGGGTCACAGGTGTGAGTTAGGGGGTCACAGCAGAGGTCAGGGTTCACAGAAGAGGTCAATGTTTATAGTACAGAAGATCAGGGGTCATAAAAGAGAAGGTCAGAGGTCAAAGAGAGGAGTGTGTGGGGTCACGAGAGAGAAGGCCACGTATGACATTAGAGAAGGTCAGGGGTTGTAGGACAGAAAGTCAGTGTTACAGGACAGGTCAGAGGTCACAGGAAACACGAGGGGTCAGGGATAGTAAAAATCAAAGGTCACAGGAGAGGTCACAGGAAACAGGGTCAGGGGGCATGAGAGAAGGTCAGAGACCCTAAGGTCAGGTTATTACGAGAGGTCAGGATCACAGTAGAGGTCAGGGGTGATAGAGAAGGTTAGGGATCACAGGAGAGAAGGTCAGCGTCATGGGAGAGGTCAGGGGAAATGGAGCAGGTGACTGATAGGCAGTAGATGATTGACAAGTGCGTGGCCACAGGGATGACAGACAGACTCTTAGCGGGGCTGCAGCTGTGACCCCGTGACCCTCACGCCCCCCCCCCAGTCCTGCCAGGAGCCGCTGTCATTTCCATAGCTCCGGTGGCCTGGGGCCGTCACGTTGCTGATCACTACTTGCTGCTGCTGTGGAGGCTCTGGAGGTCAGGGGGTGGGGCCACAGGGTGGGAGCAGGTCCAGTGGCAGGGGGTGTGGTACCTGCCTTAGCCACAGGGTCTCCTGCCTCCCACTCGAGGGCCTGAGGGGCACACACCTGGTGCGTGGGCGGGTTCATGTTTGTGATGGATGACAATGGATACATGAATCTGTGACCCTGAGAGCCATATGGGGTCACGGCTAAGGTGAGTGTCCACCTGCCCCTCCCGTCAGGACACACCCACAGACAAGCCCATCCCAGGTGACTGACAGGATGACATCATGAGCGCACCCACCCCAGGGCACTAACGCAATGATGTCATTGAGGGCATCTGAGGCGTCCCGGCCCCGCCCCCCACAGGCCTGATGATGAACCCGGCACAATGATATCATGCGGACATTCATTTTTTCATTAAATTTAAAGTCACAAGTGAGGAACAGTTGTATATTCACAGAATTCTCAGTCAGTTCACGATGGGATCCCATGATGGGGGGGGGGGCTTCCTGCTGACATATCATCTAGTCAGTCTTGTCGATCTGCAGCTGCAAATCCTTCCTCAGGGTCTGGGGGAGGACAGGGTCAGCAAAGGTCAACCAGTGTCAACCATGGTCAGCAGAGGTCAACTAGTATCAGTGGGGTTCAACCTTGGTCTGTGGTGTATACAGAGGTCAACAGGGGTCAACCAGGGCCAGCAGGGGTCACCTGGGCTCAGGTGGTCAACCAGGGTCAGAGTGGTCAATCAAGGTCAGGGAGTTAACTGAGGTCATTTGGAGTCAACTGGAGTCACAGGGCACCATTTGGGGAAGGGACTCGGCGAAGGATTTCCCAGGTGGGTGGGTCCAAAGGGGATGACGGACAGGGGAGGCCCTGCCCTTGCCGGCCTAATGTCTGACCTCGGGGTTGATCCTGTCATCATCCGAGACTTTGTCCTTGATTTCTGGGACTTGGGGGAAGAGTCTCTGGATCCTGATGAACCTAGGGTCAGGATTCAAGGTCACAGCGGCCATCTTGAGATAGTCGTTTTGACCCAGCCCCTAAGTGGCCGGTGCAGGAAGCAGTGCATGCTACAAGTCACTCCCCTACGCCCTGCCCCATGATGTCATCACCCATCACATGACCTGGGCTCCCCTCACCTCTTACACGCCAGCCCCAGGCCCGTGGCACACAGCAGGGTCACAGTCACCACTATCAGGTACACGTGTAATCGGGGTACCACTCGCCTTTCAGAGCCTGTGGGAGGGGCAGGGCTTAGACAAGAAATATCTGGGGTCAAAGGCCACACCCGCTGGAAATCTCATCCCACCCATTATCACAGTCAACTGATTAACTGACAAAAACAAAACAACACACAGGGTCAATCACAAGTAAAGGTTATGAAACAATCAACAAAGGCTGATCAGAACTAAGTCAATAAACACGGAAGATCCATCACAAATAAAGTCACAATTAAAACAATCAAAAACACCGAGTGACTAAGCCTCAGTCAACAAACAAATGTTCAGTAGGAAAACTCAGCCATCCATCACCGAATTCCACAAACGGACTCCACACGCTCCACCGCTTGCTGCGCACGTCCCCCGCACGCACGCTGACCACGTGACCCAGCCTCGGCTCGGGGCTCGGGAACTCGACTCTGTTCTCCTCCTGGATGGAGATGTACACCTGGGGCGAGCAGCAGGGAGGGCTGGGCAAGCTCACATGTGACACGCCCATGGCCAAGGTGAGTGGGAGGTCAGGGGTCACCATGGAGCAGGGGTCGCCTCACCTTGTGGTTGGAACTTCCGGGTTCCGGGTTCTAGGAGTAAATGTAAGCAGGAAGTGGGTTCCCCATTTCCCATGGTCCCCGGGCATGCACCGCACTCCCCATGCTGCCCCGGGCGGGCACACACCTGCCTCTGGATGTCCACCTCGTACTGGAAGTCGGAGAAGGTCATGGGAGCCCAGGTCCGCGGCCGGGACCACGTGACGGCGCAGTGGGAGGAGTTACAAACCACAGTGACGTCATCCGGGGGGCTCAGACGCTCTGCGGGGAAGGCGGGGTTGGGGTGACAGGAGCAAGTCCCGCCCCGCAGAAGTGACTTCGTGAAGGAACAAGCTTGCTTCTGTGGTCACCTGTCACTCACCGCTTGTACTGCCCCTCACTCCTGTCAATCACCCCCGTGCCCCGCCCACAAACTATCCCTGACCCTCACGACCTGCCCCCTCACACTCTCCTGTCACTCACTCCTATGACCCACCCTCTCACAATTCGCCGCTCACACTCCTGTCAGTCGTGACATTACCCACCAATGAGCTTCGTGTTCAGCGTGACGTCATAGAACATGACATCACCCATCCGGCTGGATCCGGTCACGGCCACGTGCACGTGACGAGGCACCAGTGTCAGATCGTCCAGGCGGCAGCCTGTGTGCAGGTGACCTCCCAGGTAGGTGGGGCACTCCATCAGCACATGACCCCTGTGGGCGGGCATTCCATAACAGTCAGCAGGGGCAGGCACCTTAATCCCGTAATAGTGAAACCCTGCTGGAACATCCCATAATGGGCAACTCCCCATAGTAGTCGGGCCCCGTTGGCTGGAACATCCTATAATAGTCAGGCCCTACTAGAACATGCCATAAAAATCACTCCCTCTTCCCCACACACCACACACACTGCAACATCCTATAATAAATACTCACCCACACTCCACTGGATCATAATAGCTCTCTCTGTCCTAGACTATTCCATAATTGCCCCCCACCAAACACCCCATAATGGTCAGCCCTGCTGGAACATTCCATAATAGTCACATACCCCTCATCTGCTAGAACATCCCATAGTAGTCTCTACCCCCTGCCTTACAACATCCCATAATACCCCCCACCAACCATGCCATAATAATCAACCTGGGCAGGAACATCATATAATAGCCCCTGCTGGAATATCCCATGGTAGCTTCCCCCAGAACATCCCATAATAGTCAACCCCCATCCACTGGAACATCCATCCCAGCATAGTCAGGCTGTGCTAGAACATCCCATAATAGCTCCCCCACTGCCCCACACCCTGACTTCATCACTGCTCACGTGGAATTCCGGATGTGCAGGAAGTACTGGACATCATGTGGTGCTGTAGGCCCCGCCCCCCAGAGACATGTCATCACACCTGCATCATGGATGACGCAAGTGACGTTCTGCGCTGCTGACCCCTCTGCACCTGCGGGGAAAGAGAACAGTGACATCATCACAGAAATTCTTCCATCATCAACACTGAAGATGCAGTGATTGACAGGCACCATGATTGACAGGTCCCATTGACAGGGGCTGTGATTGACAGCATGATTGACAGGCATGGCAACTGTTGGGCACCTTGATTGACAGGTGTGACTGTGACCGACAGGCCCCCAAACCCCACCGCCCCTGCCCCAACCTCCAGCCCTGCATGCACCTTGGTTGATGTAACTCAGTCTCTCCAGCACTGCACTGTGATTGACAGTTGCATTGACCTCCAGTGTGACCCCGAGGTGAAGGGTCAGGGACCGGAACTGACAGCGGCAGTCTATGGGCTGGGGGCGGGGGTATGTGACGTCACTGTCAGGCCCCAGCCTCTCCTCCAACCCTCCAACTCCTCCAACATGACAAGTGCTCCCGAGGCTGCTGAGCCCATCTCCCTATGCCCGGATGCAAGGTGACTCTGCCTGCCTGGGCCGACCCGCCCTGCACACTGACAACCCCGCCCCCGCCTGCCGGCCCCGCCCCCTCCTGACGGCCCCGCCCCTGCACACTGACAACCCCGCCCCCGCCTGCCGGCCCCGCCCCCGCCTGCCGGCCCCGCCCCCTCCTGCCAGCCCCGCCCCTGCACACTGACAACCCCGCCCCCTACTGCCGGCCCCGCCCCTGTCTGCCGGCCACGCCCCCTCCTGCCGGCCCCGCCCCTGCACACTGACAACCCCGCCCCTGTCTGCCGGCCCCGCCCCCTACTGCCGGCCCCGCCCCTGCACACTGAAAACCCCGCCCCCGCCTGCCGGCCCCGCCCCCCTACTGCCGGCCCCGCCCCTGCACACTGACAACCCGGCCCCCGCCTGCCGGCCCCGCCCCCTCCTGCCGGCCCCGCCCCTGCACACTGACAACCCCGCCCTTGTCTGCCGGCCCCGCCCCCTACTGCTGGCCCCGCCCCTGCACACTGACACCCCGCCCCTCCTGCTGACCCCGCCCCCTGCACCCACTCCCCGGTACCCGGATCCTTTGCGTCCTGGGTTTCCTGTCCCTCTTGATATCTGTTGCAGTGCATGATGTCACGACCACATTGTCCCTGCAGCTCCAATGCAGTGTCCAGGTCCCGGGGTCAAAGGTCACATTCAGCACTGAGGCTCTCTGGGGGATCAAGGCTGGAGTGTGGCAAAGGGTCAGCCTGTCCTCTGACCCCTGACCCCACCCTCAGCCAGAAATGACAGGAAGTGAGGGTAGGTCGCAGGAAACACTAGACTATCTTATACCGTGGGGGAGGAGCACAGGGACGCCTGCTTCCTGTCCGGACCTGTCAATCACTGTAGGCTTGGCCCGCCCCCCAGGACAGTGATGTCACATTACAGCATGGAGGCGGGACTCAGTGACCTGTACTTCCTGTTTAGACCTGTCAAACATGTCATGGTTTTCCACGCCCCCTAGCATTTCTTCATGTGTCCTGGGGAAGCTGAGGAAGGCGCACGCGCGCACGCACACACACACACACACGCACACACGCATGCACACACACACACGCATGCACGCACACACGCACGCACACGCACGCACGCACGCAGGCACACACGCACACGGACACACATACACATGGACGCACACACGGACACACGCACGCACACGCACACATATGCACTCGCACGCACACACATGCACATGCACGCACACATGCACACGGACACACGCAAGCACACGCACGCACAGACGGACACACGCACGCACAGACGGACACACGCACGCACATGCACACACGTGCACACACACGCGGGCACACGTGTTGCACGCTCACCTGGAAGTCCCTGTGCCAGGCAGCTGGGGGTGTGCAGCAGGGCGCACAGCAAGGCCAGGGGCAGGCAGCGGGGCATGGCTGCAGGGAGAGGAGGGAGGGAGGGGAGGGGGGGGCGGGGTCACGCCCCAGCCAGGGCAGTGCAGGGGCGGGGGCACTGTGGGAGGGCTGGGCCCGCCCCCCTCCCCACCCCTCTCCCCTCCCTCCCCTCCCCTCCCTCCCCTCCCCTCCCTCCCCTCCCTCCCCTCCCGCCCCCACCCCTTTACTCCCAGTGACTAAGGCACCTGCACTTCACTCAGCACTGACTCTCAGTGACCCCTGCTTCACCCACCCCTAGCCCGGAAGTGGCTCCATCATCAGGGGGCGGGGAAGCCCGGCAGGGAAGATCCCATCCCACAATTCCTCCGGGTGCTGAAGGGCACTTCCGGCCCAAAGGGGTTGGGGATCCTGTGACCCCGTGACACTTGACCTTTGACTCTCAAGGTCTCTGTTTCTCCTTTAGAACCCAGAACTGGGTGGGGGAGGGGTGGGGTGGGGGAGGGTGGGGGAGGGGAGGGGGTGGGGCTTCCCTGCAATGCCCTTCCGGTGCCTCACTCTGGAGCCCTGCCTTGGGGTGTCTGCAGGCCACTTCCGGCGCAGGCGCCCCACCCCCACAGCAGGTCAGCACAGCACCGGGAGAGTGCACAGACCTCCCATCATGCTCTGCGGCTCCCTCTGGCGTCACCAGTGACGTCACCAGGCCTCAGACCCGCCCAGGGCGTCTGGAGAGCAGAGTGCTCGGTCCTCCCGGGCTCGGTCCCCTGGGCTCAGTCCCCTGGGCTCAGTCCTCCCGGTTCTCAGCACCCTCTGGGCTCGGTCCCCCGGGCTCGGTCCTCCCGGGCTCAGCACCCTCTGGGCTCGGTCCCCCGGGCTCGGTCCTCCCGGGCTCAGCACCCTCTGGGCTCGGTCCGCACCCTCTGGGCTCGGTCCCCCGGGCTCGGTCCTCCCGGTGCTCAGCACCCTCTGGGCTCGGTCCTCCCGGGCTCGGTCCTCCCGGGCTCGGTCCCCCCCCCCCCGGCTCGGTCCCCCCCGGCTCGGTCCCCCCGGCTCGGTCCTCCCGGGCTCGGTCCTCCCGGGCTCAGTCCTCCCGGGCTCAATCCTCCCGGGCTCGGTCCCCCGGGCTCGGTCCTCCCGGGCTCAATCCTCCCGGGCGCGGTCCTCCCGGGCTCGGTCCCCCGGGCTCGGTCCTCCCGGGCTCGGTCTTCCCGGGCTCGGTCCTCCCGGGTGCGGTCCTCCCGGTGCTCAGCACTCTCTGGGCTCAGTCCTCCCGGGCGCGGTCCTCCCGGGCGCGGTCCTCCCGGGCTCAGTCCCCCCGCTTGGTCCTCCAGGGCTGAGTCCTCCCGGGCGCGGTCCTCCAGCCCCTCCCTGACTGGTGTCTCTGCCAACCCTGCCCGGAAGCAGAGAGGAAGTGACTTACCCACGGCAGGGGACTGACCCTGATGACCTGAAGCCCCTGCGGCTGCCCCCAGGGGACCCCTGCGGTGTAGAGGGGGTCTTTGGGCAGAGGGGCTGTGCGGACGGGGAGTCGGTCGGTCCTTCTGTCCTGTCCGTCCTTCCAGCCTGCCTGTACTCCCGCTTCCTCATCTGCAGGTTGGGAAACCTAGAGGGGAGGAACAGGCGGTGACTGACAGCCACCGGGTGATTGACAGCTGGGGCCGGGGGCGGGAACCTAGAGGGAAGGATCAGGCGGTGATTGACAGGCACCGGGTGATTGACAGCTGGGGCCGGGGGCGGGAACCTAGAGGGGAGGAACAGGCGGTGATTGACAGGCACCGGGTGATTGACAGCCGGGGCCAGGGGGCGGGGCCACAGCTTGTTGAGGGGTATTGGTGGTGGGGTTGGAAGGGGGAGGGACCGATGTGACATGGGAGCACGCAGAGTTTGCATGACTTTCATCTGCAGGCCAGTTGCTGACAGGGTGGCCTCAAATGTGTCCCTGCTAATGAGGTCAGAGTGCGAGGATGACATTGTGATGTCACAAGGTGTCTGCATCATGGGACTGAGAGGCGGAGACATGACAAGAGGTCCCGTGATGCTTCACTCCCTGTCTGCAGACACCTGGGGGTGGATGCCGAGAAGTCCGTCCATCACACCTTAGTGACATCATGCTGCTCTGGGTGAACAGGTGACCTTGACTACTGGCCCCGCCCTCCATTGCATCCGTCACTGATTGATGGATCTGAGGCCCCACCCCTCACAAGGCCCCAGCACCCAGTGACTGACACAAGCACCCTACTCTGTCCCAAGTACAAGTCAGGAGTTGCAGGTACTGAGTCCCCAGCACTCACTGAGTCCCAGCACTCACTGAGTCCCTGAGTCCCAGCACTCACTGAGTCCCCAGCACTCACTGAGTCCCAGCACTCACTGAGTCCCAGCACTCACTGAGTCCCAGCACTCACCGAGTCCCTGAGTCCCAGCACTCACTGAGTCCCTGAGTCCCAGCACTCACTGAGTCCCCAGCACTCACTGAGTCCCAGCACTCACCGAGTCCCTGAGTCCCAGCACTCACTGAGTCCCTGAGTCCCAGCACTCACTGAGTCCCTGAGTCCCAGCACTCACTGAGTCCCTGAGTCCCAGCACTCACTGAGTCCCCAGCACTCACTGAGTCCCAGCACTCACTGAGTCCCTGAGTCCGACACTCACTGAGTCCGTCCCGCCCCGCCCCGCCCCACACCTTCCTTCCCCCTCTTCCCCTTTCCTCCCTCGCCCCGCCCCCACCCACCGTGCCCTCCTGTCTGAGCCAGCCGTGGGGGAGGGGAAACCGGCTGGAATCGGTTCCCCTTCCCCGGGAGGGGTGGGGGGGTGCTGTGTGCTCGGTCCTTCCTTCCTCCTGGCTGTGGTGAGCCAGGTCTGAGTCCCCCAGCTCGGTCCCAGAGGGCTCTCACTAGCTCGGGGTTCAGTACCCCAGGGGCTCGGTACCCCTGAGACTCAGTACACTCCATGCTCAGTACTCCCAGGACTCGGTACTCTCTGGTCTCAATCTGCTTGGGGCAAAGTACTGTCAGGGCTCAGTCCTCCATGGACTCAGTACTCTTGGGGCTCAGTACCCTCTGGACTAAATACTCTCAGGGCTTGGTACCCCTGGGGCTCTGTACTCTCTGGGCTCCGTCCTTCCAGGACTCAGTACACTCTGGGCTAAGTAGCTAAGTACACCAGAGTCTCAGTACTCTGTGCTCAGTCATCCTTGGACTCAGTACTCTGGATTCAGTACCCCTGAGACTCAGTACTTCCAGGGCTCAGTATCCCTGGGACTCAGTACCCGTGGAGCTCAGTACCCTATTGTCTTAGTATTCTCTGCGCCAGTACTGCCGTGGTCAGTACTCGTGATGCTCAGTCCTCCCACACAGATTTCGATAATAGATTCCTGGAAACTCCCCAGTAAAGGTCAGAGGTTTCCAGACACAGGAAGTCCCACCCCTGGGCCTCAGAGTGGCGGGGGGGGGGGGGGGGGGGAGAATGGGTTACCTGAGACCTGAGGACAGGAGGGTACTGGATGCTCAGTGGTGGAGTGCTGTGAGCTCGGTGGTGGATGCTGTATGCTCGGTGGTCACAGTGCTGTTGAAAGACCCCAAGAGTTTGTGGAGCCTGTCAGGGGGAAGGCCCTTGCCCCCAGGAGACAAGACCGGACCACTGGATGCAAGCACAAGAGGTTATTTATTGTTTACACACAGGTACCTATGGACGCTTCAGTCTTTCGAGAGACTGAGAGAGCGAGCCTGGTTAAAGCATATGCAGTTTATATAAGGTTGGGGTGGCAAGAAGCAGGCTCACAGAAGCAGAAGCATGGTTACAGGGACTTCATTGTTTCATCTAAATGTAGCAGTTGTAGTTAACCAAGGACAGTTGGTTATTCGGGTTGGGCACAAAGAATACAAAGAATTCAGTTATGACTATCTCAGCATCCTGGACACCATCCTGCTGACCTTGCTTTGGTCCAGGCTGCAGACCACAGATATCTGGTTGGCGTTGGATGAGGGCAGCACCTGGTTCCTTCCTGTACTTTTCTCATAACTTGACCTTGGCAAATTAGCAAGAGCAATTTAAACAGGCAATAAGCATAGTGGGGGTCTTTCACTGTGTGCTCGGTGATACAGTGCTGTGTGCTCGGGTGACGTCACTGAGTACCCAGAATTCGCTGGGCCCCTGCTCCCTGTACCCCTACTTCCGGGTGCACCACCATTTATTTCCCAGGGCCAGCCCTGACCTTGTGACCCCAGCAGCACCCTTACCTCCAGGTCCAGCCCGCTCCCTAGAGGTGGGCCTGGAGTGGCGCAGGGCACCATCGCATGACAGCCTGGCCACAGCGCTCAGAAGCGGGACCTCGGGGTGGGGCTGCCAAGCCCTTGGGATTCCCTGCTGATGTCCCACCCGAGCCTCCGCCCATCGTCCTCCGCCCTGCATCTGAGAGACCCTGGGCCTTCATGCTGGGACTCAGGAAAGGCGGCACCCAAATCACTCACGAGGTCTCGAGGCAACACCATTAGGAATTTTTATTTCAAGTGCACTGGGGTCCACAGTCATGTGCCACGCAGGGGTAGAGGATGAGGACCCAGGGCAGAAGTGAGACGGCTTTTTTAGGGTTACAGCAAAGCCCGCGCATACGCCACAGGACGGGGGTTTCACAAGCTTTACCGACTCAGATAAGCGGTTACTCAGCTCATTTCTGTTATCTTGCTAGGCCTGACTGTCTAAGCAGCAAGCAGTGTGACCTTGCCTATTTACCGCAGAGGGCGGGGTCTGGAACTTTCAGCTTCCTGGGGTCATTGGAGAGTTAGGCTGCATTTTTCCATCCTACTTCCTGTCATCCCCTCCCATGATCCTGCACTCTCTAACCTACTCACAGTCAGCCCTCCCATAACCCTTCCCATCACGCCTTCCCATGATGCTTTACTCTCCCTGCCACTTCCTGTTCCTGGGTGGCAGGTGTCATGTGGTTCTGCCCCTCCCATGATGCCCTGCTCCCCCTCCCATGATGCTCTGCTCCCCATCCCATGATGCTCTGCTCGCTGTCCCATAATGCTTTGCTGCCCACGATCATGCACATGTATGTTGTGGACCTGATGGCAAAGGTTGGGGACATCATGGGGAGGCTCCTGTCATGGATCCTCACAGGAAGCAGGGAGCCTGACTCAGCCTCCAGCCTCCCACTTGAGGACCCAAGGACAGAGGTCTTGTATCTGTGGGCAGGTTCACATTCATGACAGACGACGAAGCATACATGAACCTGTAACCCCCACATGACTCTGGGAGCCTATTGATGCTTAATAAGGATCAGGAGAAACAAATAGGCTGAGTAGATGTTTATTCAGGGAGAAATAACTCACAGCATAGACAGATGAACACCAGCAGGTTCCTCGTCCCAAGGATGCCTCTGGATGTGCCCCTGTCCCCGTGCTGCAAGCAAGAGAGCTCTCCAGCCCCCTCCTCAGCCTTAGTTCCCCCAGGTCACATCTGCCCCTGTCTCCACCTCCACCCATGGGTGTGGTCTGTGCCACAGGTGCCTGATACGGGCTGTTAATGGAGGGCAACAAAGCAGAGTGGAGTGGACAGTTAACGGAGGACAGTCAGGACAATGCATTGGAGTAGTCAGCGGAGGACTAGGCTGCAGCGTGGCGTGGAGCAGTTCATGGGTGACGATGCAGGAGAGTGACTTGGACAGTTAATGGAGGACGGTCTCCTTGCAGGATGTAGCAATCCTGTTCCTTACCTGTTCTCTTCTTCTAAAGGAATGTCCCAGCAGAGTTAACAGCTTCTTCGGCCCTTCTTCAGCTGGATTGCTAGAGGAGAAGCCCTTCCAATATGAAGTAATGTCCTCTGGTATGGCAAAAAGTTGTTCCTTGTCTCTGCTATAGCCTTGCTCAACCACCTAAGGGACTGTCCCAGCAAGTCCTTGTGTTCCGTGCTGGGGAATGAAGATCTTCCCAGACTCCTTTGAGAAAGAGATTTATTAGGTAAAGAGGAGTCCAGCAGAGCGGCTGCCCCTGCCAGGGTGAAGGACAGGCAGCAACTGAACGGGCAGATGGGTTTATACAGGGCGTTTTAGGGATGGAGTTCTCCCAGGGAGAGGTTTTTCTGCTGAAGGATTGGTTAGTTTCCCAGTTCAAGGATTGGTTGATTTTGTGTCGATGGCAGAGTTGGCTCTGGTTTCAGGTCCAAACTGTGTTTCTTTCACTGGCCTTTTTAGCTTTTTGCTCTTGTTTTTTGGTCCAGGGCATATTTCTTTCACTGGCTGTGATTCTAGGGATTCTGTGGTTTCAGAGTTAGGGTGTGTTTCTCAGAGTCTAGGTTCAGTGATAAAAAAGTGTTTCTTTCACTGACTCTGGGTTCAGAGCTAGAGTGTGTTTCTTTGGCTGTCCCTTTTACCCTACACCTTTGACCTCCCAAGGAAAAGAAATCCAGATATCTTTCAATATGCTTAGCCTAGAAATGACTTCAGGTTGTTGTTTTAAATTAACAAAACACATTTGCTGGACTGGATATAAGGCTTAGTGGATAAATGGGCCTGAGTTTAGATGCCCTGCACTCATAGAAAACCTGGCATAGTTGTGACATGCTTGTCAACATGTCAGCATGTCTGATAATACTTTGTACCATACACAAAGATAGTCAGATAGTCTTTCTTGCAGTCTAGCTCCCATGGTACCAGAAAATAATAGGCAATTTGCCAAGGCAGAGAAACAATTCATAGTCATATACAACTGTGATACCGATGAACCAGTACAAGGACCCGCATAGAAAGGTATCTGGAAAGGGTAGGGAAAGTGGCGCTCGCATGTTAGTGGTAACCAGTGACCCTCAAACGGACCTAGGGCCCATTCAATGACACGAAAATCGTAATGGGGACTAGGAGCCAAGAGAAAAGGAGAAGTTTCAGGGATGATTTATGTCACTGAAGGGGACTGTGGTGGTTCAAAGGAGATGTCTGCCATAGTCTCAGGCATGCAAACAATTTGCTCACAATCGGTTTAGGGAAGCTTAAGAAGTCTGGCCGTGCTGGAGAAGGTATATAACTGGATGCACACTTTTAGAGTTTAAGGATTCTTGCCATTTCAGGTTCACTCATTGCTCTGCGCTTGCAGTTTGAGATGAGCTCCCAGCTTCCTGCTTCTGCCTGTGTGCCTTCATCCAACCATTGCAAAGTCTAGCCCCCTTCTGTGTGATATCTTGTTTGTGTTCTAACAAATAAAGCTTGCCGGGAGATGGGAGGACAGAGCTAGCCACTAGATAACCAAAGACATTTAGTGGTGGTGGTTCATGCCTTTATCCCAGCACTCATAAGGTGAAGAAGGAAAGTGGTTAGGTGGGGTGGTGACAGGACCTTGGCCCTTTTGCATGGGAGAACAGAGACAAGTAGGAAATAACTGGCAGCTGCTCGTGGTCCTCTGATCTCCCAAGTTTTCACCCCTCCATTGGACTCCTGATTTTGTTATTGATTAAGATTAATTAGATTAATGCTTCACCCCCTGGGACAAAAAGTTCAAATAAACTGTTTATAAGTTGATTTGCTTATTGGTTTTTTATATAGTAATAGAAAAGTGATGGATAATGAGGATTAAAGCCACGATGCCAATGCAGAGATCGAGAGGAAGAGAAAGGGTGAGGGGTGCTCACATGGATACCTGACTAATCATGGAGAAGGGATAGAAGGAAGACAGTCACATGCATATAACTTATGACATGGCTATGAATCTGTCATCTCCCAAAACAAGAAGCCTGTCTTAATGGATAAAGACAATGCCACATTGTGTGTTTACTTGGAAAGTGATGTGGGACACAAAGTGGTAATACTGAGAAAAAGAGGGAGTATGTGGACTTGGAAGCATAGGAGTAATATAAGGTAGAAATAAATATGTGAGACCCAGCAGCACTGAGATGAAACTATGAACATGGATATCGTCAATCGGGAGAAGTACAAAATGCAGGAAACTGCTGTGGATACAAATATCCGAGGAAGCAAACCTAGAAATAAAACGAGGAAGCTCAAAGGGCATACGCAGGTGAATGGATAAGAGGGGACCTTGAGGCATAACTAGACATGGGACACATCAAAGACTTGGTTAGCATTATACTCAGTGGAGTGGTGGAAGAGGAAGCTGGAGTAGAGTGGGTAGAAGTAAATAAGAGGATAATGCCACAGGAAGGCAGATATTAGCATGCAAAGCCTTCCTCTTTGTCCCTTGTCAAATTTGCAGCCTAATCACTCACCATGTGCCATTTAGACCCTAATATTGAATCATTCAAAGATGATTTCCCTTCCCCAAATACAACAGAGTGCTCTTACCTTTTCTCGGATCCCCTTCATTCAAAGTAAACCAAAGTATTCCCTCTAGCTTAACTAACCTGTCACTGCTACCCTTGATATCTCTAAAAAAAAAAAAAAAAAAAGAACACAGCTTCTCTGTGTTTGATTCCCCTACCATAGACATTGTGTAAGTCCACCCTGATGACTAACCCACGGTATAACTGTTCGTGACTGCACCTGTCCCCAGTTTTTTATATAAGTGAGATTACACAGACAATGTCGGATTTATCCATTCCCAATTACCCCCCTTTTCTGCAAGGATAATTTTCCACTTTACCCATAACATTGTTCCTCCAGTACTTGAATCAAGCTTTCGCTGTGAGGCTTGACCAGTCAAATTGTATACTACAAAACACGATATAAGGTATGCTTAAAACTCTTATTTCTTACCACATTAGAAACCAGTTCACTGTGTGAACTCGCATGAAAGAGCTGACATGAAAAAAGGTTACATGGAGGAGAAAGTATCCCTATTTGCCACTATGCAATTATCAGATGTGTGAACATATACATACATTGCTGTCCAGGACTGATAACACAAATCAGGACTTCCTGTCCATCTGTGAAACAGCATAAAACAGTAATTCTTCTTATAAAGCATTAAGTTCTAAACCATTTCATTACACAGCAAAGGGGGACACAGAGAAAAACAAAAAAAAAAAACCCACTACTTGAAAATGTCATTCATCTTGTGAAACTGACATTAAAATTCAGACTTAGAATAGCCAGACATGGTGATAATTGTGTGTCTTAAGAGTGCATTTTTGAACAATGGATTCTCCAGTGGTACATACTACATACTGGCCAATCGTTTGAAAACTGGTGTGAAGGTGTCCTTTTATATGCAAGTTACAGAGGAAATGAGATACATTTCAAAACGTTTCCAGAGCCTGGAGAAAGGAAATACCACTGCTGGGACAACTTGAGTCAGCGTTTCCGCCAGGTGGGACGCGCACTTAGGGTTGGAGGGAAGCAAGAAGCAGCTTCAGCGTGAAGAACAAACTAATTTCCGGAAATGGGGGCCTTAAATAGAACAGAATCACAGATCAAAGTGTTAATATCTTTTTTATATATTAGCAAATGGCGACCAACCTATTGTAATCATGCACAAAAGTTCCACAGTTTCTGCTGCATGGATAATTTGTCAAATGTATTCTCTTATCACTGTTTATAAGTGACAAGATCATTATCACTAGAATACCAACTTGTCCCTGGATATATAAATATCATTTGAAATTTATCTATGAGCTCAAAGATGGTGAAAAATAATGAAAAACTAGAATTCTGCTCTTAGTAAAGATACTCTACCAAAACAAAAGAATGCGAATATTTTGCTCTCAGTTCTTCAACATATCTTAACTCTGAAATTCATCTGACCTTGCATGACCCAGAGCTCTTAAGGATTGTCTGAGGCAATTGTACTGTTTCTTGTGAATCTGAAAACATTTCTCCTAAAACACTTCTATTTGTTTTTTGCCTGAGGAAATTGGTGCTACATTCTGAACTCAAAGTGATTAGAATTTCAAATTGTTTCATTGGTATAAGGATATGCTAACCTTTCTGTTTGATAAAGTAAACCACAGTTCTGTATTATGTTTAGTCTTATGGAAATTGAGTTCTGAGTATGAAAACACTATAATTGCTTTATGCTACATACATGTGGGTACCTTGTGAAAAGGCACACTATAAATAATTGATGAATACATGATTTGATTTTATTCAAAAACACAGGTATGAATACTTAACCATTTTGTCTTTCTGAGTCTGTATTACCTTACTCAGTGTTTTTATTTTTTTTTCTAGTTCCATCCATTTGCCTGCAAATTTCTTGATGTCATTATTTCTCACAGCTGAGTAGAACTCCGTTGTGTAAATATACCACATTTTCTATACCCATTATAGAGCGTCTAGGTTGTTTCCAGGTTCTGGCTATTACAGATAATACTGCTATGAATATTAGTGAGAAAGTATCCCTGTGGTATGAGTGTGAATCCTGTGGATGTATGCCCCAAAGTGGTACCACTGGCTGTTGAGGTAGATTGATTCCCAATTTTCTGAGAAATTATCATACTGATTTCCAAAGTGACTGTACAAATTTGCACTCCCACCAGCACAAAGGAAGAAATATCTTAATAGAAAGAGCCACTATGAGGTTAGGGAGAAACCTGGTGCTATGGTAATTCCCAAGAATCTACAAGGATGACCCCAGCTAAGACTCCTGGCAGTAGTGGAGAGGATGCCCAAACAGGCCCACCCCTGCAATCAGATATTTGTGAATGCCCCAACGATCATCATAGATCCTTCATCCAGTAATTGATGGAACCAGATGCAGAGATCCACAACCAAGCACCAGGCTAGGCTCCAGGAATCCAGTTGAAGAGAAGGAAGAGGGAATATATAATATACAAGAAAGGTCAAGATCATAACTGAGATATCTATAGAGAACACTGAACCAAGCTTGTGAAAGGAAACTCATGAACTCTAGCCTGACAACTATGGAGACTCCATGGTACCAAATGAGGCCCTCTGTATGCAGGAGAGAGTTGTAAAGTTTGAACTATCTGAGGGTCCCCTTGCAGCAGGACGATGATACAAACCTAGTATATGAGCTAGCTTGTTCTTGCCCATTCCCTATGGTGGGATACCATGCTCAGCCTTAATGCGAGGGGAGGGGCTTGGTCCTGCCAAACTTAATGTGCCAGACTTTGTTGACTCCTCATAGGAGCCCTTAACTGTAAGGAAGACTGGACAGGGACTAGGCTGGCAGGAGAGGTAGGGGGCAGGAGAGGTGGGAGGGAGAACTGTGGTTGGAAAGAAAAGGAGTAATTTGGTATATCATATTTCCAACAGGATAAAGTTTCATTAAGTCTTCCCAAATATGTGTTTCTGTTTTTCTCTACAGACATATAACACAAATGACATTTTTGTAGTCCAATTAGAGATAAAAGCTGGCTTTGGAGTTGGAGTATGGCTCTCTCCTTCTCTAAATCCAAGCATGCTTGCTAAAGACAAATAAAAATTCTCTGTATCATGTCAGAAGAGCCACCTGATAGGGAACAGAAGTGAAACAAATATTCAAGGTGCCTTGAGGAACCTATTGAAAGCCCCTATGCCAAAATGGGTTCATTTGCTTCCTGCTGCTATGGATGAGACTCCTTCCCAGAACAATTAAATAACCTAACGCCTATTGAAAAAACGCCCATTGTTCTGGATGAAAGAAGCTCAAATAAAAAATTTTGAAGTTGCAGATCAAAACTGATAAGGCTTAGATTACAAACCTCTACAAATTTAGGGTTGGGGAAGTGCGGTTTTATTTGTGTTTTTTGTTTGCTTGTTTGTTTGTTTGCTTGCTTTTGTCTTTTCAGGAAAAGAAAAACAACCATCTTGAAGAATTTAAGTTCTTTGGACAAAGAAGCACCCAAAGAAGAAGGGATAAATACCTGGGAAAATTACCAAGAAAGGAAATAATCTGACTTAATGTCATTTGAAGTCTCCAAAAAGAAGATTGAGTCTAAGCTGTGTGGAGATCACACACACCTTTAATGATCCTATTTGAGAGTCAGATTCAGGCAGATCTCGGTGGTTTCAGGAGACTTTCAAGACAGCCAGAACTGTTAACAAAGAGAAACTTTGTCTTCAAAAACAAAAGAAAGCAAACAACTAAGATGGAACCCCACAAAAATTTTACCAGGACTATGGTAACACCATCAAGTTGAACAATAACAACTAAAGGTTGATTTGGACTACAAACTGCTCAGAACAATTTTGAGGAGGTAGCTGAGATGATCCAGCCTCACAGACTCCTCTAGCCAGGACTTAAGACAAGCCCAGCACTTTCCCTTTATGCAGAGATTGGATAACAAACGATACAGTTTGACGGTGAGCCCAAAGTTTTCTTTTGGGTTCCCCTAAACATGTGGTTGCCCCCAGACAGCAGGAAGTAACTTTAAGAACATGATGACCACATTTCCAGGAAGTGGCTGGATTGTTTTTAGTCACTTAATGGGTCATGGATATTTGTCATTGTATAGGGAGATTGGTTACAAAATGTTGTTGGACATGGTCAGGAAAAAAGTTGAACAAAGGAGATTAGATTCAAGGTTTTTGCTTTGAAAAAAACAGGGATATAAATATGATAGGATAAAAGGGCAGATTACTGAATCTACTCTTGAAAAGAAAAAAGGGAGAATATAGATATGTTAAGATGAAAATGTAGATAATAAATCTCCTTCTAAAAGTATAGATATAAGATATCTATTGTAAAAAGCAACTGTTAGTTTTAGGTATTTTACATTTGGTGGACTTTTGTAGATTGTATATTGATACAATTTTGACATCAATTTGTTAAAACCTACTGTATATTTGTTTCCAATCTAGTTTAAGGTATTGTGCCTATACAGCTTATTCTTCAATGTAATGCATAGCTGATGAGCATGGTATAACCATCCGCTCCTCACCTTTCACTTTTCAGTTCAGTGAAAGAAACAAAAACAAACAAACAAAAACTATCCAAAATCTCCATTGAAACCTCTTCACTCTGATAGAAATGTCACTTCCTTTTGCTTTGCTTCACATCAGCCTGTCCTGTATTGCAGACCACAGTCTCTATTTTCATGCCCCAGAAATATTTCTGGGAAGGTACAAGAAATGGCATCACTTCATAGCTACTGTGTGAAGAGGTGTTGCACACCAGAGATCATGTAATTCTTCAAATAAGAGTACCCTACATCTTTTGAGCATTCATTAAAAACCAGCTCTGAACAATGTAAACCCTCAGAACAATTGCTTTTTCTTTCTGTATGGATTAGCAAAGTAGTCCTACATCTGTGCTTGAAGCTGGAGGCTGGATGAGTCTAGGGAACCTAGGTCAACCCTTGTATACTTCTGCAAGTGTGTTAATTGTCACTGCCCACGTGCATCAGTGACAGCAGAACTTCCCATCACCACTCTCCAGGTCTGCCTTTCTCCTAGGAGGATGCGCATCCTAGGAGAATGTGCATCCTCTGGAGCCTGCCATTTGGGCCAACATCACCAGGGGCTGACAAGCAACTGCAACAAGATTAACAATGAGTGGTATCTTGAGGTTGTCATTTGCTGCAGCTGTAGGCAATGAAACAGGAACCACAAAACTTAGCAAAACCCATGCGGAGTTTTTTTGGAAAGAGACTGAAGGAAGAGGTAGGCGTTGGTTGACTGGGACTAGAAATGGAAAGAGAGAGAACAGAAGGGAGGTGCTTCCTTAAAAGGGGAAGCTTGCACAGGCACAGAGTCCTAACACAGCCACTTAAGACACGATGTAGCCTCGCAACACAGGGCCCTTTGATCTGTCTAAGTATCTGCCTGAAGGCTGGTTGCATACTCTGCCAGTTGTAGGGGGTGGGGTCAGCATAACGCCTTGATATCAACAGAGATTGCTGTACAGTTTACTTATAAAGAGAAGAGGTTTCCAAATAAATACTGTGTAGATTTTTGGGCACCTGGTTCTGTGATAATATCTGTACCCCAGTTCTTCCCCAGCCAGACAGTCACACAAGCTGTTATTATTATTATTATTATTATTATTATTATTATTATTATTATTATTTTCTTCTGCTTGTGCACATGTGCCAGCACCTGCCATCTCCTGGCTGCCAGCCTTTGTGTGTATGTGTGTTGAGGGGGGTGATTGTTAGCTTCCTGCTTCTACCCGGTTCCTTGCTTTGTTGATTGCCCCTGCCCCTTCCATTAGCTTAGTCCCACTGCTGCAGTATAAAGAGCCCAGATGACTGGCGGTCTCCACAGAGAGGCTGCACCTGGGGCTCTGGGGATCATTTTAGTTGCACAATGACTCAACAGGAAGCTGCAGCTTGGAAGCCAGAAAAGCGTCCCTGAAGCTCAGCTTTCTTTCAAAGAGGATTTTACCCATTTGCACATCTTTGTGTATGAACGCAGCTCCTATAAGGGATCTGCTTACTGTATGTGCACATGTGTGCAATTGTATGTATCTGTGAATCTGTGTGTGCGTTTTCTACCGGACCAGAGAAAGGTGAAAGCACCTTTGACAGTCTTGTGTTTGTTTTGCTATTGCCAGTGGGAGAAATAAAACACTAGGCATTTTTTTATACCAATGGGTCAGTTATTTTTTTTACATTAGTATAAAATTTAGTATAATTTAAAAATTAATGAATACAAGAACATGTCTGTCCTGAAAGACTTACACTAGCAAAAAAAAAGGAAATAACGCCCAAATAATTGGAACGCTGGGTGGAATTTGCTAACTTCCCCTCACAAGGCCCTGAAATAACAAGATACCAAGAATTCACACTGCCCCTCCTTTCCGTGAGTCAGCAGGTGGTGAATAGGGTCCTTAAGAAACAAAGAGATAACTGCACCTCCAGTTTGCCCAGACAAGATTAATTAGCACACCCTGAGGAGAGGCCCTAAGGTCTGCTGACCCTAACAGCAAGACCATCAGCCTCAAAGGGTCACGTACTGAATGGACAGAGGGTCCCACCCCCTCCCTAAGCCTGTGGGTTTTGCCTTTAAAGACACCTGTGCCCAGGGGATGGGGCTTCTCTGTAGCCTGCGCGCTGAGGGAGCCCGTTTACACAAAGGATTCCTGTTTATTAAAGCCTCTTGTGTGTTGCAGCAACTGGACTGGACATTGAGTTCTTAGGGGTACCAACCGAAACTGGGAGATTCCTCATTCTGAGGGTCTTACAGCCCCTCTTGTTAATTTAGATTTTTCACCATGTCTAAGCATCAGTAACATATATTAATGGGAGAAAGACACCTTTTACTTAGACACACACACACACACCTTCACAAGATAGTGAAAACTGAAAAGGGTTGACCAAAACAGAAAGCTTTTATGCCTTGTGAATGAAGATTCCTGTCACAAAAGGTGATATGACAAATGGTCTGGAATACAGACAACGAACTCCAGGACCATCGCTATGAGATGATACAGGGCATAGGCTAGTGGAGGCTGTCTTAGGGTTGCCGAAGCTGTGACATGCATGAGCAGGTAACCTGGGAGGGAAGAATGCTTTTACAGTTCCACATCATAGTCTACCACTGAGGGAAGTCAGGCTTAGGAACGCAAGGCAGAACAGGAAGTTGGAGGCGGAAGCTGACTGCTGAACGCCTTGTTTCTCAGCCTGCTTTCTTATATAACCCAGGACTACCTACCATGTCCTGTGTGACCCACAAAGGACTAGGGCCTCCCACATTGATCACCAATCAAGAAACTGCACCACAGAGTTGCCCACAGGCCTGCCCTATGAAAGTTGATGTAAAATTAACACAGCACAGGGAACAAAAGCTATTCAGTTTGTTGACCTCTCCTGCAGAATCAGCTGGCACTCACTGGTGACAGAAATTATCTCACTGTGTTGGTTCAGGAAGGCATCTGTCTCCTAGAATGTTTTATGGTTTGGTACAGGAGAGAAAAATTGGAAGAAGTCTTTAACTGCTTCTCCTCCAAGACTTTTAGCTTGGATATAATTATGTCAAAGAGACATATTTGAGGGCCATACATACTACTTTCCTTCACTTGCTAAAGAAGTACTATAAAATACACAAAATTTGAACATTCATAGGGAAAATATTTGAACACTAACAATAGAACCTAAAACAAATTCCCAACAGTTGGAATAGCCTTACTAACTGATGGGTAATCTTTATTGTCAACTCAATTAGAGTTAGAATCACCATGGAAACACACCTGTGAGCATGCCCGAGGGACTGTCTAGATTAAGGGAAGAGAAGTGCAAAGACTCACTCTAGCTGTGGGCAGCACAATTTCTGTAAAAGCAGAGGTGAGCCAGAAGCTGAGCCCTAGACGTCACCATCCCCTCCTGACTGGGTGAGAAGGGTCCAGCTTCCCTCCTGTCCCCTCTTTCATGGCTGCACTGCTTTGGGGACTGTGCCCTTCTATACACTTTGAAATAAACCATTTATCTATTCACTTGCTTCCTGCCAGGCATTTGATCATACAAATGACCAGGTACAACACAGAATATTGTACCTGAGAAGGGGGACCTGTGCTTCTGTGATCCATATGGTTCCTGATTTGCAGAGAGACTGTAGAAGCGTTTGGATCTGTCAACTCTTAATGCTCAATTTTCAAAGTTCTTTACATATTCTTTATAGTAATCTCTTAGACATGTAGCAGGTAAAGAGTTCTTTTCTTACTCTTCAAGAAATCTGTCCACTTTGGTTATTATTTTGTTGTGTAGAATTACATCTTTTGATTGTTTATGTAATCCCAATGTTTCAATTGTTGGAATTGTTTCTGAAATTATTGTAATTATAAAGTCTTTGTCTAAGTCTAGCTTGAAGTATTTTCCTAGAGTGTTGAGTCTTACTTTAAGGCTTTTTGCTGTGTCAGGTCGCAGAGCCTTAGACCAACCCGAGGAGCCAGACAATTCCAATGCAAATACAAAGGTTTCTCTTTATTGTTCAAGCTGGCCAGTGTGGATCTTACTCTATGGTGAGGGAATGAGATACCAACCAGCCATAAGGGGAAGCTTTTAAAGGAGAAGACCATGAGGTCGAAGGCCACAAATTCCAGAGTTTCCATGGTTACTTGAGGTCATACAAAGTACAGAGTAAAGCACTAACTATATATTTTAAGCAAGATACATTTAAGAAAGATAAGACAGGGCTTGGGTTTGCAGGGTTACAGGGTTACAGGGTCACAGGGTCACAGGATCTGTCAGTTATCCCCTGGGCTGAGGGATTTTTATAACTATCAGGGGACTTTTATGACCAGCAGTTGGTAGACATAGGAATGTTGACATAAGTGGTGGCCAGTCACCTCCCCTTCTCTGAGAGGGGCGCCAGCCATGGCCCTCCTGATTTAAGGAGTTAAATTTTCCTTTACCATTAGGAGTTCCCTTTCTCTGTATAGATTTAGGGTCCACGTTTTTAAATTTTTGTTAATGTTAATTTTTGGTCCATCACTTTGATGCAATTCAAATTGATTTTTTTTTCTGTAGAGTAAGAGACATGGATTACTCGTTCAGTAATTTCTAGCTTCACTGTTATCTTTTTGATATCCGAACTGGCAAGTCTGTCTTTTCTTCAGTGTTTGTTTTGGCACCTTTGTAAAAGCTTAGGCAGCTGTAGTTGAGTGAATGATCTGGCCCTCTCTTCTATGCCATTTGTCCATGTGTCTGTTTTGTGCCAGCAATATGCAATACTTTTCTGTTGCTACCTTATACCTTGAAGTCAATTTGAATTGCATCAAAGTGATGGGAGTGTTCTGTGTTCCAGTCCCGTCTTCTATAAGACAGGGATCATGAGAGTGCTTCCTACAGATCACTGAATGAATAACAAGAATTCACTAAGAACCATGCTCCCATGTCATTTTTATTTACTGCTGAGACAATTCTAACTAGGAGCAGAAGTTAGAATGTAAGTACTTAATTGGAACTTTAGGCGCATATCTTAGTAACCAGGAAGGGTAGGAGTCCCCAGACCACCAGAGAGAAAATACCATCCTCAGGGATACGAAGGTGGGAAACATAGGCTGTAGTAAGTCTCAGGAGAGGTGCAACCCCCTCCACCTACCCCCCACCCCCGCTGAGTCTTGTCTTCAGTCCGATATGTAGATGATTTCCTTCTCTTAAGCCCCTCCCTGCCCATGTCTCAAGGGGAACCTCTTTGCTTCCCAACTTTCTTGGCTCCCTAGAATTTCACGCTTCACCAATTAAGGCTCAGCTATGCTCTACCTCCGTGGTGTATCTGGGTGCTCAAGTAAGTCTAGGGTCTAAGGCCCTCATGTCTGACAGAGTCCAAGCCACAAAACAGCAACTCCTCCCCTGGAGATGCCAAAGACCACGCCTTCAGAGTATTTAAACAACCCCTTAAGGAAAGGACACATGGTGTAGATGGAAGTTTCTGTTCTGCCTGGTCCTGCAGCCATCTAGTCCCAAGCAAACACACAGAGGCTTATAGAATTATAAACTGTTTGACCTATGGCTGAGGCTTCTCACTGACTACCTCTCTCTTACTTATTCACCCAGAACTATTAGTCTATATATTTCTACATGGCCTTATCTTACCAGAAAGTGTCCAGACCTTTGGCAGCTACATGGCTTCTCCCTGGTGACTTCTCTCTGCCTCCAGAGTACTTGGATTAAAGTGGACAACATTTTTCTACTGGTTCCAAACAGTTAGGCTTTTCAATTTGGGGGGTACTTTTACCACCTGCTCTGGGAGCTGCATTCACCTTGACTCTGGCTGTTTTGTGTTTCTCTGTCTGTTCCCTTGGAAGTCAAGTGAGCATGGGAATTTGACAAGACAATTGGTATTAGACATTCATATTGTGTCCCTGGTAGCTTGCAAATGTCATTGAGTCCTGGCAACTATTGATCCTGGCAATTGTCATTATATTTTAATTCTGATGAAGGTATAAAAAAGTTTGATTGCTCTCAATAAAGTTGCCACAGCCTTAGTTTTGCTGTGGACCCTCTAACTGGCCTGGTTTTGAACCATTGAAGCCATATCAGGTGACCTGGACCTGGTAAGTCATCATGGGCATTCACTTCACTGGACTAGTCTTACATAAGCATACTACAATCTCAGGTGCCTTTGTGTCTCCGTTCTTAGCTAATTTTCTAAACAAATAATTCTCTCACTCTCTCTCTCTCTCTCTCTCTCTCTCCTTCTCTCCTTCTAGTTGTATGAACTTAAACAAATTGCATTATAGCCATACAATTCAGGCTATACTTTATATGATGGAAGTAATAACACCTACAAAGTAGCAGGAAATGTAAATACACCAATAGAACAACTAAAGAATAAAGCTTATCACTTATGCCATAATTATGAGTTAGTAATTCTTTTATTATGATTTTATAATGAAAATGTATAGATACCAATTAATAGAAGGCATAGAGTCTGTGAAATGGATAGCTGGATGGGTCGTTAGCCATTGCTATAACAGAGACCGACCACAACAAAAACCAGCACCCAGACACAGTCTTCAGAAAAACTAATGAAGAGGCTTGAACTCGTGTAATAATATTAGAATTTGAGACAGTTGTTCACCCAGGAGCTCCTTGTGTTTTTGTTGTTGTTGTTTTGTTTTGTTTTTTCCTCTTTGGGGCATACAACTCAGCTCCCAAATAAATACATAGAGACTTATTCTTACTTAGTAACACCTGACCTTAGCTTGGCTTGTTTCTAGCCCACTTTTCTAACTTAAATTATTCCATTTCTCTTCAACTGCATTTTGCCTCTGGGCTTTTTACCTCTCCTCATTCTATACATCTTTCTTCCTTTCTTACTCCATGGCTGGCTGTGGCTGTGTGGCTGGCTCCTGGCAGCCTCCTCTTCTCCCTCTCTCCCCTCACTACCCTCATTCTTCTCCTCTAGCCTAGACTTCTCCTCCTAGTTACTCTCTGCCCACCAGCACCACCCATTTCTCTGTCCTGCCTACCTATTGGCCATTCATCTCTTTATTAGACGAATCAGATATTTTAGGCATACAAAGTAATACAGATGTACACAGTTAAACAAATGCAACTTACAAGACTGCAGCACGTCTTTCCACCATTAAGTATTTCACAGCATAAACGAATGTAACACATCTGAAACTAATATTCCACGACATAAATGCCTCTGTGGACAGTAACAAAGTCCCTGAGTCAGGATCCCTGGGAAAGAGGACTGGAATTTCATATTTCCCCAAGAGCTTCAAGAAGTTTTTTCTCTTTTTTTATGGTACTGGAGCTGAAACCAGGGCCTTAGAGCAGCCTGCAGCTCTGATTATTCTTTGTACTCTCACATCACCATGGAGATATAATTAGAATAGAGCATGTGCATTTGGGTATCAGTGTCTGGAAAGGATGCAGTTGAGAATGCACTAGTTAACAGGTTGGCCTGGCTGACATGCAGGCCGGAGGTCTGAAAACTGTACTCACAATATTATGAATGATAAGAAAGCAGAAGCATTCTGTGGCAATGTGGAGCTAATTTGAATGCAGCTTGAGACATTTTCAGTGGCACGAGTCACACTCCAGCCGCCTGTCAGCCCCCTTGCAATGGTCGAGCAGAGTTTCCAAATCACCTAAGGACCCCAGATAGCCTCTTGTTTACTGACAGCCCCCAAGATCGAAATATAGTCTACCTCACACCAGAGTCAAGTGCATTTGGTCCTGAACACAGAGACAGCAGATAACAGACATCTAACGAGTGAATAAAATTAATGTTTTCAAACATTGCAAACTTTATCGGTTCTTGACAATAAACCTGCCACTCTTCTAAATGATTTTGTAAGTTTTGTGACAGCATAGATCAGAAGATCAAGAGGTGCCCTTTCAGACTATGAACAGTCACATGTTTTCCTCTGTTCCTGTGACATTCTGGCTAGGGGCCATAGACAAGTTATTTAACTTTTAACAACTTCATTGTGTGAAGCTTTTTAAAAACAGACTATAAACAGAAACTAGATAAACAGGAATACCTTCCAAGTCCAGACGTATGAAAGGCAGCCATGCAGAGAAGCAACCAAGTATTAGATGTAGGAGGCCAGACAGGGCTTCACTTCTCTGCCCTCCTTAAGTCCCAAAATTACTTTCCAAGTAAATTGTGAACCATCTGGAGACTTTAGAAAGGTTAGTAGTAAACATGCACTCAGATTCTTTAGTTTCTTTGAGGCACCCCTGGAATCTCTCTTAGCCTATTAAACCTGAAGTCTCTAGGAACACAAAATGAGAAGAGATTACAAGACACAAACCCCTCATCCTGACATTACCTGAAGGCCAATTCCCCCTTTAACCAAATGTGGAGCACTAAAGGACTAAACTCACCTGAAAGGGACTCATACACTGCATACATGAAGCATTATGTAGCCATACTGTTACAGGAAGCACCTGGTATCCTATGCTGGCTGAGGGGTACCAGAACTTCCTAACTGACAGTCACTTCCCTTCACGACATTTCAGGCAATACCAATTCATGCCAAAATATTAACGAGACAAAACCCTGTCATCAAACCCATCCCTTCATGTCAGAAACTTGAGGCCTGAAGCTGTTCCTCTGATAAATTAATATGAGCTGAATTAATACAGAGCACATAGAATAGAAATGAAACAGTATGTTTTGAAATGTGAGGTTTAGGGGACCCATGCAGAAAAAATTTTTCAGGGCATTAGAGTACCTATAAGAAACTGAAACACAAACTACATTCTGTTGTAGTAGAAAAGCCTCTCCATTCTCTCACATACTCAGAATAAAAGCTTCGCCACCATAAAAAGGCTCTTGCACCTTAAATCTTCATAAGATTACCTTTAAATCTTAACACGTAAAAGTTTCTCTTGAGTTGGTTTGGATGAAATGTGTAGTTTCATAGATGTTTTCTTTTTTTCTCAGCCTCTTATTCTTTTTTTTTAATTAATTTTTATTTAAATTAAAAACAAATTGTACTTTATGTGGCTTTTTGAAGTCTTCCCTTGACTCTAGTAAAATGTAGTTTGAAATTTGTAAGCAACTGTTACCCAGAAACATTCTTGTGACCTAGGCAGATTACCTCCCCTCATCCCTTTTCCAAACCTATCTGTGAGCCAGGCCAGCCTGAAGGCCACAGCTGATTCTCTCTAGTCATCGGTGCTTTGAAATGCATCTCTACTCTCTTGCACAAAACATGAGGAATAAATGTCCACTGCTTTTTGTTTTTGTTTTTGTTTTGTTTCATAAGCAATCTTATTTTATATATCAATCTCAGTTCCCTCTCCTTCCCATCCTCCCATTCTCCCCATCAACCCCACAACCCCCACCCCATCCACTCCTCATGGGCGGTGGGGACTCCCATTGGGTGATCATCAAAGTCTGTCAAATCATTTGGGGCAGGACCTATGCCCTCCCCTGTGTGTCTAGGCTGGGAAGGTAGAACTGTTGTTTCCAAACAAAGTCATTAAATATCTCTGTGGCTAGATCTCCTTGTTAGAGCCATGTACCATTTAACCAGCACAGTTTATTATTTCACATGTGCATGTGACATTTTCTTTTTTAAAGCAGCACTTTCATTAATATTTTGAGAATTTTTTATGATGTATTTTGATCATACTCACCTCCTACTCTTCCCCCAACTCTTCCCACTTCACTTCCTACTCCCTCTTAAATTCATACCAATGTTTATTCCCTAATAACACCAAATCCAACTTGAGCTGCCATGAATCCCCAGCTGTGAGGCCACCGATAGAGTGTGCTTGACTTCCCAGGGGACACACACCTGAAGAAACTGAATCTCCCTGCCTAAGAAGCAATCAACTGACAGCAGCACCTCAATTAGGGGTGGGGATTTCTGAGTTCCTCTCCACTCCACGCTAGACTGTTCACTGTCTTGGGCAGGCAGACTGCAGCTGCCTTGAGTACATGGGTTCAACAGCCCTGTCAAATCCAGAAGTCAGTGTTTGACTCTGATCCTCCCTGACCTCTATCTCTTACTGCATTTCGGCCCATCTTCTGTGGTGCTCGCTGAGGCTTGGTGAGTGTAGTTGTGAAATAGACATCCCATATGTGGAGCACACTCCACACACATGTAATCTCTGTGCTTAGACTAGTTGTGAGCTTATATATTAACCACCATCCTCTACATGCACGCATGTGTGCGCACGCGCGCACACACAACACACACACACAAACATACAACACACACACGCGCGTGCGCGCGCGCAAGCCCCAGCCCGCGGGGTCAGTCAATGGGGACCCTGAGGGAGGGAGTGAGGATGAGGGATAAGAGACTCGAGAGATGGGGGCAAGACGGTATTCTGATCAAGTCTCGTTTATTGAATATAACCGCAGGGTTAAGTGATGGAGAGATGAGGGAATGGGCCAAAGGGAGGATGTGAGGGAGGCAGAATGTCCTCCCAGGCAGGATGCAGGTGTGTTCTGCTATAAGACAATCATTTAAAGTTGTGTATGCTTAGGAGCTGCAGATATGCTCAGTGGTTTAGAGCACAAACTTCTCTCAAAGGCAGCCGAAGCTCATTTTCCAGCATCCACACAAGGAAGCCCACAACCTCCTATAACTTCAGCTGCAGAGATCCAGCATCTTCTTTTCATGCCCTTGGGTACAACACACCCATGGCACAGACACACAAAAGGCATAACTATAAACTAAACTAATAATACAATGTTACATGGTTGCTAAAGCGGCAGCTTCTCTTCTACTCCATTGTTTCTATGTTTCTCTTTGCCATGGTTAAAGGTCCAGCTATTTACTCTTAGCTCATTTATTGTACAACTTCTATTGATGTGTTCTTTAACTTGTAGACATTGTGCATATTTCCCACATTGTAATATTATTTAAAAAGAATGCTGGGCAGTGGTGGCACACACCTTTAATCCCAGCATTCAGGAGGCAGAAGCAGGTAGATCTCTGTGAGTTTGAGGCCAGCCTAATCTGCAGGGCTAGTTCCAGGACAGGCTTCAAAGATACACAGAGAAACTTGTCTCAAAAAAGAAAACAAAAAAGCAGAATTATTTAAAAACCGTACTATAATAAATATGCATGCATGCCTGTGGTGGTATATTATTTATGATTTATTAAAGCTTGCTTGAGGGTAGAGAAAGCAAAACTAGCCACGAGCCACAGAGCCAGGCAATGTGATACACATCTTTAATCCCAATAGCTAGCCATAGAGTCAGGTGGTGTTGGTCCACACCTTTCATGCCAGGACTCAGGAGACAGGCAGGTAGATCTTTGTTAGTTCAAGGCCACACTGACCCACATGAAATTGATCCAGCCCTAAAGAGAAACCGTTAACACAAAGGTGATCTCAGCACTTGGGACCACATGCCCTTAATCCCAGGATTTGAGAGGTATAAAAGGAGGAGGCAGCAGTCTGGGATTGCATTCTGGGGCTTGGTGGAGACAGGATTGAAGTCTGAGGTTTCGTGTGGAGATTTATTGTCCAGCTGTACTGAAGACAGGACAGTCCTATGAGCCCGAGGTAGAGGTAAGAGCTAGTGGCCACCTGCTTTGCTTTTCTGAGTTTCATCTTGAAGCTTGAACCCCAATATCTGTCTCTGGGTCTTTATTATGCATGTAACACATGCCTCTTGCTGTGAATTGAGTTATGTTTATCTGAGGTAAATATTTAGAACTGTGATTGCTAGGTCATACAATGTCGATATATTTAATTTTACAGAAATCTGTGATTGTATTGTCAACTAAGTATAGCATATCATAATATAATTAATTATAATATAATTAATAATAAACAATGATGTATAATAAGCTGGAATAATTATTACACTATGAGTTTAAACTTGTTACTGGAATTGATTTGAAAGGCAAGATGCTTGGTGTGCTTGTGGCTAGGAAATTTTCCTTCTCTCTCTTCACAACCATTCAAGAATACATTCTCTGTTGGAAGTGGTCTAGCGTGGAAGCCTTCCTGGTTACAAGCATGACTCAGAGGAGCACGGCCATGGTCCCCTCAGCTCTGATACACTCGGAGAAAATTTTTCAGGAAGAAACGCTATATACAGATTCAAAAGACTTCTCCAAGTGTATCCAAAAGATATACATTCTCAGTGGCATGTAAACTAACACAGTAAAAAGTAATCTCCTTTGAGTATTCTGAAACATAAGCTGGTAAGTACGGTATAAACTTATGAACTTTAAGTACTTTATAAACTTAAAAATGCTTTTAAATACTTTATAAAGTGAAATTCTAGGAAAAATAACTTTTACCATTTCAATCCATACACTTCACAATGACACCCAGGACACTTTGTAATTTATAAGCTAGAATAAGATAATATGTCTTATATCACTAAGCTCAAAATTAGATGAAGTCAAAAGCCCACCAAATTTGGACCATGCTGATTTCTGTGTACACTTTATGCCAGAATACAATTTCTTGCATCATAGTGAAAATTGATGACTGACAGTGTATCTGTTTTAAATTTTTGTAAGTTTACGCTGAAGTATGTTTCATTGTGGCACTTTCCAATTAGCGTTTGTTTTTGCTGTTTCCCCCCTCCCCCTCCGTTCCCTCCCCACTCCAAAGCCCCGGTACCGGTACCCTGCCACGCTGAGAAGTTTCCTAACCACTTTTATTTCCCATCTGACCTCTGCCCTTGTGAACCCATTCTTGCCTCTTGTTCCCCACTTGTAATTTCCAACCTAGTTTCTCACTCTGTACCCATCCTGCCGCCGAGAAAACGAGATTTAGCCAGAGTGCGGGGAGCGAAGAACACATCTACTACTGGTGGGGGTTTGAACTAGCGTAACCATCGTCACACTTGAATTCACTGGGGAAACCAAACACTTAGACTCAATCCATGTTTAGACTAAGTGGGTTTATTCTTGCTGCGAGCAGAAATGTGGTTATCAAAGGTGTACATCACAATTATCTATAGAATTCATAACTGGGCAGGAAAATTGTTTTACTCCCCTCATTTGTTTCGCTTTCCCGTTGTATAGCAATGAAAAGACCACTTCTTCCCCGTCCCACAACAACAAATCAGTTTACAAAAGCAGAAAGCAGGAACAACTTCATCCTATGCCTTTCGCCCCTGCAGGCCACTAGGAGCTCACAGCCTTGCCGGGGCAAAGGAGAGCTGCTCTTAAGGGGTGTGTGTTACCATCACAGGGGAGTTATATGCCAATTATTACACAGCTCTGAGAACTTAGGGGAAGTGTCACTTATGGTCTGGGATAGAGCAAGCTATAACAGTGCCATCAAGTTAGGGCTAGCTGTCTCATCCTCACAAACCCTTACGGAAATCACGGATGTCCCCTCCAAACTAAAAGTAAATAAACATATAATGCAGCGGTACCGCCCTGAGGCATATTTCCCAGGGGCTTTAATCTACTACAGAGATGCTTGTATATCCAAAGACGTTGTTGCTCTATTTACACTTGTCAGGAAATGGAACTAAACTGGATGTTTTTCAACAAAATAACAGATCCCGAAAATGATGCACAATGGGATTTTATTCAGTTGTTAAGAAAACAATGTGAAATTTGCAGAAAAATAAATGTACTTGAAAATATTATGCTGTCTTAGTCAGGACTATCATTGACACAGTGAAACACTATGACCAAAAATAAGTTAGAGAGGAGAGGGTTTATTTGGCTTATGCTTCCACATCATCGTTCATCACTGACAGACATCAGGACAGGAGCTCAAACAGGGCAGGAAGCCAGAGGCAGTAGCTGATGTAGAGGCAGTGAAGGATCCCTGCTTAAACAGCAGGATTGTGGAGTGAACCTATGACAGGCCTGACCATGGTTTTTGTTTTTGTTGTTTTTTCCGAGGACTGTGGATGGACTTTGGAATTTTAGGCTAGAAAAGCCATTGAGTGTTCAAAGCTTGGTGAGAATTTCTATAGGAGCCTGAAAGATAAGAATGTTGAGAGTAATAAAACAATGGTAGCCTTGCAAGAATTATTCTACTGCCCCTTTCCTACATCCTTGCTCTGAAAACTAAAATCTTTCAGCTATGAGCTATAATGATGTTTACATTCTAAATCTTCTAAATCTGCATTCCACCCATTGCTCATGCAACTTGAGTCCAGCATCAGATCCAGCCATTGAGCCAGGATAAAATATGGCCATATAGAGCTTACTGAGAATGGCATTTATGTTAACTATCTTCTATCTATGCACTTTGCTCAAGATAACAAAGCCTAGAGACAAGATGTTTAATGATTTTCATAACAATTCTGTACTTGATATTTTCTAACAATTCAACCCATCTCATTAATAGTTTCAGTGTTACCGATTTGGAGGGGAAATGGCACAGTAGTGATGAAGGTCCATTAAGAGAAAACAAGATCTTCTGGCTGGAGATTTAACATTCCAAGTATTTAATCCCAACACTTGGGAGGCAGAGGCAGGCAGATCTCTGTGAGTTCAAAGCCAGCCTGGTCTACAAAGCTACACAGAGAAACCCTGTCTTGAAAAGAAAGAAAAAGAAAGAAAGAAAGAAAGAAAGGAAGGAAGGAAGGAAGGAAGGAAGGAAGGAAGGAAGGAAGAAAACAAGCAGAGCTATTTTAAAGGAGTCAGGTTCACCTGAAGTCATGAGAAACCGGTGGAATACTTATCCTTTTAATGAGATAATACACTTTTCCTTCCCCAAATTCCTGCCCCAGCACAAATGATACAAGACATCATGAGGTTTACTGGGTCCATTCATTTCTTTCTTTTCTCTTTTTTTTGGGGGGGGATGGGGGACATTAGCTAGAAGCCATGTATTTTTTTTCTGCTACTCTGGGATTTCTTGCTCTTTTCCTAAAGCTTCCTCCTAGCCATGTGGCTGGCCCCTGTGTTGTCTTAATTCAAGTGACCTATTTTTCCTTCTTGTTTCCATTCTCCACTTGTGGACAGCTTTTGATATTTATAGGATGCTTGCCCTGGATTTTCTCCTTTCAAACTCTAATATTATCTCCCATCTTAAAATATTAAAAATAAAACAAACAAACAAAAACTCACAAAAAAATTACTAGAAAATGTTACAAAGGTGGAACATCACAAGGTCAGCGATGTGTGCCTGGACCTTTGCCATTTATCACCTCTTTCTAAGTTAAATATGGGACATGTATGTCAGGAGTATAAAAATTTGATCATTATTACCTGTGTTGGAAAAATCCTTTCTAGATATAGATACCTTTTATCATGATGGAATCAATAAGCTTGGTAACTTTTCTTTAACTGGTTCTAATTACTATTATTCTTATGGCATTACCCATTGTGTCTCCTGGACCTCTACATCACTCTTACAACCTCACCACCTCTCAACCTCATCTTTCCCTAATGTCATTCATACTTGTTTTCCCACAATATCGTTGAGATTTTGAAAATCCCCATTTCAAATGTATTTAACAGGATGTCTCCTGTAAGAATGACCTTTCACTCTGCCCTCTGCAAAACATGTGATGAGCTCTCACATCATGCAATTACAGTTTCTTAAAAGAGACAACCTGTTTGTACTTGAAATGGGTCATTTGTTAGTAGTGAGGGGGCTATTGATGTCCACAAAGTTTTCCTTTAAAAAGGAAGCTTCATATTTATGCAAGAGAATGCAGAGGGATGAAAAGCCAGCTATCATTTGTTTTCCTCTTGTATAGAGCTGAAACCTTGGGAGCTTGAAGTCTCCCGCCTCATGCAGTAGTAGGAAGAAATGAACAAGTTCCAAGTCCCTGAAAGACCTGCAGTATTGTGTGGGTCTCCCTCCACACAATAAAAAGGTCTATCTTATGGGATTATTCATATCAATAAAAATAAATCAAGATAGTATATTTATTTATTTGAGTATTAGCAAGTTTTTTTTTTAACTTTTCCCAATTTCCTAAGTCATTGATGCTTCTGATTAAATAGAAATGTTTGGATACTGGTAAGTACTCAAGGTGTGAAAATCTTCAATTTCCTGGACATCTCCAGTATTTCTGCATCGCTATTGCTGAGTATGTAGTCAGTTTTAGAGAAGGTTCCATATGGAGCTGAGAAGAAGGTATATTCTTTTGTGTTTGGATGGAATGTTCTATAAATGTCTGTTAAACCCAATTGGGACATAACTTCTGTTAGTTCTTTTGTTTCTTTGTTAAGTTTCTGTATGGTGGTCCTGTCTAGTGTTGAGAGTGGGATGTTGAAATCTCCTACTACAAGTGTGTGAGGTTTTATGTTAGCTTTGAGTTTTAGTAATGTTTCATTTACAAATGTGGGTGCCTTTGTATTTGGGGCATAGATGTTCAGAATTGAAACTTCATTTTGATGAATTTTTCCTGTGATGAATATGAAATGACCTTCTTCATCTTTTCGATTAATTTTAATTTGAAGTGTTGTTTGTTAGATATTAGGATAGGTACACTAGCTTATTTCTTAGGTCCATTTGACTGAAAATCTTTTCTCAACCCTTTACTCTGAGGTAACATCTGTCTTTGAAGTTGAGGTGTTTCTTGTATGCAGCAGAAGAATAGATTCTGTCCTTGTAGCCATTCTGTTAGCCCATGTCTTTTTATAGGCAAATTAAGACCATTGACATTAAGGGATATTAATGACCAGTGATTGTTGATTCTTGTTAGTTTTGGATTTATTAGTAGTGGTGGTATTGTGTGTGTGTACCCCCCCCCATTTTGGCTTTTGTTACTGTGGCATTATATATTGCCTGTGCTTTTGTGAGTGTAGCTAACTCCATTGGGTTGGAGTTTTCCTTCCAGTACTTTCTGTAGGGCTGGGTTTGTGGATATGTTTAGTGTAAATCTGGTTTTGTCATGGAGTATCTTGTTTTTTCCATCTATAGTGATTGAAAGCTTTGCTGGGTATAGTAGTCTGGGCTGGCATCTGAGGTCTCTTAGTGTTTGTAGAATATCTATCCAGGACCTTCTGGATTTCAGAGTTTCCTTTGAGAAGTTAGGTATAATTCTGACAGGCCTGCCTTTATATGTTACTTGGCCTTTTTCCTTTGCAGTACCTAATATTCTTTCTTTATCCTGTATGTTTGGTGTTTCGATTATAATGTGGTGAGGGAACATTTTGGGGGTCCAGTCTATTTGGTGTTTGATGGGAGATGTCATTCTGCAAATATGTTTCTCTTATTGGTTAATGAATAAAGCACTGTTGGCCAATAAGAAAGCAAGATAGGTGGGACAAAGAGACAAAGAGGATTCTGGGAGATGTAATAAGGAGTCAAGATGTAGGGACTACAGAGAAGAGGTCCAGACCCTCTCTCCAGTAAAAAAGGACCACGCGGAAACACTTAGATTAATAGAAATGGGTTAATATTTAAGACAGAGCTAGCCAATAAGAAATGCTAGTAACAGGCCAACAGCTTTATATCTATACAGCATCTCTGTGTGTTATTTGGGACTGGAATGGCTGTGGGACCAGGCTGGCAGGAAAACTGCTCATAACAGGTGTTCTGTAAGTTTTTTGTACTTTTCTAGGCATGTTCTTGTTTAGGTTGGGAAAGTTTTCTTATATAATTTTGTTGAATATGTTTTCTTCACCTTCAAGCTGGGCTTCTTCATTTTCTTCTATATTTATTATTCTTAGGTTTGGTCTTGTCATGGTGTCCCATATTTCCTGGATATTTTGTGTTAAGGATTTGATGGACTTAGCATTTAATTTGGTCAATCTATTTCTCCTAGTGTATCTTCAACATTTGAGATTCTCTCTTCCATCTCTTATATTCTGTTGGTTATACTTGCATCTGTAGTTCCTGATTGTTTTTAGTTCCTGATTGTTTTCCCAGATTTTCTATTTCCAGGATTCCCTCAGTTTGTGTTTTCTTTACTGCCTCTATTTCAGTTTTCAAGTCTTTAATGCTTTGAATCATTTTCTTTGCCTGTTGATTGTTTTGTCTTGGCTTTCCCTGCTTTATTTAAAAGATTTATTGATTTTTTTCATTTTTTCGTTTATCTTGTCCTCCATTTGTTTGATTTTTTTTTTGTCTTTTCTTCTATTTGTTTAAAGGATTTTCTCATTCTCTCTTTAGGGGCCTCATTCATATTCATAAAGTTGTTTTTAAGGTCATTTTTTTTTTCTGTTTCAACTATGATGGGATGTTCAGATCTTGCTGGTGTAGAATCCCTAGACTCTGGTGATGTCGTATTACTCTTTATGTTGTTGAATGTGTTCCTATACTGTAGTCTTCCCATCTCCTCTTCCAGTGGGTGAAGGTAGGGCCTCTCTTGATGAGTATAGGACTAAGGCTCCAATGGTGGCAGCTCTCCCAGTGGTTTGGGTGCCAAATTTCTGATGTCAGCAGATGCTGCTGGATGGTATCTGGGAATTTGGTGGTTGGGATGGGGCCCAGTGAAGGACCTCCATTGAGAAGGAGAGGGTAGCAGGAGAAGGTCCAGCAATCTCCCCCTCTCCCCACCCCACCCCCCCCCCGGGTGCGATGCCAAGGTTCCAATGGGGGAAGATCCCATAGATGCACATTTATGTTGGCTGTTACCCTGACTGTTCTGAATAGTGCTTTGGCGAGGGTAGAACTGTTATCTTACATTCCTACAAAAGCAAATGCAGAAATTTATGTTATGATTAAGAGGGGAGAAGAATTCTAATTTTTCCAAATTTTCATCATGCCTATTGTGTTTGGGAATGTTTTTCATTTGTTTCTTTGTTGCTGAGGGACACCTGAGTGGTGCAAAATAATGCTGTACTGTGGTTTTTGGTAACCAACTCAATTTAAAAATGGGAAAAAAGAATCAATAGGTATTTCTCCAAAGAAGATGCAAGAATGGCTATAATGGTTAGTGTTCATTGTCAACTGGACATGTGCCTCTGAGCATGCCCATGAGGATTATCTTGTTTGTGTTCATTTAATGGGAAGACTTGGTCATTGTGCGTAACCATCTCCTGCTTAGGATCCTGAACTAAAAAATGGAGGAAGGGACGTGAGCAGCAGCAGCATTTCATCTTCCTCTTCTCATGATTATAAACGTGGTGGGACCAGCTTGTTCAACCCTCCAGCTGCTGTGACTTCCCGTCTGTAATGGACAGCAGCCGGAATAATAAGCCTTTCTCCATTAAATTTAATTTTCTGGAAGTATTTTATCAGAGGAATGCAAAAAGAAATTAAGACAGTTGTCAAAAGGAGTAAATATATTCAAAACCATGAATCATTTCGGAATGCAAGCCACAGCCACAGTAAGATGCATCTGGATTTTCTTAGGTCTTGTTGTTGGTTTTCATAACAAAACACAGGAGGTATGGAATTGAATTATATGCCAACCTGGTATTTTATTCCAGCTCTGACTGGCTCCATCTAGTACAATTTTAATCATTACATTAAAATCTACTGAATAGCAAAATAAAGCAGCTTCAAGTCAGATAAACTTCTTTTTGAATTTCAGTTGTGCTCGTTTACTGTGGCCAAGAAAATTTAACCAGGAAAAATTGCTAATTTCTCTTTCTCCAAATATCAGTGGTGATTTGGTTTCAAAACGACACTTCAACCATGCATTCAAAAATGAAGCCACGGCTTATAACAGAGCTAAAATCTCTATGCTTCAGACTGCAGCGCAACTCTCCCTTCTCAGGTTTAAGCAGACAATGATGTCAATCATATCTCTCTCATCACTTTTCACTATGCCTTTTCTAGTTTTAGACATGTTCCTAAACACGGGCACTTGCCATTGTGTTACAGTTTCTCAGTAAGATGATATGCTGCACACCTTTGTAGCCTATGGCAAAGAGTTGTATTGTCTAATCTATGCAAGTTCAAGAATGTATCACTCAGGTTTGGACATGGATGAAATTGAGTACAAATATATTTCTCAGAATGCATCATCCCCATTGTTGTACAATGCCTGGTTATAAACATCTACTACTATCTTCCTATGGTACACCACCACAAACAAGAACTGCGAATTTCAAAATATGAACTACTTTATTCAGTCTATAATAGTCCTTATAAAGAGTAGCTGGAATGGGTTCCCATTTAAGTTTATGGATGGTAGAGACATCTAAGAAGCATGATCTGAGGCAGATCGGAGTGCTTCCTTACGAACAATCTGTCTGTCTGAATTCCACATGCAGTGGATGTTCAACTGTGGACTGGTTGACTTCTGCTGAAGTCTAAATCAACAGAAGTTGCAGTCAGAGTCCAGAGTGGAAACTTCCATTGTGGGTTCCAGGCAGGCATTCATCAGTGTCAGAAACAAAGTCCCAAGTGAGTGCCTGCCTAAAACACTGAATTTCCATCTTGTTAGAGCCTAATGAACAGAAGAAAGCTGTGTTTTAATGAAGCAATTTCCTTTTGGTGATTTGTCTTAACAGCTATAGCTTGGGGCCATAACAGTTCTGGCTGTACTGTTGCGCCTTCAAAAGGACAAAACCCTAAAGCAAATTTATTTAAGTGCATAAAGCGCAACTGTTCTTGTTTTTTTTCCAAGAAATGAGGTTGACATCCAAGGAGACAAAATAGCTCCATTTATATGTAGCTGTCTAATTTCTCTTGATTCTTTGCAATTTTGCAAACTGCTGCCCTCCAAATAAAACTAAATAAATGGAAGTCAGATATACTTAGCCGGGGAACATCTTGTGAAAAATACAGACAGTTCAGAATCTTTAAGGATGATACTGTAAGAATTCTGAATATAAGCCATAAATTTTTTTAGGTTATTTGTGTTTGTGTCTAATTTCCATTTTTAAAAAAATGAATGGCTATGTAAGAAAATAAGAGAAACAGAGGAGTCAAACACTGACAGATGCAGGGACATGTGGACAAGGGCACCAGCTTCTCTGACCCAACTGGGAGGATAGAACCAGCTTCCCAAGGTTTTCCTGGTATCCATAGCAAGGAAAGGCAAGATGGCTTAGGCACTATTTTAATCACTATTCTAGTATTTGTAAATCTGGATAGCTTTTTCTACTATATTGATTAGTAACAACTTTGGTTCTCATTTGGGTGAGAGTAAGAATGGCCCCAATAGACTCATATGTTTGACTGCCTAGCTACCAGTAATTGGAAATATTTGAAAAGATTAAGAGTTGTTGCCTGATGGTGATGGCTCATACCATGCTTTTAATTCCAGTACTTGAGAGGCAGAGGCACATGGATCTCTGTGAGTGCAGGGCCAGCCTGATCTACCAAGCTGGTTCCAGAACAGAAAGAGCTATTACACAGAGAAACCCTGCCTCAAAAAAAAATAATAATAATAATAATTAAGAGTTGTGGCCTCCCTCTCTGTCACCCTTGGGAAATCTGGCCCCACCCCTCATGATGGGCATGGGAGACCAGGCTCTGCCCTTCACCGGAGGGATGTGGTCCCAGCAGCCCAGTCAGAACAACCCAGCTACCACCCAGACATACATCCAGGACTGTGAGTGCACACTCTCCATCATCTCCCCCATCTATGAGCTGTGGAAAAGCATGAAGGGACTTGTGCTTCCATACCATGGAGCCACAAGATCTCCATGACTCAGGAGAACTGCAGGGTATCTGAGAGGAGATTCAGTGAATGCCCAGCACTGATGGTGTATCAGAAGCAGAGGCCTTCAACCTGACCAACAACACATTACACAATGAACATTTGCAAGTAAAGCTGTGTGGACAAAAGGGTCTACTGCACGGTACACAGACGCTTTCAGTGCCGAGAGGAATGAAGAGATGCTAGACAGGCAGGAAAGGGGGGGGCTTTTATTGTTTATTTGCTTTCTGTTTGTTTGTAATTAATAGTCTTATTTGCATTTTCTGTTCTTATCTTATTTTCATTATCTCCCTTTTAGTTTTCCTTTGATCATGAAGGGGGTAATGGACTGCCTGGGAGGTAAGTGGGGCTGGGATGCATGATGTGAAATTACCAAAGAGTCAATAAAAAAATGATGTTCATCTGAAAAGAAGACTTGTGGCCTTGTTGGAAGAAGCGTGGCCTTGTTGGAGGAGGCGAGTCACTGGGAGTAGACTTGGAGTTTTCTGAAAGCCCAAGCCGAGCTCCATCTCTGCCTGTGGATTGGAATGTAGTTAACTGCTTTCCCAGCACCACACCTGCCATGCCTGACACCCTGCTCCCTGACGGACTAGACCCCGAAACTGTAGGCACCCTAAATTAAACACTTCCCTTTCTAAGAGTTGCCACGGTCATGGTGTTTGTCTACCGTTACAGAACAGTGACTAAGATAGCTTCCAATAGCAAAATCCAAGTTGGGTTCAGGCAAGCAGGGTCTGGGAGCTGTCCAGGGTTGCAGTCCCATCAACAGGTCTCATGTGCTGCTTACGTCATCGTAGCGCGTGCTCTTTAGAGCCATCGTGATGAGAACGGTATGTGCCGTCTTGTATTTTTTTTTTATTCACATATTTGCTGGCAGGCTAAGGGAAAATGGAAACCGACCACTGAACAAGTCTCTCCCATCTTAAAAGATGTCTTGGCACCTGACTTCCTGTCATTTCTGGTGACGGTGCCCTTCCTCTGCAGCAGAGTTTGAAGAAAAGAAGCAGCTGCAGGCAACTGTTTTGGTAATGTGATTCCAGGAATCAGGGCTAAAAAGCGATAAGGGCTGGGTGGGAGGAAGGCCTGTCTGAGGGTTCATCCCCCACCGATGTCCGCATAGGAGCCACAGAATGCGTTTCCAAGGAGTTTCCTGCATACAGTCTCTGTGCTCCTGGAGGAGGCGAGGGTGGGAGCCTATCATTTGGCTCCTAACCCCTCAATTACAGCTTCTCCAGTGACTGCTAACATCTGAAGAGGCACAGAAAGTTCTAACCTGAGGTACAGAACGTAGGCATACTGAATACTTAAAGATGAAAGAAACAGAGAAAGCCACCGGAGCATAAAGGCCTCTCGCTTTCCCCCGTGCACGGCTTTCCTGAAGCAGGCCATAGAAACTGGAACTTCACCTACTCCATCTCTCTCAAAGCAGACCATAGAATCTACCCAGGCTTCCCCTGGGAGTCATAAAACCCCACGTGCCCTATACCCGAAAGGAAGGGATGAAAGTACAGATACAAAGAAAAGCCAGACGGATTGGGCTATCTCAGTACATTCTGTGTGGCCGCAATTCTCACAGGCCCAACACTATAAAGGGCATAGATTTACTTCTGAGTTTATGGGGAATGAGAAGCGAAACATCAAGGTGCTGCATATGGTGAGGCCCTCCCTGCTGGTAGAGGCCGAAGAAGAAAGCATCAGAGAGACAGAGAAGAGGAACAAACTTGCTCATGTGATAACATTAATTTACCTCTTAAAGGTGCTGCCTCTCAACACTCGGATTAACATTCCAACACATGAGCACTGAACTTAATCTTTGAAGCACAGACCTCCTCTCCCCCTCTTTATCACCATGAGAAAATGCCCATTTGTACTGTAATCATATCCCCCTGCTTAATGTTGCAAGGCTCACAGCCATGACCTTGTAATGTATTAAAAAGGAATGCGTCTGTCTTCTTTGCATGTGCCAGATCTGGTTGATCTGCTCACCCATGTCACAGACTCTTAAGTTCCGCAGAAAGGGCTGACAGCGCCACCTAGTGCAGGCTGCCAGGTTGTGCCAGTAATCGGAGCAGCTGTGTGACTGCATTCCCACTGGGCTACAGCTGGTCTGGCTCCAGAATGCCAGCACCCAGCCCTAAGCCATCTTTAGCAGGTGCCGTTTGTTTCCCTTGGTGCTCCATGTGAATCTTGTCTGAGAGTTTCCCAAAGACGCAAAGCCTATTCTGGGGAGGAACCCAGAAGACCGTGGCACCCCACTTTTGTGAGACTTTGCACTTGGAATTGTCCCTTTGGAAGCTTCTTTTTGTTGTTTTGAGCATATGGAAATAAACCAGCTGAAGTGCGGAGAACAATAAAATTTTCCTGGGCTAATGCAAAGTGTTTCAGTCCATCGAGGCTGGGGACCCTTGCAGCCAAGCAAGGCTAAATTCATTCTTAAAGTATCTCTGAGTCTTCTTTCCATGGATTCATGAGAACCTAACACCCATGCTGTGATAGAGCTCGGAGTAGGACTGCACCAGACCAGCAATAGAGTAGCAGGAGAGGAAGACCGGTGAGTACTCCAGTCAGGCAAGCACAGCTCTAACAGAAGGTCCCTTTTGGAAAGCAAAGGGAAACTGGAAACTGGGTAGCCACAGCAATCTGTCCTGGCTTTTCTGCCAGTTACATGGAAGATATCCAAAATCAGTGACCAAAAGGAACGATCACATTGAATGTGTTTTCTCTTAAACTGTTGTCTGAGATGTAAATGACCTAGACACTTCGGGTGTTGTTACCACCTCTGTCTAAATTCTTTGCAGAATGCAGTCACCAAATCTCTTAAATAAGTTGCTTTTGGTGTCAGTGGCTGAGGAAGAATGGCTTGCCCAGAAGGAAACTGTTGAGTGGTTGACTACACAGGAAGAAAAGCAAAGCCCTAGTGTCACAAGCTAACTTCAAGGCCAAAGCCGCAAACAACTTCATGAGTAGAGAAGAAAACAGTGCCTACCTGGGGATCGAGTGATGAAGGGATGTGGCTATTATGTAGGGTCTGTCTTTAGTGTTGGGTTAGGGAGTGAGCATTCCTCATGTGGGTGATGAGGATGGAGAAGTATGCCAATACCATGGCCAGTGACATAGGTCTGTTATCTCAGCACTCAGGGGCAGAGAAGGATAATGAAGTCTGGAACCACTGTGGACATGTAGAAGTCTCTTCTCAGCAGAAGAAAGGAGCTCTGGGTGTTACCTGGATGCAAGACCTCTGCACAAAAGACAGAGACACTATTTGGAAATCAATAGCACAGTTTCCACATCCTTTGTTATTTAATTTAAGTTTCTTTCTTATTTATCCACTCATTTATTTTCAATACTGAGTATTTACCCCAGGGCCTTGCATATACTAGGCAAGGATTCTAGCACTGAACTACAATCCTTTGGCTCCACATATTTTATTGTTTTCAAAAAGCCAACCAGAGCGAATCAAGAAATAAAAATGATAGCTAAATGTAATGGCTTGTCTTTTCCAAGATTTTTACATATTATCCAAAAAGTACCCATTCTTTCCTACTTATCAGTCATGTTTGCTTCACTTCCAAATTCTAATACAGTTCTGCTTTGATGTGATGATTCTTAGGTAGTGTAAGATTCAAGGTCCCTTCCTTCACAGATGTTATTGCAGCAAATCATGAGAACCCAAAGACTGGAGAGCTGTGTGGTGATATAACATTTATGATTTAATATCGATTACCTGATGTATCAGAATGCAAAGTTAGCCACACTAGGTAGCTAGGTGGTGGTGGTACACACCTTTAATTCCAGGACTCAGAAGACAAAGCAGATTGATTTCTGTTATTTCAAGGCCACACTAAGCTACACAAAATTGATCCAGTCTAAAAAACAAACAGCTCACACAAAGTAGAAATCTCAGCACTTGAGATCCCATGCCTTTTATCCCAGGATTTGAGAGGTGTAAAAGGAAGACACAGAGGTTCTCGTATGAGAATTAGTCTCCAGCCATGTTGAGGAGGGCACAAGAGTCTAGATATTGCAATCTGAGGCTTGATGGAGAGCATGGCACTCTGAGAATTCACAGAGACAGGACCATCCATTTTCATCTCAGAGGGAGGAACTAGTGGATGGCTGGTTTGCTTTTCTGATCTTCAACTTGAAGCTTGAACCCCAATATCTGTCTCTGTGTTTTTATTTTCTGTGTTACAGACTTGTACTTATTTGCAAATGTTGTCCTTATATTACATACTTGCTTGAAGCTCTTTCCTGGAGATTTTTAATACTCTGGGTCCCTGAACTTGCCATGAACCAAGGAAATGCTCCATCTGAACTGAGAGAACATACATGAAGAAGCAAAGTTTTTCTTGTAAACCAATTTGTATGCATGAACTACTTTGTGTCTAACCTACTTTTTAATGGGTTGTTTAATACTCAGTAATTTTTTATGATTCTATGAAAATGTCTTTGTAAGTATAAGATTTTCTTCCACATCTGCTTTCCTGATCTTTCTGCCAGCTGTTATTTGTAGAGCAGTTATTACTCACAAAGTAGAATGCCCTGGGACACTGAAGATAGGGTTTATACAAATCATATGTGGCTAAATATCCATGCACTAAGAATGTACGTAAGACACATTAACTGTTATTAACTCAAATTTTGTTATAAATATTGTATATTTTATGAGTAGATATAAAAGTCTTTCTTATATGGCCTATATCTTATGAAATATATGGGCTCTATTTTATGAAAGGTATTATGCATAGCTATACTATTTATGAATTAATTCAGATGAATTCTCACTTAAAAATTCCAAAATTTGCCCAGTGTTTGTGGTGCATGCCTTTAATCCCAGCACTTAGGAGGTAGAGGTAGGCAGATCTCTGAATTTAAGGCCAAACATATCTAGAGTGAGTTCTATGATAGCTAGAGCTATTCAGAAAAAAACCTGTTTCGAAAACCAAAACAAAAAGGTCTAAATTCAAGATAATTCAACTTAATTATCTTAATCAACTACATAAAACTGCATATACTTTTTACTTTCCAATTGGTTATTGCATGAAACACTGAGGACCCAAATATAGTGAAGAAAGGTAAAAATGTAGACCAGCGCACAATCTGTCACTGTGTTTTTTCTCTTGCTGCCAGCCCCCCTCTAGTCCTATGGACTTTTCCAGTGCCAGGCAGGGAAATAAGATAAAGAAAAGGTTCAGTTCTTCTGAACACAACGGAAAATGTTCTTCAGCCCGGTGTAGACACTCAAACATGAGTATCTTCTAAGCTGCCCCAGGGTATCCAGACTGGGAAGAAAGCCTGGGTGACAAGAAGAAACCTGGAAGGAATCTCAGGCCACACAGCTTGGAATAAAACAGGGATAAAAGCATGGTCAGGTTTGCTTATAGAAACTTCACTTTTGCTGCTGGTAACTAAAAGAGACTGGATAAAATAAAATCGATAATATGGGGTCAAACCTGTGCACCTTGGAATTGCAAGAAGGGTTCTGTCTCTGGCCATATCACAGAAAGGAATAAGACTGACAGTAACGACATGGCAATTTAATGCTGAGCTAAATGGGACAATTGCAAAAGAGACAACGAAGGGGGCCCCTTCGGATGGCCCGCCCATGGTTCACTGTTGTTGCAATGGGTGGGGGACCCACTGGGTGCAGGGTCCCGTTGTCCTGTCCCACACAGCCAGCAGATGGGAGCAGTGGTATTGAAGAAGGTAAGGGGATCTCCAGTCTCAGAAGGAGGATGTCCCCAAGAGAGCCTGAAACTGTAGTAATTGCAGATGTTACAGCTTCTTTGAAGCAGACCACTGGCTCAGACCAGGCAGAACATCTCAGACAAGGAAGTGTCATGGTCACTTCTACCACAGTCACAGCAGTAGCTAGAGATGAGTGGCAAGACTCAAGAGGGCTCGCCTCAGCTGCGCAGAGGCTAGCTTAGACCACAGGATACTGGGAAACCTTTGAATGAACGCTCATACCATCCCTGTCAATTTTTCATCACTGAAGCTTCCTGCCACTCACTCTGTGAGTGCTGTCAGCTCTACCCCTCTCTCCGACGGGTCAGAGATCACATTTGATTCACCTTCTGCAGCCCTCCTTCTCTGGGAACCCTTCCTACCTGTTCATCTCCCTAGGAGTGAGGTTTCCCCAACACTCACAGGCTCCATCTCTACTCTTTGGACACTTGAACTTTGTTCAGCGCCAATTCCTGGGAATGTGGCCCCTTTTATGTTCAGTCCTCAGTTATTTCCAAGTTTATGATGGCATTGCATGACAACCCCATCGTAAGTTACAATATCTCAAGTGAAACCGGCACGCACAAGGCTAGAGAGATGGCTCAGAAGTTAAAAACATATATTGCTCTTGCAGAGGACCTGAGTTTGGTTCCCATAACAGACAGCTCACATCACTCTGGATGGGTCTGAGTTCTCTTCTAGCCTCTGCAGATACCTGCACTCATACCCAAATAGAGATTCACACATACACACATAATTAAAAATAATTAAAAATGTAAATATGTGATTTACATAATATGCTGATCACAACATCTTAACTATCCACTACCCTGTCCTTCTTAATGTTTTCCCTCATTACTGACTGTGGAGCTGGCTGGAAACTAGAGCCCCTATTGCTGCCAGCAAATACAGAGGAGATTGGATCATAGGTCACTAAGCTCAAGAAAAGGTCAAAAATATAATTTCCAAACATTATGTGTACTATATGTTGTTCTTTTGTTACAGGTATAAGAATAAAAGCTGGAGAAGGGGTGGAGGTGGTCCTGTGTGAGGGTCCCAAGTGAGGGGGGGGTCCCAAGGTAAGGGACCGCGTGGGAGAGCATAGCAGGTTCCATAGCAGGGTGACCGAGAGGGCGAGAATAACGCGCCAGGCAGGTAGAGCTTAAATGGGGAGTTTATTTAGAAGGAGTGAGGGATAAGAGAGGAGACATAGAGGCACCGGGAACAGAAAAGGAGAGAGGGGGAGAGGGAGAGGGAAAGGAGAGGGGTAGCTGGTGGCCAATCGAAAGCAGGAGGGAGAGAGAGCAAAAGAGATCATAAGTGGACGGGGTCTGACTTTTAAAGGGTCCTTTGCACCTGCCTGCAGACCAGTACTCATGGAACCCTGGGCTGACCAGGGCACTGCCTGAGTGCACTCTGCCAGGTGACGGGAGCAGGCCAGCGTACTGCCTGCATCCTCACACTAGAGACATTTCACTCCTGTGCCGTCACGAAGTCTCAAATCCTAAGTCGAATTTTATCATGCCAGGGACTGAAAACAGAACTTAAAAAAAAAAACTGTTCTATTCCCATGATACAACAATGCCTTCACTAACTTTGATGGACCCAACACCATCATGCTCACCTGCAATGCGCCAGGCTAATTAACAGACCACAGAAAGAAGACAGCTGCCGTGTAAGGCATGAGAGTTATTCAGTTTTCTGTGCAGTTAAAAGATTGGGGTTGGAAATAGAAGCTATTTAAACACACAGCTTTTAACACACAAATATTTAAACAAAAGTTACATTGAGTAAACCGATAGACTATTCTAGTTACTTTTGTAGATATCTATTTGTATTTCTACGTATTGGCCACCCTCAAAGTAGTGCTTCCAGAATATGATGTTTCCAAGGACATGCTCAAAAGCAGTTTCCCTCCCTTCCTGACGACCCTGCCCTGTACTACTAGCTCAGTGAACAAGGAGCTCTTTTCCCAGCACAAGCTTCTGGAATGCCCCCATTAGCAACAGGTTGTCGGGTATCGGTACTGCCAAGCGCCCCAGGCATGGACTATGAGAGGTGAGACAAGAAAACATTCTAACTGGGGACGGAGTCTTGATTCCCTTAACACTGTACTTTAACCCCTCTGCTTTATATGTGGGTGGGTAGGAAGTGATCAAACGCAACAAGCCAGCAGGCAGTTGCGAAAGCGCAGATAAAAGCAGTGCGTATCTGATTACATGGCCTTTCGTTCCCCAAGTTATACTTTATTGGGCATACATTGGACTACTAAGCACTTAAACAAGTCTGTGTTTTAGCTGAGTCTATAATTAATTATGGAGCATAGAGCATAGACATAATCACTTCAATCCAGGTTCTTGGTTTCAAGTATAAAGAAAAAAAAATCTAAGATTATATTGAATCTCTCGGCAATCTAACATTGTTTTTTTTTGTTTGTTTGTTTGTTTGTTTTTGAGGCTTAAAAACTATAGGGAAATGGGTTTGGTATCTCATGTGTACCCTACGGTGACTACAGCTCTGTTATGTTCAAATATGTTCATTTCTCCCATGAGTACTCAGGTCAGCATGTCTGAGTCCCATTACTTTTGTAGCCCCACGGAGAAGAAACAGCTTTGCCACCTAAGGACCCTAAGTCTAGTGTTGGGTACATTAAAACTCTGACTCTTTTATCTTGTTTTTTTGTTTTTTTTTTTTGTTTTTGTTTTTTTTTTTTTTTTTTTTTTTTTTTTTTTTTTTGGCAGAGATATAACAAAAATACCCTGGGCATAGTACTGTATAAGAAAGTGTGTTTGTGGGGGGGTGTATTCCTAAGTATTCTTAGGAATCTATTCTTAGGAATGTGTGTGCACATGAACATATATGCACGCAATAAAAATTAATTTAAAAAAAATAGACCATGAATGCAGGGAGATATATATGAGAGGATCTGGAGGGAGGAAAGGGGAGGGGAAAAATCTAACACACAAAAAAACATCTTTCACACTAGAAATTTGCAGCAAGAAGCAATTGGTGGACTGAAAAATATTGTTACATGGGAAATTGAAAGTATGTGGAATACAATGATGAGAAAGAATGGACTCTCATTATTATTTGAATTATTAGACATTATTAAAATGCCTATGTACTTTTATCATTTTCTATAGGGGTTTGCTCTGGCATCTTGGAGATGAAGGCGACATCACAACAAGTTTCTTGGGAATCAGACTCCAAGGACCAGCATTGCGGTGCAGATCTAACTCTGTCATCCAGTGAGTCCGAATGGCATGTGAACTGTGAGGTGTGTGAGGGTGTATATGGAAAACAGAATGTCCTGGCAAAGTGTCTGTGGGTGAAAGGCAGGGAGCAGGCCATGCCCTGGGTTTCATGCCATTCTGTGGGTCTCCAGTGTGTGGGGATTCCAGTATGTGTTGCCCAGTATGCCAGAGACAAGGGTCTGCTCTCAGCCAGATGAGGCGTTTGCACGTCTCACATTCCCTGTCTTTTAGCAACACCATCTGGACAGAGGCTGCTCCCTCAATTAGGTCTCATATCACCTAGATAAAAACAAGGAAAATAAACAAGTATGAATTAAAATGTTTACAACTAATTCCCCCATGTCTCTTTATAAAGCTAGTACACCATGCCAATTAAAATCTATTGTAATAGATTTTTATGCACAATAATACAAAACATTTTTATGACAACAAAATTTTACCTGGCATAGAATTCACTAAAACAAAAAGTTTCTCTTGTATTGGCTTCCAAGTGATTTGTTTCCTTCACAAATTAGGTGTGTACATGAGAATAATAAAGCACCTAATGGTCTTCTCCTCCCATTAGTTATGTTAGATATATGTTTCTTGCTTAAGTGGCTCGATTGCCAATTGCTATCTAATCAATCTACAAAGGCCATTAGTGTAAATTAACAGGCTGATTTCTTACAAAAAAAAAAATACTTCTCAGCAGGTTTTTGTCTTGATTCATTTTTTTTTTTCTTTTTAACTTGGATGTCCCTTATTTATAACTTTCCATCCCCTGGATCCTGACTCAACTCAATGCTCAAAAAATTTCCCGTACAAGTGCTCTTTTCACATTGAGCCCAGTCTCTTTTGTTTGTTGCAATTGTCTTAACATAAGTTGGGATAGATTTGACAGATTGAATCATTTCTGAGTTACCAATAATTCATCATCGTACCATTAAGGAAAGAAATAAAAGCACTTCCCTTTGGAGCCATTTAAATAAGAGCAAGTCCAAATTTAAAATCTCTACACCATGTTCCCTGCATCTTGCATCCTCTGTCTGTTGCATGAGTCTGAATCTGTGCCTGCCCAAAGGCTGTCTTATGAATACGTTCCGTGCCTGTGTCTGTTCCATGAGTCTGAATCTGTGCCTGCCCAAAGGCTGTCTAATGAATACGTTCCGTGCCTGTGTCTGTTCCTATGTGTGACTGTGGGTATTTGTGGGTCTCTAACAAAGGGCTTTACCTCTGTATTAACTTACAGAAACATTTAACAGAATTTCACAAGGGATTAAGTCACTTACTCCAACTCATCCCCACTGACCAAGATAGAAACAGAATTACAAACTTCATTGTTCATCAAGTATTAATAACATTTTATGTTCAACATTATCTATAGAAGGTGTCTTCAACAATTATGGTAGATATTCATTTCATAAGATTTTTTCCACCTCTGTTTTGGCTGTTTCCAGCAAAAGATACACATGCATTACTGTGGGTAGGGGTAGGAAGAGTACATATTTTAATATTACAGCTATTCATTGGCTTAGGCTCTAAAGTTAATTCCATGTAGAATCCAAGGTAAGTAAGTTTGATTGGTGCGTTGTTCTTTTTAATGGCGCGATAAAGAAGCAGGCCAAGTAAGTATAAATAAAGTAGGATAGCAGTTGTAAATCTTAAGTGACCAGAAGGTGTATTTTTAATTGCCTGTGAAGCCCAGTAAAAGTTCAAGTCTATTAGAATGTAAGAGTTTCATAATATATTACTACTACAAGTACTACAAAACTCTTAGACATACTCATATAAAATAAATTAATAAAACATTTAATATTATCTACTTACTGAGTCATTCCCACAGCCTAGGGTAGTAACAGCATCATTATCTAAACCTTCTAAGATTGTATATAATAAAAGTAGCAATACCAATCAGTGGTGAGGATGACATTTTGAATGAACAATTCTCAACAAGATAATTAATTACAAAAAAGTAGTCAAATTTATTCTCCAAATTTACATCCTGATCTTAAGTTTATTACTAACATTTATAACTCCAATTCAACACTGAGTATATGGGTTTTCTAAAATCACCTCAACAGACTGAAGCTATTTTTAAGTATGTTGGGGAAAACACAAAGGAACAGACATTTGAAGCCCAAGATGGTCACCATAGATTCTTAGCTGAGCACAAGCTGAGGACCTGAAGTGAACAGATTAAGAAATGGAGGAAAGGAAGTGATGACTTTGGGGCAAGATCCCACTCAAGAGCCACAAGTTTCCAACATGTGGAAAGTAAATTAAAGAAAAGCTTAGAGATTGGTGTGGTAGTACATGCCTTTATTCCAAATGTCAGAAGACAGAGCAGGTGCATCTCTAAATTTGAGGTCAGCGTGGTCTACAGAGCAAGTTCAATGAAAGCCAAGCTTAGGCAGTGAATGTAACCATCAAAACCAGCCAGGATATCTGAGTCTTCTTCGAATCCCCCAAGACAGTGCCCCTTACCAGCAGGAAGTAGTTTGGAAAGAACGACGCCCAAATTCCCAAATATTGTGTATAAATGTTTGTTTTCATTTAATTGGACTTTGTTATATAAGATTAAATAAAATAAAATATAAAAAAAAAAAACCAGAAATCCCATGAAGATGTTAACAAGAGGGCCATGTCACAGCTCCAGCAAGCAGCAGAACTTGGCAGCTTTGGCCGTGTGGTTCTGGTTTTAGAGTCAAGGATAGAAGAAAGGGGTGATGGAATTTGCCTCTGCAAGTAAAGAAAGCCACTGTGGTCAGGAATGTATCAGGGCTGTCCCCGGATGGAGGCCCAGAGAGGTCATTGACAAAGCTGTGAATGTAAAGCCTAGATTGCCTTGGAGACCCCAAGATGTTGGAGATGTCAAAGCCATGGGAGCTGTTAACATGGAGTGGAACAAGCCCCCAAAGAAAGAAGTATGTTACAATCAACAAAGATGAAAAGGGTTGGAGACCTCAAGAGCGTTTTGACATCAGACATGGAGATGCAGCTTGGAGTTTACCCAGCAGTTTTTCAGTCTTGCCTTGGGCCAGTAGTTCTCATTATGTTCCCTTCCTTATGCTTTGCGATGGTAATGTATGCTCTGTGCCATTATATGTTGGAAGTATGTGATTACAGTTAAGAGATTTCATGAGTCTCAGAAAAGACTTTGAACTTTAAAAGGATGTTGAGACTGTGTAGACTATGGGGACTTTTGAAGTTGGACTTTCACTGGGGTATTGTTACAAGCTTATGGGGACCAAGGAGTGGAATGTGCTACTTGGAGTGTAATTGGCCTGAAGAAGTTCATAGGGAATGGCACTTCTGGGAGGCGTAGCTTTGTTGGCATAGGTGTGGCCATGTTGGAGGGAGTGTGTCACTGTGCAAGCAGGTTTTGAGGTCTCATATATTCTTGAACTATTTGAGATCACTTCCTGTTGCCTGTGGGTTGAGATATAAGAAGTCTTAGCTCCTTCTCCAGCATCATTGCTGACTCCATGCACCACGTCCCATCATTATGATAATGGACTATACCTCTGAACTATAAGCTAGCCACCCCAATTAAATATTTTCCTTTATAAGAGTAGCTGTGGTCAAGATGTCTCTTCACAGTAATAGAAACCCTAACTAGGACAGAACCGAATTCTAGTCCTCTACAAGAGTAGCAAGGGTTTTTGCTCATGGATTCACATCTCCAACCCCCTCAGCTTCAATACATAATGATTCTGCTCAGATAAGAATATAATCCTATATAAATAACCTGTAGTGGCCCAGGAGCAGGGGAGCAGTTTTGACTAGCTTTCCCTTTGTGTACCAGGCTTCACTAAGCCAAGGTTTTGGGCTAATAAGTAACCTACAGAGAGATGTGATTGGACTTGAATACTTTCCCTTTCAGTGTTTTAAAACATGCTCGACATCTATATTTGACATCAGCATTTTAAGATTATTCACACTGAGCCTAGATGTCACAGGGCATTGGTCAGATGGGGCTGACTAATTTTTGCAAGATGCACCTCTAATTAACCACTGTCACCCATGTTTCTAACCATGTCCCACACTCTACACTGGAGGTCAGTGCTTCTACAATACCCAACTCACATCCACATCCTTTAAATACCAGCCTGGTTCTTGGAGTTTAAGTGTGCAAATCTTGAGCTGTTGGCATGGTTAGACAACTTCATTTTGCTTTCAAATTTGCCAGGAGGATGACTGTTAAGAGAACACATATTTTATAAATTAGGAAATTGAGAAATCAAGATGCTGGAATTTTCTCAAGGCAATACTCATGTGGTGTGCAATGGACAGGCATCTGACTCAAACTTCCAGTTTTGCACACAGATGAAGGATCCTTCCTCTGATACCTACATGTATAATCAGAGTTTTCAGAAATGTGTGTCTCTTCTTCACACAGCACACAACAAGACAAGTTTGGGTACAATTGAACCTTAGGTGGTATCTTATTGAACTTCATGGTATTTGAGACAAGTCCTCTTTCTCTAAAGTATTGCTGTTCTCTTCAAGAAAACTGTCGCTACAAAACCAAAAGGGACTGGCCACCACAGTCATGTTTGCATGACCATTAGTAATGCTGCCAGAATGGAGAATCAATTCTATCCATTTTGGTAGTAAGGCATACTTAATATTTACATGCATAAAAAGGTAACAAAATGCTTCACAACTGAAAATATATGGACCACATATGCCATTTTCTAGGCATCTTGGATTTTTAATTAGCAAGTAGCATACTCCTTTTATGATTACAGCTGAAAAGTCTAGTGACCCTCCTAAACATTTATATTCTAAATTCCAGAGAGAGGGCTGTTCTACTTTGACCAAGAGTAGGCTATAAGCACTGAGGTGGGTTTTCCACAAACAGAGCCAGGAAACCCCTTATCCAGCCTGGTCATTCAGATATATGTTTTTCTTTTCATTTCTTTCTTTTTGTTTTTTTCTTGTAGCTTAAAGTTTGCAGATTGTAACAGCAGACTTGACCTTCTACTTCCTTAATTATCTAACAGACATTTAGCTTAAATAGCTAAAACAGGGGTATTCTTCCCATATTAAAGATGACGAGGTTAATCTGCACTCATTTGTTTGGCTCTTATATTACACTTTATTCTGTACCCTTCTAACATCTCCTCAAGGCCAACTAGTCTAACAAGGCGTTTAAGTGCCTGGAGTCTACAGGGCCATTTGTGGGTCTGCTGAGGGCAAGCACATCCCATTCCTAGGAGGTACAATTCACACATTGCCAACTAGTGCCACATTCTCAGTTAAACTTAGTCTTTTCAAATGGGTAGATGCATGTTGACATAACTGAGAGACTCAGGATTTGGGAAGAGAAAATTAAAAGGAACGCGTCAAGGAAATATTGTAGAAAAAACACTGAGAATGAAGATACGAATTTTCTGAGATAAAGTCTCAAAGACACTAGAGAAAACAACAGTATCTAGAACAAAATAGTTACATCGAATCACATTTAATTCTGATAGAGTCAAATCATGAAGCCATTTTTTGGAGGTGAAAAGTCTCTTCCAAGAACGCAAGAGAGGAGAAAGGATCAGAAGCCCTGCATTAAGAAGAATGCCTTGTATTGGAAGTCGGGGTGGGGGGCAGTGGGTGGAGAAAGAGAAGGGGAGGAGAGGAAAGCACGTGGGACTAGGAAGATTGAGTCAGGGGAGGAAAAGATGAGAGGGAGATAGATAGATAGATAGATAGAGAGAGAGAGAGAGAGAGAGAGAGAGAGATGCCATAAAAGAGGGAGCCATTATAGGTTTGAAGAGAAAACTGACTCTAGAGAAATGTCCAGAGACCTACAAGACTGACCCCAACTAACAATCTGAGCAACAGTGGAAAGGCTACCATAAATGCCCTTCCCTGATACTGAGATCGATGACTGACTTATCCACCATCATAAAGCCTTCATCTGATGGAAACAGAAGCAAACACCCACAACTGAACACTGAGCCGAACTGGAATCCAGATGCAGAGAGGGAGGACAAGACCAGGCTCCAGAAACCCACAGAGACATCTGACCTGAACAAGGGGGAGCTAATGGGCCCCCAGGCTGATATCTGGGAATCCAGCATTGGACCAACTCAGACCTTCTGATCATGAGTCTCAGTTAGAAGGCCTGAGCAGGGTAAGGGACCTTGGACAGCGGAACCAGGATGCACAAAAGGACTTAGGGAGCACATTCCCCATGGAGGGATACTCCCTTAACCTAAAAACAGGAGGGAAGGCCTAGTCCCTACTCCAAATGACTTGACAGATATTTTGACCCCTCCTGGAAGGCATCACCCTACATGTGGAGTGGGGGGGAGAATGGGATGGGAGGGAGGTTGGGGGGCATGGGAGGAAGGAAAGGAGGGAGGGAGGGAGGGGTAACTGGGATAGATGTGTAAAATAAAAGAAACACAATGAATCTGCTTTTTAAAAAGAAGAATGCCTTGGTGCTAAGAGGAGCAATGGTGTACACATAGAAAGAGGCAGCAAGTCTGGCTAACTTGCAGAGCTGTGTCCTATTCAGGCACATGATGAATGTGATCCAGTATCTAGTATGGTGGTTTTCAACCCGTGGGTTGTGGTATTTTGGCAATACAACCCTTTCACAGGGTCCTCGTATCAGATATCCTGCATATCAGGTATTTGCATTAGGATTCATAACAATAGCAAACATGCAGAACTGTATTGAAGGGTCACAACATGCAGAGGGGTGAGAACCACTGGTCTAACGCTTGCTGTAGTGGTGCTCTTTAATACAGAGGCCCCATCAGGGACAGCACGCACGGGCACACACCAGGGGAACAATAGAAAGCAAGCGGAACAGCCCAGCTGTTTGAATTCCATCCTTGCATCGGATGCTAGGCAAGAAAGCCACCCCACCAAGAGAGGCTCTTATGTTGGCTGGGACTGGGCTGAGTCAAGTTGGGGAACAGGGAAGCTGCCCCCAGGGAAAGGAGCCCTGGGTACAATGGATGAGAAAGTCAGTAGAGGGCTGTGAACATGGCTCAGCGTCTTCAGGAAGACAAATGACAATCAATCATGTTCCTAAGTTGCTTCTGCTACACTTTTGATGCAAGGCCAAGCCTCTTAGTCCTTAGCTGTCCTTTTAAAGCTCATGCAAAAGAGCTTTTCTCCTTTATATATGGTAACATTACCAAATCCTAAAGGGCAGGCAGTTATGATTAGTTGATCTAGGTGTACGTGTTTCCTCCTTACTCTAAACCATGTTGTAAAAAAGTGTTTCATTTCTTCTTCTATTCTACTCCAGAAAGCCATGCATTTCACTCACTCATACCCAAATCAAACTGGCCACGTCTGTTTGCCTGTTTCATTGTTTGTGATCGATAGCTGTCTTGCTAAAAGCATGAGCTCCACCCTTGCTTGTAGAAGAACCACCTGATAGCATGTGCGTAAGCCTCTGCTCCAAGACCCTCCAGCAGTGATGAGCAGGCTACATGGAATCACCAGAAAAGGGGGGGGGGTCTCTGCACAATGAGACAATAGCTGACCCTGAAAAAAATACGCCTTATCGCTAAGTACTGTTCATTGTAATTTACTTTTAGCTTTTTAAAAACATGTTTAAAGGCTAAAGCTCTCTGCTTAAGGTGTGTTTAATCGTCTATAATATATACATATATTAACATGTAAACCATGGTGTGTTCAATTCTATTACATGCATGTAATTATATAGATTAATATATCATTTCATATATAATTAAACACACCATAAATTACATATACATGGAGATTAATTTGTAATTTCATATATGTTGATAATTAAACACACCATAAATATACATGCAAAAGGAAAAGTGGGGTACTCAATCCCAGATGAGCAGACTGGGAGACTTGCCTGGGACTGAAGAGCTGATTTTGTCAGGTTTACATACCTTCATCCTTTCCTGCAGTGATAATTTTTTCGGGCTCTCTCTGTTCTATTGTATGTGAACACTGCCCTCTTTTGGCAAAGTATTCACATTGACATGTGTTTTAGTTTTTTTGTTTGTTTGTTTGTTTGATTTGTTTTGTTTTGTTTTTGTTCTTTGTCAGCAAGAGTTATTTGGGAAGATGAACTTCAGTTGAAAAATTCATCAGATTTCTGCAGGCAAGTATGTGGGGCATTTTCACAATTAATGATTGATGGGGGAGGGCCCAGCCTATTGTGTGTAGCATTGCCCGAGGTGGTCCTGGGTTCTATAAGAGAATAGGCTGAATAGGATAACCCTGCTCAGATGCAGGCCACAGCAACCAGAGCAGGAGGCTGCCTGCCCTCCTCCCTCCTCCACCTCAGTGCCCCCGATGCACACTATGCCTAATTCTCCCTCTCCTCATCACTGTGTCCCAGCCCTCAACTTGGGCAGAGACCCCCCTACTCGACTACAGGCCAAGGCAGCTGCCAGAAGTCCAGGTAGGCTGCTTGTCCACAACCTCCCTCGCTCTCTTGGTGTCTCCCAGTCCTGTTCCCAGTACTGTCTCCCTCTTGGTCACCTTGTCCTAGCCCCCAACTTAGGTTGAGACTCTCTGCTGACCAGAGATCACATCAACCTACAGAACTCCAGTCCCCACCTCAGGTAGAGAATGCCTGTTCAACCACAGGCCACACAGCCCAGAAGGCCAGGAGAAAGAGAGAGAGAGAGAGAGAGAGAGAGAGAGAGAGAGAGAGAGAGAGAGAGAGAGAGAGAAGAACAAAACAACCACCCAACAAAGACGAACCCAGAAATTGATACCTAGACCCAAACTCATGCAAGCTGAGATGCCTAGACAATACAATCAACAGCCAGGGCAATTATGTTACCAGAACCCAGGCATCCTACTACAGCAAGTCCTGAATATTCCAACAGAGCTGAAGCACAAGAAACAGACCTTAAAACTAACTTTATGAAGATTATAGAGGTCCTTAAAGAAGAAGTAAATAAGGGCTGCAGAGATGGCTCATTGTTTAAAAGCACTGTTTGCTCTTCCAGAGGATGTGGGTTCAATTCCCAACACTTACATGGCAGATTACAACTGTCTGTATCTCCAGTTCTAGGGGATCTGACACCCTCATGCATACATACATGCAGCCAAAACATAAATATATGTGAAATAAATTTTTTTAAAAGACGATGACGAAGAAGAAGGAAAAGGAGAAGGAGGAGGAAAATCCCCAAAAGAAATTGAAGAAAAGGACAAATAAAAATTGAAGGATATGACTAAATTCCATAAAGAAAAAACAAACAGTTAAAGAAAATGAATAGAATGCTTCAAGACCTGAAAATAAAAACAGAAGCAATACAGAAAACACAAACTGAGGAAATTCTGAAGCAGGAAAATCTAGGTAAGAAATGGGAGCTATATAGATCAACAGAACACAAGAGATGGAAGAGAGAATTTCAGGCAATGAAGATAGCAAAAGATAAATAGATTCATTAGTCAAAAAAAAATGTTACATCTTAAAAAATTCCTGACACAAAACATCTAGGAAACCTGGGACATTATGAAAAGACCAAGCCAAAGAATAATAGGAATAGAAGAAAGAGAAAATGTCCAGCTCAAAGAGCCAGAAAATATTTTTAACCAAATCATAGACGAAAATCTTCCTAACCTAAAGAAGGAGAAGCCTATAAAGGTACAAGAAGCACATGGAACACCAAATAGATGAGACCAGAAAAATAAGTCCCTTCACCACATAATAATTGAAACACACAGAACAAAGAAAGAATACTAAAAGCTATAAGGGTAAAAAAGAGCAAATAACATATAAAGATAGACTTACTAGAACGATGCCTAAGTTCTCAATGGAGATTCTAAAAGCTAGAAAGGACTAGACAGATATCCTTAAGACTCTAAGAAACTGCAGGTGTCATCTATCACCATAGTTGGATAAAACAAAATATTCTATGATAAAGTCAAATTCAAATATTGACCTACAAATTCAGCCATGCAGATGATACTAGAAAGAAAACTCCAAATGAAGAAGAATAATTACACCCATAAAACCACAGGAAATAAATAATATGCCACCAAAGCCAAAATCAGGGAATCACACACACACACGCGGACACGGACACTACCACCACCAAAAACAATGATAAAGTTACCAGAATTAACAATCATTGATCAATGATATCTCTCAACATAAATGGACTCAGTTTCCTAATAAAAAGATACAGGATAACAGAATGGATGCAAAAAACAAGATCCATTCTTCTGCTGCATACAAGGAATAAACCTCAACACATAAGATAGATATTATCTCAGAGCAAAGGGTTGGGAAAAGATTTTCCAAGCCAAAGGACCTAAAAAGCAAGCTGGCTTAGACCTCCTAATAACTAACAAAATAGACTTCAAACCAAAATTAATCATGAGACAAGGAAGGTCACTTCATATTCTTCACAGGAAAAATCCTCCAAGATGATGTTTCAATTCTTTATATCTATGCTCCAAACACAAACGTACTCATTCATGTTTGTAAAAGAAGCATTACTAAAAATTAAATCATACATCAACCCTTATACATTGACAGTTGGAAACTTCAATAACCCATTCTTACCAATAGAATAGTCATACAGACAAAAACTACACAGAAATATGCTGGAGATAAGAAACATTATAATCCAAATGGACCTAGCAAATATCTACAGAACATTTCACCCAAACACAATAAAATATAACTTTTTCTTGGCATCTCACAGAACTTTTTCAAGAACTGACAACATACTTGATCACAAAGCAAGTCTCAAAATATACAAGAAAATTGAAATCAGAGCACCATGGATTAAAGCTGTATTTCAATAACAAAAACAACAGAAAGCCTTAAAATCTCATGGAAACTGAACAACTCTCTACTAAATGGCTACTGTGTCAAGACAGGAATTAAGAAAGAAATCAATTACTTCCTAGAATTCACTGACGATGAATGCACAGCATACCTAAGCATACAGGTAGAACTAAGAGAAAAGATCATAGAACTAAATACCTACATAGAGAAACGGGAAACATCTTATACTAGCAAGTGAATGGCACATCTGAAAGCTCTAGAACAAAAAGAAGCAAACACATTCAAGAGGAGTAAATGGCTCTTGGAATTTCTTTTCTCCTAACTGGGTTGCCTTGTCCAGCTTTGATATGAGGGTTTGTGCCTAATCTTAGAGTGACTTGTTAGGCCCTGTTCAGTGGATATCCCTGAGAAGCCTGCTATTCTGTGAAGGCAAATGGAGGAAGAGAGGATCTTGAGGAGAGGGGAGGTGGAGGGGACTGGGAGGAGTAGAGGAAGGGGAAAACATGTTCATAATGCAATGTGTGACAGATGAATAAATAAAAAAAAACTTATAAGAATAATATTCCCCTCCAGGGCACATTTAGACACATTTACATTGTTTAAGTGAAGTTAGGTCATTTATCACTGAGTTCATCTCTGTCCTTTTTGAATTCATTCAGAGATGCTAAGAGTAAGTGATAGCATCATCATTTTCCTTATTATTCCCAAAATATCAAAAGTTTCACAAAAAAGGTCAACACATCTGTTGCTACCCACAACTGGTAAATCAGGAGTTCACTTATCTCCTTAAATTTATTAATGTTTCAGAGCTCCTAGAAGAACTTCAGTAATTTACGGGGCTTTGGTAACTGCAGGTGTTGGCAAATTGGAAAGCCTATTCCAGATACTTAAAAGATTCCTCCTTATACTTCTCTTGCTCTAGAATCACTTTTCATACTAAACTCTGCATTAGTTAGGTTCTCTAGAGTAACAGAACATATAGAATGAATATATGTATATAATATGTGCATGAATATACGTGTATACATACATACATACATACATTTTGAAGAAGTTGGCTCTAATGCCATTGAAGGAATGGATCTGCTAGCAAGGCAAGAGCAAGAGGAGGTGAGGTTTTCTAGCTCAAATGACCTATATTGAAGGTGTGTCTTCCCTTCTCATGAGCCAGATTAAAGGCCTGCAAGACATACTGATAAATACAGGCACAAACGTTACAGGAGTAACCAACCACTTTCAGATTCGGTAGAAGGCCCACTCCATCAGATGAAACCCATACTTGCTAATATGGGCAAGAACCTGAGACTATGTAGGTCATGGGTCTAGAGGAAAACCTATCACTATTATTCTGGAAAGGAACGTAGCAATAACATGACTCCTAATGGCTTATTACTATACCCAGAGATCAGTACTTGGCCAACACTTCAGAGACGCTTCTTCAAGAATTAACATAGAGACCCACACCTGCACGATGGTCAGAGTGAAAGACTCTGGAGCACCCATCCTAAATGGGATGACTTTATCAAACCCTTCCCCTCAAGACACAGGGTTCTAGATGGAAGAGAAAGCAGAGACATAGGATCCAGAGTCGATGGATGATCCAAGGAAATAGTGTCTTCTGGACACAACAGGAGATGTAAGGATGCACTCACTACAACTGGGAAAGTGAGCCGAACGCCTGCACATGTTCAAGCACACAGGATCCCAGCAAGGAGAAGGAAAGGTAGACACAAAGTTCCTGCCCTAACTAAGAAGCTATTTGCAATTATTATCTACTGCCAAAGGAAAGCTCAGTTTTCTTCAACGGACTCTCACTGACTATATCAACCCCACTCCAGAGGAGGACCCATACCAACACAAAACAAACTCCATGGTTTTGGGGGTGACTTCCTGTTTCATTTTTACCTTTTTTTTTTTTTTTACTTTTTAATTTTATTTTTGTGGGGAGAGGTCTTATTGGTCTTTTCTGTTTGTTTTGAATTGTGAAGGTTTTAGTTGCTTTTTGATTGTCGGAGATAGCATTAAGTTCATGGATAGAGAGGTAGGGAAAGTTGGCATCTAAAATAATAACAAAATAAGATAAAATAAAAAGAAACGAACTGGAATAGGACTAAGCAAACAAATTATGAGGCGAAATAGAGCAAAAGAGAAAGCACAAGAAACATAGCGACACAGACATTCACACATAGAGATCTCATAAAAACACAACACAGGAAAACCTTAAATATGCCCAAAAGACCTGTAAGCAAAGGAAGGGAGGGAGGGAGGGAGTGAAGGAGAAGGATGAATGGTGTCCATATAAAACATTATGAGACCAGAAGCTTCCAAAAACGTCATTGAGTTCATTTTGTATTGGTCTACTGTCCTTAAGAGTGTTTTGTATATTCAGTGAGAATCCATTGAGAAAACTAGTATTTCTTCCTGAGTGATTACCAACTAAAGATAGATTCTGGTAAGAGACAGGACCTTGTGTTTAATTACCCTCTCAGTTCTGGGAACCCATCTAGCTTAGACTCAGGCAGGGACTCTGCAAATGCCACAGGCTCTGTGAGTTCATGTGTGCCTCTCCGTCCTGCTGTGTCTAAAAGGCCTTGTTTCTGTTTGTTTGTTTGTTTGTTTGTTTGTTTGAGAATAAGGTTTCTCTGTGTAGCTTTGTAGACCAGGAAGACCTCGACTCACAGAAATCCACCCGCCTCTGCCACCCAAGTGCTGGGATTAAAAGTGTGCACCACCACCTGGCTTAGAAGGCCTTGTTTTTTGTGTCCTCCATCCCTACTGGCTCATACAGTCTTTCTGCCTCCACTTTCACAAAGTTCCTGAGCCCCAAGGGGAGACAACCTTGATGGAGACAACCCATTCGGGACTGGATGCTCCAAGTCTCTCTCTCTCTGTACCTTGTCCAGATGTGGGTCTCTGTATTTCTTACCATTTGATGCAGGGAGAAGCTTCTCAGATGCTGCCTGTGCAAGACACTAAACTACAAGTATAGCAGAATGTCATTAGGAGTCATCTTATTGCTACATTCCTTTAGCAAAACAGTAGTATTTGGATTTCGCTTAGGTCCCTTGACTATCTAGTCTTAGGTCCTTGGTTACCTGATCACTATCAACTTTAAATGCAATTGATAATAGTTGGCTACTCCCACAAGCTTTGCACAATTATTGTACCAGTACACCTTGCCAGCAGCTCACCACTGTAGCGCGAAGGGTTTGGCACAGGGTTAGTTTTTACCTTTCTCTTCTGGTTGCATACAGAGTGTCTTTCAGTGCCATAAATGTTAGCCGACACAAGTAAACCCTCCAGGTAAGCAGCAGCTCACATTCTCCATGGTCCATGAATTTTCTAGGTGTTGTCTTCAAAATATGGCCTTACTATCAGTTTGGGAAGAACAATAACCTTGGCAATAGCCTAGGTTCCACAGGGTGTCCATGGGACACCTCTGACCAACAACTCAATTAGATGTAACACATTCCAAGAATAAGAGGTGATATGAGATGTCTAGGTGTGGCTGTCTTGCCTATTATCTGGTGATTCCATTTAGATTCTGTGTGTGTGTGTGTGTGTGTGTGTGTGTGTGTGTGTGTGTGTGTGTGTATGTTTGAGCTTATACTGTATTTGGTTTCCATACAAACCCTCAAATAACCCTTAGTTTTAGCTGCCTCCACGTATTCCCTCCCTAAATGTTCCCCCCATCTGATCTGGTTCTATCCCCCTAAACCCAACTGTCCACCCATAACTATTTTATTACCCCTTACAAAGGTGATCAATCCCTGCCCTTTAGCCTCTTACTCTATACATAATCTCTGTGGTTATACAGATCATAGACTTACTGAAGACTTAACAGCTAACATCCACACGTAAGTGAAAATATACCAATGTCTCACTGGGTTTGGGTTACCTCGTTCAGGATAACTTTTCAAGTTTTATCCACTTACTTGAGAATTTCATTATTTCAAATTTTCAAAAACACAGCTGAGTCCTAATTCCATTGGATAAATGTATATTTTCTTTATCAACAGACATTTAGGATATTTCCAGTCTCTGGATACTATGAATAGAGCAATAATGAACATGTTTGAGTCCTTTGGGCATAAGCTCAAATGATAGAGTTGCTTGAGGTAGATCAATTCCCAGCGTCCTGAGGGATTGTCATACTGATTTCACTAGTGGCTGTACAAGTTTGCACTTCCACTAGCAATGGAAAAGTGCCCCCTTACTACACACCCTTGGCTGCATATACTGTCATTTGTTTTATTGATCTTAGCCACTTTATTGGGTAAGATAAAATCTCAAAGTAGCTTTGATTTGCATTTCCCTCATGGTCAACAGTGATAAACATTTCCTTTAATGCGTTTCATGCTTCATCTTTTGAGAATCCCTTTCTTAGATCTACACCCAGTTTTAAATTGGGTTATTTGTTTATGTGATGTCCATTTTTTCAGTTCCTTATAGATTTTATATATTAGCCCTCTATCTGATGTGGTAAAATATTTCTCCAGTTCTGTAGCTGCTGCCTCACACAAAAGATGGTGTCCTTTGCCACGCAGAAGCACCTGGGTTTCACGAGGCCCCATTTACTAATTCCTGATCTTAGTGCCTATGCTAATGGTGCTGTTCAGAAAGATTTTTCTTTGCCAATCAATTCAAACTACTCGCTACCTTTTCATATATCAGATTTAGTATCTGGTCTTAAGTAGGGGTCTTTGATCCATTTTGAGTTGAGTTTCATGCAGGGAGGTAATGAAGTATGGATCTATTTGCATTCTTTCTACATAAAGCCATCCAGTTTGAGCAGTACTATAGGAAGATAAGGCCTATGAGGGTGAGAGATGAGCCAACCTGGAGTCAGTCTTCCCGGTGCTGTCAGAGGTCCTCATCCTGCCTAGCCAATGAGGGGGGGCATTGGATGCCAATGGATCAGAATGCCTAGATGCTACGAGGGTATATAAAGTTCTCCCCGTTTCTAAATAAATGCATTTGCTGCCATAGACACCATGCCTTCTCACATCCCCTCCTCCAAGGAGGCCTTTAGGACCCAGCCACATCAGGTACCTGGAACAGGACATCTAGCAGGTTTTGAGCTTGCCTGGACATAGTCCTTTGTTGTTGTGGCTGGTTTTTTTTCGGGTTTTGGTGTCCCCTCTCCTGGCTCACAGCACTGGGCAGCATCCCCAAGGCGGCATTTCATAGTGAGATGGCCCTTGGTGTTGTGTGTTCTTGGTCCCTTCAGCATTGGGGCCCCACGATTTCCTTCTTTTGTGCCGTCTGTTTGTCTGCCCATCCGGTTAGGAGGGCACATATTTTTTATGTTCCACCCATGTTGGCTGTCATATTCTATTTGACTGTTGCTCAACTGTAGTTTCCCTCTTCAAAATGGGTAACCTCTACTAGGATTCAGGCATCATGCTGACCCCGAGCCCTGACAATGGGCAGGATTCGCACTACCATTCTGGCAGATACTTAGACAGCTCAAAAGGCCCTGTGTTTCGTGTCTACGCCATGCGTTAAGTGACTGCATCAGGATTCTGTACACATGCGCAAGCTTTCCCTTTTAATCAAGCACCTCCCACTCCACCCCTTACCCCTTCCTTCACCCCATCTACCCCTTCCGTCTCTGTCCTGGTTGGCCAGCACCTACCCCTCCCTTTGTCCCTTTCCCCCAATAAACTTTGTGGTTCATGCTTCATCGCCTGCGGCTGAAGCAAAACCTCTTTCAGCTCCATGTCTGATCTCTCCATGGCATCCTATGATGAGAAAGCAATTAGGGGAGAGTGGCCACAGTTAAGACTGCCCATGCCACTTCCCCTTCAGCTGCACTGGAGGCCATGTCTCCACCGAAATACCCTTGCAGCGAAGTGTCCCAATGCCCACCAGACCCTGAAGTCTGGAATTTCGTTCTGCGGCTGTCCTCCACTCCCAGGCATGAAAGGCCAGCAGAAGCCTTTTCTGGTCAACCTGAGACAAAGTGCAGCTGGAGCGATGGAGCGATCCTATCTCCCTCCAAGTGCAGCTGCCAGCACCCCTGCTAACCCATGGGCAAGGGTATTCCTGTGTTTTCCCTCAGACTGCCATGTTGCCAATATGAGATGTGCGCCTGGCCATGGATATAATACAAAAAGACTATTTGATCCCTCTTAGATGTTCACATATGCCTTAATTGGTGGGATGGTTATTGTTAACCCTTATTCTCTTTAAATGTCTCTTACAGCATATTCTACAGCAGTGGGGAGCAACTTAGCCAACTCTTCAGGTGTCAATGGCTCTTAGGCATCCCCCTCACCATCCTCTGCAGGAGGTTATACACGCCTGGCTGTCTGAAATTCAAAAGGTTACTGCCTACCCAACCCCTCCTTCTCAGCTCTCCAGGACTGAATGCTCTTTCAGGTCTGGTAGTCAATGATGGTGGGTAAAAGCTTGTTCGGCAGACCAACCCAAGACAGTCACAGGCCAGTTGCTGATCTCTCCTGAGGCGTTGTCAACAAGGTCTGAGCAAAGAACTCTGGCTTCCGCTAAGCATCCAAGTAATAAGAAAGGGTGGATATGTAGGAAGATAAGGCCTGAAAGGGTGAGAGATGAGCCAACCTGGAGTCTTCCCAGTTAGCTGTCATGATTATGGCTCAGATGCAAGCTCTTACCTACTGCTCGTGTGCCTGCCTGCCTGCTGCAATGCTTCCCATTATGAAGGCCATAGATTCACCCTCTGCAACAGGGAAGCTCCAAAACACTTCTGTAAGTTGCCTTGCTCATAGGGTCTTGTCGTGGTAATTGGAAAGTTATTAAAACAAGTGCTTTGAAAAACTATCTTCTGGACATGACATACTATTATAATAGATACCAATGACGTTTAGAAAATCATTAGGTCTTGTCTAAAAATCGTACTTCACCACACTGGCATATCTAAAAGAAATGGACACATTTCTAAGATGCATATGATTTACCAAAACTAAGTCAAGGTGAGATAAACAGCTTATGTAGATTTATAGCAGGCTGTGAGACCAAAGTAATTCAAAAACTCCCAACTTAATAAATAAATTAATTAATTAATTAATACGGTCAGGCTCTGATGAATTCAGACTGCTGATGAATTCAGACTGCTGATGAATTCAGACTGCTGATGAATTCAGACTGCTAATGAAAACCTTATCACAGCAATGGTTCTCAAACTGTTCCATAAGACAAGGAAGGAATATTACTAAGCTTTTTAAATGCTCTTATAACAAAACCAGATTAAAGAGACAACAAAATACCAATCTCCCTTTCTGACATAAAAATTCTCAACACAGTACTTACAAAACAAACAAGAAAATAAGTTACCACAATCAAGTTGGCTTTATTTCCAAGATACGGGGATGGGTCAATAAACATAAATCATTGTTAGAAATTATATAAATGGGATCAAACAGAAATTACATGATCACCTTGATAAATGCAAAAAAAAAAAAAAGGCTTTAAACAAAAATTCAACATCCTTTTACATTGCAATTCCTGAAGTTCAGAATAGAAGGATCATCGCAGGATAATAAAGGATATATATGACAACCCTACAGCCACATAAACTTTATGAGAAGTCAGTACTGCCAACAAGATCATAAATTTGAGGATGTCTACTCTTGAACTCTTAGTCAATATAGCACTAAAATTATTAGCTAGAGCAGTAAAAAAAAAAAAAAAAAAGAAAAAGTGAAAAGATCTAAATAATGAAGTAAAAACTAATATCTCTACCCGCAGATGACGAGTATACATATATTTGAGTACACAGAGGATACCATAAAGATTCCATCAGAAAACTCCTAGATAGGATAAGCATTTTTAAAAAGATTTATTGTGTATGCAACACTCTTCCTCCTTGTATGTCTGCACATAAGAGGGTACCAGATCCCATTATAGATGGCTATAAGCCACCATGTGGCTGCTGGGAATTGAACTCAAGACGTCTGGAAGACCAATCAGTGCTCTTAAATTCTGAGCCATCTCTCCAGCCCCAATAAACACTTTCAACAATGATTATCATTAAAATTAAAGTGCTTATCATTAAAAACAACATGCAAAAATCAGTAGCCTTCCATATATTGGCTAATAAACACACAAAGAAGAACTCTAGTAGGGAAGTAATCTCACTCAAAGTTATATATCAGCCTCCAAATCACATGACTAGAGAAGGGACTAGTAACGCAGGTGAGGGTCGTCTTCCCATTTTTACCATGTAGCCTTGCTGCTTGGCTGTACTGTCCTGTTTATATCATCACCATGACTACAAGGTCTTCTGTGATGCTCCCACCCCAACAGCTCTGCTTTAGGAGGGTTATAATCATGTCAAGTTCAGCAGACCTTGCTTAAAATATTCCAGACTACCCCCGTCTACATAGCAAGCTCCAGGACATCCAGGGATACATGCAGTAAAGCTGTGACTCAAAAACATAAGAATTCTGCTCTAAGTTGTATCCCTCAGGAAATTCTAAGGGAAAGAAAATGCCCTGAGATATGCAAAACATAATTTCGGGAAAAAGATCTGTCATCGTAAAATGGTGAACACTGAACTTTGTCATACACAGTGTATCTTAGAAAGGTAGCGTGTAGGGACTGATTCCAATATATGTGAACACAATTATATAGGCGTATACAAAACAATACATGGTAAAAGAACACAGAAGGGGAGGCTGGAATAAGCACAAAGAGCCACCACAGAGAAGCAAGAAACTCAAACCTGCTAGGACAGAACCAATCCTACACACACGCCACTACATGTACACTGAATTACATTTCTCCTGTTTTGCTTACACTTTATATTCTAGTATTTTGCACTTAACAAAAGTCTACACCTTCAAGGATGGCAACAGTCAAAGGAATTTAGATGACCAAAGACAGATACCCACCCACATTTTTCAAAACATCTCAGATACTTGTGATGTTACTTTACAGCAAGCAACATGGCTTAGTGGTAGACACACGCTGCAGAAGCCTCACAACTTGAATTCAAGTTCAGATCTCACAGCAAGAGAAAAAAAGCAACTTCCTAAAATGGTCTTGATTTTCCACACATGCTGTAAGTTTCCACACAGAAGCTGTATGTGTGCCCACTCATACATATACTATAAACACACACACACACACACTTTTGAATGTCTGCTTTTGCTGAAAAGCCTTGCCTCCTTCCTTGGTCCCACAAGTCCCTTGGAATAGTAAAGTCAGAGAGAGGCATCTACAGCACTCCAGCCTCAGAAGGGAGCATCTACTACTCGTGAGAAGGCCACAACTGGGCAGGTAATCACCTCTGAATGGCTTCTTTGGGCCAGCATCTAGGACCACCCTTTATCCAGAACTGCTCAGTTATGCCTACACATGCTCCTCGCCTGAATTCTCCTCAATCCACAGCTCATGTGACACATTAAAGACAAGACAGGTGTGGGGTCACTAGATTACTGTGTTCTTGTCACCTATGTGGCCACACTGAATACATTTTCTGCTTTCCTCAAGGCCCACGTCCTTAACTGGGGTGTTTAGATAGGAACTGGGTGTCGCCACTGAGGTCAACAGTCAGGAATTCTGTCCTGCAAACAGTGGCTAAATATCTATACGCACAGTAATTGTTTGGATTCAAAAATAAGAGAAAAAGAAAAGGCAGGCCACTGGGTAATGCTGTGTGATGATATGATTTATTTAACACGATTTTCCAATTTTCCCAATGATTTAGGTTTCTTTACTTTCACCTCAACAATCAACACACTTTCGTATTTTATTGTATTTTATTTCATTGTAATCATGTATGCTATTTTAACATTTTATTGATACCAGAGACCAATTGTTGACCACTGAGTAGTGCAGATTTCAATTCGACCCTTGGTAGCTCTGGTGTCACGGCTGGATTCTTGGCATTTGGTGATGGTGGCTACTCCTTCAGGCCCTTGTCGCCAATCTGCTGCAGGGCTTTTAAGCAGCACACACTCACTCCTCCCACTCACATGAATGCATGTTTGTCTGCAAGTAAGCCCATGAGCCTATCCCCACCATGATCATATACTGTCCTTTGTTTCTGCTCCCTGAAAAACACCTGTCCTTCTGCAACCCTGATGACTTCGAGTGCTATTCTAGGTGTGAGCTTATGGCTTACTTTCTCTTGCATTTTTGTTTCTTTCTTTTGATTACTTTTTCATTACTTTCTTCAATTACTTTTATTTCATCTGTATTCACTACTTCTTCACCCATTAAGTATACTTTCCAAACTCAAACATGACTTTATTAAAAATAAGCACAAACCCAAATATTCTTAGTGCAATGCATCTAAGTTAATAGATAAGACTACTTTCCTTAAATTTTCATTTATTCCTCCTTAGACGCCAACCATAAAGTCACACCTGAAATATCAAGAATTTAAAAGGACAACATACAGCTTTCATAGACAAAAATACAATGATCAAGACAATCTACTGTATAATTTATCAAAGTCAACAGAAGACAGTATTAAATGGCCATCTCCAAATATATCATTAACAATTTCTCCAAGAAAAAAAACAAAAGAGATGTAGGAGACAGGATGGGCAGATAAGATGAAAACTCTACCCAGATAAAACCATGTGGGTATTAGGAATTTAAGATCAAACTTCTAATACAAAATTTTAAACCTAACAGTTCATTGGTCTGGGGATAAATTTCAGTCACAGAGTGCTTGCCTAGCATGCATGGGGTCCTAGTCCTGGGCTTTAATCCCCAAATACCACTTTAGGGGGTGGAGGGAGAGTGTTTTTCCTTTTTCAGATAGAAACGGGATAGGACATTTCTTAATAATAGTTTGCTAATTATTTTAAGAAAAATTGAACTTGCCCATTCCACCAGGAGCCAAATAAGTTCTTCCCATAACCCTGTCCTTCACATTACTAAAACACTATCAATTATTTGGATCAATTTCCTGTTTATTTCAACTATTTGTGTATAAAGAATTACTGGAGCTGAGTTGTTTAAAACTATCTGAATCGTCATGATTAGGCAAACCTAAGCAGCTGCTCTGACAGGGGTGTGATGAGAATCAATGAGACTTGAAATCTTCCCTTTAGAAACACACAATATGTGTGATGCTAAGTAGTAAGTAGGTCACATCTCACATCTGCTTAACAAGGAAGAACTGTGTGCAAGCCTTACCAGGAGAGGTCTAGTAAAAGTGTGCACCGCCTATTTTAACACTGATAACCTGCATAGGTTAAGAATGTAACATTAAGACAAAAATGAAAGCCATTATCATTTGACCAAAGAAGCAAAACACAGAACTGAGGAAATGAGCTTAGTGTGGGTCCCGGAGATCCCACTATGATTCTGAACCAAATTTTAACACAAAGACATCTCCATACAGCTTCCGTGACTGCTTCTACTAGAAAGGTTCAAAATAGGTGAAGCAAGCGTGGCCTACATTGTTAAAGACAAATATCCACAAAACCAAAAGTCCCATGGTGTGCCTCAGCTGGCCACGTCATCTCCCCTGCTACTGAAGGTACCTAATAGATGAAGGTCACCTACCTGATTTACTCACTGTCCGCACTCAGAGGCAAATGGGACAATGGATGTCTTTTCAAATCTAATACTTTATAATTACAGAAAAGCAATCCTAAACAAACTACTTTTTAAAATTCTAGGGTTAAGATAAGCTCATTATCTGTAAATACTGAAACACAAAAAGGCTCACACAACCTGGCTGTGTTAAGTAGCCATTTCCTACTTTAATATTCATTCACTGTGCTCTTAAAATCTCTATGAGAGAAGTGGGAATTTTCTCTGTTATCTTTTGGCAATAGATTCAAAAGCAAAAGCTTCAGGCCTGCAAAATTTCATAAAGTCTGCAGTTTTTAAAGCTAAATTATTCAATATCGTCAATTATTATTGCACTCATTATGTTGCCCGGAGTATGTCTACAACAAAAGTAAGGTAAGCACGTCTACAAGCATTTGCTTTCCTTATTAGATAAGCGTGCTCTCACAAAGGAAATGCAAACTGCAATTTAAATAAGCCTATATGTGTGTAACAAAGTATCAACCTCTTATAGAAAGAAATCCAACCCCCAACACTACAAATCTGTGAAGAACCAGAGGGGGATTGCTGTCCACAAAGTTCTGACTACAGATGCATTTCACTTTGAGATCACTGAGCTAAAACAGCATTTCCTCAAGATTTAAGAAAAATAGATTTTAGGAAAGACTCTTTGAAATCACTGAATACATAATTTCTGCCATTAAGAGAAATAACTTAAGTTTTTCTCTGCAATAATTCATTCTAATGAAGTAACTCTCTAACTCCTAATAAACAGTACATTTACAAGAGTAAGGGAATTATCAGTAGGCATTCTTCCCTGTTTTAAGTTATTTGTCTCTAAAATATGTCAAGTAAGCTTTTAAAGACTCGGGGAGCGGCAGCTTCATGATCTTTTCCCTCAGTAAGTTCTGAGGTGGCTCCTCATGCTTCATGGCTTCGCTATGATCTTTCTCTTCCTCTTTGCTGTCTTCTTCCATTTTTTCATCCTCCTCGCTGTCTAGAGGCTGAGGAATGAGCTGATTACCCACAAATACGTAAGTGTTAATTCTCTGCTTCACTCTCTTTCTTTTCCTCTTGGGTGGAACCCTTTGTGGGATCCCCCTGGCTTGCATCTCATCATTGATGAAGTTTCTGAGTGTGCGTCGAATGTAAATACGAGCCAAGTCTTGGAGATTCCTGACAGCACACGGGGCTAAAACCAAACACAAAAATGAAAAATTATAGACTGCTTGCTTCTTTACAAACCTTAAAAATGGCACACTATAAAAATTATATTAGGAGCACTTAATGCATACTGAGCAGGACAGGCCGTTTAGGAAAATGAATTGAACATCCCCATTGCTATCTCCATGCATGCGGAGTCTAAGGAAGAATAAATAATAATCTAGAAACAGGATAAGGATGAGATGATAAATATATAACAGATTATTTTATACGTATTATTTTATAGTGGTTTTTTTGTTTGTTATACGGGGGGGATTGATCACAACCCCATTCATAACTCCAATCCCAAAGGATCAGATACACATCTGTGGCCTGTGAGGGACATATGCCCATGTTATGCATGTGTACATGCAGGCAAAACACAAATAAATTAAATATAAACGTAATTTTTTGTTGAGAAAACGAATAAATCATATGGAGGCAAATATTTAATAGAAAAAGTCAATGCAGTATTTGAACAACTGCCTGTACTCTGAAGCCGTAGGGGGTGCTCACGTGTGTGTGTGTGTGTGTGTGTGTGTGTGTGTGTGTGTTCGGTGGGAGACAGGGACAAAGAAAGAGCGAGGCAGAAGAGTACACAAGCACCCACGCTGGTTTAGGGCAAAGGGCCATCAGGTACGAGCTGTGAATAAACACAGACCCCCCTTACAAGAGGCACTGTTGTAAGATGCTAATGTTTACTTACATCAAATATATCACAAAATGGAGGAAGAAGGAACATAAACACAATTGATCAAAATACCAAGTGTGCCTTTGATTCAAAACTCTTCAACAAATCACTTTACAAACTACTTGTTAACAATAGGCCAGTCACATAAGCACTCATTTAGGTATACAACTAGTTTAAACTAGAAATTCCCTGAATACTGGCAGCTCACATGTATGGAAGAGACAGGCAGACAGCAGGTTTCCTCTAGCTAAGGGCAAAGGCCTCCCTGAGGAGACAGTTCTGCCAGTGGCTAAAGGAGCTGAATCACTTCTAGCCATGAAAATGGTCTGGAGCAGAAAGACAAGCAAAGCCCTAGTAGGTGAATGGGCTTCATGTGCTTAAGGACAAATACCGTGTAGGTTGTGGTGTTTGGAACAGCAGGTCAGCTGTACACTTGAGTGATCACATGAGCTATGGCTGCACGGACGGGAAGGGGCGGAGGGATGAGAGACAGACAAAATATCGATATATAAAGAGAGCGCAGAAACAAACTGGCTATGGGGGCAAAAGCAATAGTATCAACTAAAGCATACAGTGTCCACCCTGAGCTCTGGGCAGGTGCCAGTGTCAGATACAAGCAGGGTAGACACAAAGGGGAACAGGACAAGAGGAAACACACAAGTGTGTTTGCTTGCACTGAATCTGAGATTGCCATTGCTATCAAAGGTCATTACAGGAGCAGTATCAGCAAGTCCTGGAGACAGGGGGGTTGCTGGGGCTCCCTCCAGCCTTGGCATGTGTATGCACAGGGACAGGCATCTCCACACATGCGTATAAACATAACACACCAAAAAATAAATATAAAAAACCCTGTCTTCTAGCTAGAGCTATAGAATGATTCCTGTCTTCATGAAAATAAACAATTACAACAACAACAAAAAGGTAAAGACTGAATAAAGTCATTTAGGTTGAACCATACAAAAACATTTTGGTTTCCAAAACAAAAACAAAAATAATAAAAAAAAAAAAAAAAACTAACTTCAAGTATTAAATAAAATCCACAGAAACCACTGTTGTAAAATTTTATAATTTATTATGGATTATCTGCCCCTGCCTAAATTTAAACAATATACCTTCTTCTTTTTGAAATTTTAAATCATATTTCTATGCATATAAACCACATATACTTAAAGCCATGGAAAATATGATTTTAAATAAAATAAAAAATGTAATAAATTAAAGGAAAAATTACAACTTTATTTTAATAAGCTACTGAATATAAGCACTTTTATTCTTAATAGTCATCTGGCACAGAGTTTACACATGTATTGTTTTTAAGGGTTTTTGGGATCAGTGTTCTCGTCCATTCTAATTCCCTGTAATTATTAGGGCGATGTTCTAGGAACAAAAAGATACTGTGACTGATTTTAGCAGAAACAGAAACTTGTTCGAATTCCCCACTCTTTCATGGAATTTTTAAAACGTTTTCATTGTATGACTATTATACAAATATTGGGCTGGGGGTAACCTGTTTTTGGAGACTGTGCTTATATACAGAAAGATTTAATAACAAAAATGTGCCCCTTATCTGAGATTAACGACTCCCTCTTCACGACGGTCCAGTTTCGTCAACCTTCCCACTTTTCTACCCCACCACAATTACTTCTATTGAAAATGTATTTCAGGGGAAGAGGGATTGTTTTCATTTGTGCCTCTACATTCCAACTGATCCTATTTCACTAAGTGTCTGTCTTTCTTCTCGTTGTGTGTATGATGACGATGTGTTTGCATGTGGATACACACAGGCCACGGCACATGTATGGAGGTCAGAGAACAGAGTTGGTTTTCTCCTCTGTGGGTTACTGGGGTCAAATTCAGGTCATTGGGCTTGTTTTGCAAATACCTACCTGTAGCCATGGAGCCTTCTTGTTGGCCCCTGCTGAATTGATTTCTACTTTGTACTCATATATACGCAACCCGATATCCAACAGCTGGCAGGAGGCAGCCTGCAGCACACCTTCCATGCCAATCAACAGTTACACTGGCATGCAATCATACTTACAACTAAAAGCAAACAAACAAAACAAAACCAACAACAACAACAAAAAAAAAACAAAGCAAAACAAAGATGCTGTCACAAAATCTTGACCAAGTAGGTGCTTTGACTGAATTCTAGTCATAATTCAAATATGCCTCCACAGACAAGCCTTCCTTCCTACCACCCTTAGACCAGACACTGTTCTACAACCAGTTACTGTCTACCAAATCACAAGCTAGTAAATTCACAGTTGGTATGACCCAATTCTAGTTTCCAGAAATGAAGCCATGGTGCCTAATATAATATAGAGACTTTCTTTTTCTCTTTTTTAATGGAAGAATCAATCTACCCATTGCATTACCGCTGTATTTAATTCATTATAGTTACAGGATTCACTAAATCCAAAACGTGAGTGAAATACCATCAGAGACAATTCATTCTGGGAGGTCAAAGATCTACTTACGGAGCCCCACAGAATCCGCTGTGCCGTTATCATTCTTACTTGGCTGTACTAGTGGTGCAAAGGAAACAGCAAGGATATTTTTACTTTCCCAAGTGTTTTGTCCAGTCCGCATAATCTGTGTTAACTATTTGGAGTAAAACGAGAAAGAAGCAATGTCATTTACCTTCATGTCAAACTTTTATAGGAATAATTGCCAATGAGAAGATAACAGTTAAATGCAACCAAGTCATTTACACTTAAGTATATATTATAATACAAGGAATCCACCACCCACCCCACAGGAAGTGTATGCCTGGTTCTCAGAACCCAGGGGAGAACCTACTACTATTACTTAACTAAATGGACACAGCATTAAACTGCCCATCATGAGTAAAGCTCTCGGTCTTTATCAGAAATTAACAATTTGTCAAACTCTAGAGAATGAGTGTCTGGGAAGTACTCAGACATAAATGTGACATCTATATCACACCGTCCCACACTCCCAAGGCTCAGGGATCATCACAAAAAAGAAGGCAGAAAAACTGGAAGACCCAGAGGTCACGGAGCATTGTTACAAAACAGTGTCTTCTGGACATGCCAGGACCATGGCACCCCCGGTTCTGGAGCTGCAGGTCAACAGCTCAGCACTGGGGCAGGAACTCATGAAGTCCCACCCACAGCTGAGGTAACTGAAAAAGGGAAAAGTCGGTTATTTCAGGGACAGAGTCCTTGGTAGATGGGCCATGATCCAATGGGTGGCCCCACACCCATGTGTGTATGAGCAACACTGGCTGGACTCTTTATGTTTTTAAAGGACATGAAATTAGGAGCGAGCCATGGGATAATCTAGAAGTTGCAGAGGGGGTAGTAGATGGTGAATATGATCATATATAGTTTGTGTGTATGAAATACACAAAGAATAAATTTATGTATAAATGCCAGGAGATGAATTTTTTTTTTAAAAAAGGACTTATACATATATGGCCTGGGGAGGGAGGGGAATCCGCATGAGCATGTGTGTACCAGCAGTCATGTGGAAACCAAAAGAGGAAGCTGGAGTTACAGATACTTGAAGGACAGCCACCTTGTACTTGAGTGCTAGGATCCTAACTTTAATCCTCATGATTTGAACCCTTGACCTCACAGAGATCCACCTGCCTCTGCCTCCCAAGTGCTGGGATAAAAGATGTGTGCCACCACCGCCCAGCTGCACAAGCATTCTTAACAAGCAAACCATGTCTCTAGTTCCAAAGTGGAATCCTGAATGCAAAAGGAATACCCAAATACAGCAAAGTCGAGTCTGTATGTTACACTCAACACCGACAGCTTCTATAGGTACCACTAGAGATCTGGACACTATACCGCCTCCCAAAATAAACGTCTGAAATAGGTCCAGTTACTCTGTTAAAGCATTGTTAAAAAGAACACCAATAAACTCACTTTCCACTCTTCCCTAACAGTGATAAAACACATTCTAACCTGATTTGACACCACAAATAAATACACTCAGGGCTGGAGAGATGGTTCAGCTGAATTAAGTACTAGCTGCCAAACCTGACACCTGGGTTTCATCCCTGAGACCCACAAGGCAGAAAGAGAAACCAACTCCTATAAGTTGTCCTTTGACACATATGTCCCATGCACATAATAAATAAATGCAATTTAATGTTTTTAAGTAATCACATAAAAAGGAGTTATATCAATGGTCTTAGAATTCCTATAATCCCAGCACACATGTGCTAAGACAGCAATGTCCTGAATACAGGCTAGCTTGAGATACAGACAAGATTCTGAGTCAGGAAAAACAGATCTTCAAACACATTATTAAAGGAAATCAAACAAGTGAGTTATTTTAAGTATAAACCTCAGAAGTATTCAGGTAAATAAAGGAAACTGTGTGTGTGCGCGTGTGTGTGTGTGTGTGTGTGTGTGCGCGCGCGCGCACCTATGTACTAAAGACAGTGCACACTGTACTCTAACTGAATCAAGGAAAGTGTGTGTGGGTGTGCGTATGTACTAAAGACAGTGCACACTGTACTCTAATAGAATCAAGGAAAGTGTGTGTGGGTGTGCGTATGTACTAAAGACAGTGCACACTGTACTCTAATAGAATCAAGGAAAGTGTGTGTATGTGTGCGTATGTACTAAAGACAGTGCACACTGTACTAACTGCCTCACTTCACACTAGGCCAGGCATGTCCATTTTTTTCTTTTACTATAAATGTCATACGCATGTATGCACATGCCTGCCTTCGTGTTACCAGAGATAGAACTCAAAGCCTTCCCTGAGAGGCAAGCCTCTACCACTCAATCACATCTCTGGTCCTTCAGCACCCTTATCTACTGAGCCATCTTTCCAGCCCTTCAATGCAAATTCCTTTTAATGTCTTGTTTCCTTTTTGAAGCTAAGCGCTTGTAGTGCATGTATTCAACTGAACACATTCCGGAGGACGAACCGGGGGCAGCTAGATGACTGCTCGAATGCGCTCCAGTCCCCAGTCACACTTGTTCTGTCTATGCAAGTGTGTAGAGCTATAAGGGCATCATTTCTGCTTCAGAAGTTACAGTGTATCTTCCCCGACACAGAACAGTAATTCCCAATCTCCAAACTGTGTACTCTCTGTTGGGACAAATGTAGGACAGAGAAGGTACCTGATCCTCTATAGGCATGACCAGTATTCCCCCAACTTTGAGCAAGATCTTCATGTAGTTTTCATGATCTTTCTGGACTCCAGCTCCACAGTAAATTCTATCATACTGATGACTGTCAGAAGCTATCTGAAGGCAATTACCCACCACAAATGCGGGTTCACAGAATTCAAATCTGTGTGAGAAAACAAACATTTTCATTTGTTTAAACAAAATATTAGCTCTCTAACAATTCACCATATACCTGTCCTTGAAACAGCAAGGCTATCAAAGTTAATTTTAAGGACAAAATACAAGAAGAAAATTTTGATTTAAATATGTGTGGAATTTAACACTGACCCGGTATATTATTTTGCTATCCGTGATACAACACACAAAGAGTTAATCTATTCTGGCCATACTGAAACCTTATGGAGGGCATATAAATGAATATAATGAAAAGGGCATCAAATGACAATCTTCAGATGCCCCCACAATGTTTGAAGACGGAAGTTAACAACAGGGAAAGGCATCACTTTCTACTCTCAGAAAGGACAGCTTCAAGGCCCTCTCTCTGATTGACAGTTGCTGACAGAAGCAGCAGCATAGCTTTGGCCAAGAGATGTCAACCTACTGGCCACCACCCTTCTGACTACTAAAGTTAGGCCGGCTTTAATAAAGATGTGGCCAGGCAACTGACAGGACTGACACAGGCGCAAATGGGTGGTGCTTTCATAACTGCAGCTTTGGTCCCTGAGATTTTTTAAAGCAATACAAGAGGAGATGAGGTTTCTGGGTTTATCCAACCGAGTACTCCTGGTTACAATGCTGGCTCCTGGCAATTTTATACACCAGTAAACTACCCTATATAGACTCTGACTAGTCCTTAAATTCTGTCAAAAAAGTGAAAAATACACTATCATACAAAATAAAATTAAAATTTCAATGCAAATGCAATCCTTTTTCCCCCCTTAGACCTTGAACTCACTATATAGACCAAGGTGATCTCAAACTCCTTCAAGTCCTGCCTCAGTATCCTAAGTGCTTGAACGATAGGTGTGAATCACAACCACAGCCAATCTTTTCAAACTAATTGTTAAGCCTTTAAGTTGATAGCAATAAAATCATACCATAAGATTAAGCCATTACTTCCAAATGAAATAATTTACAGGAGCATGGCATACACTGAAAGATGACCAAATGATTTCAATCAGAGCTAATTTTACTTTATAAAGCACATCCTGCCCTTGATCATTAGTAGTGAACTTCCTTCATCTTAAATTCTCATTAAAATGTATTATAATGCATGTAAAGGAGTCCACCAGTCTTGTGCCCTTAGGGAAGACTTGGAAGAGCTGTAAGGTAGGAGTTAACAACAGTACACACTATGTTCTCATCTCCACACCTTCACACTGAGCCAGGCATGCCCAGTATTTCTTTTACTGTCAATGCCATCTCACTGTTTGCATTTCTCAGAACTCCCTGCAGAGAATAAGGGGTTACTATGTTCTGGATGTACTATGAGTGTTTCCTTTAAAGAATCTATGTGCTGTAAGCTGGTCCCAAGTATGGCAATGTTGACAGGTAGTTAAATCTTTAAGGAGGGAGCCCTACAAGACGTAACTAGATCATAAGGAAACAATCTCAAAGGGATTAATTGCCATGTCACTAATCAGTTGTTACAAAGCACAATCATCCCCAAAATGTTGCTCAATATCCCCAAATATATGCTCAACATGAGATGCTGTCTGCCATGTCCTGATGCATCTGGGCCCCACCAAGGTAGCTTGTGTTCTGTTACAACACATACAGGTGTTTTGTTGTACACATTTTGCTGAAGGTAGACTGAATTACTTTCCTCTAATTACATGTAAGAACCATTACAAAGTATTCCGGTGTCTCTGTGTGTTGTTCCTTTGCCCTAAATTCCCCTCACTGGCCACCTGCTATTAATGATTGTCTCCTATACTTTCAAGTTACACTTAAAATATCAGCTTCATAATGAAATCTTAATCTGCAAAGGTTTTAGCTTACCTACATTAGGGATATTTTAGTTTCTCTCAGAGACAAGACTATATAACCCAACTTCTGTTTAAGATAGGGTCCAAATATATTTTATTTTAATGTTTATTTTATTATTACGTATATAGGTTTTCTCCCTGCATTTATGTATAATGTACCACACACATGCCTGGTGCCTATGGAAGCCAGGGAGGGATTTTAGATCCCCTTGAAACTGGAGTTACACTTTGAGAAGCCACTTGGGTGCAGGGAATCAAACCTGGGCCCAATGCAAGAACAACAAATTCTTAACCAGTCAGCCATCACTCCAGTTCCAAAATGTAACTTTTTAATTTTAAATAATCATGTCATGATTCATACAGCTTAATTATTTTTATTACATTTATATAGTAAGTGCTCTTTTTAAAAAGTTGTTCTCAGTAAGTTCTATCTGGAAAATCATCATTCTTATATTTTAAATAGTAATTTAAATTAGTCTTATAACTTACAGTCACAAAATCTTCAAAAAAAATCAGAAGATTTTTAATTATTAAACTTCTTTTACAAATCTATTAAATAAACTAGAAACATACTTTAACGGTTTTGAAAACTTCCTACTGCCTAAAATACAGGGCAGCTTACAGAACTAATACCTAACAAAACACCATTAGCAGCAAGCAACTTACAACTAAAACCAAAGATAAATATTCAAGAAGGTTGTGCCTGATATTCAAATTAAGCATGTGCCGCTGCACAAGTCCCCCCAAAGCAGTTCTTGTCCCTCCAGTCAAGTGGAGGCTAACTTTAGCCCTGGGTGCACACTGCAAACCAGACGAACGGAGAAGACAGACCACAAACAACTCACTCACTGCAGTGTAACTGACATTACAACAAGTGCTTTAGCATTTAGGGGAGAGGGATATGATTCCGTAATGATGGAGGTGAAAGGCATCACACAGACCTGGAGCTCTGAGGCTTCCTGTGAAAGTAGAAGTGCTGCTCTAAAAGGTCAGACGGGATTGTCTAGAGCCACACTATCCAAGATGGCAAACACTAACCACACTGACTTTGAGACTGTAAAATGTGGCTAGCCCAATGAGTTGCACTCTATGTACAAAATTCATATAAATTTTCAAAGACTTTATACAAAAAATAAACTATTCAAATAACTATTTTCCATTGCATACCAATAGACAGTGTGTACACAGCTACATCAAAGGAAAAAACACCACACAACTGGTCATTTGCCTGTCTCAGGCAGGCAGGTGGTGCAAGGGTTTTCTCCTTACAGAATGTTTTCTCTTTGGGATATATATTGTCCTGGTTTTTGTTTGTCTTTTTTGTGTCGGTTTGTTTTGTTTTGTTTGTCATTTCTGAATATGTCTAAATTTAACTGCATCTCCATCACCTCCAAATGCATTTATTAAATTAAGGAAAATATGTAAGAAATACATATGTTTTATTGTACCTTTTCTAACCACCAACGTCGAATAAGATCTCAAATTACGAATGCAATATGATGATCACAAGAATCTCAATATCTGAACAAAAATTTGCCTAGAAACAAAGTAATAGGAAGAGTGTATGCTCACTGAACTCTACAGTGATGCAATGCTTCACAGGTCACGGTGCTGGTTGGTAAATGCCCACTGCATTCATAGTGATTAATGGTTCACAGATCGTGACTAGTTGGTAACTGCAGCACCAATACATGAAAAATCAAGGTAACTCTTGGCTTTAACACCATTCATACAACTGAGTATCTAAAACCACACTCACTATTCTACTAATAACCTGAATTTTTTCTCTTCTGATGGAGATGTAATGAAGTCTATTTGCCTCAATGTGAGGATAAAAGCATTAGTTTGGAAAAAAGATTCAATCTCTGATGTCCACTAATACAAATGAAATATACACTCCTAATTCACTTACTTACTACACTTTAACATACTAACTTCCTTAAATAGAGCACTTAAATTTGAAACCCTACTGGAACTGGAAAATATTCTAGGGCTGGTGAGATGACTCGAGAATAAAGACACCTGTTGCCAAGCCCGATGACCTAGGTTCAGTCTTCAGGGTCACATGATAAAAGAACAGACCTGACTCCCACAAGCTGTCCTCTAACCTCCAAGTCTGTGCCTTGCCCACAACAAAATAAAAACATAAAGAAAATTAAATTTTAATCCCAAAACTTCTATACTATATCTGGTAACAAAAATTTTTAAACAGACATATCTAAAACTGTGAGATAATGTTGGTAATAAAAACATAAAGAATTTATAAGACAAGTATACAACAAAAAGTCACCACCAACTTATAAGAGTGTTAAATAAATATAATAAAAAGAAAACTAGAAAATAAAAATTTATCCCCAAAGTAGTATTCCTTATTCAACCATTATTTATAATTATAATTATGGCTTAATCTTTGCTACCTGTAATACATGAACTTTTCACAATTGGTTAAGGAAAAAGAATTAAAATTGCTTACTGTTAAAACTGTAAATAAAGCCTTACATATGGATAGAGATTAATTTTCAACAAAGCACTTATAGACACTTCTGAGTAGCATGCAGTGGAGAGGTAGACCACAGTAATATCACAATACCTTTACAATAGCATCAATGAAATAAATAAATTCATTCCAGTCTGCTGGAGAGTGACCAAAATTCCACGACTGACATTTTTTCCAAAAATCTTATCAGTTAAAATACCAGTTAAGTGGTTGAACATGTTTATAGATATGCTATTGATATGCATAATGAAATAACTAAATAATTGAATCAAGACATAGATGGGGGTTGTTAACAGTGTTATTTGTTACTGACCAATAAATTATAATTCCTACTGGTTCTTCCAAGGAGAATAAAAAATGAGAAAAAATATTTTTAGTTCTTAACTATTCGAAAAGCTGTGCCACGCTGTTTCTTTAAATACATAGAAACAATGCACACTTTAACCCTAAACAATAATTTCTGTGTAATCTAGAAGACCTCAGCAATAAACTGTCCAAAACTTCTGTGTAAAAACAGCACTATGGGTATTGATGAAATACGCATGTAATTCGGGTTAGAATATAATGGAAAAGGAAATCCAAATCCCATTTTTCATACAAATCACACATCAACTGAAACCTGACAATATAACTAATCTACCAAAATGACAAATATATGCAGTGATATTTAAGAATGGCTTAGGTCAGGGCATGCTTTCCCTAGTTCTTACATTACAATTAATGTTTCTTAAAATGCTGTACCTACGTAGAAATTAGCAGACATTTTTGTATTTAGAAAAATCCAAAACGGAATCTCTGAAACTCAGTTTTTGGAGTCATACTACCAAATAAAAGTCATCCTACCAGATAAAAGTCATCTGTATATAGGAAGGGAAAGTCTTGAAGCCTGTAAAATGTCCATAAATTCATTCACATGAGACTTATTACCAGTGGACCTGGAAATATGATGACTGTTGGGAGACTCCCACACAGGATCACATTTCACTTGTTCTTACTTAAGCTGTGCGCTGAGAACCATTTATGGAAGAATGCAGAACATACAGACATTTTGGCTAAGGCCAGGATTCCAGTCACTTACCTCAGCAGTGGCTTTCTTTATGGGTGCATGCAGGACCATCTTCATCTCAGACGGACAGATGGCTTCCTTCACAGCCCGGGCCTTGCCAACTTGCCCATATAATTCTTTTGAAAAGCAGCTAGGAGAGCAGGGTGACCTAGCCTTGCCCTGTAGCTTCCCTCTTAGACGGATAGTCTAGGTCTAGGAGCTGACTGAGAGCAGAAAAAACAACATTCCCCTTCAATACACTGTCAAGTGGGGCCGGCAATTGTGCACCTAGTTTATTAGGTGCCAGAGGACACTGTCACTGAAACTGTAGACAATTATTCCAATGGAATAAAGAAACTTCAAGGACCTGGGGAAGAGTCCTACCTTGTTCTCATACCTCATCCAAAACAACCTAACAAATCACAAAAATCTTTTTCTTAAAATATTTCATTAAAATACAGTTTGAGTCTTAAGCGCTATGATCATTTTGTTAAACATAAAACTTTAAACATTTCTACTGGTGTAAAACATTTCTACTGGTGGGAAGTATTAAACTCTTGATCTCCAAATTAAACAATTCAAATACCTTATAATCAGTAACTAAACCGGTGGGGGGAAAAAAAAACTTTACCTTTTCAAATGTTTTCCCTTCCAACTGCATCACCTTAGGACAATTCAGGGTGAAAAGCAAAGTGTTCAAAGTATACACAGTGGTTTGTTTGTTTGCACTGAATAAAAGCATTGTAGAAACCCACAGTACTGAAACAGTTGCTAAATGTTTTCTAGAAAACCTAACAGCTAAGTCATTTAAAGCTATTACATTTTTCCACATAAGATGTTAGCATAGATAATTGATAGACTCTTACTATTTTCAAGGACCGTCTCTTAGCATTTGATTGTTTATTACATTAAAAGTTGACTAGCAAAGTGTGGTGGTTCGTGCCTACAATCTCAGTACCCTAGAACCTCAGATAGGAAGATCTGAGCCTATCTGAGCAATTTAACAAGTTCCTGACACTGACACACACACACCACACACACACACACACTTGCATGCACTTGAGGGAGGGAGGGAGGGAGGGAGGGAGGGAGGGAGGGAGGGAGGGAGGGAGGGAGGGAGGGAGGAAAAAAACTAATGTTTCTGAGACAGGGTTTGACTGTGTAGCCTAGCTACACTCAGTGACTGTCCTGCCTTAGTCTCCCAAGTGCTGGGGTTACAGGTACACTTCATCATGGCCAGCTCAAAAGCATATCTAAAAGGGGCTGAGGATGCATGCAGTTTAGTGGTAGAATGATCTAGCATATATAAAAGCCCTGGGTTTAATCCTCAGTACCACAGAGAGGAGAGAGAGAGAAAAACAAAACAAAACAACAAAAAAAAAAAAAAAACCCTGCTTACAACTTATTTGTACAAGACTATGTCTGAACTCCTTTAGTAAGATACACAAACATTTAAATGACTTCCATACAATTCTCTAAAGAATGCCATGAGAGACTGCAGTGATAAAACTAAGCTGAATGGAGAAGCATTAACTTTCAAATTAGATCACTGGTGGAAAATAAGCCTCCAACTGTAAGTAAAACCAGGGTCCCAGCTGCTGCATCCGTCAGTTATACTTCTGAAGACAACAAAGATGATGAAGGCATTGTCTTTCACGCATCCTCCCCTCCAATAAAGCCAAGCTGCCCTGTCCTTGCAGGGTGTGAACACATCAGCGGTGATGCCAGATTCCTATCTGAAGGATATGTGATAGGTGTAACAGTGCTGCTTTACAGTTTGTAGCCAGGGCTACGTTGCTAGGCTATAGTTATTGATAGCAGCTTTTTGTAGGAAGAAACAATGAAAAAAAAAGGGATCAACTTTCACTGGCCAAAGTCTCAGACAGTGATTCTCAACTGCTGCAATCCTCTAATACAGTTCCTCATGCTGTGCTGACCCCCAACCATAAATTATTTTCATTGCTACTTCATAACTGCTTTCCTGTTGTTATGAATAGTAATATAAATATCTGATGCGCAGGATTCTGTGTTGAAAGGGTTGTCTAACACGCAGGGGTCACGACCCACGTGTTGAGAACCACTGGTCTAAGACAAAAGACTTACCGGTCTGACCTCCTGCTACTGTTTTCATCACGTATGACTGACTTTTGTGCCCAATTACATAGAAATAGAGGTCCATTCTCTGTAGGGAGAATATGCACACTATGCTCATTTGGCTAAAGAAAAAAGAACATCTCCAAAATCCTCTCTCTAGTCATCCTGAGGGAAATACAACCTACTGACTTTACAGAAATTCTAGGAAGTATGGTTCCAAAGAGTCAAATCAACTGCGCACGCCCACATGGACTAAGTAAACTCCCATATAAGTAATGTGTTAATAATGACAAACTCTTCCATGAGATCAAAGTTTACAGCTCAAGCTTCTTTAGTCAAGATACTCATCTAAGTACTCATAGCTGGAAAGATGTATTTTGTTTACTGCATAAATACTGAATTAAGGTAAGTTGACTCTCTCAACTTCCTCTTCTTGTTGACTAAATGTAGAAGGCATGAGCTCCTTGTGTTCATAGATAAGTATTAGGGAAACCAGGAGTGCATGTCTGTTTTCAGCCCAGAAAACTGGGAATGAGTATAATTAATAACCTGGTAGCCTGAGCTATCTGTAAGGCAAGGCTTCTCCAGGCTCCTTGGCTCAGTCACTCTCCCTGGTACTTATTTTGAGCATCACTCCTCAGTCAATAGGACCCATCTTTATGGAAACGTCACATGTACTTTGCAAAGAGTTTCAGTGTAAGCATGCCTTAAGCTTTATTGTACATAGGAGACTAAATTAATTATCATCAGGAAATGTCTTTTCCAAACCTGTGCTATGCTTAAACATGCCTAAAATAAATTGCCTGTGTCAGACTCTGAAGTTAGCCCCAGCCCCAGCTACCGAGTTGTGCTGAACCCCATTTCCTTACTCTGCTGGCCCTCGTGTCTTCAGAGACCCTACAACTAAACACCCAAATCCCCCAAACCCCAGCAAAGAATGCCCCAATACTAGTGTAGATCGGAGTGAACTTTTACACTTGGCTCTGTAAATAAACTGCTCTCTGCCAAATCTGACAGCTTGGACCCACAAAGTGGGAGCTAAGGACTAACTCCTGTAAGTAGATGTAATCAAAATATTCAATGAAATAAAGATGACTTTTTGTGGGGTATAAAGACTATCAGAGGTTAATAACTACCAACAGCAGGGCAATGCTAGAGCATGCCAAGCCCATCTGCTCTCTTGATAGTAGAGCCACCTTTTCCTGCAGGGGTAAACATCACTGTCTGCCGTCACAGACCACTTGGCCTAGGAATCCTAAAAAACATCATCTGGTCATTTGTGTTTAGGAAGACCCTTGAAAGCAGGCCAGTTCATGGGAAGCTCCGTGAACACCCTTACTAAGGAGTAAGTCCTTTGCTCCAGTTTTCCATGTCCAAGTACAATGAGCTCCAAGGAGCTGTTCTGAGCCATGCTCCTGTTCAAGGAATGCTGACATAGATCAACAGACATACATTAAGAACCCTTATCAAAGAACAAGTTTGTGCACACCACACACACAAACACACACACACTTGTATTTCTACATCATGATTACATGATGTCAGTTAATAGCCCTCTCAGTGAAGTGTTCACCCTGACCTCCAGCAGATATACATAAGAAAACCCTTCAAGTGTAGCTTATACACTTTATACAACACAGCAGTATTTTTGAAGGAAGGAGCTGATGAGAAGGTTCTGAACTCCCTAAAGAACAGAACTAATTTTAAACACTCGTTCTCTCCATGTTCAATTCTAGAGATGACGAGATACCCACACAAAATTAATGACCCATTTTACTTGATATCCATTTTGTTAATAATTAATATATGTCTTCATACCCCTATCCACAATGAAATATGAAACTGCTTAGAAGAGGAACTTTACATTTAATACTTTTAAATTGAAAGAATACTATCCCAGATATTAAAAAAAAAAAAAGTAAAAGATCATTAAAATACAAATGACAGGAAGAAAAATATCATATCCTTTAGCTGGTTACCAAAACCAAATTATATAAGAACAAAGCACTAGCCCAATGAATAACCACTCAACTTTGATCACTTGACTTCCTACCAATTGTTTCTTTATGCAAAATGAAACAGATAGTCGGGCTTGGTGGCACATGCCTTTAATCCCAGCACTCGGGAGGCAGAGGCAGGCAGATCTCTGTGAGTTCGAGGCCAGCCTGGCCTACAAAGCAAGTTCCAGGACAGGTCCAAAGCAATACAGAGAAGCCCTGTCTCAACACCCACCCCCTCCCCCAAAAAAAAATAAATAGAAAGAAAGAAAAAGAAACAGATTTCTAGTACTAGCCACTCTTTGAATACAAGACCTATTTGTAATATGAAACTGAACGGTAAGTAATTATTTTGTACCCGATCTGATTAATTTGTCAACTTGACATAAGCTCGTGTCATATGGGAACAGGGGTCTCCACTGAAAAATGTCTCCAGCAGTCTGGCCTGTAGACAAGTCTATGAGGCATTTTCTTGATTTATGACTGATTTATGACTGATGTGTGAGGGCCCAGCCTACTACTGTGGGAAATGGCACCCGTAGGCTGCTGGTCCTGGGTTGTACAAAAAAGCAGACTGAGCAAGTCACAGAGAGGAAGGTAGTAAGCAGCATCCGCCTCCATGACCTCTGCTTCACTTCCTGCTTCCAGGTCCCTGCCTAACTACCTTCAGTGATGGGGGTTAAGAAGAAATAAACCCTTTCCTCCTCGGGTTGGATTTGGTCATGGCGTTTATCACAGCAAAATAGAAACCTGACTGCAATACCAAGGCCTAAGAAGTAAAATAAAATTGTCCCAACTGTCTTTCTTTTGAATGGATTAACATAAAAATGTTTTCAAAGTAAGTGGTAACACTTTGGTAACACCTAGTTAATGGTTATAAGAAATAGCAAAGACATTCAATGTTATAAGGAAGCATTTAACTTCACTGAATGTTACAGATCATTTCAAAAGTTAGTTTAAAAACATTTATAACAGTAACAAAAAAAAATTATTTCGAGAGACAGAGGCTGAAGAGGTATCCCAGTGGATACGATGCCTGCCATGCAAGCGAGGGCCTGACTGAGTTCATATCCCCAGAACCATGTAAAAAGCCTGGCGTGGCCGCAGGCACTTGAGCTTCAACTTGAGTGAGAAATCCTGTCTAAAAAATACAGATAGGAAGTGATGTAGCAAAGAAATCCCACATCAACCTCTGGCCTCTACACACGCACACGTCTACACACCTCCATGACTACACTCACACGAACAAGTATGTATACAGCGTGCATGCACACGCGCACACACACTCACCACTAAATAAATAAATGACACATTTAAATAGCCTTTAACATGATCTGTTATGAAGTAATAAGCTATATAAAATAAAAATTATTGAAATCATATTTTACTTTTATCTAGAACCACTTGTTTAGTGACTCAAGTCTTCCTTAAGCTTGTTCTGATTAATGACTAGAAACTGAACCTTCATGTATCAACAGATGAAATGTATTAATAATATGTAACAGATCTTGCTATAGCTTTTGAGCCTTTGTTAATATTACCTTCACACTTTCTAAGTTAAGTAAGTTAAATGTATTCAAAAAGTTCTTATGGCCAGATTAAGTTTCAATATCAAAACACGTATTTTAAAAGCGAACAAACAATACAAAAAGAAACCCAATAACTACATAAAAATTAATCTTGCCCACTTCTCAAGACTCAGCAAGTCATTAAAGAGAAGAAAAGCAATGAGGACAAACAGATTTTGAAGTATAACTGAAAATTCTCATTATATAACTTGGGCTAAAAACTTCAATTTCTGTTAAATGTGGAATTTTTTTGTAGGCAATTGAAAAGAGTATGAATTAAGTGGTAATTATTCATAAGGGAAAGTAGTTCGGGGTGGGAGAGATAGCTTAGTGATTTAGTGCACTTGCTGCTCTTGGGGTTGGGTTCCCAGCACCACATGCTAGCTCACAGCTGTCTGCAACTCTAGCACCAAGGGATCTGACACCCTCTCCTGAATTCTTTGTGTATCAGGCATGCATGTGGTACACACAAAAATACGTAGGAAAAACACTCATACACATAAAATAAACCTAAAAAAGGGACAAGTTGTTCCCAAGAATTTAACTGACTGACTTAAATTTATTGTTGTTTATTACAGGAAAAAAATCGGAGCATCTGCACACCCTCAATACTACATGGAAAGCTGAATAATCCTGTTCTTGGCTTCTGGAATTCGCTTCTAGGTGTGCTCTCTTGAGCTGAAACCCTATGTGGTGGCCCAGAAGCACCCCCCAACACACACACACACACACACACACACACACACACCGTTTCTCACTGGCAACTACAGCCAGAGCTGGGGTGGGTCAGTTTGTACGTAGAAACCTTATTTTATAGTGACTGTGTTCTACGCTTGAGCTTCCTATCCTTTTTAAGGCTTTCTCTATTGAAAATTATGGCATGCTATACAGAAAAATTTTAACAAGGCAAAGCCTGACATGTAGTAGGATATTTCAATTCATGGGCTTTATTCCAATTCAAGCATAAGAGCCCTTGTTCTGTAAAAAACTGTCAAAGCAGAATTTCAATGTGATTACAATCCAGATCTTCACTTTCAATGCTGGCCAAGTTCAGCACCTATATAGGATGTCTTGAGAACGGAAGCCTGGGTTCAACAAACAGTGCAATAAAATGGCTATCTCAAACACAATCCCATAGTGACACACACGGATATAGTTCTGCAGTAATTTCTACTAAATCTATTATGACGTAACTGAATACTGTGAAGAGGGACCCTTATATGCTGACATACAAATTAAGATACAGAGGACAAGACTGTTACACTACTACCCAAAAGTTTTAAAACCAGTTACAGCAAATTAAGTACTGTGAACACAAACACTGTGTTTTCTCTCCAGAGGATACGTATATGACATTTAATAAGTCAAAGATTAGTAACCATAGATTATCTGTAATTTAATAAAAAAAAAATAACATGGTAATTTCCTAATTTTTCTCACTGTAAAGCACACAGATTTCTGCTGTACTCACTTATCCAGGATCAATAAGCTGATAGTGTTCAAGAACAGGCATACTACACATATTCATTAACTGTTCTCTCTCCAAAACTACAGGTATAAATACTTACTTATCAAAGCTATCGCTATTTTTGATGAAGCTCTCCAGCTTTTCCTTGGCATACTCCACCACATCTGAATGAAGTTCAATCCCATGATTTATTCCAAAAGGACCTGTAATTGCAGCAGCATTCTTTTTTTACAAAAATATTAATGATGAATCCCCACAGTTCTAATATCTGTGCACTTATCTACCTAGTAGCATTAAGAGTCCAAGTAACATGCAAACCTGTACGAGCTGGATTGTGTTGAATACAAACCTGCTTAAATTGCTTCAATGTAGTAATGGAGAGGGGTAGAATTTACCTTTTCTGGGAAGAGGAAGGGGGAAGCAAGCACAGAAAAGAGAGAGAAATTATAATGTTGAAATGTACAGGCAGGACACTATGGTCATATAATCCCATAACCCCACGTTTAAGGAAGGGGTGGTGTTGTAGTTCTGAAACTGGAATCAGACCTTGCAGCTCTCTGTACCTCCAGCCCACTGCTTTGCTAACTAGCTTATTTATTATGCACCCCCGGTTAGCCTCTAACTTTGATTCTTCTGCCTCCACTTCCTGAGTAGCAAGGGGAAGTATGTGTGCAGCGCAAGTTTGAATCTTTACCCAAGTCTTCACTTAACCTTTATTCAAACTCTGGTGGCTCTTGGATGGGCAAGTAGAGGAGTTCCAGAAGCTTCATGCTTTTCCCAAGTTATTTTTACACATGATGATGGCTGGAGAGACCTCCCGAGGAAAGGGCTGGCCCCAATGATACTTATTCAATGAGATCTAGGACTTGGCATTTTATAAAGTTACTACTACTCATCCTGTAGTGTTCCCACTACCCTCACAGAGGAAACCTTGTTTGAAGCTGATGATAAAAGTTCTCTTTATCGTCTGAAATGGAGCCAGACAGGCCTTATGCTCTACAGCCTTGTACTGTAATCTGAGAGGTTTCCTGTGGGGGTTGTGCTTTCTTCTTGCTGTTGTTTTGGAGACAGCGTCTATGTAGTTCCAACTATCTATCCATGGATTTAGAGCTTTTCCTGCCTCTGCCTCTGCCTCTGCGGTGCTGGGATTAAAGGTGTGTGCTACTGTGCCCAAATTATTAACTTTCCTTAAGGAATCTGTAACTGGAAGTGTCCTCTATGGTCTATCACAACACAATCCATATCAGACTTGTCTCTATTAACCACTAAAAACTTTAGTAATAAGAAAAAGACAACTACAAATGATCAAATTTATATGTTCCTATCCTAGAGTATAAAATAACTGAAACAAAATACTTTAACCTAAGTATCAAATGCATATAATACTTTCTCATGCTAGATTGCCATAACATTATTTTTACTTGTTTAAAAAAAAATGGATTTCTACCTACAGAATGTATTTAGGCACGAAAATTCAATCAAAACAGAATTTGACTCAGCAAACATAAGATGGACTGACTTCCTTTTTTTCTAGTGGGGGGGTTGTTTTGTTTTGGGGGATGAGAGGAGATGCTGACACAAGGCTGGACGTGAAGTCCCAGTTGGCACTGAACTGTTATGCAATGGAGAATGACCCATGAGCTGGTACTGTCACTACCTCTCAAGTAATGGGACTACATCGCCATGTCAATTAACCTGAAAATACTATGCTTTTAAAAGTGAAGAGATACTAAGCACTTCTTTTCTGATTCTTATAAACTGGTAAGCTTTCATCTGAAAAATGAAACATCTGTTCAACATCATTTAATACTTCCTAATACTATAAACAGTAAACTGAAGATTCATTTAAAAAGCAAAAACTTCCTCCTAAAATTATTCATAGAATCCTCTACATGGTAATGTCACTCTTTAACACATACTCGATCTGAGCATCTTGAGAAGTTCAGTTTCCAAAGGAATGAATACATGTGGGAGAAAGGTCAGCCTGAAAGCTCAGAAGGAAGTCAAGTAGATAAAGAAGTATATAATGCATGAAAATGAGCTTGTGCAATCTGTACAATAAAATAATAATAACATGCGCATTGGCTTTAAAGCTACTTTAAGTTAAAGCTGCCTTGTAGACAGTCACGTGTAATTGAACCTGGTGAGAAGAAAAGTGTTGGCTGCTGGTGTCCTCCACCTGTCTTTAGTAGTTGAAATTGTTTGAAAGTAGTCTTCGCCTTCCTTGCTCTCCTGATCTGTTAGATATGGAAGGGCTTACATCAGCCACTTGTTTCTTCCAAGTACCATTTCCATTTTTAACTTGAAACATTATTAAAAGTGAAAAGATTACTATCATACTACAACCACTTACATAGTAATGCATAGTAGGGAAAGCATTGTTCCACCAAGTTAATCTTGTTTTGCTTTTACTTTTTATGACCCACTAAGGTAAAATCTAAAGGAAATGTACTAGTGTTAAGATTTTCATATTTTCCATACATTGTATGCAAAAGATTATGGCTGCATACATAAGTCATGAACAAAAATATTTGCTGGCATTCTATAGTTCATGTAAGACCAAATGCAAAGGTGAAGAATCTGAAAATGAGGGTTCCCATTCTGACCTCAAGCTGCCTAACTTACACAAGAGTCTAGACCTGAGACTAGGTCAAAAGCACAAAGACAGGCTGCTCCTCAGTTAAAGTTATACATCTTCCTATATAAATAAACACAACCTCAGTTTACATAATGTTACTTGTATGCATGTTTTCAGAATTGAGCATTTGGTACTAAATAACCAATTGGTGTACTTTTCCCTGGGGAAGACTATTTCTCCTACTTTCAGCATTCTTAAGGAAAAAAATTTATTTATTTTTATTTTATGTGAATTTCTCTTTTGCCTGTATGTACATCTGTGTGAGAGTGTCAGATCCCATGAAGCTAGACAGTACTGAGATGCCATGTGAGTAATGGAAATGAACACAGGTCTTCCGGAAAGAGTCAGTGTTCTTGGCCACTGAGCCATCTCTCCAACCCCATCTTAAGGAAATTTCTTAACGTTTCCTCACCCAACTTGTTTTTCATATCTAAAAGACAGTTAATAATTTCAGGAGTAGAGGGTGGGATGGTCCAGCTGTAACTCCAACACTCAACAGATTGTGGCAACAAGATAAAGTTTAAAGCCTCAACTACTTAGCAAACCATACAAAAAAAGGTATTTTGTTTGATTTTATAACACCATATTAAGGACTGTTTTCACAAACAAAACAAATATACAGAGAATACATTATTAATAGCTAATACAAACATGTTTTAAAATGGAACTGTTTAGTTTTAAAGTAACATGGAGCATATCTTTATCAACTAATAATCAAGAAATCATTAAAACTGAAGTATATTTAGATGATAAATTAATAAAACCAGGCACCCCTTTAATCCAAGCTCTCAGGAGGCAGAGGCATCTGTGAGTTTGAGGCCAGCCTGGTCTACAGAGTGAGTTCCAAGACAGCCATCCACACGTGCTGCTTTTGCACAGAACCCAGGTTCAGTTCCCAGCACCCAGGATGAGCCAATTCTCAACCCCTGTAACTCAAGCTCCAAGGAGATCTGATACCTCTGGCCTGCACAGGAACCTGTACTCTCATACACATACTCAGAGGCCAACACACACACACACACACACACACACACACACACACACACACGGTTAAGAACAATGAAAAAAAAAATAAAAGGCAGGCTGAAATAGCAATGTTACTACATTCACAGAATCACTCTGACTAAACATGTAAAGTTGTCATGAGCGTGGGATGGTGCTGACAGTCAGAACTCATCCGTCATGTCTTCAGAAAGAGAACCACGAGAAAATAACACAGGAAACCATGAAGGCACCGCCAGCTGCTTCTGAAAGAGAACTGAAAGATGTAGGGTAGGAAGGCGCAGCTCATCACTGTGCACTGTTAAATGTGTTTTGCCCCATATGCAAGCATAGCCTACCAAAAAAAGCAACAGGATGGGGCTGAGAAGATGGTTAACAGGCAATGTATTTGCTGTGCAAGTGTGGGAAACCACTTCTGAGTCCCCAGAACCACGTAAGTCCGGGCTCCTCCGCTTTTCTGCATTTCTAGTGTTCCTGCTGAAGGTGTAAGGCAGAGCAAGAACCCCAGGAGCTCACAGGCCAACTATGCGTCAGTGAACAAGAGAGATCCCATCTCAACAATGTGGAATGGCGAAGATCAACACCTGAGGTCGTCTGACCACTACAAGCAAGCCATGGTGTGCATGCACCTCACCTCACCCCACCCTCGCACAAAATGTTAAAGTAGCACATGGTTCAAGGTCATCTTCAGCTATAAGCCAAGGCCAACACGGGTTACATGACATCCTGCCACAGAGGAAAGGAAGGCAAGGATAAAAGGAATGGGAGCCTAAGTTCAGATTTTTAAAAAAGTATTACCATATACAAGCACAACAGTACAAGTTGCCAATGGGGAAAAATGAAACAGAACATCAGATGAAATGTGATTGTGATTTTGTATTCAATACATCTTTACGTTATTTATAAACATAAGATAAGGAAGAAAGATTTCTATGAAACAATGCTTCGTTTCCAAATATACAGTTTTAAAGAGAAAATACTAACAGTTGATGCAACTTTTAACAATTAACTTTTAAAGAGAAAATAGTAAGAGTAACTTTATTAAAACAAATAAGAGCTACTAAGAAATATCTAGGTATTCTAAATATTAGAAATTACGTTTAAGACTGACTAAAGCTCATTTACCATAAATACCAAATATAACAAAATTCTAGTGCAATAAAATCTAATGCTCAACCACCTTAACAACTATATCTAGCCCTAACCAGCTCATTTATGATATCTAGCCCTAACCAGCTCATTTATGCGTCCCTTAGTCAGTAACTGACTCATACATGTAAGGGTCAGTAACACTAGGTACAATGCAGTAACTATTTTCTATGTCCCCCTGTGTCACCTTCGTGTGATATTCCACAGTTGGACTGACGATGAGGTGTGGTGTATAGACACCTGCCTGAGAGCCATCAAGGAAACCCAAAAGCTTTATACTACACAAGGGAAACCCACTCTGCTATTAGCCTTTTCTAGAAAGCTAATTCATGAAACACAGCCCAGACAAAAGGACTTCCTAACACAGGCCTGGAAGAACAGGAGGAAGGAAATGGTCAGACCTACAAGTTCAGCTACAAAAACTAGTGCCTGAAAGCCCTGCACGGCTGTTCTTCCCCATGGAGCAACCTAGAATGAGTCCATTACTTCCCGAAGGTTAGTTTTTACTCCAAAAGGAGTTCTGAGGACCCACCCTTGCTTACTTAAAAGAGCCCTATTTGCTGTGAAGTGTAGGATGGGTAACAAACTATCAAACATTATGATTTGCCACATCCCCACCAGTAACACTGTAAACTAAAATGTAGTTCTCAGCCATGATTGCACAGGAATAATCTGGGAACTTTTAAAAGCAGGCAAGATTGACCTGTTTAAAGGCATCGGGTCTGGGTCCTACTGAAGACAGGCTATATTCTGGGGTGTGGCCTGCTCAGGCTAAAGTAGCAACACACACACAAAATACTAGGGCTCTGACGTATAACTATATCCTCTTAATTTTATACAAAGTCCAGTTAAATTTTCTAAATGGACTGACTGCAATTCAGGCTAGCCTTGAATTCTTAGCAATCGTCTTGCTTCTGGATGAGATTTTAGGCACGTATTACCATGCTCAGATCAGTATTAAGTGGTTCTTAAAGATGATCTGGACCATTCAAATCTTGGTGTTCATTTGTAAAGTAATATCAAGAACTGCAAACTATTAATATAAAGGAATTTTTCACTAAACCTTAATATTTACCACAAAGGGGAGTAGATGAATTGGTTATTTCGTTTCTATGAAACCAATAGTCAATTATATTAAAATATACATAGAAAACACCTTTTAATAAATTTAATTATTAATAACTTGTTATGTAAGATAAGACTTTAGGAAGTGTAAATAATTAAACTTCTAGATCCCAACAGGTAAAAAGTGAATTATAAATAACAATATTGTATCAAAACATCAACAGCCAGGTTTGGTAGCACATGCATAGTCCCAGAGCCTGGGAAGTAAAAGGAGGAGGATTTGAGCCAAGTGTGTAAAGACACGTTGCTTTTGACCTCGCCCGCTTAAGGCAGGCCTGAGAAAACTGAAAGAAGCCCTGAACACAAAGTCAGACACTTTCCCGGTGACTGCAGACTCTTGGGTGGGCTTGGGTTCTTGGGTAGACTAGGTGCTTGTGGGGTACAGAGGCGTGGTTCCTTTTAGAGGCCCTGCTGTACAGCTGAGCACCTGAGCAGCTGGCATGCTACTCAGGCCAGAGAATAGATAGAAACACCTGCCTCAGTATAAAGGAGGTCACCAGCATTCCAACTTTTAGAGGCAGCAGCAGTAACAAGCTCAGATGATTCCAGATGCTACTAGAGACACTTACCCACCCACATTCGTTAATACTCTAGTCACAAAGGCAGGCAAATGGAATCAGCCTAGACCTCCATCAACTTATAAACAGACGATAAACATGTGGTATGTACAATGGAATATTATTCAGCTGCAAAGAAAAATGAAATCTACAGGAAAATGGATAAAACTGGAAATGGTATAAAGCAAGGTAACCCAGGCTCAGAAAGAAATGCTGTGTTCTCTTGTATACATAGCTCTTAGTTTGTAATTGTTACATCTATGCATCTAGGTAGGAGAACATAGGCTCCAAGATCCTGTCCATGAGACAGGAAAATCGAAGCTTTAAGGGGGAATACAAGATACTAGAACACATGAGATACTGAAGTAAAGAGAAACACTGAGAAAAGCCAGGTGCATGGGCTGGAAATCAAGTAAAAGGGTGTAGGTGTGAAAATGCCAGGAAGGGGCTGGAGATAAGGCTCAGAGTCTGGGAGCACTGGCTGCTCTTCCAGAAGTCCTGAGTCCAGCAACCACAAGGTGGCTCAGTGCCATCTGGTGCCCTCTTCTGGCACGTAAGCAGAACACTGTATAAACAATAAATAAATACATCTTTTTTTTTTTTTAACGCTAGGAACCTGCTTCTTTGAAAAATAATTTTTTAAATAAAAAGAAGAATGTTAAGAATGTTAATAATTCAATACAGGGTGTTAGGACGGAAGACAAGAGGTATGGATGCTGATATAGGACAACTCAGTGAAGAAGCAACTAAGAGGAAAAGAAATTCTCAAGAATTGTATTCACAACCAAACACAAGCCACTTATCAAGACCACTCTTCACAATGACTAAAAAGACAGAACTCCCTTCTTTCACAAAAATGGTTTGTTTTTATTTTATGTGCATTGGTGTTTTTGCCTGCATGTGTGAGGGTGTCAGATCTTGGAGTTACAGTTCTAAGCTGCCACATGCATGCTGGGAATTGAACCTGGGTCCTCTGAAGAGCAGCCAGTGCTCTTAACCACTGAGCCATCTCTCCAGGCCCCCAGAAACCTTTAAAACATAGGATAAAGGATCAAGACTAAAAAACAATGCTTAATGTAGAAAATACAATTTCCCATAGCATATAAACAAGACATCTGCAGAATTTGCTCTATCTATCTCATCAGGAACAGGAGACAGAACATTTTACCTTCAGCCCAACAATTCCAGTTCTAAGATCTCCACAGGAGAAATTATCCACACAGACTCCAGCATGTGAACTGTGAAACTTCAAGTAGGTGACAGAAAGAAGATGCTGAAGAACCCTGTGTGACCCACTGCTATTAATGGTCCAGAAAGACAATTATGTAGGAGCAACTAGCTGCCAGGGCTATCGTGGGAACCAGGAGTGCATATTATTGAATGTAACAGGTTTTTAAAGATTAGATCATGATGAAATTTACACAACTCTACAGCTGTATTAAAAACCCAAGTCAGTGACTTAAAAATGGGTAAAATCGAGGCTGGAGAGACGGCTTGGGTAAGAATACTTGCTGCTCTTTCAATACATTCCCAGCACCCACATGGCAGCCCATAACCTTCTATATAACACCAGTTCCAGGGGACCCAGTGCCCTCTTCTGGGCTTCAAAGGCACCAGGCACATATGCCATGCACAGAAATGCACACAGACAAAACACTCACATGCATAAAATAAAAATAAAGGGGGAAAGTACTAAGCTTTCCAGTACATAAACCACACCTGATTAAAGCAAGAGGAAACAGGAGAGAGCATGCACGTGTATGAATGCGGAGAGAGGGTGTGTGAGCATCTGAGGGCAAAGGCAGTATAAGCACCCTGAAAAAGGCTCATTTAGCATCTGTGATAAGAGACGTGTAGACCAAACAGGATGGCAGCACACACTCCTTAGCTAGCCAGCCCCCTGCTTGTGGCCTGCTCCATCTTTAGACAGGAGTGCACACTGTAGCAAGCACCACAGTGTCAGTACCCACAGCCCTGGAATGATGCTGGAATCTCCTCGGTCAGTCCTGCTTACTAGACAATTAGAAGACTAAGAAAGAAAACTCTAAATTGGATAAATATATGTATACATTACAGGTTCTACTAGGAACAGCAATTTTTACAATACAGGTTCTATCAGGAAGACAAGAATAAATCCCCAAGTAAAGAAGGAACAGCATAGGGAGGAACTACCCCTATCTGAATCAGCAGTTACAAGAATAACAGTAATGATGCTTTGGTATTTAACTCAATTTTAAATGGTAAAAGATTTGGGAGGCTTCTTTTCTCTTCTCTCCATCTTCAACTTAATTATACAGGAACAAAGACAGTGTTGAGATGTCCTTTGTACAAATCCTGAACTCTAGGAAGACAGTTAAGAAGTGAGCAGAACAGAATTTATTTCGAATTCGAATTTGAAATTGAAAATGATGTTATCTACTCTCCAAGTCTGGGGAAAAATTAAATTTACAGATAACTGCGTCAAGTACACTTCAATTGTAAAAAACATTCTGGGGAAAAAAAAAAAAACAGATGAACAACAACAACAAAAAAGCCCTAACTTCCCCTTGCTAAACATGAATGCTCTATACTCCAGTTTCTGAAGTGAGGTAAGAATCTCCCAAAAGGCATCTTTTCCCTTGACTGCACTTTACCAAATCAAAGATGCCTTGCTCCCCCACATCTTCCTGGATCCCTGTAACAGAACTATGGCAAGCACAAGCTGCAGAGAGGGTTTCTGTAAATGTGAGCACTGTGCGCTGTGCAGGGCAAGACCAAACACAACTCGCAGCCCTCAGAATTACACGCTATGTGTAAGCTCCGCTCCAGGTCCAAGCGACTCTTCACTTGCCTCCCTCTGACTTAATACATGGAACACAAATCAAACTATGGGGGTGTGGTGTGGGGATTAGGTTTCCAGAGCAGCTTAATGGATTAACACTTAGCTATAACTACTGCTTCACACATGCTCTTTCTGTCTTCCTTTTAAAGTATTGCCTTTTCCAGCAACTGTGCAGTTCTAAATAAAAGAAACATAATTGTACTTTGGTTTTAATTATGCAGGATGACAGATATGGCCAGTAGCTGTGGCCATGTAGTAAACGATAGGTGCATGGCTTGCTGGACACCAAGAGGAAAATCCCTAATGCATTGTAAGGGTCTCTTTCCTTTACACTGGCTCTGGCCATGAGTTAAAAAACAAGAAAACATAGTTAAAGGTCTGCTTAAAAGTACAAATGGCCATAGAACGCAATTATTGAGGTGGCTGGGGCTAGTCAGCCTGATAATAATGAAACACACCTCACACTGCCTTTGGTTGGACTAATTCCTTTAGCAGGTGTCAGAAAGGCGGAAAAACCAATCAATTGTCTGAAAACCTAAAGATCCTCCGCTCAATGAGCCTCTACAGCGCAGAACAGACACAAACTGTTCCCAACGGAGTACAGATAAGAACATCAAGCCATGACAGGGTCTAAGTTCCTCTTTTGTGGCTAAAGAAAAAGAAAAAAGTGATTTGACACCATTTCCAGCTATAGAAAAGGCCACATGTTTTAATGAAACAGATCACAGGTCCCATGACTAGATCACATGAGTGGGAGAGCGTGTAACAAGCCACTGCCTAGGAAAAGAGACTGCAGGCCTGACAATGCCTGACAGGGACAAACTGTGACTGCATTTACCTGAGCACAGTGGACAGTCACCATGAGATAATGTGTTACTCCCCACTCCTGTAGGATGGCTCTAAAACAAGTCTTAGCCCTCTAACTTTGGCATATACTTCAACTGCTATACCCATCGCAGTAGAAGAGAACTGTGGATTCCTCCTTGTAAACCGGTCCCAGACAGCCTAGTCAGTGTTATGGAATGAATAAATAGGTTAGAGACTTCATGAACACGTCTTGTGCAATCAATGTCCCTTTATCCATAAACGTCTTACTAGTAATCTGAATTCCCAGCCCAGGTTCCTAGCTCGTGATTTCAAATTTAACCTCTCCATACTTCAGTTCACCCACCTACATAGATTAATAATAACATACTTTTCAAATGACTCTTGGGAATACTGACTGAGTTGCAGAGCCTAGTACAATACTAGCACTCAATTCGAGTGCCCATTAAGCTCTTCAAAGGCAAAAATCTTGGTCCCTTTTGATCCCTGCTCTATGCCTACACCAGAATCAATGCCTGGTACAACAGACCCAAAATATGTCTTTTCTGTTATTTTTCCCCAGTCTCTTGCTATTATGACCCACAAGGCCACCTAATCTAAGTCCTACAGCCCTGTCTCCAAGACTGACAACACAATTACCCTTAATTTAAAGTGATACACTTATAAAATGATCAAATATTGTTTATCAGTAGGCAGAATACTTTACATAGTCCTGATACACCCGAGTTTCTTGCCTGCCAGTTGCTTTCTTTGGGTGGAGGTAGGGGTGTGTGTGTGGGGGGGGGGGGGTGTCTCATGTTTCCCAGGCAGGCCTCAGACTCACTATGTAGTATGTTACTAAGGGTAACTGATTTCTGATTCCCTTACCACCGTGCTGATATGTGAAGAACTGCATCAAAAGCAGGGCTTTGTGCATGCTAGGTTAAGTATCCTACCAACTGAGCTACAGACCCCCAGCTCCAGTTGCTTGATTTCAAGTATGGACATACTGCTCTATCTACTATAACTAGACAGAACAATGCAAGAGCTCACCAAGCAGTGGGTTCAGGGCTAGGAAAAGGAAATTACAACTGTGTATTTGTACACCTAAATAAAAACTATACTGCTTTAAACAGACACATTCAGACATACTAGATACAGTTACAAACATTGTAGGTCATGAAAAGCCACACAAACTCAGCTCAGTTTATAAATAGAAATTTACAAAAATAAAATTACCTAAAATTAAGCCCACCATTGTACTTAAATATCCGGTTCCACTTCCCAAGTTAAGAAAAGATAATCCCGGTTGAAGTTTCAAAGCTTCCATAACTTCGGAATAAATGCAAGGTGCTGACAAGTGTATGTTCCCATGCTTCCAGGCTAAGTCTTTGTAAGCATTGTCTCTGTAGCCTTCCAGATAGTAATCCCCGCGGTCAATGGCCCTGAAGGCTTGCTCTACTCGCTCAGTGCGGATGTACTGTGCTTCTTTAAGGTTATCAATCAAGTCATCGTTATCTTCCCCAGCACTCACAGCTCCTCCCATGACAGTATTCAAATCAAATCATAAGTTAAAGTGCATCAGAATTAGTAGAAATGGCTTCCAACAATGTGTGCTGTTTCCATTTAATGTTGAACTTGATTTCCAAAAATAATTAAACCTGGAAAAGAGTAAAAATAAATAAGTTTAAATTAATATGTGTCACAATATTTAACTACCACTTTCCATGAATACATTCTGTTCCAGCCACAGTGTTAAAAGACTTAAATAGACTATTTTAATTAATTCCTTCAATAACCATGGAGGTCAGAAAACTGGGGCTAGGAATTTAAATGAATTAGTACTGGTCTTATAGAGCGACCACGATCATATATCCAGAGATTAGCTGATCATATAATGACATGCAATTTAAAATTCAGTCAGTCACCTTTTGTCAGCCTTCAGGTGCTTACCAGTCACCTGCAGCGGCTGTGCCAGGGACAGCAACATCCAACAGTGCTGACTCAGCATCTTAGCACCAGGCCCTTCCCATTCAAAGCATGCTCTAAGTCACACAGCCACGCTGATAATCACAGTAATTACGGTTTAATGACTCAAAACTCCTAACCTTAGTAGCTAATAATTTCACGATACACATTTTAAATACTTAATGTAATAAAATATTTTCCAATATTATATACATATGTATGTATGTATGTTTATCCTAAACACTAAATAAAAAATGCAAAAAACAAAAAAACAAAAAACAAAAAAAAAGGAGGCAGGCAAGGTGACAAAGCATTTCTATAATTTCTGTAATTATAAACAAAGGCTGGAGGTTCATGAGCTCAAGGCCAGCCTGGCCTCTCAAATTAAACACACGCGCACACACATAACACACACACAAAACAAAAACAGATTCACTATTTTGGCACATGTCAAACACAATCACTGCTTTGATACATTTTATAATAGTGAGTACTGAGACTACAAGCTTTTATTCACAAGTCTAATAGTTTAGCCCTGGAACACCATGCACACATACACACTTAAAAATAAGTATTTAAAAACTCTTGGAATGCTCATTTGCTTATGACATGTCTAGACACTTGAGATATAAAGATTTCCAGAATGAGACATCAGAAGTGTCTTCATCCCAATAGCACACTACAAGGCATAAAACTGCGGGAAAGGACGATGTAAACTCACAGTACTTTGTCTGTCAAGCGGATGGAGGTGGGACCGGGACCATCCACGGCTATGTAAATGTTTGAATAAGTGGCAGCTAAATGACATACTTCAACATCCCACGAGAGAGCAATGGGACACCACCTAAGGTGACCCCGCCCCCTGATACAGAAGCCCGGAAATATCAGCGGTCAGTATTACAGGGGTTGGCTGCCAGTACAGCTCTGGGGACAGGAGTTTTCCATTTTTCACTTTCTTCCTTTGCTGGCACTCACAATTCAGAAACTGACCCACGGGTTTCTCTGAACTGAATACACTCATAGTATACTCACTGTGATTTATTAAAATTCTCTGTCAAGATCCACTCAGATTTCCACTCAAAGACGCTGTGGTGATTGGAAGGAAAATGGCCCCATAGGCTCACAGGGACTGCAACTATGGGGAGTTATGGTCTTGTCTGAGTAGGTGTGGCCTAGTTGGAGGAAGTGTGTCAGTCACTGGGAGTGGGCTCTGAGTTTCAGATGCAGCTGGAGTGACAGGCAGTGTGGAGCCATCTGACATGGATGCTGACAACAAAACTCTTCCTCCGAAGAGTAGAAAGTGCTCTAACCACTGAACCATCTCTCCAGCCCCCCCCCCAGGTGAGAGTAGAAAGTGCTCTAACCACTGAACCATCTCTCCAGCCCCCCCCCCAGGTGAGAGTAGAAAGTGCTCTAACCACTGAACCATCTCTCCAGCCCCCCCCCCAGGTGAGAGTAGAAAGTGCTCTAACCACTGAACCATCTCTCCAGCCCCCCCCCCAGGTGAGAGTAGAAAGTGCTCTAACCACTGAACCATCTCTCCAGCCCCCCCCAGGTGAGAGTAGAAAGTGCTCTAACCACTGAACCATCTCTCCAGCCCCCCCCCCCAGGTGAGAGTAGAAAGTGCTCTAACCACTGAACCATCTCTCCAGCCCCCCCCCAGGTGAGAGTAGAAAGTGCTCTAACCACTGAACCGTCTCTCCAGCTCCCAGGGGACACCATCTCTTAGGACATCTGTTAACTTTTTTATCTTGTACTCAAATGAATCACTTCTCAAAAAAGGAATTTTGAGACAGGGAAGCAGTCTCGACTGGTATCTAATGTGGCACTTGCCAAACAATTTCACAAGAGTAGTTTGGATTACAAATACACATTTAACAAGTGGCTTAACTTAAAGGCCACAATTTACTAGAAGAAAAAAGTATTTCCTAAATATTAGTTCCAAAGTTTAAGAGGAAACTGAATCCTCTTAATTTATCATGAAATCTATCCTGTTCAAAATGATCTTAACCAAACAAAAGCTGTCTTTACCACACAGCTCACCCTTTTCTTTAACAAATAAGATGTGTCTTGTCATGAATCCCATGATGACCACTGCTGCTTGACAAAGTTCCAGCATTTCAACATTGCAGACCACACTTCTCCAGCACCTTTTTACTTTCATTTTTAACAATACTTACTATTAATGCCTTTCCCTTTGGGAAATTTTGTGACAACCATAGCCTCTCTAAACAAAATAATTCTTTGGGGGGAAAAAAACAAAACAAAACAAAGAAAACACCAACACATGGAACCAGGAATTCCACTGCCCCCTAATTACACCAACAACAGGAACGTTAGTGATTTACTAGATACACCTGATGGCAAGGATGAAATGCCCACAATTCAGATCCCAATTCAGATCCAAAGCCGGAGGCCATTAAGGGTAAGTGTTCAGTTAATTGAGAAATCAGAAAGGTAAAGTATAATGGGAAAAGAGAAAGACATCAGGACCTTGCCTTTCGGATGCCTTATGAGGGGAACAGGCCTATAAAGTAAGACTAAGAAACTGTAGTATAGTGTCTGTCCCTAGAAGCCCTTTCCCCAAGGTCAGACATTTAGATAAGGCTCTCCGTTGGAGGGGGCGGTGCTTAAGGAAAGTTCCAGCTCCATAAAGCAGTCCTTACTTCTAGCAAGAGGAACTTGTGGCCCTATTAACATATGACTGGTTGCCATTGTCAAGGTCAATGCTAACTATCTCAACCCCTGATCTAAGTCAGAGACAAACTCTCATGCCCCTTATTTCCCGGTTAATCCTAGGTACAACCATAAAGCATAAAATGTGTGGTCTTTTTCAATTAAATGCTGCTGGCAGCCATTCTGATCACCCGCAAATCGTGTTCAATTCCCCACATTCCACCCTCCACCCCTCCAGCACACACCTCTTTGAGGCCTGAACCCCACCAAAGCAAGTCTCCAGCAGTTTTATTTTTATTTTTTTATTTTATTTATATGGTATGTTGGTGGTGGGCTTTTATTATTGCTGTTATTATTATAGTATTACTATTTTCTCTTTGGGGGCCTACCAGCCACCAAATATGTACAAAGAGACTTAACTCTTATGAATGCTGGCTCATTTCTAGTCAGCTTTAAGTTAAATTACCCCATCTACCTTTTGCCTCTGGATATTTTGACCTTTCTTTTGACTCTGTGGCTGGTTGGCTGGCTGGCCCTTGGTGTATGTCTTTAGAAAACTGTATTGCCATGGCAATTTATAAAATAAAGCATTTAAGGGAGGGTTTATTTAGTTTCAGAAAGTTAGTCCAAGACCAAGGTGTGGAGCAGAGCAGCAGGCAGGCCGGACACTGAAGAGAGAGAGAAACAGAGAGGCAGAGAGAGTGAGGGGAGGGGAGAGGGGAGGGGAGGGGATGGGAAGGGAGGAGGGAGAAGAGAGAGGAGAGGGAAGAGGAGAGAGGGGGAGAGAGGGGGAGAGAGGGAGGGAGGGACAGAGAGACTGGATCTGGTATAGGCTTTTGCAAGCCTACCCCCAGTAAGACACCTCCTCCAACAAGGCCACACCTCCTAACCCTTCCCAAACAGTTCCACTCAGTGAGGACCAGGCATTCTAACCCATGAGCCTACGGGGCCACTCTCAGTCAAGCCACCACACCTCACAGCGTACTATCACAGTTGCTGAATATGCAGCTCAGCCAGCGCTGTTTCAAGCAGCTTACAGCAGCCTTCCACTACCACACGCTTGGCCAAGGAAGAAGGTAATCTACAAATGTGGGATTTTAGAAATCAGTTAAATGATCATTACTAGAAGCTGAGGAGGAAGCCCATGGGAAACAGGAAAATGCTGACCCATTCTGATAGAATGGCGATGCCCCATCACATAAAATGCTGTAATATTAAAAACAATGTGAGCCAGTAAGATGGCAAGGCAGGCGAAAGCCGGCACTGCAAACCTTGTAACTTGAAAAGTCTGGAGTAGTGAGGTGTACCTGTACCCCACCATTTCTACAACATGACAGAAGACAGACACTGGAGAACTGCCCAGAGACTCACTGGCCAGCCAGCCCTCTACACAGCATGTAAAAACAAGACTCCTCCCCAAGACACGGCGGAAGGAAGAGCACTGACTCCTGGAAATTATCCTCTGACCCACGCGCACGCACGCGCGCACACACGTAATATAATGAACATAAAGTCTATACTAAATCTGTCTATGAAATGACAGATTTACTAAATAGCCTGGTTTTACCACCCCGTATTATAAATACCAAAATGACATAGTGTAACTAATAATAATTTCTTTTCCTAGTGCCGTGACCAAATAACTACATGGTTTGAAGTACAGGACCCTGGCCAGGGACATAGCACCTGAGCTGCTGGAGGCCAGGGCTGCAGGGGCATGAGAAGGCTACTGCAGTGCACTGCGAGGAAGTGGGAGCTAGAGAAGACAAGCAGGCCAAGCTAAAATCCCGAAAGTGTACCTCATTCCCAGCAACCCCCTTCCTCCATGTAGGCCCCACCTCCAAAAGCTTCCAAAGCCTCAAAACATTTCCATCTGCAGACCCAATGTCTAACTAAGCACATGGACATTTCACACTCCAAGAACTACCCACAGACATGCATTACTACTGGCCCATTAAAAATAAAAATATTTAATAAAAACCGTTAAGAAAAAAAGAGAACCGTGAAGAGAAGGAAAGCCGTCTCAGTGTGTCCCTTGAAGGAGGGACAGTCTCACGGCTTACGTACTGTAAACAGTGGAAACTCTGCAGCTGACTTAATGTGGACTCCTTCTCAGCACACCCATAGGAGGAGAGGGGGACAGAGACAAGGAGGGCCACTGGAAACTGAAACCTCACCACTGACCACAGATGGAAAGTGCTACCCAAAAATAACAGCTGGAAGAAAACCAGAAGCATGTCCACTATCGATGCTGAAGTAAGTCCCTATAAAACAGATAAAGCCAAGCTCCCTCTAGTGAGTCAAAGGGACAAACAGGAAGGCGCCAGAACTCCGGGCTTCTGTCTCAGGTCCTAAAGTGTTTGTTTATGTCATGTGTTGAAACAAAACTGGCAAGTTGAAGAGGTCACATGGAGAAACTACAAGGGACATAATAAAGTTATGTGGAGAGTAACTTATGGAATAAATGTATATTTAACAACAGTGCAGGAAAAAATCAATAAAGAGATCACATGAAAAATAATACTAGGATTTCAAAAATGTTCTTTTTACACTACTACATGAATGTGTAATTATAAGTTCCCTGAAACAGTTACTATAAACATCTTCATAATATTGACTGGCCTGAATCTAAGAGCACTTCTACAGAAAAGTGAACACCAGTGTTCCAGAACCACTTCTATTAGCTTCCTAAGCAACTACATGTTTTAAAAAAGCACTTTATTCTTATTATTAGGGGGGTGGTGCAGGGGTACCACAGTAAAAGCTTGGGAGATCATAGGACAACTTTTGAAAGTTGATTCACTCCATCAACCTATGGAATACTATGGACACTTTCTCTGCTGCACAATCCTGCTGGTCCTATATGCTTTTTAAACACAGCATTGACAGAATACTCCTTACACTGCCAGGTAGCTGGACAGAAATTAGTAGTCTTGGAGGTCACTGATGATGCCCCCATATGGTAAACTTTGAGCATTGTATTCTATTGTGTCCCCCTTTGAGAATTAATCCAGTAAACCAGGTATTGCAGTGAAGACCTTTTATTGATTAGTGTTTGAGGAAAACAGCAGTACGCTAATCAAGTCCATTTTTAAGTTATCTTAGTAACAAAGGGGAATCCAGCTCACCTCACTAACAATATCACTTAGGATTTTCACTTAATCAAACATATCTTTTCATACCATCAAATATTCTTCCAAAGTCCAACGGCATCATGCTCCATCACATGTACACAGCACAAATGACATCCAACTGCTACACAGTGGGTTATGAACTGATTACACCAAAGATTGTTCTGTCTATATTAAAAAGACTATTTTGATGTTTCAATAATAAACCTCTAACTTGAACAGTATTAATAAGTCAGTACACTACGTGTCATTTGTTAATTCTATATGAATCATCTCAAAGGAAAACATGCCAAATGTACCTTAAGAGCGACACCTGTCCATGGGCAGCGATAACTCCCCAAGTCTCCAGAGTGGAGACCCTAATTTCCCTGTGCTGACCCAGCTATCACGAGGACCCACAACTTGAATTTCTATTACTTTGGTCACCACTTGCACGGTCCCCTCCTACCGTTTCTCTCTTCTGTGGAGAAGAAAACGTTTTAAACGTGTTTAAATCCTGGCGCACATTCTCCTCTCTCTTTTCTCTTCTGTTCCCGGGGTCTCTATGTCTCTTTACCTTCCCCCTCACTCCCCTTTCTAATGGGGGGGGGGGCATTTAAATCCTGTTAAACAATAAAAGCAAAGAAAATGCAAAGAGGAAAAAAAGTGACAGTACAAAGGACCCAACAGTTTAAGCACTTAGCAGTTATGTCGGATAAGAGAGTCATTTACAAGTCACAAAACGCTGATTTTCTCTAGCATTTCCCCTCTAGCACTGGATGGGAAACAAAGCTCCTGTTCACACATTCTCACCAGAAAGGATTTGGGAAATCTTGTTATTCTTTCCAAATTTAGACCTGTGGATTGAATCATTCAATGAGGGTCCATTTAACATTAGGTTTTCTCTGGGGCTGCCTGGGGATGTCATGTGAAGGTGTTGACAAGTCAGAGTCATGGGAAGCAGACAGATGCAGACAGATGTAGCAGGGAAGGAGAACAGAATGAATGCTGACTCACTTCCCTTCCCCTTGAGCACCCTGGAAGGAGGAGCCAATTACTGTTCCTAGCTGCTCCTTTTCTGCAAAAAAGGAGACAAAGCTCAGCAGGCCTTAGTGCAAACAAGAATGTAATCCAAGAGAACATAATGTTTGAAGAGATAAACAAAGAAGACTCTAAACCCAGAGAACTACTGTCCCAGGCATCATGGACCAAGGCAGCTTTGAATTCAGTGGCAACTGCACTAAATCCAAATTATAAAGAATTATGAAGGTAAGCAAAGACTAGGTTGTTATACTATTGGCTTACCCAAAACACCAAATTAACTTGACATTCAATGATAAAAATAACTGTTTTTAAAGATTTACCTTTATGTATATATGTAGATAGCTATGGTCTGCCACATGAGTACAGTTACCTAGAGGCCAGCAGAGGACACTGGATTTCATGGAGCTGGATGGGACAATGTCCTATAAAGACTCAGTGTGGGGAACCAGCAGTCTGCTGACCCGGCCCCCAACGATGGGCGGGACGCTCATGGCCATGTCATCACTACATCAGGCTTTACCTGGCTGCTCAAGCTTTACCTGGCTGCCAGAGGACTCGATTACACATGCACAAGTTTCCCTTTTAAAGCAAGCCCGCCAAGCCGGCCTCTCTCTTGCCTTCTCTCTCTCTCTTTGCTCTTTCTGTCTTTCCCTCTCTTCTCTCTCCCCTGCTTTCGGTTGGCCACCAGCTACCCCCCTTTTCTCTCCCCTCTCTCAATAAACTCCACGTGGGCGCTGAGTCTCCTGTTTGTGTTTCTTAGGCAATAGTTGTATCAAAGGAACAACACTCAGAGAGCACACAACCAAAGCTAAGTGCAATTCAAAGAGCCCTTGAAGGTCAAAACTAAATTGAGCTAACTAGCAGTTGTTAGTTATTAGGTATAAAATAGAAAATCCAATCTTTGTAAGTCATTAGAAGGTATCCTAAGAGAAGACCCTAGTCAAACAGTAGGACACAGGGATGTAAGGTAGCATGTTCCAATTACTCTTTTAATTTCTTAAAACTGTGTGTGTGTGTATTATTGCAGAAGCTATAACAGGAAGCCACTCTTTTTCTATTTTTTTTTTAAAGATTCTGTTAAAATTATTGTATAGAAAGTTTCTGGATTATCAAGTGTCAAAAAAAAAAGATATACCTCAATTTATTACGTACATCTCAACTGAATCTATACAGATTATGGTAGAGCGACAACACTCAGCAAATATAAAAGTTTGGCAAGAATTTGGTAAGATTTATATCAATAGAAATGTAACTTTACTAATTTGCTAGATCTATTAGACCAGTGGTTCTCAGCCTCCCTCAGCTGTGACCCTTTAACACAATAGTTCCTCATGTTGTGGTTTGCTATTGTTATGAGCTGCAATGTAAATACCTGCTTTCTGATGATCTCAAGTGACCGACGTGAAAGGGCTGTTCAACCTCAAAGAACCTCTGTATCAAATGACTGTAAGTATATCAGATGATACCTTCCTATTGAATTTTCTGTTCATTATGCATTATGTTCTAACAGAAATCTCTCATTTCTACATAAATAAAAACCAAACCACACTTCAAATAATAATTATAAAATGTGTACCTAGTTTAGAGCATGATTCCACAGCTTGCTAGATGCCCAAGTTTAGGAAACAAAATTTACATCACATAGGTCTTAACTGGTATGTGAAAAACAGAAGAAAAGCACTGTATTAATAACAATGTTACCTTACTGAACAAACTACAGCAGTGTATATACAAAGCATAGGCTGGTTACTTTTTTGTCAAGATGATACAAACTAGAGACCCTGGGAAGAAGAAACCTTAAATGAGAAGATGCCTCTCTGATTGTCCACAAGCAAGGCTCTGGGGCATGTTCTTAATTGGTGATTGATAGGGGAGAGTCCAGGCCATTGTGGGTGGTTCCATCCTTGGGCTGCTGGTCCTGGGCTCAGAAAGTAATCTGAGCAAGCCACAAGGAACAAGCCTGTAAGCAGCATCCCTCCCTCCATGGTCTCTGCATCAGATTCAGCCTCCCAGTTCCTACCCTACTTGAGTTCCTGCTTCTGATGATAAGCTGTTATATGAAAGACTAAGTAAAATAAACCCTCCTCCCCCTTGTTTTTGGCCATGGTGTTTCATCTCAGCCGTAGAAACTCTAAGGCAGCTATCAAGCTCTGACAGTGTGTAAAACATTGAATGAACTGTTAAATTTAGCAATCTACTTAGCTTACAGTAAGGATGCTGTAAGATTCTCCCAATCTACTAAGCCCAATTTCCCTCACCAATATATTTAGTTCATACAAAATTGTACAGTCATTCTACAGTGGAGTACAATGTTCAAATCCACATTTATGGGGCATTATCACTCATATTTGGCTCAGAATAAATTCCCTACTGTTCCTTGGAAGCAAAAGCAGTGTCTATGTCAACACAATTAAAGTTGTAAGTAACTTGCAGGGTTTATATGTGAGCAACGAAAGACTGCTGTAGAGATGCAAGAACCCCAATACAGGTAGAAGAATTAGCAGTTCTGTGTCCTCCAGCTCACAAGTAGAACATTACTTCCAGCAAAAGGTACACAGAGATACACACAGAGAAAAGAAAGTCACAGAATAACAATACTGGAGTTCTGTGCATTACTCTAAGCATAGAGAATACACAAAACTTACGGGAAAGTGCACAAGCTTAGAATGTGTTCAAAAACAACGAAGATGGGCAAAGTCTATGTTATGATAAAGTGCAAGAAGAACCTTGGCTGATTCCATGGCAGGATAGGATGACCAAGGGGGGGGGGGGGACAAATACGCCAGGTAGACAGAGCTTAGTGAGCTTTATTAGAAAGGGAAAGAGGGGGAAGGAAAGAGAAAAGAGGTAAAGAGACACAGAGATAGAGAGAGGACAGAAGAGAGGAGGGAGACAGGAAAACTGAGGGAAGATAGGGAAAGAGTGTGCGTGGGCAGGGTCTTTTTTTAAAGGGCTCCTTTGCACCTGTGTGCAGGCTACGCAACCTGGGCTGGCCATGGTACTGAGTGCCAGTGCATGGTACTGAGTGCCAGGTGACAGGAGCAGGCCAGCATAGTGCCTGCAGCCTATCGTCTCTACCTTCTGAGTCCTCCTTTTCACCTACCTGCCTTAAAGTCACAAGAGCTTTTATGGCACACAAGCGCTTGTTGTTCAATTATGGTGACAACAGCAATAAAATGAGACTATGTCAAAAAGCAGTTATTATTGACATTTTGAAACTGCTCTCCTGAACTCTGAAATCAACTGCAGCACAAAGCTATAACCCATTTACTTCTCTGTGTGTATAAGCCAAAATAGAATACTTTATAACGTTTCTGAAAAGCAGTCCAGAAGAATAATCACAAAGGGCAAAATATGATTAGGACCCAAGGGAGGGCTCAGAAGTTATTAGCTCTGGCTGCTCTTCCAGAAGACCCAGGTTTGATTTCCAGCACCTACATGATGGCTCACGACCATCTGTAACTCCAGTTCCAGGAGATCTGACTCCCTCTTCTGGCCTTCATGGGCACCAAGCACACACAGACAGGCAAACACCCATACACATATAAAATAAAATGTAAAAAAGCCTTACTGTAATAGTGTTCTCTCTCTTTGGGTAAAACCACTCATTCAAGATCACACTGACAACACCAACTGGCTACAGTATTTTGGTTTTCTTTTCAATTCACTGTCAAAAGCCACAAAAAGTGGTTTGGAGAGGGCTTTTGTTTGTTGTTTATTAAACAACAAAACAACTTTTGTTAAAAACTCAAGGATGGGTATAGCACCTTGATGTGGGGTAAAAGATTAAAGAGTAATTCCCTGAGGCTGGACAGATCAATAGGTTAGAGATTAAGAGCACTGGTTGCTCTTCCAGAGGTCCTGAGTTCAATTCCCAGGCTCACAACCATCTATAATGAGATCTGGTGCCCTCTTCTGACGGACAAGGACACATGCAGAAAGAACACTGTATACATAATAAATCTTTAAAAACAGTTATGTCCTAATACTATGACTATTTTTACATATGCATATGTGGATGTGGGTATACAGGAGGCAAACAGGAAATAAGCTGTAGATAAAAATGGGAATAATCTAATGCAAAGGAGAAACTGGCCTTTATCTCAAAAGCAATCTAGCACAAGTCTACAAAAGGAAAATGTACAAAAGCTACGGAGACATGTTTCAAGGACAGCCTAGAACAGGACCGTACTACCTCATTCTCGGTAACTGGGGATCACAGGAGAGGTTCTCAACCTGTGGGTCTCGACCCCTTTGACAAACCTCTATCTCCAAAGATAGTCACATTATGATTCATAACAGTACCAAAATCACAGTCACCACAACCTGAGGAACTGTATTAAGGGGTCACAGCATTAGGAAGGTCCAGAACCACTGGGTTAGACAAAGGAAGAATACACTGTTTCCTACGTGAATAGCAACTAGAAGTTATTGTTTAGCAGACAGCACTGAAATACTGCTGGAGGCAAAAGGCTTTGCTTCCTGGTTAGGGCAGCAGACTTGGCAGGTGTTTCAAACATCAGGCTCCCACAATGCTCCAAAGCCCACAGCCTCCCCCCTGCACCGTGCCCTGTGAGGCTGCACCCTCCCCTGTGAAGTATGTAGAGGAAGTATTCAGCAAATTAGCCTATGAACAACTGTTTCTGCTACTACCCCATGTAAATTCCTGACAAATTCTACTCACAGCTCATCCAGACAAGAGCAGTCTCCAAGGCCCGGAGCTCAGTCCCTTCATCAGCTTCTCTCTTGGGGCTCAACCAAAACCCCCAATTTGTGGTAAATTTGAGCCGGGTAAGGCTGCACCTGCTTGCCATTCAGAGGATTGACAGGAGTATGAGGCCAGCCTGGGCTGCACAGCAACATGGCTCTCAAGGAATGGTTATGGCTGCCCAGCGTCGATCTCTCCTTTCTGTCCCACCCACCTGGACTGAGTTCCATACGATCTCGGACAGCTCCAGCTCTACACTGGCAAGGATTGCCTTGTGCTCCTATCCTCCTGTGTCCACCTCAAGTGAATACCCCACCCCTAGGCACTCTCATTTTAGCCAATCCCTTAAAATAAACTCTGCCAATATTCTTTGATCAAACTGTTATGATTTCTCCTCCTTGTTTGGAGCCAGAGGAACAGAATCCGAAAACCAGCATGATAATTATGGGGGGCAGTGTTTGAGCTTATTAAACTCAGGGTTTGTCTCAAATCCTGGCAGAGTTCTAAACACCTGTTACCAGCTTCCATCCTAAAAGACCTGTCTATTCTGATCTTGGAAAGGCAGGTGCCCAGAGTAACTACGGGTACTAGAACAGCAGCCACCCACTGAGTCAGGGAGCTCTTACTCAGAAAGCACTGACAGATTCTAGAAAAGGTAACTTAGGGCTCTTTCTCATCAAGTGACAGTCAGCTACAACAGTGCTCACTGAAGTACATGATTTTTCTGCTGCCTTTGTCTCCTCTACAAACCTCCATAATCATTAACACAAATGCATAAGGATAAATAAAACAATAACAACAGGAAGGATCAAGATAGACATCTCAAAGCAGTAAAGGAACAGGGACTTTAGCAATCTTAAATTCTTGACACAAATGCCAATCGTGAACAACAGTAACATCCACAAGAGAAGTTTCTTGTGACATATCGTCTTGACAGACAAAAAGAACAGAAAAACAACTCCCTGGAGTTGTGCGAAGTGCCAGAAAGTCTAGATCACACAAGGGGTGGGCTCTCTTTGTTCTCGGTGAGAAATCACTGTTAGCTTTAGAGGAACCATGGAGTTTGGGGTGTTTTTTTTTTTTTTTTTTTTTTTCTTTCTAAAGTAGGTTCTGTTTTGGAGCCTAGATCCCTAAAAGCAGTGTGTAGCCTGGGCTGGCCTCACACTTTCAAACTCTTCCTGTTCGCTCTCCCATTGCCAAGGTTACAGACAGAAACTGCAACTTAAAAAGATAAGGATACCTTTTAGTAACTTGTGATCTCCAACATCATTGCTGCAAACTAGTTATCCTGTCTTAAAGATGGGTGGTCCAGGGTAGAAATGTGTTAGTACGTGCCTACAGCTCACAAGATAGGTTTTCCTGTAAGAACAGTGAATGTGTGCAATTTCTTCCAGTACAAACTTTTTCCTCCAAATTGGGATAAATCCTTAAAGGAAATTCTCATTAATTGTGACTTCCATCTATAAGAAAGCCAATTTAAGCAGCTGTGGGTTTTTGTTGTTTTTTTGTTTGTTTGTTTAGTTAGTTGGTAGGGGTTTTTGTTGCTGTTGCTGTTGTTTTTTTTTTGTTTGTTTGTTTTGTTTTGTTTTGTTTTGTTTTTTTTCAACCTCCAACACAGTCTGGGATAATGTGAGGTTCAACCCCTTTGGCAAACCTCTATCTTCAAAAATATTTACATTATGATTCATAACAGTACCAAAGTTACAGTTATGAAGTAGCAACAAAATAACTTTATGCTTGGGACTCACAACAACACAAGGAACTTTATAGTAGAGTGGCAGTGTTAGGGAGGCTGAGGACCACTGTGTTACAGGATCACAGTGTTAGGGAGGCTGAGGACCACTGTGTTACAGGATCACAGTGTTAGGGAGGCTGAGGACCATTATGTTACAGGATCACAGTGTTAGGGAGGCTGAGGACCACTGTGTTACAGGATCACAGTGTTAGGGAGGCTGAGGTCCACTGTGTTACAGGATCACAGGGTTAGGGAGGCTGAGGACCACTGTGTTACAGGGTCACAGTGTTAGGGAGGCTGAGGACCACTGTGTTACAGGGTCACAGTGTTAGGGAGGCTGAGGACCACTGTGTTACATGGTCTCAGTGTTAGGGAGGCTGAGAATTGCTGGTCTAGAAGGCCTCAGGGAAGAGTAACAACTTCTTCTGGCTTCTATTTGGACAAATATTCCAATACAGTTAGTAAATTTCTAGATTAATACACGGGGAAGGTGGATACCATCTGTTCTCTGAAATTATTCCCACTAGTTTTGATAAAAAGTCTCCATTACTACCCATAACAATTTTTGCTAGGTTATAACTGAAACAATTTTAAAGATAATCTTAAAGTTCTCACAATTTAAAGCATCCTGGACCAGTTTCCTAAGGAATGAAATGTTTATAATATACTTAGTAACAATAGTTTTCTATCACTGCCTTAATAACTACCAAGAACTTAGGAGCTTTAACGCCATATTGTAGTTGTAGTTGTTGCAGTCAGACGTCTCCCTAGAGAAGATCAGTGTCACCAGGGAAACAATACCAGAAGAATCAGGGCCTTAACTCTGAGAATTGCCACTCACAAAGAAACTGTCATTTTTCCTGAGGCTATTTCCATTATACTCTGTGTGCTGTGTGTGTGTGTGTGTGTGTGTGTGTGTGTGTACATTTAACTAATGCCAATTACATTTACTTTGTTAAGTGCTTTTGTGATATAATAAAACCAGTGATTACTAAATACAGGTAACACAAGTTCTTAACAGAAAAAAAAAAAACAAGCTTCTTTCTCATTTTAAGTAATGAGGCATTTCAGCTACAGAAGCACAGCGATTTTACTGTCCCTTTATAAGAGTCAAGACAACTTTCCTACACAGATATGTGTAAACCACTGTGGAAATGTTTCTGCAGTTTTAATTTCTCCGGCTCACTAAAGAATGAGATCAAATCACTCTATTTACAAGAAAGAAAAAAAATCAATCCCATTAAAATGGTTTAGAAGCACTTGAAAGTAACTCTTTTAGGATAGGATTTACAATGCACGTTAAACCATCAGAAGCTACTGCATGCTTTTCACACTAAAATCCTGATTACTTTTGTCTTCTAAACTTTGCTCTTATGTCTGACTACGAAAACTAACTAAAGACTTTTAAATCGGCCGCAGGGTTGGGATGTATGCAGTCAGCTGGTGGGCTACTCTCCTAGCTGGCCTGAGGACCTGAGAGAAACCCTTCTACCACACAAAGCACGCCAGTACCCACAGCCCTCAAGAGGTGGAAGCAAGGACGTGAGCAGGGAAAATCATGCTCAGCCTCACGGTCTGTCAATGCCAGCCTGGGCTACGTGACTGCCTCAAAAGCCCAAAACATGCATGCATGCAGACATACATGCAATGTAGTCAAGGACACAAGGATGAGCTGAGTATAGTGGCACACACCTGCAACCGCAGCACTTGAGTTGCAAGCCGAGGGTTGCAAGCTTAGACTACACACACACACACACACACACACACACACACAGAGAGAGAGAGAGAGAGAGAGAGAGAGAGAGAGAGAGAGAGAGAGAATAGGAAAACTGAAAGTACCGGGGTCACAGGAATAAAATCAGCTGTCCTGCCAAATATCATAAACCAGTTTTCAGAGCTAAGGGATTTCTAAATATTTCCTTCTACTAAACTTATGGCAAGACACAGATACCTACTGGCAATGACAGCAAAGCACTGAGTGATCCATCTACCTATGGTTCCACAGGCAACACCTAAGCCACCAAGTGGCTGACAATAATGCCTGTGCAGAAATTTCCCTGATGTCAGTTGAAGGCCTCAGCACAGCCTGGACTCTGAAAAGTACCATTCTTCATGCACAAAGTTCCACATCAAAAAATATTTGAGTGCTCGCTTTCCATAGTTCTAGCATCACATCCACCTGTCTTAAATGGAAGCTAAATGTCAAGCTGAGCTGTTCATTAGCAGAGGTCCCTCACAATTACCTGGCATGCCACCCCCAGACAGTAACACTGCTCCAATCATCTGTGACTTTATACTTTCTAATATCTCTTCAAAGACTCCCAACCAGCTACTATGTGGAAACAACACCAAACAAATGCCCTTTGACTTACTATGTTATTTACAATGTCTAATAGAGAATAAGTGATTATAAGAAAAGCAAAGAAGCCAGGCATAGTGGTGTCTGCCTTTGATCCCAGCAACAGAGGCTGAGGCGGGTGATTTCTGTGAAGGTGAAGCCAGCCCAAGGGAGTTCCAGACCTGCAAGAACTTCATTGGGACCCTGTATCAAAAGAGGGAATGAAAGAATGGAGGTTCAAAGTGTGTGGGCACAAATAAACCACATCTTAAACAAACAAACAAGCCACAAACCATAGGGACCAAATCTAGACACATTCACAGCACTCTAAAACAAAAGGGCATATTAACAAACTTTTACAAACTAATTGTTATGAGCTGGGAGATAGATCAAATACCAGGAATGAACCCGGAGTTCAGTCCCCAACACTGTGTAAGTGGTGGAGGGGCTCAGGTAACCCAACACACCAGGAAACAGAGGGAAGAGGGAAAATCACAACTTCCAGGTCATTCTCTGTGACATGAGGAGTTTGAAGCCAGCCTGAGATATCTGATACATTGTCTCAAAAAAAAAAAAAAGAAACAAAACAAAACAGGTTAGGGCTGGAGTTAAGAGCACTGGCTGCTCTTCCAGAGGTCGGGAGTTCAATTCCCAGCAACCACATGATGCACATGATGGCTCACAATCATCTGTAATGAGATCTGGTGCCCTCTTCTGGCCTGCAGGCATACGTGCAGGCAGAACACTTATAAATGAATAATTTATGAATAATTAAATCTCTTTAAAAAAAATTAAAAAGCTAATTTTGTATATCTACCAGAAAAACTTTAAAATTCCTATTTATTGAAAAAATTCAGAAAATATCCCATAATTCTTATTCAATAAATCAAACTACTATGTATAAAAATATGTATGGATAAATATGTACAAATCTGTAGCTTGAGAAAACTTACATTCTTGGCATTACCTGACAGAGCAGATTCAGAATCTAAGAAGCTGCTGTGATTTGCATAATTATAAAGTCTGAAGGAATGAAAGGCTGCTCACCATCTCCCTTTGGAGTAGCCACTTGTTTGGGCTGCTCAGACTCCTTGCACACTTTTGAGATGGTGACCTTGAGCTCTGAACCCTCCCACTCTTATCTCCGAAGCACTAGAACTGCTGACTCCATTTCTATCATTTGTCGGTAAGACACAGGCGCTCACTGTTCTTCACTCCCGTGACGTGTGCTTCAGAGTGTGTGGTGCACATGTGTATGTGCAACTGTTTATGAACATGTATGTGGAGGGCTCCCTGCACATGCATGAATAAGATGGCCAGAGGTAAATCTGGAGTGTCTCGTCAATCCATCCTGCTGAGAAAGGGCCTCTCACTGAACCTGGTGCTGACCAGTTCAGCTACATGGGCAGCCAGCGAGCCCCTGGCACCCTCCCATCTCCTCCCCAGTGCTAAATTACAGGCATGCTACTACTGCCCTGGGTGTTCACACAGGTCCTGAGGATGGGCCCGGAGAATCTAAAGTCACCTTGTGTTTGTGCAGAAAGTTCTTTGCTTTTCATATTCTTAAGGTGCACAAATTTCTTGTTTGTACATCAGAGCCGGAGCAATGACTCTAGCAACCCATGAGCAGAGAAAGACCTACTGAAAGAGAAACTCTAACTTCACTTCCTTCAGTAGTTTAAATCTCTCATTTGCATACGTAGTAACTTTACAATTATATCACTGATGATGATCACATACAGAAGGCCGTGTGGAGCTGGGCTGTGATGGTGCACGCCTTTAATCCCAGCACTCAGGAGGCAGAGGCAGGGGGTCTCTGAGTTCAAGGCCAGCCTGGTCTACAGAGTGAGTTCCAGGACAGCCAGGGCTACACAGAGAAACCCTGTCTTGAAAAACAAAACAAACAAAAAAGATGACATGGTTCCTAGAGCCCATGGCATTTTCTTGTTGATGATACTACTGGGAAATCTTTGTTCCCTAACAGGTTTCAGTTAAATATACCACAATGCACTGCATTTGTCAGTTTTTCATCAAGATATCAGAACGAAACTTATTCCCTGCACACTTTCAACGTTTTCAAACAGCTCTCTTGCTTGGAGCACGTGGTAGTGGGTGGCAATGAAGGGAGCCAGCAGACACACCCCAAACAGGAAGCTGGAGAGCCAGGCAGTTAGGCTCACTCTTTGAACTGTCTCTTGCTAGAACTACCTCTTCTGAGAATTACCCAGAAACCACCTGAGCAGCATGTTAATGCCTTCCCAGGGCCTGAACCCCACTAACCTAAAGACCTCCCTACCATCAGGCACTTCTTACGGTCCCGATCACTACCACATTGGGGACAGAGCATGCTTACAGCACATACATGTTGTAACTGGTTTCTAGGTGTTAAGTACGTCTAAACACTGAACTACTAAATACATTCAGGGTGGAAAAACTGGCATGCAAGCTCTTACCATCTCATTCTCTCATTTCTTACAGACACATGATCCCAGACTCTTCACTCACCAGCCTCGAGCCATCAGGACAGAAAAGGAAACAAGAAACCTCTGCTCTGGTTCAAACACACAGTACCCCAAAGCATGGGGCGTCAGCACCAGGACTACTCTGATACTGGAAAGGCCTCACTCAGGAGCAGGCCCGCAGAGTGCCCACCCTTAATCCCCCTGCCCACAGAAGTATCATTCTTCCTCCCTAAAGGAGGTTACACAAATTACAGTTCCCACCCCCAAAAGTGGCCATAAAATCTGGACATTTTATCTTACTCCTCTTCTGTCCTCTGATCACAGAGCCTGTGATGAAGAAATTCTGACCGACCTTTTCTGAAAGATCCAATCAACTGCATTCAAGCACGCTGACCTGTGCAAGGGGAAGACACACAGAAGCCGAGAAGAATCTTCACAGACAAGTCTGCTTGCCATTTCACCCTCCATCCCCACACCTGATCACACCTCTTGTCTAATTACACTTCTACAGGGCTATAGGTTCTCCAAACCTAACTATTAAATTAGTTTCTCGGCCTCCGAATGTTCACACCTCCTGTGTCACAGCATCATCTAAGTAAACTCATGCACCACACGTTTCTCTTGCTAGCCTATCCTGTTACGTGGACGCAACGGACTCCTACCTCTCTTTGAGTCGGTGGGGTTGAGAGAGGGTCTCATTTGTGCATTGCTCACTGTTAAACAGAACACACATGATCTTGCTCCATTTTTTCCACATACACACAGAAGAAACTGTGCTCATGAGAGCACTTCTGTTCACTAGGTGATGGCTTACAAACTTAGATACAGCTCCAAAGACCAATTATGTAAATAAGTTGATTTATATATAACGGACTTATCATTTCTTAGTAACCTGACACATAAAACTCTAGTTATTCTGTAATGTGTGTGGTGTGTAAGCTGTCAGGGAATGAAACAGAAACATAAATGAAACAGAAACAAAAATGTGGCAGCTAAAAGGAAACACTTCTTATACTTGAAGAGGGGCGTGGTGGCAACTAACAGGAAACACTTCTTATACTTGAAGGGGGGCATGGCAGCTAAAAGGAAACACTTCTTATAAGTCGTGAAGCTCTCTGCAAGAACTTCACCATCCAATCCCGGTGCCCAGCGTGGGAAGGAAACCACATCACATCATCCAGATCTGAACAAGCAGAACCCACCACCTTACCCACTGAGAACAGGCTCAGAGCTTGTCTTTACACAGGACTTATTTTTAAACATCGTTAAAAAGATCCCAAGAAATGAGCAATGCACGAGAGGGAGAAAAGTAACTGAAGTTTACATATGTGTGCATGTGGTGGGGGGCAATGCTAACACCTGTTACTATACACGTTAAGTTTTGAAAAAGCACTGGGGCCTTTTAAGAGACTAGGAAGAGGAATGAATGGTGCCTGCAGCATCAATCCCAGCCCCTCCTCGTAACAGCTGCTCCTAACATCCATCACCACAAGGACCAAATGAGAATAAACCACTGGCCGGTGGCAGGCAGACACACACATACAAACATACACACACACCCCTAACATATATCACAAGGACCAAATGAGAAAAAACGCACTCACTGGTGGCAGACATGCAGACACACGCACGCGTGCACACCACTCACACACTCACACACACGCGCACACACACACGTTTTGGGTTTTCATTTGTCACCTGGCAAAGAACAGGAGCCGGGCTTTTTAGGACAATGATACCAGAAAGCAGGATGAAAAGCAAAACCTAGATTAGAGGTATTTTACTGTGTACATGGAAGGCATGGTAACAGAAACGACGATTGAGAATAACAGTGAAAAATCTAGGGTGACCTTTTGATTTGGGGCCTACATGATTGGAAAATGTTAAGGTTACTAAAATAAAGAAATGAGAGAGGTATAGCAATCCGACGTAGTAGAATGGCAGCCAGTAAGAATTAACCAGAGAGAAAAGCAGCAGCAATGTCAAGCTTAAAGGAAATGAGCTAGCAATGGAAAAGAGACAGGGGCAGGCACAGCTACAAAAGCCAGAAGCAAACTCAAGGGTACTCAAGACAGGCAGGGGCATTTGGGGCGCTGGCTCAGAGCAGGGGGACAGCTCTTCAAATGAGTGTAACTTCCAATTATATTCTAATCCAGTTCCCCCGCAGGACACAACTAATAAAGAGTGTTTATAATTAGACATTACTCACTATCACAAAGCTAAGGGAACTGTAACTTCACATCCTTCTGCGCCCACATACCTGATTCTAAGGAATCTTTTTAAAAATCTTTTTCTCCTTTTGTTTACTCATCACCAATTCTCAATTTCACGCCCCCTCTCCCCATTCTGGCTTCTTCCTTAAATCCCAACTCTGGAGGGCCAACTCCTGATGAAATGGCTGTCCTTAAACCCCGTAAGTGGGATCTTAGGGTTCTCACATTTTTTGGTATGTAATAAATTTTGAGTTCTTTTACCTGACCAAAACAAAACCAAACAAACAAAAAAACCACACACATACACAAACAACACAAAGAAAGAAGATTAATAATCAAAGATATAATCCCTTGTGCTTTTAATTAAAAAGAGAGTGATGCTGAGTAACAATGGCACTCAGGAGGCAGAGGCAGAGGCAGAGAGATCTCAGTGAGTTTCAGGCCAGCCTGGTCTACAAAGACAGTTCCAGGACAGGATCCAAAGCAATACAGGGAAACCCTGTCTGGAAAAAACAATACCAAAAAAAAAAAAAACAAGATCCAAACCGGAGTTGATTTATTTCTGACTACTCATGTGAATATGCCCTCAAAAGAATTTTCAGGTTAAACGAGAAGGCAAGCTTCCCATCAACCATAGGACTGCTGCGTTTTGGGTACCAGGAATTATGGAGGGCCGCAGGCATGCCAGGAAACTACTCAGCTCCAACTCCTGACATTGCTCTTAATTTATAAACATACACACTCAGCACATTTCCTGATCCTCCCTGCTTCAATAACTAAAAGTGAATAGACCTTGTATTCTATTAAAAATATTTTCCTAGCCTGAAATAATGTTGTGCCCCACAAATACGAGACATAGCCTATACAGACTGTCCAAGAGACAATAGATGGCAAATACTTCAGTAGTTATCCATAACAGGCAAGAACAGCTGAGGTTTTACTACACAAAGGTTTCTCCTCAAATAAATAATGACCATACTTTATTTACATCTTACTATTGGTCATATTTCCTTAAACTACAGTAGTGGCACCTGCCATAAATGAAAAGGTTAATATACCATAAGACACTCATGAAAGGAGCAAATTTTAATCTTAACTTCTACTTTGTATTCTTGTCAACTTACAGAGCGCCACTATTTTAATATCAAACCACAAGAAACCTCATCTAGAACACCACCACGATAGCTTCCTACACATATTGCTTTAGACATTTTTGATAAGGTGGCTTCCAATCAGGACAAGGCAGGGTCAAAAATGCAGTTCTAGCACTCAACACATTCACTTCAGAGAGGACAGACAGGTGCTCGGGGCTTGTGCGAACCAACCACAGAGGTGCTGAGGCCTTCGTGAAAAACAGTACCAGCATGTAGCTGCCAAAAACCACGAAGACGCTATAGCAGAGTGTCTTTTAAGCCCATTTCCTACATAAAATGCTCACAGTTAAGTCTGTGACTGAAGGAGGGGCCTGTTTAGAACAAGAGGGTTGCCTGTGACTGCTATCAACAGCAGCACAATAATAAATCGTTAATAAATAAAGTTAGTTTCAGTATAGACCTGCTATGTTTCAGTCTCATTTTTAGCAAGTTGTGCTGTACCAATGCACACGCCTCTCCTTAGGACTCACCTAGCAAAATATCTAATCCCTGATTTTCTTTCTTTCTTTTTTTTTTTTTTTTTTCTTATTCGAGTACAAACTTCTAGGCACTGATTTGCTACCATACTACTCCATGAAAAGTAACCGCCTGAATTTTAAAGAATGAAATGCTGCCATATGGTATTAAAGTTTTAAAACACGCAATGAAAAGTGAAATGTGTAATATTCTTTAGGCAGTCATTCCCTCTCATGCCAACTCTGACTGAGCTCTATGTAAACGCTATTCGACCTGCTTCATATAACATGCGGCCTTAGATATTGTGAAAGTGTCCACATATTAAGTTGCAAAATACTGGCTTGTAGACCAGGCACAGCAAGCTCCTTTGATCCCAGCACCTAGGGGGCAGGAGAAGCCAGGAGTTCAAGGTCAGTTTCCCCTACCCAGGCGGTCCTGGGTCAGCCTGAGCTACATGACAATGTCTCAAATCACAGAATACACCATCAGCTTTTAAGTGAGCTGCTCCTGAAAGTGTGAAGCCCATGTTCAATAGTGACATTTAAAAATAAAGCCTGAAACCCTGCCTCGAAAAGCAAAAATAAATAAAAGATAGTCTGAAAAAACAAGTGGAGGGACCCATATACTGTTAGCAGCCCCCCCCAAAAATCGACATCCTATATACGATTCCAATTTTGTCAGTAAACACTCACATCACCTACGGACAAAATCCTTAATGGTTGGGGACCAGGAGACTGAGAGAAGCAAGAAAGAGTCTTGGGCTTTCTTTGTTTACCAACTCTGTTTTCCTAACAGGGCACGCTCCTCCTGTATTGCTGCTCCTCCGTGCCCAAATTCTTCAGGATTTCACGACTCAGAAGGAGAGGGACGCGCGGGACGCCTCGGCTCTGCAGACCCGCTGGCCCCGCTTCTCCGGGTCCTCCCTGCCGCGTCCACACTGCCGGGCAGCGGCCGCGCACCGCACTTACCGCAGATGCAGCGGGCGCCCGGCTCCCAGGGCGCAGTGCCGCCGCCGCTCGTCACCAAGTGCGTAGGGGGAGCCCTGCAGGCCGAAGCAGCGGCGGGCGGGCGGGCGGAGCGCCGCACGGAGAGCCGCCGGCGCGGGCACCACGACCGCCAGCGCCCGCGGGAGGGCGCACCCGACCCCGCGACCCCGCGACCCCGCGCGACCCCGCGCGACCCACCGACCCGGGCGGCTGCAGCGTCCCAGCTTCCAGCGCCGCCGGGGAGCTGCGCATGCGCGGGGCGACCCCGGAAGAAAGACGCCGGAGCGGAGTCAACACGCCCGGGCACGCCCCCCACCCTCAGCCCGGCTGGACTCCGCCCCCTCGCTGACAGCCCCGCCCCCTGGCCAAACACCGCGAGACTTGACGAGCCGCCCGCGCGCCGTCGCCGATCGCTCGCGAGCCGAGCTTTCGGTTGGCAATGCTGGCGTCCCGCTTGCGGCGTAGATTCGGACCGGCGTTTGCGTCCCCGCCGCGTCGGGGGACGCACGGTCTGGGTGGGTGCGGCCGCTGAGGTCTCGGGGGCGGGGGCGGGGGCGGGGCCTGGCGGGCCGGGGGCGGGGCCGGGCGGGGACGACTGCCCGCCTGGGGCACGGAACCCGCCGTGGCCGAGGATCTGCGTACTTCGTGGTTCTTTTCCACTCGCGTTTCCCTCCCGACCGTCGCGGTGACTCGGTCCTTGCGTTTCCCGGGCAAAAAGAGAACAGCGCGGGGTGCCGGTGCCTGCACCACCTGCATCCATCAAGTCCCCGGCGAAAAGAGCAGTCGCTGCCCTAACGTGATCCTGTGCAGCTTTGCAAAGAAAGAACGGGCTGGGGAAGTTGCTGCTGCGCTGGTTTGAAGGACGACGCTGGGCTGAAGCCCAGAAGTGTGGTTCCCATTCCTCTGTTGCTGAAGCTGAGGGTCACGCCGCTTAGTCCCATCTTCGCATCTCTTGCCTGGAGTTAAAGCACTCTTTCAGGGTTAGCTTTCCCGTACTCCAGGCAGGAGTGTTAGCATATGAAAATGCCTTACCAAGTGAGTCAAGGCTGGTGCCTGCCTGCAATGCCAGCAGCTCCGCGGGGCTAAGCAGGTCAGGAGTCCAAAGTCATATGACAATACAAATTAGGAAGGGACCGGCTTCCTTTAACAGGGTCTTTAGGTTGCCCTCAAATTTGAAATCCACTTTGTCAAGCCTCAACCTTGGAAGAAATTACATATGTGTTCCACTCCACCTGTTTTAAAATAAAAATAGCTAGAACACATTTGGCTTTCTTATTTCTCTACCTTTCATCTCAGTCCCTGTGGGATTTTTTTTTTTTAATAGGCCTTTTTCTAATGAAAAGAAGTTGGACTTGCCTTTTTTATTTTTTTTTTTCTCTCTGCCTTTCAAGTACTGAGATTACAGGTGTGTACCCGTGGCCATGTTTAATAAGAGGAATAATAAGTATTTTAATAATAAACGGGGGGGGGTCTGTGTTGAACTACAGGTAATCTGTAGACTTTCTGTATCTACACCTGCCCGTGTCTTGCTTTTTCTGCCTATCATTTCTTAATGGTGCACGTTTTTTCCCACTAATTTATAATCCAGGAAGGCTGGGTGCTGTGGGTGCCAAGTTCCTTTCAAATCTTGATATTTGTTATATTGATCAAATTTTAATTTCATCATCTAGATTTATTTAAAGATTTTAGACTTTGTATAGCCTTCAGGTCATTTGTCCTTAGCATTCTTGATTAATTTTTGGAGCAAGCCTAGTCCTGGGAGTAATAAACACTTGCTGTAATAACTTCATTTTTCATACCAGGTGGCTTCACCTTTATTACTAAGCAGAAAATACCACAGTATAGCATATGACATTGCACTCTGTTCACAAGCAGAAGCCTTGTTATTTCAGTTGTACAGCTTGCTGTGGTACTGAAGGCCTCTAATTCCAAGACTAAAGAGGTGAAAGCTCAGGGCCAGTGTGGAAGCAGTGGCAGGTGGGCCTCTGAGAGTTCAAGAGCAGCCTGCTGTACATATCAAGCTCAGGACACCCAGGGCTAGAGAGAAACCCTGTCTCAAAAGGGGAAAAAAGTATAGCAAGGCCAGATGAAGAGATGACTTAACTTAGTGCTTTAGAGCACTGGTTGCTCTTCCACACGACCTGAGTTCAATTCCCCTCACCCACATGGCTGCTCACAGCCATGTGTAACTCCAATCCCAGAGCATCTGACACCTCTTCTGACCTCCATAGGCACAGAATGTATATGGTATACAGACATACATTCAGGCAAACACTCAAAAGTACAATAAAACCTCAAAAAGTATCTTTAGAAAGAGTGCAAGGCCATCCCTACAAAGTGAATTCAAAACCAGCAAGAGCTCCCTGAGAGTCAGCCAAAGCACTCCATTCCATCCCCCCAGAAAAGAACAAAAAAGAAAGGAAGAAAGAAAGAAATTTAATTGGTAAGGCATTTAACAAAATTTATTGCATTCAAAGTATAAACTAATCTCACCTTCCTGGTGGCTCATATTTGACAAAGGCATGGCCTTGACGTTGTCATGTATTTTTACAAACCTCAGTGTTGTAATTTAAAAAAAAAAAAAAAAAAAAAAAAAACCAGAGCTCTCAAGAAAGATGCCATTCTGCAGAGCTGGAGTGGAGGAAAGTGAATGGGAAATGGGAAAAGGGCAGGTTAGGGGAATCAGCCTCTTGGGACAGAAGAAGAGAGAAGAGAGTCAAAGAAGAAGATTTCAGGTGGTCAGGGTCCTTTTAAAAGGGAACATAGTGAATGTGCCCAGGAGGTGCTCTTAGTAGGGCTGCAGCTGAGGACTACATATCCTGTCAGAACCCCAAGGACAGGCCAGTACAGATGCCTGAATACTAACACTCGCAATTGGTGGCTGCCTTGTGCTGCACACTTTATCACAATACCCTTGTCATACAATAGCCCTAAGCAATGATTTGTGGAGCCCAATAGAGTCTGAGGTGTGATGAATTTGCTTGTGTGGTGGCTCCAGCAGCTCATGTACATCATTTCACAGTCAGTGTCTGGGGAAAGCCCCAAACTACAATCCTACTAAATATAGAATGGCTTGCATTATTTTAGTCCTTCCCGTTCAACCCGTCTCCAAACCAATGAAAAACACTTCTGTTCTAAAGAACTATATTTGCTCTGTTTTATTTTTCAGTGTTTGATAAAAAGTCATTTTCTTACTGACTTTGAAAATATTGAGAAGATGATAGTTTTCTTAGTCCAGTGGGCTACAATAAAGTGCCACAAACAACCTTGTAGTGGCATTTTGCCTCCAAAGTGAACTTGTAATTTACTTGGGCATGGTTTCAGGTGCAGACATGACCCACTAAGGTAGAGGAGGGGCTGCCTGGGGCTCACTTGGGTTCCAGGGAGCATCAGAAAGGATGCCACTACAATAGCCTATAAAAACAAAACTTACTCTTGACCTTGCTAAAGCGAGGAGCTTCCGAGTCTGCTGAGGGCTCATCTTGTGGTTCACCCACAAGATGCTTTACTGTGCCCCTTACATGGGGCACAGCCCCTCTTTCTTGATAGAGCTCCCTATGGACCTTCCTTCACAAACCCTACCTAACACTGGTAATTAAGGTTCATGTGACTTTTGGGGAGCTCACACTTTAACCCAGAATATTAATGTTTCCTACAGTAGAAGTAGACCTGGGGGCCAGGTGGTGGCTCACGACTTTAATCCCAGCACTCAGGAGGCAGAGGCAGGTGGATCTCCAAGTATGAGGCCAGCCTCATCTACAGAGAAAACTACAGGACAGCTGAGGATACACCGAGAACCCTGTCTCAGATGCTGAGGGAAGCCGGCAGGGGACGACCTGGGAAATAAATCCCCAGTTCTTCAATCCCCTAGATCTAAAGCTTGCTATCACATTCCAGAAAGTGATAACCATTTATGTATGTGTACTTGCTTTTGTTGTTATGTTTTTAGAAAGGGTGTTGTGTAATCCAGACTGGCTTCAACCTCTATGTATGTGAGTGTGACTATAACTTCTAATCCTCTTGTCTCCACTCTGAAATGCTGAGAGTTCAGGAATAAATAAGCCTATTTTAAAAAAAAGGGGGGGGGAGAATGATACCACACAAAAAAATAAATATGGATACTTCTCTGGGACCTATAACGTTTTGTTACCAAAAGTACTCACAACAAATTTAGCTTGTAATGGTTTTGGTTTGGTTTGGTCTGGTTTGGTTTCAGCTGTGATGGGGATTTTTATAGCCCTGGCTGTCCTGGAACTTGCTGTGTAGACAAGGCTGCCTACCTCTGTCTCCTGGGGGGCTGGAATTAAAGGCATACACCACCATACTCCTTGGTTTTTAACCTTTTGCATTCAGAGAAATCCAAGAAAACACAATTTGAAAATATAGTCATTTCTGTCTGCCAAAGTAAGCTGATCCTATTCTATGACTAATAAAGAAATCCCTGCCCTGTTTAATATATTCTTTAACATAATAAAGAAACCTAAAGAAGGCACCAAAATTCATAGATGTCACATTAATGAATGAAAACACTGACTTTCTCTTGTATTACTTTGACCAAAACAAGCCCAAATTTGAATTCTCCATTTCTTTCCCAGTGTCCTCTGAATGTCTATTCCTTTTGCCTGTCTACTGTGCTGTGTATGTCTCAATCTGCCTGTCCCTAACAAAAAAAAAAAAAAAAAAAAAGCTTTGCTCTGTATTTACTGAGCAGCCTGGAAAACCTGGTATAGGAAAGAAATGAAAGATTCCTTGCAGAAAGCCCCAGCAGAGTTTTACAAGGGAAGAAGTTATTTCACTGGCGCAGAACATTCAAAACTGAAAACAGATGTTGTCTTCCTACATTTGCAATGTTGTTTCTACCATTTATGGGATGTTTGCCACTGGGATCTCTTTCAATGCATTGGCTGAATGATTTTCAGCAAATGATGATCGTAACACATGCATTCACACATTTATTATTCTGGGTGGAAGGCATGGAAGAGTACATAATTTAAGATTAAAACTGTGCATCTAGGGTCAGGCTGTAGTGGCACACACCTTTAATCCCAGCACTCACGAGGCAGAGGCAGAAAGATCTCCTGAGTTCAGGGCCATCTTGGTCTAGTCTATAGAGAAAGTTCCAGGACAGTCTCCAAAGTTACATGGAGAAACCCTGTCTCATAAAAAAAAAAACATAAACAGTAACAACAGCATCACCACCATACTGTTTATAAATGACAATACCCTCACACACATGAGACTGTGAATACATATATATATACATATATATGTATATATATATAGTTTCAGTTTTTACAATCTATAATTATTCTAAACCACAAATCTAAAATTCTTCAGTAATGATGAGAGGCAATAGGACTCACTGGGCTTTAAAGTCTCACAATTATGCTAGTGGGCAGGCTGTTCTTATGTCATACAAACTAGAGTTATCTGGAAGTGGAGAACCTCAACTGAGAAGCTGCCTCCATAACATCAAGCTGTGGGCCAACCTGTAAAGCATTTTCTTAATTAGTGATTGATGGGGAGGGCCCAGCCCATTGGGAGTAGTGCACTCCCTGGGTAGGTGGTCCCTGGTTCTATAGAAAGCAGACTGAGAAAGGCAGGGGAAGCTACCAGTAAGCAGCCCCCTCCATGGTGTCCATATCAGATCATGCCTCCAGAATCCTGCCTTTCTTCATTGATGAACAGTGCTATGGAAGTGTAGGACCCCAAGGCACCTTGAGCTAGCCTGAAGCTGTTGGCGGGAACTCCTTGCCCCAAGGCTGTTGTTGGTACTCTTCCCGTTTTGATACCACACCTCGTGACAACACATCTTGTGACAACACACCTCGTGACACACACCCTGTGACAACCAACCTCGTGACAATACAGGGAGGAGCTAAGCCAAAAATTCCTGTAATTTTCCACTGTGCTATAAGTCGGTATTTAAGCCCTTTCTTCCCTTTCAATAAACGGCATTCGGCATTTGGCTTTCCGACTTTGCCATTGAACAAATGACCCGCTGTCTTGTCTTTATTTCAATCTCTAGGCCTTCGCCCGATTCGTGGAACAGATTGTAGCGCGGGCGCTACATGGAAGTGTAAACCAAATAAACCCTGTCCTTTCCAACTTGCTTTTTGGTCATGCGATTTGTCACAGTAATAGAAACCCAGGCCTCCTTTGATATCTAATTAAAGGCTGAATAACACGCTATAACTGAAACATTGACCTATATTTTCATTCCATACTGTTCCCTTAATCTATTTTAGCTATATTTTTCGTGTCTTTTTTCTGGCCTTAGTAAAGTGATGAAACTTTCATCAAGGAAGCAAGGAAACTTTGTATAGTAACCCTCCCACCCCCTAACACATTCAAATAATAGAATAAAGGATCTAACGCTAGCAGCAAAGCCCGTCACCAAGCGCTGCTCCCAAGCAGGTGATAAGGCCTCTCAATGGTGGGATGCCTAGGCAGGAGTCTGAAGGCATGGTTGATTTAGGGAGGTGGCAGCTTGAAAGCATGATGGTTGTGGTAAGATAGGAGTTTTAGGATTGTGCTTCTAGCTTACCACATTTGTTCACACCCCAAGTTTAAAATGAATCATAGTAGAAGGTCTGGAAATGAAGGCTCACACACCCAGGACCTGAGAAGAGAAAGTGCAGAGCAAGCAGCTTGTAAAACTAAGAAATGACAGAGACATCTGACTGCCTAACCAGCCACCCAAAGTTCCTCTGTAACATTGGGCATCTAACTTCAGCCTAAAGGCTTAGGATATCTGACAGACTTTTCTGTGAAGCAGAAGTCTTTGAACGACTGTTCTATTCTGTCTTGGCAAAGTTCAGCAGTCACTTTCTTTTGTGTCCTGTTTGTCCAGTTTGGACAGTCATACAGTCAGCAGTCAAGGCAAGGGCAGTTTCTTGTTCAAATGCTTAGCTTTTGCTGCAAAGAAAGCAAATTCCATACGGAGGTTCTTTGATGACCATCATCCATTTTTTAAAGTAAATTGATGCTCCCAGGAACAGATATGTGTCAATGTAATGAAAATCTTTCTATTATAATAAGATTTTAAATTCCATGTTCGGCAGGTCTTTGAAGTATTTGAAGATCACCTACCTATTTAAAATATATCACATACCTACACATACCTAACATGAGTATAAATTTGATTGTTATAGATGAGTGACTATTAACCTGTATCCCTTTATTATCCAAAATAGCTTTTAAGGACTAAAACTTTATATTACATTTTTAATTTTAAATGAGCTACATAGGTACAATACTTTAAATGAGAGTACAGTATAATAAAAATAACCTTATATAATGTGTGTCAATATACAAAAATCCAAACCACTGTAAAATATTTGAGACTTGTGGTTGTTCAAAAGTAGACTCAAATAATCCACCCTTTTATCCCATCATTTCTATAGTATATCCCCCTTATTCCCTTCAGAAAGAGGTCCCTGAGTTTAATTTTGTTGTTTAGCTCTCTCCCTTACTATGACCAAGAGTAGTTTGTAATTGACACTCCTAAATGTTGACAAATATCCATAACCCACTGAATGACCAAAAACCACCTCTTGTGAATGTGGGCTTCGTGTTCTCTAGACTTCTTCCTGTTGTCTGGAGGTGATGGCATCTTTCAGGTCCCTGAGAAAATTACAATAATGGTCAAGTTCTGGGAAAGCTAGCCTTAACATTTTGTTGCCTAGTCTCTGTGCCATGGGAAAGTGACAGGTTTATCTGTAGTCCTGGCTAGAATAGTCTACAAGGCTGGACCATCTCAGCCAGCATCCTTGAAGCTATTCTGGATGCAGAACTCTGAGGAAATGGAAACAGAGGCACTCTGAGGGGCTGGACCAAATTAGGCCACCTGTTTTCATTAGTATCTGGCCCTCCTTCTCTGCAAACACACAAACTTTCAAAGGTAACATATGTACTAACAGAATTGTGCATTGTATGCATGCCAGCCAAAGATGATTTTTTTTTTGGTTGTTTTATGTTTGAGCAGGTAAAATATACATCCCCTGTCTTGTAGATTTTTTATGTTTATTTCTTTATGTCTGTAGCCAGGATTTGCAGCAGTTTCCTCCTATCAAATCTGATCTCTATCGATCTGGAATGAATCCACACTCTTTCCTTTTCTGTGGAACCAAAAGCGTAACCCCTTCCCTAATGCAACATATTTTTCACTTCCACTTTGAAGTTAAGACATTTTAAAAATATACAGTTTGTTTAATTTAGCAGTTTCCATAATCCAATGTCTCTCAGCTGTTGTTTGTCCATCAGCAATCAAAAAAAAATTTTTTAATCAACAAGACACCATACAGAATCCAGACTCTGTGTTCTTTCTATTTTACATGACTTATCCTTTTTATATTATTTTATTGTCTTTTAAAAGACTTATTTTTTCTATGACTATCTATACACATTTTTTTTTTCCTTTTTAAGCCTATGTACACTTTTTTAAACCTCTAACCTGGTTAGAGGTCTTTTCCCATCTGGATCTGTTTCTACTGAGCATCTCCAGCATTCTCTGATGATATGAAACAAACCTTAAACTGCTGTATCAGCTACTGTAGAGCTCAGCTTAGTGCGTGGCACTGGTGGCTGCCTCCACCAGTGGACATTGCTCCTTTGATACAACTATTGCCTAAGAACCGCAAACACGAGACTCAGCGCCCACGTGGAATTTATTGATAGAGGGGAGAGAAAGGAGGGAGAGAGAGAGAGAGAGAGAGAGAGAGAGAGAGAGAGAGAGAGAGCAAGAGCATAGAGAGAGGCGGGCTTGCTTTTAAAGGGAAACTTGCGCATGTGTAACTGAGTCCCCTGGCAGTCAGGTAAAGCTTGAGCAGCCAGGTAAGTCATGACACAGAGAAGACATGGCCATGAGCGTCCCGCCCATCATCAGGGGGCGGGGTCAGCAGACTTCTGGTTCCCAATAGACATTAGTTGTGCCTCTGTATACCACCAAGGCTATCTGAGAGACCACAGTTACCAAGAAACAGCAATTCACTCCATGTTCCAAATCTTTCTATGAAAGCTTTGTCCAGCCTCGTATGGATATATGTGGCTGGACATTGGATGTCATTTGTAGCTGGACTTTATTTTGGACCACCAGCTTACAAAAATGACACAGACATGTTATTAATTATGAAAGCTCCACCTATAGTTTAGGCTTGTTTCTAACTAGGTCTTATAAATTAAACGAACCCGTTTCCAGTCATCTATGTGCTGCTAAATGGCTCATGGTGTTTATCTCTCCTCCTGCATGTCTTCCTCCCAATGCATCTGGCTGGGGACTTCACCATTTTTCTTCCCTGAGACCTCTCTGTCCTCAGAAGTCCTGTCTAACCTCTTCCTGTCTAGCTTTTGGCCATTCAGCTCTTTATTAAACCAGTCACAGTGGCCCATCTTCACACAGTGTAAAGGAATATTCTGCCACAAATAGAAAAGTGCTTGTTTCTCAAGAACAGTTATTCCCCACTTTCTAAGCTGTGGTAGCAGCGGGCTGGGGGTACAGCTGAGTGACAGGGTGCTTGCCTGGCATACAGTGGATCTGGACCTCATACCCCCTCTGCAGAAGCAAAACAAACCCCAAACACCTGAATCATTTCAAAGCAAGGTTATCTTCTGTTTTTACCACCGGTGTGAAGTGAGGTGTCAGCATGAGTGTATGTATGTGAGCGTGGTGTGTAAAGGGCTAGAGATCCTACAGCCTCCTACATACTTAGCAAGCACAGCCCAACCCCAGGAAATGCCTAGAATCATTCAGTGACTAGTTCGCTACACTTGGACACTTTCTATTACATAGGTCTTTTTTTACTGCTTAGACTAAGTACCACAGAGTCCCATTTCTTTGTTTTCAGTCTGGGATAGGTTTATTTCTCTTTTGTTATGCTGTGCTGGGTTTTTGGTTTTGTTTTGTTTTGTTTTCATGGGTTTTTCTCTGCGGCAAAGGCTGGTCTGGAGCTATTCTCCTGCTTCAGCCTCCCCAGTTGTGGGATTATAAATGTAAGCCATAGAATGTACTTAGTGTCACTTCTACTAAAAATAAAGTTAAAATTAAGCTGTCACTCAACATTCCAAGAGAAGAAGAAAGCCAAAATTCCCAAACAGCCCAGTTTCATTTGTCACTGGAATGACTGGGCCTGCTTATGAAAACAGTGACCTGAAGTGGCCTGCTCTTACTCAGGCATCTGCCATGGTCCCTGTCACTGTCCTCAACAGGTATGGAAGTGACTTGGAAACCAGCCGCTTTCCTTTGTAGTTTGCACCTGTACCCTCAGCCTTCCCTATCTATTCCCTCAGTCTCTGTTGCTCAGCCCAACAGGAAGGCTATTCTGTTTTATAGAGTGAAGTGTTGGGTGTTTCTAGACCAAATATAAAACCTACTGCAATCTTGAATTACCAGTCTGATGGTCTAACCTGTAGTCCCAACAAACACTCAAGAAACGGAGGGGAAACTGCTGCAAGTTGGGGGCCAGCCTAGACTACGTCATGATTTCATGAATGGCCTGAGACCCAAGCAAGGACCATCAGCAACAAAGGGAAAAAGCAATCTGTAACTGAACTGTTCAGCCCTTGAGCATTTATAGAGTAGGTGTGATTACTAACACACATATGGTTAATTGATGTTTTCCTCTGTGATCTCTGTGGGTGGGATGTCCTCCATTTCAGTGACACTTAACTACTTTATTGTCCTCAATTTTAAAGGCTCCAGATCCTCTAAAGAGTATTTGCATGTAAGCTGCAATCTGTGTGATTATTAGTAAGTTATACTCACTGAGATAGCACAGAGGGAAAAAAAAACCATATTTTAAAAACTATCAAAACTTTGCCAGAATTATCACAATATAATGTAACCAAGAGAGAGACAGTTATTTTCTATAAGGAAAGTCAGGCATGATGGGCATGGTGGGCAGGAATCCCACATATGGAAGTTAGATGTCAGTGTCAGAAACTCTAGCTTTAGTCCAATCTGTCTGTCTGTCTGTCTGTGTGTCTGTCTGTCTGTCTATCTACCATTTACCTATCTACTTTTATACTTTTTTTTCTTTTTTTTTTTTTTTGAGTGGGGATCTCATGTATGTAAAGGCTGGTCTTGAACTCTATAGCCATGGATGACCTTGAATACCTGACCCTCCTATTTCCATTCTGAATGCCAGGATTATAGGCATGCACCACCATGGTTCAGATGGTGCTAGGGATCAAACCCAGGGCTGCAGACATGATAGGTAAGTGCCCTGTCACCTGAGCCCCAACACCATTCTTTTTGTTTGTATCTGTGTGTGCTACAGTACATGTGTGGATGCCAGAGAACAACTTTGGGGAGTGGGTTCTCTTCTCCCAACCTCATGGATCCAGGGAGTGACACGTATGTCGCCTGCTTGGCAGTAAGCACCTTGACCATCTATTGGCCCTAGTTAATACTTTTTAATTTTACACTGGATTATCAGCATGGACCACCATGCTGGGCTCAAGTGGAAGAATCATTCTAATCCAGAGAGCATAAAATATGCAATAGTTTCAGTATGGATAAGTAATTCTGCAGCTAAGGTCATCTGTGGGCTCTGTGATCCACTTTGGAATGTTTCTTGTACATCATCCCAAAACTTTTTGTTGTTCTTTTGCTGCAGCTGTTGCCTATGAAACACAAACACGAGACTCAGCGCCCACGTGGAGTTTATTGAGAGAGGGGAGAGAAAGGGGGGTAGCTGGTGGCCAACCAAAAGCAGGGGAGAGAGGGGGGAGGGAGGGAGGGAGAGAGAGAGAGAGAGAAAGGGGGGGGGGGAGAGAGGCTTGCTTGGTGTAATTGAGTCCCCTGGCAGCCAGGTAAAGCTTGAGCAGCCAGGTAAAGCCTGACTAGGGAAGACTTGGCCATGAGCATCCGCCCATCATCTGGGGCGGGGTCAGCAGACCGCTGATTCCCAACACTTTTACTTTTAGCTACCAGGACTAGTTCTTCCTGCAACCTCAGCACACAGGAGCCTGAGGCAGAAGGATGCCTGAGAGTTCAAGGCCAGCCTCAAAGCAGCAAACTCTGCTTTTGCTGGGATCGGTTAGCACAAGTCTCTAAACTTAGTTACTTTCAAGCCTGAAGAAGGAAGGTGGCAACCTCAAGGCCTTCGTGGGCTGGAATGAGTTCAGGGCCAGGAGAGGCAGTTTAGTGAGATCCTGCCTCAAAATAAAGGCTTTAAAAAGACAGTAGAAAAGACAGCATGGGATATTTGAAGTGGTAGAGTGTGGGTCTAACATGTAGGGTTCCTGAGTGTGATTCCCAGAACTACAAAAATAAGTAAAGAATAACACCCTTCTACCTTTTCACACTTTTACACCGTTGAACATGATTTTTAACTAATACTGGTAAGTGACCGGGTGCAACATCGGGCTAGGTTTATGTGACACTGGACATCTAACCTAAGGTTGTGCTTACTTGGCAATCATTCTAACAACTGAACTATACCACCAGACTTTTAAAAATATTATTTATTTATTTTTGTTTTTGTTTTTATACGGGATCCCACCATATATTCATGGCTGGCCTATCACCATAGCTAGCCTGGTATTCAGTATGTAGCTCAGGCTAGTCTTGAACTCACAACAGTCTTCCTAGCGGAGCCTCCTGAGTACTAGAGTACAGGTGTGCACCACCATGTCTTGATGCCATTGTGAAGCCATTGATCTCTTTGCCCCAGCCTCCCCAGCATTGGGATTACAATTGGGAGTCACCAATCTCTGTAGAATAATGCATGTTTAAAAAGTAGCCTGGGAGTGTAGCTTATTGCGCACACATGCATGGGCGCAGGGCTCTATCACCAATGTAAAACAAAAAGAAAATGTAAACTTTCCTGAGCCAAGGCAGGATCGTGATCCTGTAGTGGACAAATGTTGAAGTTGTCATTTGAACAAATCTGTTCCTTGGCAGATGCCCTAGAGTACACAAGCAAATGGAGGCAGAGGGGTTATTAAAGACACAGACTGTCTTAACAGGCCCCTTCTGTTTGTAAAACAGACCTCTAAATAGGAGGAAAGTGTACTGGCTGATTTATTTCAGACTGCCTGCAACCACAACAGGTTAATGGACACCTTCCTGAAGATCTCCAGTCCCAACTTCCCCAGTACCCTTTGTGACCTTACAAAGGTCACTTAGAGTCTCTGGGTCTCTCTCTCTCTCTCTCTCTCTCTCTCTCTCTCTCCTACCTGTAAATAAAGATCTGTTTTGATAGATTATATAATGGAGACTCCTGGTTTTCCTTTACATAGTGGGAATGTTAGTCCTACAAACCAGTTTCACTGAGAGAATCCAGTATCTATACCTTAGACACTGTCTACGTTTCCACAGTTCACAGGTTACTTTCAGACTGAGTTTAACCCTCATAAATTATTAGATACTTTCTCTCCTTCTCTTTATCCAACCCTATTCTAATTCATCGTCTTAAAACATTATCTCATGCCATAAATAGGAATGACTAAATTACTTGATGTAAGGTGATTTGGCATACTAGCTTTATTAGCAAATTAATTGTATTCAATGTTAATGTTGTACAAGTTATTAAAATTTCATTGCTAGTAATTTTAAGGGCATTTACAATTGAACATTATGATACCCATATTTAAGCTATAATTTCTCCCTACTTAAATTACATTTCAGTGCCTACAATGCCATTTTAAACCATAAAAAAGTTCATATTAATAACACCAAAGTGATGATAAATTTAGGAAAAGTCTTGTTTGGATTTATTTGTGGAGTCAATGTACTTTGAGGTCTGTCTGGTCGCTGTTGGTGGATTTTTACCACACTTACTGCCATTTTACTTCCTAGGGGTGCACTCATGTAACTGCAGGTTGTAAGGCAAAGTCTCGGCTTCATCAGCCCCTAGGCTCAAACACCTGCTAATTTCCCAAGTAAGGAGGTTAGGCCTGGTAAGAAACAGAGAGACTTTATTCAATGTGTTCACATTTGATAACAGGAAGCAATAAAGATTCTGTGACCTTGAGTTCATCTTCAGGGCACTGATAGGAGATTTCGGTTTATATACTGTATGAACTGGCCAGAAGGAGCTGTCCATGGTGGTATAAGCCTGTAACTCCAGCACTCAAGAGGCAGAGGCAGGAGGGTCAGGCAAGTTGGCCTACATAGGAGTTAAAGTCAGGGAGTCAATAGCTACCTGGGCTCCTCTCATTTCTTTTCACCCCAAACTTCTGCTCACAGGCTTCCCTTCCCCCAGCTTCTCATTCCTATCCATGCCGTTTGGCTCTTGGTCCACCATCCCCCGCCATCTTCCCCCCACTCCCCCTACACACACCTCAATCCCACCCTGCCCCGTGGCCTGGCCCATTCTGCTGGCCACATTCATTCAGCTACTTTCTCTGGACCCTATCAGATGTTTCTAGCTGTACTCTGCTCATATCTACAATAAAAACCTTCCCCTCAATCATAACTTGGAGGGGCCCTGTCCTCGCTCTATTCATCTGGTGCTGAAATCCCCACTTTATACATTTTATCAGTGCCAAACCCGGGGGCTTCAAATGGGGAAATGCAGTGACTCTGACTGGTTTGGGTCTCCCTTCCCCCACTCTGGGCTCACTAGAAGGTGACAGGTATAAGTAAGATGTTCCTTCAAAAGCATTTTTCCTTCCCTCCCTCCTGCGGTACCACCTTCTCAGAAATGAGCGTTTTCAAATTCCAAAACATGAGAGAAGCATGTTTAAAATACTATAGCATGTGTTTGCCCATTATATTCTTTTATTATTGTATTTCCTTATTATTATTTGAGACAGGGTCTCAGTCTATTGGGCTGACTGATCTTGAGTTAAGAATCCTCTCTCTTTAAGCTGCTTATGGCTACGATTGATTTCAATCAAAGTTTCTCCCCAAACAAAAGCTGACACTGTGTCAAAGATTCTACAAGGCCACCTGATGGAACCTTGTGATTCAAGTATAGAGGTAAATGACAGACCAGAGCCACTTATCTCAGTCTATGTTTAGCCCACCCCTTTGTCTGACTAACATCTTTATGACTATCAGAGAGTTTAAAATGGATTCTTGGCGGATCGTTCCACCATTCTAAGAAATAAGATAGTCTTTGGCTAGGGGTTGGCACCTAAAGGTTTTACTGCCCAGTGCAGCCCCCACCAACATCTGTGGTGTCAGGTCCCAAACAAACTGAGGACAAATGGCTTCCGGTGGTGCCTGTTAGCATACCAAAGCATGAGTTGGCCACCGGCTCATTCAGTTCTGCAGCTCCTCCCATCTTCCCACCCCTCCCCTCCCCTCTCCAGCCCAAGGACTTTGCTTCCCTTCCCCCAGCTTGATTCCCTTGTAATGCAGCCGCTTTGGCATGTACTCTTGGTTCCCTTTGACCTCTTGGCTGTCTTGGTCCTCCGATGCTGTTCCGGTCCCTTCTCTCCTCTCCCCCGCTCTCTTCCTCCCCCACCTCCATGGGCCAGTTCAGGCTGAATTATTCGAAATGCCTTTGGCTGCCCTAATGTCTATAATAAAGCCTTATCCTCAACCATATCTTGGAGAGGCCAGGTCCTCATTTTATTCAGTAAGCACCTTTATCTATGATTTTGTGCATTTCCACAGTAGAGCACATCTTTCATGAACCAGGGCAACTCATATTTGACTCAAGCACAAACTGCCTAAAGTGAGACTGTATTTTATGTTGATATGTTGTACACTTGGTCCTTATTTCCTGAACCCTGCCTTTCTTTCTTTTATTTCTTTGAAGACAGGGTTTCTCTGTGATGCCCTGGTTGTCCTGGAACTTTGTGGACCAGAGATCTATCTGCCTCTGCCTCTTGAGTGCTGGGCTTAAGGGCGTGCACCACCACTGCCTTGAACTGACAGAGATGTGTCTGCGTCTGCCTACCAAATGCTGGGAATAAAGTGCATACCACTTAACTTGACCAAGCTTTATTTCCAAGCTTCACAGAACCTTATGGGAACGCCTGTCCATAGCCCTCTGTATACCACCATGAGCATCCTATTGGTGGGCACCACTGCCCATGGCATTACAGCGGGGGGGGGGGGGTGTCTTTCATCTGTAGCAGATCAGGAAGAAGGCACTGTTGAAAGTTCCCGAAGGTCCCTGAGAATGTGGGCCAGAGGCGGGCTTGTGTGAACTTAGTAGCATACAGGTTGTAAGACCCTCATAACGAGGGGTTTTCCAGGTTCAGTGATACCCCAAGAACTCAATGTCCAGTCCAGTTGCTGCAAAATGCAAGAGGCTTTAATGAACAGGAAACGTTTGCGCAAACAGGCTCCTCCAGTACGCAGGCTAGGGAGAAGCCCCCTCCCCTGGGCCCAGGTGTTTTTAAAGGCAAACCCACAAGCTTAGGGAAGGGGTGGGACCTTCTGTCCATTGTGTACATAACCCTTGGAGGCCGGAAGGTCTGCTATAAGGATCAGCAGACCTTAGGGCCTCAGGGTGTGCTAATTAATCTTGTCTGGGCAAACCAGAATTACAGCTATCTCTTTGTTTCTTAAGGACCCTATTCACCACCTGTTGACTCACAGGAAAGGAGGGGCAGAAAGGAGGGGCAGTGTGAATTCTTGTCATCTCAGAGAGGAAGTTAGCAAATTCCAAGGAACTGATATTGGTTAGCTTTCCAGGTCAGACCGTCCTTCATTTAACTTCACTTTTTGGTCTTTCAAGGTCACAGGAGCCAGAGTCACACGGTGGCCAGTCTCAGTCCCTTTGCTGTTGAGGATCCTCAAAAAGGCTTGAAGTGCTGCATCTTGGGACAGCAAGCAGTGTGATCTTGGGCCACCTCCAAAGTTCAAGGGTTTTGTTTGTTGGTTTGTTTTTTAATTGTTGTGGTGAACGTTAGCTTTGCTCTATCTGTGCACACAGCTAATAGCTGATTTATTATCATATTGGAGCCACCTTGGGCTAGTTCAGAACAGAGCTGCCTCAAGGGTGGCTCCTTACCTTGCAAGCATTACATTTTTCTAAGTCACATAAATTGGTTTCGTATCTGTCCTTTCTTCATTCCCTCGCTGCCTCTAGTCAGGTTTCCAGAAAGACCCCGAACTCCTTCACTCTTTCTGCTCCCCATCTTTTTCTGTTGCTTCAGACACATAAATGGTTAAAAAAAAAAAAAAAAAAAGCTTTGGCAAAAATTGTTGCCACACTGTTACTCTTTCAAAGAGAACGTCAAATATAGTCAACAATTTATTTCAAAAATAGACAATAACCTAAAGTGGTGTGGGATACCCCTCCCCCAACAGGACTCAGGGCCTTCTTGGGGGCAGGGAATCAGAGAGAAACTTGAGACAGTGCTATCTTATGGGCTTGGGGTTGTTGCCTTCCAGAGACTGACCTGGTGGTCTGCTTTATTCACACATTTAAACGTAGTAGAACTTGTGACCTGTGACTTTTATATTAAGAATGAAGTCTACTGGCTGATAAACAGAGTCCAGGGTTAGGACCTAGTGGAAACATCTGGTATAAATGTAAGGGTAGAGTCTATTGGTGGAAGATGCAAAGTTTATGGGGCGCGATGTGCTCTGTTCACTTTAGGATTAGGGCCTGAACAATGCTCAGGAATTGGGGCTCTCAGCTGGAGGCTGGCTCCTCATAGACTCCAAAAGAATCACCCCTTTGATTGACTCCTTTTCACTTGGGCATCCAGGTGACTCAGCTTTGTTCATTTCCTTCTATTGAAGAAAACAAGCTCACGTGATTCACAATCCTGGTTTCTCCAATGCTTATTTTAAGCTGTACTTCCTACAAATTAGGAATTGCATCTATTGTACCCTGAAATTGAGAAATGGTTTTATAGTTCAACTCAAAAACTATGTCAAATTATCTATCTAGTGCTCAAAATTATATTTCAGATGACATATTAAAAATTAAGTAGTAATTTGTAATTCCTGAAAGTAAATTGCTAACATTTTCATAAAATAATTTTGTTTTTCTACATGCATGAATCTCTGAAAATCAAGATTTAAAGAAAATATTAATTTGTCTAAAGAGTTTGTTTGTTAATAGTTGTGAGCTTGTTTCTTTTCTTGGTTTTTGAAGACAGGATTTCTCTGTGTAGCCCTGGCTCTCCTGGAATTCTTCCTGTAGACTACACTGGCCTTGAACTCAGAGATTTGCCTGCTGCTGCTTCCAAAGTGCTAGGATTACAGGCATGTATCACCACTGCTTGGCACTATTGCATTTCATATTGAAGTACCAAACAAATTTTGAAAATGATTTTAAAAATAAGGTATTTAGGAATGAAGACTTAGGAGGTAAGAGCTTAGGGGGAGCTGAGCATCTCCCTAATTAGCCAGAGGCATATACTTCCCTTTTTCCTTCCTTCCTTCCTTCCTTCCTTCCTTCCTTCCTTCCTTCCTTCTTTCCTTCCTTTCCTTCCCTTCTTCTCTTTCTTCTTCTTGCGTGCATGCATGTGTGTGTGGTTTTTCAAGACAGGATTTCTCTGTATATAGTCTCAGCTGTCCTAGAACTCACTCTGAAGACCAGCCTGGCTTTCCAAGTTCTGGGGTTAAAGTCATATTCAACCACCACCTGGCTGCTTCCTTTTTCTTAATGCACTCTGCAGCCTGGAATCCTACTTGCATGGAGCAGCACACTTCACTCCAAAGAACATACTAAGTTTCTCCTCTTTGCAACTCTTTTAGTAACTCCTTGTTACCGTTCAATCACCTTTTGGCGCATAGCTGGGAATTAGAGCCAGGGGCTGGGTCTAGTTTGCAAAAGCAAGCAAACCTTCCTCTAAGTGAGCATTTAGGGGAAACCCTTTATTTATTACCTTGTGCCTATTGTATAATTAAGTGTGCTTGTGACTAAAATTAGATAATCGTGGGAAAGTATGTGAGTAGGGAATGATAGCTTATGTATAACCCAAACCCATCAATCAAGACAGAGAATTACCCATACTGCCTCCCTTAGTAACGGCATTCTGGGCCCATTAGGGGAAACCAGATGTTGTCTTGCGTTTGTCTGGCCTGTGTTTTGCCTTTGAACCAGGCCCTTGCTTCACCACTGCTTTGTTTGTGTTTCCTCATCATTGTTCAAGGTGCCTCAGATGTGTGGAGATACAGGCTCAGAGGGAACAGTGTTGGAACCTTTACCCTGTTCAAGAACTTTAGGAATGTGGAACCTTCTTGAAATTATGTGCAAGTTCACACATGGATTTGCTCTCCCTCCCCATGATTTCATGATTTTGAGAATATATAGTTCTGTGTTACCTGTCACTTTCTATATAGTTCAGGATGGCCTTAAATTTGTAGCAGGCTTCTTGCCCCTGCCTCGCAAATGCTAGATTAAAGGCATGAGCCACCACGCCTGGTTTAGGTATTTGTTTTGAGGGTGGACACGGTACAAAACCGGATGCTCAAAGACCTCTGAACTTAGAACACCCACAGAGAATACAGAAGAGGAACACAGGGATGGGCATGGAGACACGACAGGACAGGGGAGTATAGCTTTCAAGTTTAATTTGTATCTGTCAAGTGCATAAGTCCATTGAACTGTATAACCAAACCTCTATCCATGCTGAATGAAAGGCTGGCATGTAATAATAAGTCATGAGAATTCTGTAGCCAGCAAGATTTACATGACTCACGCAGTCTCAGAGCGGTTCGCATGTAGAAGGATCAGCTTATGCATCACCTGTCTTGTAGTCTTTTGGCTTTTTCCTTCATGCCTGCAGTCAAGGTCTTCAGGAGGTCTCTCCCAATCAAATCTGATCGTTATTAATTTACAAGAGAACCTTAACCTTTTGTTTCCTGTGGAAACAAAGGCATGACTTCTCTCTGAATGCAACACATTTTCTGACTTCCATTTTGAAATTAAGACATTCTTAAAATAAATAGGTTGGCTTGATTTAGCACTTTCCATAATCTAATGCCTCTCAGCAGCTATTATTTTTTGTACATTATTATTTAAAAAATTCAAAGTCAACAAAGAACAATACAGGATACAGACATCTTTATGTGGCTTATTCTTTTTATAGTACTTTATTTTTTCTGTAAAGACTTGAATATTTTTAGCTGGGCAGTGGTGGTGCACTTTAATCCCAACATTTGGGAGGCAGAGGCAGATGGATCTCCATGAGTTAGAGGCCAGCCTGGTCTACGGAGAAAGTTCCAGGACAGGCTCCAAAGTTACACAGAGAAACCCTATCTCAAAAAAACAAGCAAACAAAAGCAGACTTTAATATTTTTAAGCTATTTTTTCTATACAGTTGATACCCATTTTCTACTGTATGTATTTGAAGGTTTTCTTGGTCCTGACTGCTTTATTGCATGCCTGCAGCCTTCTCTGATTGTGTGAGCCAAGCATTCAACGCATTGCAAGGCTCTGCCTATGGGTGCTGGCCGTCTCAATCTGGAGACGATAGCTAGGAGCCATTTCTCTGTACACCATGGCCTACCTGAGAGACTGCAGGAGCAGGAAGCCATCTCTGCTCCATGTTTGCATGTCTGAAACTTTGTTTAGAGCTTTCTCAGGTCCTGTGTGGAAATATGCACCCATGTTGGGGACCACATGTAGCAGTGCCGCCAGCTCACAAATGACAGGGAGACTTATTACTGATTATGAAAGTTCAGCCTGTAGCTCAGACTTGTTCTTAACTAGCTCTGACAACTTAAACTAGCCCATTTATATTAATACGCATTCTATCATATGGCGTTGCCTCTGTTCAATCTCGTACCTCCTGTTTCCTCTCCTGGCGTCCCCTGTGTGCCTAGATTCCCCCTATCTTCCATATTCTCCCTGAAAATCCACCTACACTGCCCAGCTAGAGCCCATTCAGCTTCTTATTACAACAATCACAGCAAATACATCTTTACATCATGTACAAATATCCCACAACACTGCTGTCCACCAGTTCTCAGGCTAAGGCAGTGCTTAAGATAGTCCTTGGGAACTAAGCACAGAGTCTATTGGGTAGCTGCAAAGCTGGCTGAGTGCTGGTGAGTGCAACATAAGCAATTTTCGGGCATAATCTCATCCATACAACAGCCCGAGGAGCTAGGTGACACAGGCATCTTGTAGGTTAGAAAGCTGAAACCTGGATAGCAGAGTAGCCTGGAAATGGCAGGAACTGGTTCTTGTATGCTCTGGTATAAGGCAAGTGAGGCCACTTCTTTCAAGCTGCTAAAATGCCTCAGTTGCATGCTTGTGCCACGCATCATTCCAACGCCTTCCTGCAGTGTTGACGATCGCCAGAAACACAACTTAGCAGTTTTAATTTTTTTTTTTTTCTTGTTTTTGCTTGTTTGAGATAGGGTTTCCCTATGTAGTCCCCACTGTCCTTAAACTCATTCATAGACCAGGCTGGCCTCCAACTCAGAGATCAACCTGCCTCTGCCTCAAAAGTGCTTGGATTGAAGGCTGTCCCACCACTACCCAATTTAAATTGGATTTTTATAAAATGTTATTTAGTTTTATCTTATGTGTGTGCATGTTTTGCTTTCCTGTGTGTGTGTGTGTGTGTGTGTGTGTGTGTGTGTGTGTGTGTGTGTGTCTGTGTGCGTGCGCGCACGCGTGAGTGTGTGCGCTATGGTGTGTCTGGTACCCAAGGAACTAGAGGAGGGAGTTAAATCCTTTGGAAGTGGATTAAAGGATACTTATAGCGTGGGTGCTAAGAACTAAACTGAGGTCTTCTATAAGAGCAGCCAGTGCTTACAACTGCTGAGTCATTTCCCCAGCCCATCATTTAAACTTTAACCCACATGGATACTCTTAAACATGTACATATGCCAAACACAGCTGACAAAAAGTGTTCTCTGGCTTTGTCCATCATGTGGATTGCTTGCTTAGCATGCATGAGGTCCTGGTCCAATCTGTAGCATGCATCGCAAAAGGAAACATTGTAAAAGTTAAAACAATACAAATAAAGCTTTGGGGTTAGCAGCACAGTCCTGGTGAAGAATTTGCTTAATGTGTATAAAGCCTTGGATTTCACAGCCAGAATATCAACAAAATTTCTCCAGTGGGATCTGAGATACAACACCCTGAATAGAGAGTTGATGGGTTTGGCCCCAGGACAGAAGATGCACAAACAGAATACAGTCGTGCATTGCTTAGAACTACTGGAAAGACCAAATTTACCCTCTCCGATCCCATTCCACACTGGCAATACGCACTTTTTTCTTTGCTTTTTGAGACAGTGGCTCATGGGGCTCTGTCTAGCCTGGAATGTGTAAATAACCAGAAGTAAATAACTTGAATTCCTGCCCCTCTCCCTGACTTCCTTTTTAAGAATTCTTTGATTCCATCTTTAGCTAGGCTGCAGATGCTTGTTGAGCCTTCCTAAGGATTTGGAAATGGTGGCTGTCAGGTCCCAAAAGAGAGCCAGGACAATTGGCCAACAGAGATGTCATATTAGCATTCTAAAGCAGATGCTGACCTCTAGGCTCACAGGTGGCTCCTCTCTGCTCTTCTCATCCCCAACCGCTATCCCTTAACCCCTCCAGCCCAGAGGTTTCTCTTTCCTTCCCCCAGCTTCTGATTCCTATAGAGACCTGCCATTTGGGCCATGGTCTCACGAGGTTCTTTCTCTCTTGGCTCCTGTCCTTATTGTCTTGACTCATTCTTGGTTCTGTTCCTCAGCTCCTGGCTCTTGGACTCTCCCCTTGGCCCCCTCTCCTCTTCCTCTCTCACCCCCCCCCACCCCTTTCAGCCGCCTCTGCTTGTATCCAGCTCGTATCTGTAACAACCATACCTTGGAGCTTTCATGTCCTCATTTCCTTTAATGCTGTTATGTGATACAAGAGACCCACTGCCACCTTGTGGTACACACTGCAAATTCAGAGACAGTAGTCCCTGGAGATGGGGTGGCAGCACAGCCAGGGTGGCCTTGTACTCCTGATCCTCCTGCAGGATTGTTTTTTACTGTGTCTGTGTTCAGTTTATGGTTAATATTTTTTTTTTAGTTCTTTCTGCACGCTAAAAGTTAAGTTTAAATTTAATTTTACACAGTGGTGGTTGCTTAATGCTTTTATTTAATAATTTCGTCTTTTATTTACTTTCGTGTGAGTCTGCAGGCACACATGTATGTGGCTACCAGTGGAGACAACTCAGGTGTCACTCCTCTGGGGCCATTCGCCTTTTTTGAAGCACGGTCTCTCACTAGCCTAGAACTCACCATGTGGGCTAGGCTAGCTGTTCTGTAAGTCTGGGGATCTGCCTGTCTCTGCCTCATAAACACTGGGATCGTGAGCAATGGATTCCACACCTGGATTTTATTATTATTAGCACATATGAGTTTAAAATATGGGTTCTGATAATCAAACTCAAGTCCTTGTACTTTTAATATACTTTACTAAGCTACCTCCATGGGTTCCAAAGTGGCCATGTTTATAGGAAGTTATTCAAGTAGATTCAAGGGAGACAACTTCTTTTCAAATGTGTCTAAGTGTCTCCTTGCATATATGTATGTATGTGGACTGCACGTATGCCTGGTGCCTGTAGAGGCAGAAGAGCGCATCAGATGTTCTAGAACTGGAGCTATAGATGACTGTGAGCTGCTATATGGGTGAGGAGAATTGACTCCCTGTGCTTTGCAAGAGCAGCAAGTGCTCTTAACCACTTGGCCATCACAGAACAAAATTTTAACACACTACACAGCTGTGAGTCATTATTGACTAGTTTTGATCATTTTTAAGAACCGAGGAATGTTCTGTTTTTATCAATCAATTAGGACACACAATAGATGTTAGAGAGAGTCAGGGATGATAAAGGGGCTCCTTACAGCATGAACTGGATTAATTTTACTTCTTCCAGTATTGAGCTATGAGGTGGTATTCACATTACTAGTTACAATCATTTTTATTGGAGGAGTACAAGTTTGTATCCAGGGTTTCAGAGTCCCATAACCTTATCCCATCTGCACGACTGCTAGCTTAGTTAATGGTGTTTAGTGGTCTTGCCTTTACATACCCTGTTTCTTCCATGGTGCTGGAGATTTAGTGGTCTTGCCTTTACAGACCCTGCTTGCTTCTTCCGTGGTGCTGGAGGTTAGAATTTAGAGCACCGAGTGCTCCTGCCTGTCCCGCACCCCAGCTCTTAGTTGCCTGTTGGAAATCACGCCTGTTGCTCATGTCTTCTTTACTTCCTTCCTTTTTCTTCTTTTGAAACAGTGTCTTACCATGTTGTTCAGGGCATCCTGGAACCCACAATTCTCCTCCCTCTGCTTTCTGATAACTGGAACTGCAGCGTATGCTAGCAAGCCTAGCTTGTTTATTTGTTGTACCTTTTAATTATGAAAAAGTGAAGATTCTGCTGATACCTGCCTTTAGCTTCATTTCTTCCCACCTTACGTTTGTGACTCTGACTCAGGATTCAGCATCACCAGCAAGTCTGCAGCAAGAGTTGTCTGTTTTCCTGGTAGCTGCACTTCCTGTCCCCAGCATGAATGCTGTCCTAAGGCCCCTTTCCAGCAACCCAGATGACCTATGCTTCTGGCAAGAAGAATGGTGTCCTCTTAGTAAGGCGCCTGGCTCCATGTACCATTTCCTCTCCTGAGACAACTTCTTGTACCCCGCAGATTTCCTGTCCTAAAGCAGCCTCTCTTCTGAAGCCCCCTTACTGCCCTGCAGAGGGCGCTCTGCTTTCCTCCCATAGCCTATTCACTAAATCTCTGCCAAGGTGCGTGAATAATGAAAGGCATCATTTAGGATTGTTCCATTCTCTTATTTTCCAAACCAGAAGTAGAAGAGGTAGCACCAACAGCTGAAAGCACATTTGTGGTTTTGAATGCTTGGCAAAGGTGTACATCTTATACCCCGCTCCCTGAAACCACGCGAACCCAGTCAGTAACCGTAGAGCTCCCGGACAGTTGAGTAAAGGACCTTAGAACCCCGCGGCACAATGCTTACACCCTGCTCCATGTCTTAGGCGCCCTAGAAATAGCCTTGATATCACAGCCCTTTCGGGCTTTTACTCTCCATATCTCACCTCCCTATGACTCTGTGGTGACATTTCCTGGGATCACTCCCCAAATCTATCGATTTACTCCATGTTCAACATCTTGTTCTGACAGAGCCCAGGTTAAGAAATGAATTAGTGATCAGGGGGTGAAGGTAGGAAGTTTGAATCTATCCTGGGATATGTAGGACATCCTTCTTAGCTACTTAGTGAGACCCATCTTAAAAAACCAAAGCCCGGAAGAAGCAAAGCAAAGAAACAAAGCAATTGGTGGCCAGACGCAGTAGCTGGTGTCTGCCAATCTCACGACGCTCTGGGGGACAAGGTTCTAGCTGCCCTCATTCATAGAAAGGCCAGCACTCTTACCTGCTGTACTGTGGCAATGCCTGGTCTGACAACTCTTGACCATTCAGGTGTGGTGGTGTATAAATGTAACCCCTGCTCTTGGGACAGCACTTCTTAATATCTGGGTTGAGAAGCTGGGTGGGGCTGGGTGGGTATCTGATGACCCTCTTTCGGGGGTTGCATAGCAGATATCCTGGATATTGGGTATTTACATTGCAATTCATAACTGTAGCAAACTTACAGTTATGAAGTAGCAACAAGAATAATTTTATCATTAAGGGTCATGGCATTAGGTAGGTGGAGAGAGGAGGATGAACACTTCGAAGTTATCCTACATGGTGATTTTAATGAAACCCTAATGCAAAAGGATAAAGTGACAGTTAAAAAAGACAAAATTAAATATGAATTAACAAAAGATACCCCACGTGTGTCACATGACAGTACCTATAATCTGTGGGTGACAGCACGCTAGCAGCCTTGCTTATGCAGAACTTGCCATTGAACAGATTCTCCTGTTTATTGTTTGTTTGTCTTTGTCTCAACAAAAGTGTTGGCTAACTGTGAGCTGGCCCACTTTGGGCAGGGAATGCGGCTCAATGCTATTGTCACAATCACATGTCTTAGGAGAGCCCCCCCCCCCCAACCACATTTAAAGGTGTTTTTACTACTTAGTAGTAATATGTCAGTAGAGGACCTCTTTTAAAAAAAAATAATTTATTTTTAGCAAGGCAGTGGTGGTGCCCATCTTTAATCCCAGCACTTGGAAGGCAGGGACAGATTTCCAGGTTCAAGGTCATCCTGGTTTACAAAGTGAGTCAGGAAATCCAGGGCTACTCAAAGAAACCCTGTCTTGAAAATAAGATAGAATAACATAAAAATGTATTTATTCACAAGTGAGAAAGATGAAATTAGATCCTCAGTTCTTTCTCTGCACAAAAATGAGCTCCAATTGGATCAAGGATTTTAATGTAAGATATGCAACCTTAAAACTGATGGAAGAAAAAGTATAGGTTGCTCAGCAAATAGGGCCAGCAGGTGACAAGTAGGATCTCATGAAATTACAAGGTCTCTACCCAGAAATGCAAGCAGTCGAGAGAAACCCCTTTATATACATAAGTAATTGTCGGAGTCATCTCTGTTACATACATGCACACAAGCACTCTATGCTCACTTATGTCAAGACCAGGCATGCTGAGGATGCTCACAAGCAGAGGGAAGTCATTGTTCTCTAGTCTTCAGCTACAGCTCTGAGCCAAACTGCTTTCTTTGTTTTCCTCTGACTGCCTGGAAGGGCCAGCTGATCTTGAGCATCATTATTAATTATGAAACTTTAGTTTTAGTTTAGGTTTCTTTCCATTTAGCTCATCACTTAAATGAACCTATTTCATTAATGTACATTTTGCCACATGGCTCTTTCCTCTCCTCAGTACTGTGCGTCTGACTTTCTCTTCAACTTGCCAAAATCCACACACCTAGACTCATGCCTCTGAGTTTGTTTCTCTCCCAGGATGTACCGCCTAACGTCTTCTGCCTAACTATTGACCATTCAACTCTTTGTTAATCCAATCACAGTGAAGATCAGACGGTGTAAACAAATATCCCACAACAACCTGCTCTTCCCTTCCTTGGCCAATATTCCAGCTTTTGGGGTTCCCAAAAGATGTTGCTGCCCCCAGACAACAGGAAGCAGTCTAATGAGCAGAACACCTATCCTCTAACTCACCAGTCACCCTGCTTATTTCCTTACCTTTCACAACAAGCAAAAAGGAGGACTCACCCATGGTCTAGAACTAGGTACTCTCCCACACCCACCCCACCTCCAATGACACATTGCCAACAACCCCATCATTACTACAGGTCACGCGGACATGTTACCATTGTGCTATATTTTTGCTATGAACGTGCTCCATACCCTCTTGTGATGGTTTGAAAAGAAAAAAAAAAAAATTGGCTCCCAAAGAAAGGGAGTGGCACTTTTTGAGTTCGCCTATGTTCAAGCTACTCCCAGTATCACAGCTCACTTCCTGTGGCCTTTTGATCAAGATGAAGCCAGCACCATGTTTGTCTACATGCTTCCATGTCCCACCATGATGATAATGGACTAAACCCCGGAAACTGTGAGCCATCATAATTAAGTGTTTTCCTTATACGAGTTGTCCTGATCATGGTATCTCTGCATAACAATAGAAACGCTGACTAAGACATCCTTATAAAGCTTCTTACTTGATATTTGTTGTGTGGGGTGATTTTTGTGCATCCCTTGACCCCGATAGCCAAGGTAAGCTTGCACAGAAAGCCCCTTCATTTGTCTTCACTGCGTTTTCTTTGCAGTCCTGTAGTGTGGCCCACACAGTCCTGACCCGCGATGTTCCTGCCTCAGCCTCTTTAGTGCTGGCACCACAGACATTGGTACCACTACACCAGCTTTTAACTTGGCAGAGTGTAATTTGAGGGTGAAGATGCACAAAGACAGTCATAATTTCCTTTAGAAAAGAGAGAGAGAGGGAAAGAGAAAGAAGTGAAGAAAGGAAGGAAGGTAGAAAGAAAGGAAGGTCAGTTTTAAGGCATCTCTGAGCTGCCACAATGACTGAGAGAGATAATGCTAACCCTCAGCCTGCAGGTAACCCATGGCTCTGGCATCTCTAACATCTTGAGGTTGTCAAGGCAATCTAGGTTTCAACTTCACAGCCTCATGAAACGGCCTCTCTATGTCTTCATTCAGGGAGACATATATATCCCTGACATATGCCTGGGCCTTGACAGCTTTTCTTAGTCTCAGGGGGAAATTCCATAGCACATATATATATAATTTAACTTCAGAACCACATGGCTGAAGCTGCCGAGTTTTGCTATTTTTCTGGGGCTGGAATGTGGCCAGCTCATTCTGTTACATCTTCTGCTTTTCACTGCCTTAGTCTGGCAGCTCTGTAAAACAGGCTGGCCTCACATTCAGAGACCCACCAGCCTCTGCCTCTAGAGTGCTGTGATAAAAGGTGTGCACTGCCACACACGTTGGAAACTTAATTGGGTGGGATCTTGCCCTGAGGTTACCACTCTGTCTATTCAATGTCTTAATCTGTGTATCTCCTTGAGCACAGGATTTAGCTCTATTGCACTTCCTGGGACCCAGTTTCTCAGTCGGTACATTTTGTATTTTTATTTGCCCAGCTTGCTCCTTTTCATTATAAATCTTCACCAGAGCTAACAATAGAGTCTATACCAGGCTGTTCTGAGATGTCTTCTGCCAATGGAATTAATTAAAAACTCTTCACTTTAGCCTCAGATGGGCAAAAGGCAGCCATTTTTTTTTTCATCAAAATATCAGAAGGCCAATCTCTAGGCCATATACTTATATTCTTCCCCTCTGAAACCTTTTGATCCCCACAGTTCAAATCACTTACAGCAAGTAGCATTGTAGCCCATGCTATTACTAGAATGGCCCATTAAGCAGCGCTTAAAGCAATCCACTGCTTTCCTAACTCAAAGCACCAAAGTCCAAATTCCTCCAAACAAAAACATGGGCAAGCCTATCACAATAATACCCCTGTCCGTGGTAGCAACTTCTGTCGTTGGGGTTCTATTGCTCTGAAGAGACGCCATGACCACAGCAACTTTTACTTAAAACTTCAGAGGTTCAGTTTAATATCGTGGAGATGGGCCATGGAGGTGTGCAGGCAGACATGATGCTGGAGAAGTAGCTGAGAGTTCTACATTTTCAGGCAGCAGGAAGTGGACTGTCTCGCTGGGCATGGCTTGAGCATATTTGAACCCTTCCTCTGTGGTAATACATTTCTTCCAACAAGACCACACGTACTTCAACAAAGCCACACCTTCTAATATTGCCACTCCCTTTGGGGGTTATTTTCTTTCTAACCCTTACATGTTACAGCTTTTTGTAACTTCAACATCTAAACATCTTTACTGTTTTTTAAGTGATGGCAGTCAATGTTAAGGAGGAAAGCACATTTATATACTGTTGTGTTTCTTTCTTTCTTTCTTTCTTTCTTTCTTTTCAGTTTAACCTCAAGGATGTTTTATACTTTTTACTTTATTTTTAATTTTTTTCAGTGAGGATTTTTTTTTATTTAAACTAGAAACAATCTTATTTTACATATCAATCCCAGTTCCCTCTCCCTCCCATCTCCCCTACTCCATGCACTCCCCATTCATTCCCTAGTGAGAGTGAGGCCTTCTATGGGAGATCATCAAAGTCTGCCACATAATTTGGGGCAGTGCTTAGCCACCCCTCCCCCATGTATCTAGGCTGAGATAGTAACCCTCTATGGAGGAATGGGCTCCCAAAGTCCATTTGTGCACTAGGGTTAAGTACTGGTTCCACCAAAAGAGGCCCCATAGAGTGCCCAGGCCTCCTAAGTGTAACCCACATTCAGGGGTCCTGGTTCGGTCCTATGCTGGTTCCCCAGATGTCTGGCTGGAGTCCATGAACTCCCACTTGCTCAGGTCAGCTGTTTCTGTGGGTTTCCCCAGCATGAACTTGACTCCTTTGTTCATCACTCCTCCCTCTCTACAACTGGATTCTAAGAGTTCAGCTCAGTGCTTAGCTGTGGGTGTCTGCTTCTGCTTCCATCAGCTACTGGATGAAGGCTCTAGGATGGCACATAAGGTAGTCATCAGTCTCATTATCTCATTACAGGGGAAGGACATTTAAGATAGCTTCTCTACTATTGCTTAGATTATTAGTTGGGGTCATCCTTGTGGATTTCTGGACATTTCCCTAGTGCCAGATTTCTCTTTATACCTATAACAGCTCTCTCTATTAAGGTATCTCTTGTTTTCCTCTCCTCTATTCATCCCCTGACTCCATCTTCCTGATCCCTGATGTTCTCCTCTCCCCTCCTCTTCTCCCTTCCTCTTCCTCTTACCTCCCTCCCCAGGCCCCCTTGTAATTTGTTCAAGAGCTCTTGTTTTAGGGTCCTGCTTGTTTCTTAGCTTCTCTGGAGGTGTGGATTGTAGGCTAGTAATCCTTGCTCCATGTCTAATATCCATATATGACTGAATACATATCATGTTTGTCTTTCTGTGACCAGGTTACCTCACTCAGGATGGTTTCTTCTAGTTCCATCCATTTGCCTGCAAATTTCAAGATTTTATTATTATTGTTGTTGTTGTTATTACTGCTGTCATTGTTGCTGAGTAGTATTCCACTTAGTAAATATACCACATTTTCTTTATTCATTCTTCAGTTGAGAGGCATTTAGGTTGCTTCCAGGTTCTGGCTATTACATATAATGCTGCTTTGAACATAGTTGAACAGGTGTTCTTGAATGTGCATCTTTTGAGTATATGCCTAAGAGTGGAATTGCTGGATCTTGAGGTAGACTGATCCCATTTTCCTGAGAAACTGCCATACTGATTTCCAGAGCATCTGTCCAAGTTTGCACTCCCACCAGCAATGGAGGCATGTTCCCCTTTCTCCACATCCTCTCCAGCATAAGTTGTCATTGTTGTTTTTGATTTTAGTCATTCTGACAGGTGTGAGATGGTATCTCAGTGATGGGAGATGTCATTCTGTAAATATGTTTCTCTTATTGGATAATGAATAAAGCACTGTTGGCAATAAGAAAGAAAGATAGGCGGGACTAGGAGACAAGGACGTTTTGGGTAGAGGTAGGAGGAGATTTAACATGTAGGACTTAAGAAAACAAGTCCAGATCCTCGCTCCGGTAAGATAGACCACGTGGAAATACTTAGATTATTATAAATGGGTTAATATTTAAGACAAAGCTAGCCAATAAGAAACGCTAGTAACTGGCCAACAGCTTTATATCTAGTACAGCGTCTCTGTGTGATATTTGGGGCTGGCATTGCAATGTGGACCCGAGAACTTCCACTTAAAACTTAACAAAAGCTTAAAAAAGGGTTTTAGAAACAAAAGAACAGAAACAAGCAAGGCTTCTTGGTAGCAGCATTTTTTCTTGGTTGGACTCTGTTTTGCTACAGACATGACAGAGATTTGCATGGCTCCTTTAAGGGAGGTTTCCTGACTCAGCATACCAGCAAAAAAACTGCATGACTTTTAAGAAGCGCTGCCAATAATTGAATGTTGTGTTGGTGTGTATGAGCAGCTGGTTAAAAAAAAAAAATAGAAAGAGAGTAGTTGGGGTTTGATTTGCATTTCATAGCTAAGGATGTTTAGCAATTTCTTAAGTGTCTTTCAGCCATTTTAGATTCCTCCATTGAGAATTCTCTATTTAATTCTGTATCCCACTTTTTAATTGGATTATTTGGTGTTTTGGTGACTAGCTTCTTGAGTTCTTTGTATATTTTGGAGATCAGACCTCTGTCAGATGTGGGATTGGTGAAAATCTTTTCCCATTCTGTGGGCTGCTGTTTTGTCTTGTTGACTGTGTCCTTTGCCTTACAGAAGTTTCTCAGTTTCATGAGGTCCCATTAATTACTGGTGTTATGTTCAGGAAGCAGTCTCCTGTACCAGTTCATTCAATGGTAGATCCCACTTTTAAGAAATTCAGTGTGACTGGATTTATGTTGAGGTATTTGATCCATTTGGACTTAAATTTTGTGCATATGGATCTATATACAACCTTCTACATGTCAGCATCCAGTTATGCCAGCACCATTTGTTGAAGATACTTTCTTTTTTTCCATTGTATAATTTTAGCTTCTTTGTCAAAATCAGGTGTCTGTAGGTGTGTAGATTAATATTGGGGCTTTCAATTCAATTCCTTTGTTCTACCTTCTGTTTTTGTGCCAGTACCAAGCTTGAAGTCAGGGATGGTGATGCCTCCAGAAATTCCTTTTATTGAACAGGGTTGTTTTGGCTATCCTGGTTTTTTTTTCCATATTAAGTTGAATATTATTCTTTCAAGGTCTGTGAACAATTGCGCTGGGATTTTGATGGGGATTGCTTTGAATCTGTAGATTGCTTTTAGTAAGGTCGCCGTTTTTTTTTTTTTTTTTTTTTTTTTTTACTAAAGCTTCCTATAGCTTGTGTTGGCTTCAAACTTCCTGTGTCTAAACTGCCTCTACCTCCTAAGTGCTAAGGTTATAGGACTTCACCAATGTGTGCCACTATACCCTGCTCCATTAGCTTTTAGGAAGCAATTGTGGGCTGGTGAGATAGTTCAGTAGTTAAGAACACTGGCTGCCCTTGCTAGCAGACCCAGTCTTCCTAACAGTGTGTAATGTCAGTTCCAGCCCTCCGTGCCCACTGGGCATGCATGTGGCATTCAAACATATGTGCAAGTAAACATTCATATGCATAAAATATTTTTTAAAGATACTTAACTTTCTTCTTCCTTTCAGTTAGTCAAACTTTATACAGTATCATAGATAACTCCAGATTTGTACACCGTTTAAAATTACATTGAGAAAATATTCCATAATAATGTATTGTTGATATTTTCTTTCACTTAACAAATTAAAAGGGAAAAGTGAGATGTGACAACTAAGAAATATGAAACCATTTATCTACTAAAAACTATTTATAGGCACAGGTAAAACAGTGAGATGAAGAGACTTCTGCAAACACATAGGACTTGTTTGCATTTTATTGCAGTTTAATAATTTGTTGATTGCATTATAACCACAGCAATATTGCATTTTAATCACATGTATACATTTGGTTAAACAAATTAATGCCTTTAAGTCATGGTTTTAATTTTGTGAATATGGAAGCAGTTCCTTTTCTATCTCTGCTCCAGTAAGGGAAATCATCAGTAGAAATGGTTCTGAATCAATTGATCAGTTGGTTTTGGTAAACTCCCTAGCCACATTCTGCTTCTTACCTACTGAAGACACCATCCTTCACACACAGGTGGAATAATGAAGAAAGCTTCATAGAATACTGTAGAATAAATCAGAAGCAAGGAACCTGCAATATTTTTGTATGGCGGAAACCCAACATGACTGGAGCACAGATTGGCCCCATTGTTCCTAAAGTGAGCACTACCTCCATTGTTCCTGAGGTGCATACTTTACCTTAGTGCTTAAGCTGCCAGACTTCACATGGGCCTGCACTTAAAAGGACTTGGCACACTGGCACATGAAGGACCTCATCTGCACATAAGTTTGAAAGTGGAGACCTATACCCAATTTACTATTTTTTAAACTAAAAAAACAAAAACAAAAAACAAACAAACAAGAAACAATTTTTAAGCTAGCAAACAAAACAAAAACTCCAAATTCTATTGCTCAGACAATCTGTGTGTCGTTTTAAAATAAAGTATAAGCCATATACAAATAGTAGATCATTTTCAACAGTGCAGAGTGACTTAAAGGAGAGAGAAGAACCTTCCCATTCATTCCCACTTCATTCTTCCTAAAAAGCTACCATCTTGAGGCCCTTCTAAAAGGATTTTCCTTATTCCTTCCCTGTGGGGAGAAAGAGTGGTAGCCATCAGCAGGTCAACAGCCAGGGGCAATGGCTAAAACGCCATGACTCTCCAGAGTTCTTGACTGGGGGATGGAAACACTTAGCTCCAGGGAGCTGAATGAGATTGAGGTGCATTCTGACTCAGATGGTAGGTGGTATGCCTGCAAAGGGTGTGTCTGTAAGCTTGTTGGCCTAATACGCTGACAGTGTTCAGAACTGACTCATTTTGCCAAATCCTAATGATAGAGATCAAGGATAATTACATGCCTGGAGAAGTATGGGTAAAAGATCTCAGAAAAGGCAATAACATTGGAAGGTGGGACAAGTTGGCTGAGTTTATAAATCTAGGATCCCAGCAGATTAAGAGGGAAGGTAAAGAAAAAGAGAGAAATTTTAAAGACTTTTAAAGTTGTACTACGCTTTATCTTAAAGTTAAATCTTGGGGAAAAGCAAGAAAGGAAAGGTTTTGGTTTGACAGAGATGTGTTTGCATGGAAAATTAATAACGGGTGAACTTCTGATATCTAGTTTTGGTTGTCAAATTCCTCAGTTGAGGGATTGCCTCCAATCAGTTTTTCTTATGGGGAAGGTATTTTATTTTATTATTTTGTTAAATGAAAAATAATGCCTTGGAGTTAACCTGAGAGGCATGGGTCATATAAGAAGTACTATCTTGGCTGTCAAGATGAAGTTTCTTCCCAGAGGTAAATTGACTTATGAAATAGGAAATTATTTCTTTCTGTCTAAGCTGTGATTTCATTAATAAGTCATTTTAAATTGAATTTTATCACTCAGTTCTCAGAGTTATAAGCAGAGTTCTCATTTTCACATATTACAACGGTAGGCAAATGAAGCAATCCAAGCCTCAAAGTTATACAACTAACAAGTTGTGCTCTTAAGTTTTGTGCTACCACAATTGTCTTATGCTATTAAAGTAAAATAACATTGTGTACTTTATAACGAACATACTAATGTTTTTATAGTTCTGAAGACGGAGAATCCCCAGATTGAAAGCCAGCCTCTGGCAGGGCCTCTTGCTATGTTATCCTGTGGCAGAAAGACGTATCGATGGGGAGATAAAGACAGCACGAGGAGGATGAAGGAGGGGAGGAAAAGAGAACCTTTAATAGTTTGTCTTATGTCAAGGTATCATATAGCCTAGGCTAATCGCAACTCACTGTGTGGCTCAGGCTGGTTTGGGATCGATGCTCCATTTGCTTCTACCTCCTGTATGGTAGGATTATAGGCATCCATCACCATGGCTCAAATTCTGATTGCTTTCATAGCTAGCTCACTATCGTTACAATGACTTCATTGCTGTGATTGTAACAATCACCGATTTGTGCACATCTGCAGTCATGACCTCATCAGGTCTTCTCATAAATCTCCTTACTTTATAGCTGTTTGGAGACAGTCTTGCTATGTAGCCCTGCAGTGGCTTGGGAGTCCCTATGTAGATCAAGCTGGCCTTGAGCTCACGGCATCCTCCTGCTTTAGCTTCCTAAGTACTAGGATTATAGGTATACATCACTACTGCCAGCTTCTAATTGCCCTTATCATGTACCATCTCTTAACAGTTGTTGCCATGAAAATGGAGTTTGTAGAAATAAACTTTGGAGAGCATATTCAGGCTTCAGAAGTCATTAGTTCAGTGGACCAGTGTGATACTTTGTGGAACATCAAAATAATCAAAATCCCTTTGAACCATTTATATCAGAGAGTAAGAAAATTGATTAGCTCCTGAAATATAATTGTGACAATACATCTCTCTCCTATTTGAGTGCTTCTGGTGTTCTTACTGCTCAGTAAGAAGGTGTTTTTCATTTCAACAGCTTCATGTCAGGGGCATGCTCCAGCAAGGACACAACATGATTCACAACAATTGAATATAATTATAGACCTCATGGTTATCAGGAAAATAATCTCGAATATCTGTTCATAGTCTGAATAGGTCACATAGGAGAATTACTTGACTAAATTTTATATGTATCATCTGTCCTGAGTCTTTCAAGTCTTTCATATGCCCCATAACTCAGCCATAGCCTGTGCCATCTGTATTGTCATTGATTTTCTATCTTGATAGATGTCTTAGGGTATTTATGGCTGTGAAGAGTCTTGCATATAAAACATTCAATGGAGGTGGCTCAGGTAGAGTTTCAGAGGTTCAGCCCATCATCATTATGGCGGCGAGCATGGCGATGTCCAGGCAGATGTGGTGCTGAAGCTGAGAGTATTGCATCTCTCAGGCAACAGGACGTCAACTGACACTGAGTGAAGCTCAAGAAAAGAGGCCTCAAAGCCCACCTCGAAGTCCCCCACAGTGACATAATTCTTCAACAAGACCACACCTCCAAATAGTGCCACTCCCTTTGGGGGCATTGTCTTTCAAACTGCCACAGTCCATTCCCTGGCTCCCAAAGGCTTATAGCCATATCATGATGCAAAACTTCATTCAGTTCAATTTCAAAAGTCCCCGTAGTCCATCATAGTCTCAAACTTATTTCAAAGTCCAAAGTCTCTTCTGAGACACATGACAATCTCCTAACTGTAATCACCTGTAAATATGAACATCAAAAAGCAGATCACAAAATTGCAATATGTGGCACCAGATACACATTACCATTCCAAAACAGGGGAAGAAGCAGAGCAAACAAACACTGGACGACAGCAAGCCAGGAAACCAGCTGGGCAAACTCAAAGTGCTCTTCAAGGCTCCAGTTCTGCTCAGATTTGTTTACTGCAGCACACTTCTTTCTCTCGAGCTGGTACCACTTCCTGTCAGCAGCTCTCCTTGGCAGGTGTCCCACGATTCTGGCATCTCTAACATCTTGGGTTTTCCAAGAGAATCTAGGCTTCACAGCTCATACAATGGCCCATCTACAAGGACTTCATTCAAGAACACCCTTGACACATGCCTGGCCTCAGCAGCTTTCTTCAGACACAAAGGTAAACTCTATAACCCATTCCTTCCGTCCTTAACTCTAAAGCCAGATGCTGCCAAGTTCTGCTGCTTGCTGGGGCTGGAACATGGACCTCTTGTTTAATTACATCGTCACCAACTTTTTATTTCCTTCACTGCCTCAGCTTGGCTGTCCTTGACCTTGCTCTTTAGACTAGGTTGGCCTCAAACTCCAAGATCCACCAGCCTCTACCTTCCCCGTGCTGGGGTTAAAGGTGTGCATCAACATGCCCAGCTCTATACTTTTCTTCAGTTCTTTTCACAGGTTTGGAACTTAGCTGGGTGAGGTCTTGCCCTGAGGTCACCAATCCTTATACTACTCCATTTCTCAATATGTTCAAATCTCCTTGAACATAAGATTTAGCTCCATTCCACTTCCTAGTGCTTTTCTCAACTCCGAATTTACGTTTTGTAATTTATCCTGCTCAGCTTGCTCCTCTTCATTATACATCTTCATTAGAGTTAGCACCAATACCTGCATGACAGAGCCTATACTTAGGCTATTTTGAGATTTCTTCTGTCAACAGAAGTAATTAAAACTTCATTTTAGCCTTGGGCAAACTCTTCAGACAGTGACAAAATGGGCAGCCACTTCCTTCACCAAAATTATCACAAGAGTGTTTTCTGGACAACATGTTAAAATTCTTCTCTGAAACATGTTGAGCCAGCTCCCATCATCATTTCAAATCATTATCAGCACCATTGTCCTCTGTGCTCCTACTAGTATTCTCCATTAGCTAGTGCTAAAGCAATCCACTGCTTTCTTCACCGAAAATGCCAAAATCCATACTACTCCAAACAAAAGGATGGTCAGGCCTATCCATAACCATACTCCATTCCATTGCTTTGAAGAGACGCCATGATCATGGCAACTCCTACAAATGAAAGCATTAACTGATGTGGCTCACTGATAGTTTCAGAGGTTCAGTCTGTTATCATCATGGTAGCAAACATGAATGCAGGCAGATTAACACTGGAGCCAAGAGAGCAACATCCTGCAGGCCACAGCAACTGTTACACTGAGTAAAGCTTAAAAAAAAAAAAGAGAGATCTTAAAGACTTCCCCCACAATACACACTTCCTCTAATAAGGACATACCTCCTAATAGTGCCACTCTCTTTGAGGGACATTTTCTTCCAAACCACCAAAATAAGGAAAGTCTCCATTTGGCCACTCTTACCCAAATCAACTTTGTTCTGAGGGTCAGACTATCAGCCTATAGTAACTTCATTAAATGGCCACAGGTTGCTTTAGAACCTGTAGGAGTGGATTTCTAGTCCTCTATGTGTGTGTGTGTGTGTGTGTGTGTGTGTGTGTGTGTGTGTGTGTGTGTGGTGTTGCATAATATTTCCCCCTGACATTAAAACATTCCATCCTGAAGGGAAGCTCCTTAAGTAGGGAGGTGAACCACTCAAAATAGCTTCAGGAAGCCCCTGAAATGGACTTCCTTGGGACACTCCCTGCCAGAATTTCTCTCAGAGATGGCAAGCTGCAAAGAGACTCACAAAAGCCAAACTACAGAAAAGACTCTCAGTCAAGCCAAGCTGTAAAGACGACTCCGAGGCCAGACCAGCTGCCAGAAGAAGCAGAAATAAGCCGAGCTGCCTGAAGAGGTTTAGACTAACCAAATCACTTAGAAATAACACAATTCAACCTGCTGAGCTTCCTGACAGTTGTGCAGTATGCTTCAGGGTTCTAGTTTGTGAGCCGTCATCCATGCTGGGGTGGGCTTTGGTGACGCAGCTGTCTTTGAGATATTTTTTCCTCCTGCAAGTAAGTTTCCATCCATATTCTCATGTTATTCCAATAAAACTAATGGTTCATAAGTTGGACTTTGGTGGTATCCATACTTTGGTGTTGTAGGCTTCCACTCTGGGTGAATAGATATGTGTTGTATCTCCCTAGGAAATATTTTATCACACAACAGTATACATGTGCGTGTGTGTGTGTGTGTGTGTGTGTGTGTGTGTGTGTGTGTGTGTGTGTGTTGCAAGGGCTATGGTATATACACTTAAGGTGTATAAATGGCTGATGCATGGAGCTGAGAAGAGGCAATGAGTCTATTTTTGATTTAAGATTTGTGGTTATCACAACATGCCCATACACTCAAGCCAGATTCAACACCAGCACTAAGAGGGGAAATGGACATAAAGTCCTATCCCTAGATGAGGAGTTTTCGGCAATCATTAGCTGTTGGGATAGTCGGTTTTCTAGAATACTGTAGCCCACTGGTAAGTCTATCACACTTTGGTGGGAAGCCGTGCAACCAAGATTATATGGGCAGTACAAATTGAAAAACAGGGGGCTGGATCTGGGAGGAGGTGGCAGGGTAAGTATGGTCAAAATTAGTTGTATAAAATTCTCAAAGAACATTAAAAGTTGAGGAAAAACACCACAGATATAGTGGTTTCATATATACTGAGGAATCTGCCTGACTCCATTGTTAAGGCAGGAATCGTTACCGTATTGTTAAAAACAAGTTTCCATTTGCTAGAAGAGCTGAATTTCTTTTCTTAAGTCCATTTCCTGAGCCTATCGTGTCCCAGCCCACAACCTTGACTTGTTTTTGTGAACAACTCCCCAATTTCCTTCCTTAACCTCATGCTGACTACAAGGTGCTTTTTGAGATTTTCCTGTACTTCTTGTTCAATCGGAACCTCCAGCTTGCCCTGGAACAATCTGAAAAGCTCCGTTCCTGTCTCTCTGCTCTCTCCAGATCCCACCCACTCAGAGAAGTCTCCAAACAAGGGAGGCACCAAAAATCCCAGTTCTCAATTCTTTCCAGCTACTGTGGCTTCCTCCCCTGAACTCGGCAGCTGCCCAAGTCCCCACCCAAAGCATGCAGCTTTTGACCTTACTTGGGCACAAACAACCCTTGTGGCAGACATGTCACCACCCCTCACCAACAACCTATCAACCCTCCCTGCTTTAGTTCTTTAGTTGAGGGGTGTGACTTCTCTGGCCTGGGTCTCTGGAACTGGAGAACTCGCATGGGAGTTGCTTTGCTCACCTAAACCTGTTGTTGTACTTTTCCAATCCAGCCTGATACTGCTTACCTGCTTTGGGAGATAAACCTAACATGGGAGGCAGAAAACCTAGTACATTGTTTTGCTCCATTGTTTCTATTCTGTAAACGTGCTTTGCAACTGCTTCACGATTTGTTTCCTTAAAAAGGGTCCCAAGAAATGGGTTCAGAGCTGCTCTCTTTAAATCAATTTAGGAAGCTGTTGGGTGCACCCCAATAAAAAATCAGGAGTGCTTCAAATTTGGCTTAATTGTGGCAGTGGCCTTATTCTTGCCCAGTGGGTTTAACAATACCTCAAGGAACATTTTTAAAGGGCTCCTTTGCAGTGTGTGGTGGCGCACACCTTTAGTCCCAGCTTGTCTACACAGCAAGTTCCAGGACAGCTGCATAGTAAGACCCCGTCTCAAAAGAAAGCAAATGACTACCTACCTCTTTCCTTCAAGGGTACTCCCTTGGCAGCGGTCCCCTTGCTAGTACCCATTTCTGCATCCCAACAGAGAACATGTTCTTGGACCCCTCAGGAAGACAGGCAGGAGGGGAAGTGAGCAGGCCATAGAGTGGGGCATGTGTCCACTTTGATAGTTTCTAAGCCATAACTGAATCCATGTTTCATCCAGTTGGCCAAAGACACTCTCAGAGCTACTCAATGCAGCATTAGCAAGCACATTGAATATGGACTCTTCACTGTGTGTAGACATTTAACGCCATATAGTACAGCGGTGCTTTCTCCTTGAATTTCTCCTTAAATTTTATAAGAATTTAATCCCATGGAGATTCTCAAGACATAAATGAGAATTAGCAAATTCTTACAATTACTTTGGTACATGAACCATTTTCTAAAGAATCAGACTTTGCTTTGTCCCAGGGTTTCCTTATGCATGGTTCTTGCTCTGGATCTTCAGATAAATGTAGGCTAGACTGTGCTGATGTGTGTATAAATGAAGTTCTTAATTGGTCTAAGTAGTAAAAACACAGAGGAAAATGCTGAGAAAAGGGGTAAGCCACAGCCAGACCTTTCCCCCTTAGCATCTCAGCAGACAAAAACGTCAGGTTCCTGTTTCTCCCTGCTTATATCATGTCCAGTTATACAACTTCCTGTTTGTCTGTACAGACCTCCAGACCTCTATGGTTAACTGGTGGCAAGCTCCAGGCTCTGACCTTCAGACAGACTTTATTTGTATAAGCAAGATATCACCACATATCCCCTTTTATTTTGTCTAAAAAAATTAAAAGTAGTTATAACTAATGTAAGAAAAACTGTATACAATATGTACATTAACTATATACAATATATACAGGCAATAAGTACATCAATGGTGTTTAGCCCATTGGCATTTGGCAAATTCAGAGAAAATACTCTGAATTTATACTTACATTACTTTTTACTCCAATTTCATTATCAATTTATTTTTTAATGTCTTTAAAACCTGTTACACTTAACACATCTTTAGAGTTTCTTTACTGAGTTTTATAAACAAGGAAAACTATAACTATACTATCTAATCTTCAACTTCCTCAGAGACCTGAGAAGGAAATAATATTAACTGAGTAAACAGGAAGTGTGAGCAAGAGACTTCCAAAAATGTGAGAAATGACAACAACAGCTGGCTGCCTGATCAGTCATCCAAGGTTGCTCTTCAATGTTGGGGCATCTATATTTGACCTATAGGCCTAGCATATCTGACAGACATTTCTGGGAATAAGGATAATCTGAAGGACTTTTTGGTGTCCTGTTTGTTCCGTTTGAACAGTGTACTGTCAGCAGTTGAGGCAAGAACACTTTCTTTTCCCAGTGGCTTATCTTTGCCATAAAGAAAGTAAACTCCATGTGGAGTTTCTTTAATGCCCATCATCTTCTCTGATGTAGATTGGTGATGCCAGGAGCAGACATGTCTCATTGTCATAAAAAAGAACATATGTTATTAAAACATGTTAAATACTATATTCTGTAGATCTTTGAAGTCTTTGAAGACAACCTGTCTTTCTAAGATATATCTGTTTGACCTGGTAGACATACCTAATATGACTACAAGTTCGAATGTAGTAGTTGGCTAATTACTAAACTATATTTCCTTATTATCTGATATAGTTAGTAATAATAACTTTCAATAATAATAACTTTCAAGGACTAGAAATTTGTATTACATTGTTAAATGTAATACCTTGAGCAATATTAAAAACATATATTCAGCATGTTTTAGAAAAATTAATCTCAAATTTCTATCAATATACATTTCTATACAATATATAAAAATCTAATTCAGTGTAAAATATTTAAGACTAGTAATTGCTTTTAAAGAGTAGACTCAATAATCTACCATTTCATCTTATTATATCTATATCCTCCCTTTATTCTTTTCAGAGTAGTTTCAATAATCTGTTCTTTTTATTCTATCATATCTGGATTCCTCTTTTTCTTTCCAAACAAAAATCTTTAATATAATCCCCATTGTTCAATTTTCTTCCTGCTCGCAAGTAACAATATTCTGTAGCCAATACCCCTAATCAATGAAAAATATCCATAACCCAATGAGTGACCCAAAACTACTCACTCCACATCTTAGGAATGTGAGTGTCATGTTCTTAAAGTTATTTTCTGTTGGCTGGGGTCAATGGCATCTTTAAGGGATTCTGAAAAGAAAATTTGGGTGAATTGTCAAGCTGTATCATTTGTTGTCCAGTCTCTGCATAATGGGAAAGTAATAGACTTGTTTCAAATCCTGGTAAAAGTAGTCTGTGAAGCTGGATCTCCTCAGCTAGCCACCTCAAAATTGTTCTGAGCAGTGACTTGTGAGGATGGATTATTGTAGCAAGTTATCTAAAAATTGTTATGAGCAGTCTATAGTTCAAAGCTGATCTTTGGTTGGTGTTGTTCAGCATAATGGTTATGGTTCTGTTGAAATTGTCATTATGAGGCCCCATGCTCCTTTTGGAGACCTCAAAGGTCACTGTTAGGCACGGTCATGGTTCACTGTAGAAAATGAATAGAGGAAACCAGGAAGGCATCACCCTACATGTGAAGTGGGGGGTGAGTGGGGGGGGGAGGGTGGTCGGGGACATGGGAGGGTGGGAGAGAGGGAAGGAAGGAAGGAGAGGGAACTGGGATTGATAGGTAAAATAGTTTTTGAAATACTTCATCCAGCTATCAAATAAAATGATATAGAGGAAAAAAACGATTTTGTGTGTCTCCTTCCTTCTCTCCCTCCCCACTGCCTTTATCTCTTACATCGATTTTCTTTTTTTATTATTTATTTATTTATCTTATTTTACATATCGATCTCAGTTCCCTCTCCCTCCCTCCCTCCCTCCCTCCCATGCTCCCCATCACCCATCCCACTCTACATGTAAGGTGAAGCCTTCCAGGAGGGGTCAAAAAAAAAATCTGTCAAGTCATTTGGAGTAGGGACTAGGAGTTCTCTCCTGCCTCTAGGTTAAGGGAGTATCCCTCCATGGGGAATGTGCTCCCAAAGTCATTTCATGCACCAGAGATACATCCTGGTTCCACTGTCAGAGGTCCCTTAGACTGCTCAGGCCTTCTAACTGAGACCCACGTTCAGGGGATCTGAGTCAGTCCCATGCTGGATTCCCAGCTATCAGTCTGGGGACCCATTAGCTCCTCCTTGTTCAGGTCAGCTGTCTCTGTGGGTTTCTATAGCTTGGTCTTGTCCTCCCTGTCTGCATCTGGATTCCAGTTTGACTCAGTGTTTAGCTGTGAGTGTTTGCTTCTGTTTCCATCAGCTACTACATGAGGGTTTTATGATGGTGGATAAGTTAGTCATCGATCTCAGTATCAGGGAAGGGCATTAATGGTAGCCTTTTCATTGCTGCTCAAATTGTTAGTTGGGGTCAGTCTGTAGGTCTCTGGACATTTCTCTAGAGTCAGTTTTCTCTTCAAACCTATAATGGCTTCCTCTTTTATGGCATCTCTCTCTCTCTCTCTCTCTCTCTCTCTCTCTCTTGTCTATTCCTCCCCAGACTCAATCTTCCTAGTCCCACATGCTTTCTTCTCCTCCCCTTTTCTTTCTCCTAGCTCCCTCTCCACTTACTGCCCCCCCCTCATCCCAATATGCTCAGGATATCTTGTTCCTTTCTCCTTCTGTGAAGGACCTTGTATGACTCTCTTAGAATCCTCCTTGTATTCTAGTTTCTCTGGCAGTGTGAATTATAGGCTGGCGATCCTTTGCTCTAGGTCTAAAATCCATATATGAGTGACTACATACCATGTTCCTATTTCTGTAACTTGGTTACCTCATTCAGGATGGTTTCTTCAAGTTCCATCCATTTGCCTGCGAATTTCAAGTTTGCATTGCTTTTTTCCCCCTGAGTAGTATTCCATTGTATAAATGTGCCACATCTTCTTTATCCATTCTTCAGTTGAGGGGCATCTAGGTTGCTACCAGGTTCTTGCTATGACAAATTATGCTGCTACATACATAGTTGAGCACATGTCTTTGTTGCATGGATGTGGCTCATTTGGGTATATGCCTAAGAGGGGCATTGCCAGGTCCTGTGGTAGACTGAATCCCATCTTCCTGAGGAGCAGCCATACATTGATTTCCTGTAAGATTCACACCAATTATTTTCTACTTTGACATCTGTGTGATAGTTTCCTCAGGATCAACTTCAGGTAAGTATGGGTGTACTGAGATATTCACTTTGTCCACACCTGTGGTACTGACCACACCCATTGGGGGTGGGGACAGGGGCAGAGGTTACCTGGAGGAACTAGGTCTGGGGAAGGGGCCCTGGATCTGACTCTCTTGCTTGCAGCACGGGGACAGGAGAGCATCGGAGGCATCCTTGGGACCAAGGACCTGCTGGTGTTCATCTGTCTATGTTGTATGTTATTTCTCCCTGAATAAACATCATTTCGGCCTATTTGTTTCTCCTGATCCTTATTAACCCACAATATATGGGGAGAGAGAAAAGCAATATAAATCTTTGTTTTGTTTTGTTTTGTGGTGCTGGGGATGCAACACAGGACTTCGTACGTGAAAGGGTGAGGCTGTACTCACTGAGCTACAGTCTCAATTCCACTGTCATCTTCTCACTTGCAAGGTTGCTTTTAAGCCATCTAAGGTATTTTATGGTACGTTGATAATTAATTTAGTAAATGAGCATAATTAACATAATTATAACCTAATAAATTAAACTGTATTTTGTTTAACACTTAAAAATATCCCAGAGTCAAGTAATAATTGAAAATTATACCATTAGAATTCTTATTTAATTAGTATTCTCTTTGACTTAAAAGGTATAGTTGCTAGGCAATAAAATTATAAATCGAGGTCACTTAGTCACATCATAGAAAACAAGGCTTCTTTGGGACCCATACCATGTTAGGAGTCTCCCTAACAGAAGAACAGCTCAGGAAAGGAAAACTGATTGAGGGATTTTTATGTGTTGTTAATACAGTTCTTTACATATTACTTTAATACAGTTATAAAGGATAACCACTCCATGGCTGATCCTTGAACCCTGCAAAGAGGAAGCAAATGAGTTGAAGTGATGCTGTGGAAAGTCCTAGCAGACTCAGAAATCACAAAGCAGATGCGTGCATCGGGGAGGGTGCTTGTGAAATAGTCCCCGCAGAGCCAGGGAACTGGACACTTGATGTCCATCTCCAAATTTCAGAACCTTTGGTAGCTTTGATTGTCCTGTGATTGGATGGCTTGATGAGAGATTAGCTAACCTGGGCCATTTTAAGGAAAGAAAGAGGATCTTAAATTTTAAATATTGTTTGACTTTTGAAATACAACTTTACTGATGACCTACAAAATCAGTGTTGTTATAATAGATCCAGAACATAGTTAAATAGATAATTTTCATTTTAAAAGCATAAAACGCCATCTAGTCCTATGCATTAAAGACAAGCCTTTCTTGCCTTTTGTAGAGTGGATGATCAGCAGAATAGCTGTGTGTGGCTACTCTTAAAGCTCTGTGTTTGTTCTCTTGGTGTATTAAGATTTGTATTCAAGTCCTATGGTAAATGCAGGGACTTCCTCTTCATATATACTTCAGGCCATAATGGCATGGAGAAAATATCAAGACCATTTTGTTTCAAGAGCAGAGATTTACTATGTAGCATTGTCTTTCCTGAACTTCCAAAGTGCTAGGAAGTAGGCATGTGTCACCAAGCATTGCAAAATCATAATCTTTAAAACATTTACTTTTTAAAATTTTTTTAACTTTTTAAAAATGTCTTTTTACATATCGATCCCAGTTCCCTCTTCCTCCCTTCCTCCCTCTTTCCCTCTCTCCCACCCTTTCATGTCCCCCCCACTTTCCCTCCCTCCCCCCTCCACAGTTAGGGTGATGCCTTCCAGGCGGGGTAGAGAAGGACCATAAAAGACCATTATAGGTTTGAAGAGAAAACTACCTAGAGAAATGTTCAGAGACCTACAAGAGTGACCCCAACTAACAATTTGAGCAACAGTGGAAAGGCTACCTTAAATGCCCTTCCCTGATAATGAGATTGATGACTTATCTACCACCATAGAACCCTCATCTAGTAGCTGATGGAAACAGAAGCAAACACCCACAACTAAACACTGAGCTGAACTGGAATCCAGATGCAGAGAGAGAGGACAAGACCAGGCTACAGGAACATATAAAGACAGCTGACCTGAACAAGGAGGAGCTAATGGGTCCCCAGACTGATAGCTGGGAATCCAGCATTGAACTGACCCAGACCCCCTCAACATGGGTCTCATTAGAAGGCCTGGACAGTCTAAGGGACCTGTGACAGTGGAACCAGGATGTATCCCTGGTGCACGAAAGGACTTTGGGAGCACATTCACCATGGAGGGATACTCCCTTAACCTAGAGGCAGGCCAGTAGCTTCTGTAGGTTTCTTTGTGATGACCCTGTTCACCCTGGGTCTTCTCAACATGATTCCTTGGACTCTGCCCCGTGCTCGGCTATGGATTACTGCATCTGTTTCCATCAGTTACCTCAAACAACAACAAAGAAGCAAAGGAAGGAAGGAAAGAAGAAAGAAAACTCTGGGGGCAGAAACAAGTTGATCTTAGGCACAAGACAGGCATGAGTCACAGCTTTGTCCATAGCAGTCCCTCTATTGCTCCAATCTATAGTCGTCAACTGTTGATAACGTGCAGGTGTTAGCAAAGGTGAGCTTCCACGTGTCCTTGTTTGAGCTACGTGTACCTGCTCACGGAAAGGGTGTGTAAGTTACTCTGTGTCTGAAAAGAGTCTGGAAAGACCTGGGCCAAAGTGGCCATAGGCCTAAGTCAGCCTTTCTTCACTGTAGCTGGGCACCTCAAGGCTGCTTGATGGGTAGCTCAAGTCTGGAAGGACAGAGTGTGGCTAAAAACAACACCGCAGTAGAACCTAGTGCAAATGTTTGCTTCATACTTAACACCGGTATGGGGATGGAGTTCAGTGGGGAAAAGTGTAAAACACACATGCACACACATACATGTTCATGTACATATGACCCAAGAAAAGTGCCAAGCTGGACCATTCCAATAGGACACAAGGCTTAATTCTTGGTCAGTTTGGTGCCTCAAGACAGCCCTCCATGCAACCTCATCGATCAGTGCCAACCATTTAGAAATAAATGTGAGACACATATGTACTAGTAAAATTTCTGACAACCACGTTAAAGCTTTGAAAGAAGCAAATACAATTTATTTTAATATTATATGTAATCAAATATAATAATTTCAAATGAAAGTAAACTACAGATAGTTAATGAGATGTTGCAATTTCCCTTGAAATCAGATGTGAACTGTAGTTATAACTCCATGCAGTTTGGACCATTCAAGCACTGAATAGCAAACTGTCATCAGCGGCTGCCATCTGGGATAGTATGATGCTGGGCCATAAACAGAAGTCCTACAGCCATGAAGATACCAGTTAGACCTGAGCTCTTACTGACCTGAGCTCTGATGACTCCAAGTCCAGGTCCTGTGCATCCTCTGTCAGAGTACTTAGATCTTCCTCAGGGTGAGAACAGGTATCTTGAAGGGCGAGGACAGGTGTCCTCTAAGGCTCCAAGGCCCCAGATCTTTCCTCTCAGCTTTGTCTCATGACTCTTCCAAGCAGCTGCTTGCTGATGTCAGAGGGTAGTTCAAGGAGATCAGGGTTGGTACCCACAGCAATCACAGACAAAAATTCTAGCCAGCGTGGGAGAGGAGGCAACACAGGCTAGCCTTGTGTCTGGCCAGCAAAGCAGGAAGAGTGTAAAGACCGGGAGGCAGAGGCAGACATATGGGCAGGGGTGTAGGTGGGGAAGGTACATGGGTAAAGTAAGGCACACAGATAGACAATAAATACATAGTAAGTAAATAATCACCCATTTCATTCACAATGAAGAATGTATTGGGGTTACTTAAAGGAGAATGAGTGACTCAGCCAGCCATATCACCAAAAAGCTCGCTCCAGCATGGCTGATGACTCAGCAGAGCTCCACTAAAAAGCACTCCCTACACTGAGCCTGCAGCCCTTGGTTACCATGAACCTTCCAGAAGGGGCTGTAGGAGTCTTTTAAGTTTCCTGAGCTTCCTGGGGCTCATAGAGTTGATGAGCCCTGGGAGCTTCTCTCCCCCATCCAGGAGGGATTGCTTCTCTTTCTCTCTCTCTTTTAATTAAAATTCTACTTTTACGTTTGTGTGTGTGTGTGTGTGTGTGTGTGTGTGTGTGTGTGAGTGTGTGCGCATGTGCACACACACTCACACATGAGCTCTGTGTTGGCGGAGGCCAGAAGATGGAGTTAGATCCATCTGGACTGGGGTTACAGGTAGTTGTGAGCCATGACGTGTGGGTGCTGGGAACTAACTCTGGTCTTGTGGAAGAGCTCTTGACCACTGAGCTATCTCTGTATCTCACAAGGATTATTTCCATCCAGAGAAACAGTTACACAGCAGACACAGAGGGGCACTGTTGAGGGGCAGGCGGGCAGCTCTACCCACCACATGAGGGCTCATGAAGAGGGGTTTCACAGTAGAACCTGACCAGTGTCCCTCCGGCAGCATAGGCCACCCACAATTCCACGGCTAGGGGATCCAGGAGCTCATCGGGAGCTTTGTAATCTTAGCAGAGACTAAAGGGTTTTGAGCACCAGCATATGAATTACTGAAATGTGTGTAGAAACATGAACAAAATCAAACTCTTATGTCTTACTCAGATTGTGGGCTGATGCTATTGGCGATAGAAATGAGACTAATACATTTATTAACTTTTTCTTCTGTGATGGGAACTGAATCCAAGAATGCACACATGGGAGCTATATTCTATCTAACTAATCACCGAAATACTAAATAACCATATTAAAAGGTGGGGCACAGAACTGAATAGAGAATTCTCAATGGAGGAATCCAAAAGTGAAAGACACTTAAGAAAGTGCTCAACATCCTTAGCTATCAGGGAAATATAAACCAAAACAACTCTGAGATACCATCTTACTCCTGCCAGAACGGCTAAAATTAGAAACACCAATGACAATTTATGCTGGAAAAGATGTGGAGAAAGGGGAACACTCCTCCACTGCTGGTGGGAGTGCGAACTTGTGCAGCCATTTTGGAGATCAGTATAGTGGTTCCTCAGGAAAATGGGAATCAGTCTACCACAGGACCCAGCAATTCTGCTCTTAGGCATATAACAAATGATCCACATCCATGCAACAAGGACATCTGTTCAACTATGTTCGTAGCAGCATTATTTATAATAGCAAGAACCTGGGAGCAATCTATCTATCTATCTATCTATCTATCTATCTATCTATCTATCTATTATCTATCTATCTTATGTATATAAATAATTTAATATAAATATATACTATATGAAGCTATATATTATATATTTAGTTTTAGTGGGGCTGGAGAGATGGCTCAGATCAGTGGTTCTCAATCTAAGTCACCTAAGACTGATGGAAGACACAGATATTTACATTATGATTCATAGCAGCTGCAACATTACAGTTATGAATTAGCAATGAAATAATTTTATGATTGGGAATCACCATGACATGATGAACTGTATTAGAAAGGGTTTCAGTATTGGCAAAGTTGGAAACCAGTGGCTTAGAGGTTAAGAGCTTCTCATAGCCACCTACAACTCCAGCTCCAGGGGGATCTGCTGCCCTCTTTTGGCCTTTCTGGGCACCCACACACACACACATAACTGGGCGGGGAGGGGGGAGTAATCTTAAAAATAAATCCCATGTCTTCCCAGGAATTCATTTTCATTCATCTTATTATAGTATATGTTCAAGAAAAGAAATGAAACAATAACACCAATGCCAACCCTTCAGCCAAGGTGGATGAAAGGTCGTACTCAACCTGTTTAGGAACAAGCAGAAAATACCACCACTTGGGACCTGTACCTGTGTGTTGTAAATAAGGCAACTGAGAGGCCCTACTTCATTTGCTAGATCTGTGTCCCCAGGTCCTGTGTGTCTAGTTATGCTTGAAGCACAGCTTGGGCCTCCAGAGAGGATGCTGGGAGACCCATATTCTCCCAGGTCAGTAGGATGTCTTCACACACTTGACACTTCTCGTACTCTCAAATCTATTGAGCCAAGTCAAACATGCAGATAACACTGTCTGGTATTAACTAAACCAGTGTTTAGGAACGGGATCGATATGTAAAATAAGAAAAAAAGATTCTTACAAAAAATCATGACTTAATGATAATGGCAGCAATATATAACACTGGGTTAAATAAGAAAATGGCAGAGCTGTCAACTAACTCCTAAAACAAGTTTATTATCAGTCCTCCCATAGCCCAGACTTAAAAAGTGTAATTCAATCTGATAGCAAATCACACAAAGCCTTAGATGATCAATAAGGGAGGTCTTGAGAAATATATTTATAGCCAGAAATGAGTCCTGAGGGAGAGACTCTAATACCTGAAAGACACGCTAGCCAGGCAATATGTCTACAGAGTGGATCCCCAGGAGCAAAGGTAAATGAGCTCTCAGAATTTCCCAGGGCTAATGTTGCTTAGTGTGTGTGTGTGTCTGTCTCTGTGAGTATGTGTGTGTCTGTCTGTGTGTGTATGTGTGTATGTCTGTGTGTGTGCCTGTCTGTGTGTTTGTGTATGTCTGTGTGTGTGTGCCTGTGTGTCTGTCTCTCTGTGTGTGTATTATGTCTGTGTGTATGCCTGTGTGTCTGTCTGTGTGTCTCTGTGTGTGTAGCACTCGAGCCATGGTGTGAGTGTGGATGTTAGAGGACAACTTTTCTGAAATCGGTTCTTCTCTCCCACCTTCAAGTTGGTTTCAGGGATTGAACTCAGGTTTCCAGACTTATGTGGCAAGTGCCTTTAGCAACATTCAGCTCTAGGGATTTGGATATCTGCCTGCCGGTCTGAACAAGGAGAACACTCATCCTCTGGAGAACACTCATCCTCCTGAGAACCAGGGAAAGTCTGAGCACGGGCATTTGAAGTCAGTGTCATTTTGATATGGTTCTCATGAGGAAGAGTCCTCCTACACCCGCTGTGCAGTTCTCAAGACAACATGGTGATTCACGTTGTGTGTCATTTTCAATAATATTTATAGCGCACAAAAGTTCCAAAGATGATACTGGAATATTTCACTGACTTATATGAAAGGTGATGAGAGATTGTTTTTCCAGCTTGACAATTAATGATAAAAGGCAAACAGCCACTGTCACTGAGGAAATGTCAGAGACCCCAGGAGTGCAGCCTGAGATGAAGACTGGATTTACAGCTTCTTGCAGCCAGATGAGGGCTGGGGAAGAGGTGGGTAAGTGTTTTGGGTGAGCTGAGATTCAAGGAAGAGTTCCTTTGCTGAGACTGACATTATCTGGAAGCAGGTGCGATTTTGGAAGTGACTAGCTAAAATGTTTTTTCTTATAACATGAAGAGTGACAGTTTGAACTGTATATTTATGAAGAAGTAGCAGTTACTTGTACTAGCCAGGAGAGGGGGATCTTTGGTCATTTTGTATTTGGTAAAAAATATTTTTGAGAGGAAGTAATTTTGCTGTGGTACAAGAACTCAGTAAGAAATATACCCTTTTAACAAATTGCATGTGTCAAGTACATTACTGGTAACAGGATAGTGCCTCGGCCTCATTCTGCCCACCTAACTGAGCCTCTTCCTTTCTTCAAGCTTCTAGTGGCTTCCACTTCAGTACTCTGATTTTCATAAAGGTCCAATACTCTGTGTAGCTGGAGTCGTGTAGCACTCATTTTTCCATATCTGGCCTTTTAGATTTTCCTTAGCTCTTTTTTTGTTGTTGTTGTTGACTATTTCTATAATGAGCTTGGAAGGGTGGACACATTTTCAAAGCTATGATTTCAATTCCTTTGGGTGTTGGTGTACTGTGTCCCCAGCAGTGGGACTGTTAGACAGTATGGTAACTCTTTAATTTTTCCTTGTTTAAGACAAGCCTCCACTATGTAGCCCAGGCTGGCCTGGAACTTGCCTGAGTCTCGCTGGGCCAGGCAGGAACTTAGGATCATCTTCCCTCAGCCTCCCCAGTGCTGGGATTGTAGAAGAATCCCACCAGGCCAGAAAGCAGACTTTTGTTCAGTGTTGGTGACGAAGGGTTTCTCTTATGCTAGGCACCGGCTTTCACCAACGAGCTGTGCCATGAATCCTAGCTCTGACTTTTGAAATAACTTCTATACCAGTTTCCTTGTCAGCCATACTAGTTTGTATTTGTTAGGAACTAGCAGCCAGCTGACCCAGACCGACGATGGGCGGGACGCTCATGGTCATGTCATCGCTACACATCAGCCTTACCTGGCGGCTCAAGCTTTACCTAGCGGCCAGAGGACTCAGTTACACATGGGCAAGCCCCCCCCCCCTTTTAAAGCAAGCACCCCACACCCCACTCTCTCTCCTGCTCTCGGTTGGCCACCAGCTACCCCCTCTTTCTCTCCCTCCTCTCAATAAACTCCACGTGGGCGCTGAGTCTCGTGTTTGTGTTTTATAGGCATTAGCTGCAGCAAAAGAACAACAGTATTCACATGGAAGATTGCAATTTTCCTCATTCTGCCAGTGTATATTCTCTTTTTAAAAACAATAGGTACCCTTGCAGATATTGCCTGACACATCCTGGCAGTTTTCATTAGATTTTCTCCAATGCCAGGGGCACTGGGCATGTTTTGATCTAGCTACTGGGTATGCTTACATCTCTATGGAGAAATGTGTGTTCCTGTCATTAGCCCATTTTCAAACCAGGCAATTAACAGTTATTTCTTGCATAAATGCATCCCATTATTCCCGAGGTTGTCTTTTCCATATATTATATATATATATATATATATATGTGTGTGTGTGTGTATACACACACACACACACACACACACATATATATAGTATATTCTAGTTATGCAAAATCTTACTAATTTTCATTTTTCTTGCCTGTACTTTTTGGGGTTCTATTTATGAAAATTAATGCTAAGACCAACGACAAGCTTTTTAAGGTTTCAGTTACATGAGAAACCTTGGTGTATACAGTGTGAGGATTCAATTTCACCCTTTTACATTGATATACCCGATTTCCCAGCAGAATTTATTGTGAGGACACTTGTTCCCAGTTACAGCCCTGTCACCTGTGAAAGGTCAGCTTGCTATAGGTGCATTTTTTTTTTTTTTTTTTTCTGGGCACGCTACACCACTGGTCCTCAGGTCTGCCAGAAACCTCCCGCTCCCGGCATGGCCACATGACTTAGCATCTGTGCCCTGCCTCTGCCTTGCTATTCTTCCCCAGGATTTGTTTTGCTGTCCCAGGGTTTTTGGCATTTCCACTTGAATTTTAAGGGTTGTTTCTATTTTAAAATGTCTTGCTGGGCAGTGGTGGTGCATACTTTACTCCGAGCACTTGGGAGGCAGAGGCAGGGGAAGCTCATGAGTTCGAGGCCAGCCTGGTGCACAGAGTGAGTTCCAGGACAGCTGCCAGGACTACACAAGGAAACCCTGTCTCTAGTGTATCCACCCCCCAAATAAATAAAAGCCTTGGGGGATTTTGATAGAATCAGTGAGTTCAATGGATGTTCTAATAAGATTGTTTCTCCCTATTGAATTAGCAAATTATGAGTATGAATTAGCATCATACTCTTTCCGCTATTGTGAAAAAAAATGTTTTCTGACTTGCCTTTTTGGATAATTTGTTTTTAGTGCTTAGAAACATAACTGATTTTTGTTATTCTGGCATGTTTTATGCTACAACTTCACTTAAATCCTTTATTAGCTCTATTTTTAAAGATAGAATCTTTCTCGTACGTATAAAACTGTGTGTTGTGCCAGCAGAGTTACCTGATATCTTCCTTTCCAATTTGGACACCTCTTACTTTCAGCACTGTGTGAAACACAAGGTCCACAAGAGCTGACATCCTTGCCTAACTCGTGATAATAAATCCTGAGGTTTTCCATCACTCCTTTTACACTAAAGCTTCTTCCTCCAGTCCCTAGTTTGCTGAGATTTTTCATAAAATATACTGCATTTTATCAAAAACTTTTATTTATATTTACAAAGAAAATCACATGATTTTATTATTTATTCTTTGCTAACGGAGTCTAACAAGCTAGTTGATTTTCCTATATTTAAACACTGTGGCATCTTGGAAATAAAGCCCAGTGCATGGCTGTCTTGATTCCTTTGATTTGTTGCTGGATTGCTTAGCTGCTCCTTTGTTGGAGTGCTGTCGGGGCTCTTGGTTAGGAACAGTGACTTTTTGTTTTACCGTTTGTCTGGCTTTGACATGTATACAGGAGTGACATCAGCCACTTGCATGAATGAAAAATGCTCTTGTGTCTTCAGTGTTTGGGAGATTCTGAAGACTCGTATTGGTTATTTACTAAATGGTTGGTAGAATTCAGCAATGAAGCATCTTCTGGGTGCTGGCCTTTGCCTGGCAGAAAGGTTTAGATGCTGATTCAGTCTCTGTACCCATTACAGGTTTGTTTAGGATTTTTGTTTTTCATAATCTAGTTTTCGTAGTTTACGTATTTTTAGAAATTTCCATTTCTTCTAGATGATTCAACTTGATGGCTGCTCATGGTGGTTTCTCGTAGGCTGTTTGATATCTGTGTCATTCGCTGTTATATAATTCCTTATGTTCTTAATTTTATTTACGTGAGTGTTTTATCTCTCTCTCTCTCTCTCTCTCTCTCTCTCTCTCTCTCTCTCTCTCTCTCATGGCCTAATTAAGGTCTGTCAATTTTATCCTTTCAAAAACCCTAATTCCATTCTTTAAAATATATATTGTTCCTCTCCTTGCTACTTTGTTTTTGTTTTCTTCCTTCTGTCAACCTTGGGCTTCCTTCTGTCATTTGCTAACTCTGGTGCATAAGTGCATAAATTCAGATTGCTTACCTGCATTGTTCCCTCCTCTTGTCCCTCTTCCTCTCCTCCTGTATCTGCACACATCACTCTGAGCCTCTCTATAGGCTTTGTTGCTGTAATCTGCGTTTCTCATTCAGCTGGAGGTAATTTCTAACTTTCTTTTCTTACTTCTCCACTGACCTTCTTGTTGTTCAAGTATGTCTTGAATGTCACATTTTATCTCTTGTGTGCTTTCTGCTATTAAGGGGTTGATTCACTGTAGTCAGGAGAGTTGCTTGATACAATCTTATTCTTTAAAAAAAAAATCACTGATACTTGTTTTATGACCTAATCTGTAAACTATCCATAGAGAAAGATGTGTGACTATTTAAAAAAAAGAATGTGTTTTCTGGGCTGGCCTGTAGCTCAGTGATTGAGCAGTTCTCTAGGTATATAAATGCCTGTGCTCAGTCCCTGGGCTGAGTGATGAACAGCAAAGGTGCTTTCTGCTATGGAGATGTCATGTGTGTTCGGTCTATGCTGATGTTCAAGTTTTGTTTCCTTATTGCTCTTCTGAGTACTCTATATTGTATTGAAAATGAGGCTTCAGGAAAACTATACGTGACCATTTTTGACTTGCAGCCTGTTGCTTCAGATGCAGTGGGAGCTAGGCCTGCTGTCATTCGATGATGTCTCATATTGACCATAGTTTTCTGCTTCTTTACTTTTAAGCCTACATGTTCTTAGAGTGTGGGCTTTTTGTTTTCGTTTCTTTCAAATCGCTCTCTTTGTGTGCGTGTTATGCTTGTGTGTGCCCACATGGAGGTCAGAGGACATCCTCAGATGATGGCCCTTACCTTCCACTGTTTTTGAGTTAGGGTCCTTTACTCACTCTTGTGAATATCAGGTTAGAGGGTCTGCAAACTTCCAGGATTCTCCTATCGTTGCTTCCCCTCTTACAGAAGTAAGATTATAGATGTGCACTACTGTGACTTATATACATTATGGGGATTTGAACCCAGGACCTTATGCTTACACAGCAAGTGGTCCACTCACCAAGCCATGACCCCACTCCAAGATGTGCTTCTTGCACACAGTGTGGAGTTTGGCAGTTTTCACTCTGACCCTTGCGGTGGTTTGAAGACATTTGAAGACTTAGCCCCCAGGGGGTGGCGCTGTTTGTGAAGGTAGAGGTGGAGCCTGGATGGAGGAGGTGCTCACTGGACCCTGGGTTTGAGAGCTTGTAGCATAGCCTGGCCATTTCCTATTCTCTGCCTCTGTGGATGGAAACGTAATGAGCCAGCTTCCTACTCTGCTGTTCTTTCCCTGTTACCATGGCATTCCCTTCCATGATGGACTATATCCTTCCAGAACCACATGCCAAAAATAAACCCTTTACTCCTTAAGTTGTTTTTAATCACAACAGCAGAAAGCCTTCTAAAACACATCCTCTCCCTATTTAGCTATCATTGTCTTTCTATTTGGGGGGATTTAATGTATTTATGATTAAGTTAATTACTCATTGTGAACAACCATTGTCATCTTGTGCTGATTTTCTTTTAGGCCTGAAGCTCTCTGACTTTGTTTTTATTTGTCTCGTTTGCTATTTAGCTTTGTGCTTTGCTAAATTTTTAATATGTATATGCTTTAATAACCTCTTTTTTCCACTTATAGATCATTTTTTACCTCGATATTAGTGTAACAGTCTACTTGAATTTGATAACAAATTTACATCAATAGCATTCAAGACCTCTATAATTTATTTACCTCTTTGTACTACTAATATCACTGTATCTCTTGGACAGCTAAGAATCTTTCTAGTGGGAAAAGGCACCTGCTGTCAAGTCCCTTCAGACCCGAGTCCCATCCCTACCTCCCATATTTGGAAAGAGAAAACCGACTCTGGAAACAAAGTTCTCTGGCTCCTACACATGGACTGTGGCATATGCATTCACACACACACACACACACACACACACACACACACACACTGCAGTAACTATTTTTAAAAGAACACTTCCAGTTGTGGTTATGTTGAGGTAAAAGTGATTTATCTAGACCATTTTATTGACACATTCTGTTTATATAAATACTTTCCAGTGAGTTTTTATATTTTCTTTTGATGTCATGTTGCTTTTCAGAGTTCTTTTGTCTTAGTTTGAAGAATTCCGAAATGGCGATGAACTCCCTTGGTTTCTTGTGTGTGTGTGTGTGTGTGTGTGTGTGTGTGTGTGTGTGTGCGCGCGCGCGTGCATGCACGTGCATGCATGTGTATATTTCCTCATCTGTTTCCTGTACATTTTTGGTTGGCAGCTTTATCCTTTTAGTATATGACTGAATCATCCAGCATCCCCAGGGGTATAATGTTTCTCCTTTAAAACTCCACTCAACAGTTGTATGAAAGGTTCCAATTCAGTCTGTCAGGCTTGATAGCATGTGCCTTTACTCAGTGAGCCATCTTGCCAGCCCTGTCTCGTCTTCATTACTTCATTACTGTACAGATGATTGATGTGGGAGACATGGACCATTCACTTTTCCAAGACTCCATTGGATATGTTTAACTTTTACAGACTTTGTTAAGGCTTCTGCACTTGGGTACATATCTAACTCCCTCAAGAGTGCCTAGAGAAAACAGCACAAGCTTTAGAGCAAGGACCAGTCCAAGCCTTGCTGACTTCAGCCCTGTAGACCTTCAGATCATCTCTTCTATGCAGTGGAGGTGCACATGCTTGCCTTAGGGAGCTGTTATATAAAGAGGCAATGAATAGGCACACTGTTCACTATTCATTATGGCCGCATTGTGTTCTCCTTTAGATTCTATTCATCATTGTTTCTTTGTGTTCCAGAGTCCTGGCAGAGTCTAGCATATAGTAATCTCTCAAATAAATTGAATTAATGATAAATAGGCCAACAGAGATCAAATATATGTATTGTTAGAGAAGGCAATGAAATGATTACATAATAACATAAATGCCATATGCAATAAGATAAACATGTATGTCAGTATATTGCATATTAATATGATGTACTTATTAACAAAACTGTTGTACATATGTAAACTCTAGTTGGACTTGCGGTTTAGCTCAGTATATAAACTCTAGCTGAACTTGAGCTGAATTTTGTCATTTTATAAAAATCTATTTTACACTTGACTTCTGATTAGGGAAATAAACCAGAAACCCAAATCCAAGTCCTTGATTTGCTTGTACAAAACCATTTCAGGCTGAAACAACTGGCGTCTAGCCTTCAAACTCAGAATTTATAACTCAGAAGTCTTCCACCATTTGAAATTTGGTTACATACAAAATCAAACCTAATTCAGACCATTAATTACAGGGCTCCTAATGTCCCATTCAGCTCTGATAGCTGCATTCTCTGGAAGAAAACCACAACAATTATGAAACAGTGATTTCCCACTGGCTTGGAGATTTCAACTTCTTTGGGATTTCACCCAACTCTACAGTGATTAAGCCACATTTTCCCCCTTGTGAAGAGTAAGGTGCATCGTGAAATTGCACAGAATGGCTTTGGCTATTTTGCATGTAGCAACACCAAGAATCATCCAGGAAGGGCGGCATTTTGCCTGCAGGGTCTGTTCCTCCTTTTGGTCAGAGTACCCTCACTTTACATGAGGGACATAACACCGCACATTGCCACAGCCTTGCTGGATTGCACACCAAGGTGTTATGTTTTCCCTTTCCAGTGGATCCGTGGTGCCCTACCTCCAAGTGGGTGTCCTCTGTCTCTCCCAACCATTATGCCCAGAAGTATAGGCATGAACTCACATCTGCTTTCCTGTTCTCAGAGCTACCCATCTCCCAATTCTGTTGTGTGGGGTCACTGCAAGCTCTTCTGCCAGCAGAGACAAGAGAGGTAAGAAGGAAACTTGCTTCAGCTGAAGTCTGACACCAGACACTTTATTTTATACATATTAAAGTACAGCAAAGTTTTGGAAAAAAAGATTTCTGGTAACATTTATCCCAATTCCATTTGCATAGTAAAGCTTAAGGTGTGACTATATCGTGACCTCTACCATGAAGATGGGGTCCATAGTTTAAGAGCCTAGAATCTTGTGTGGTCTCTGAGAGTATAGAGTTCACCAGATTACAAAGTACATGTGACATCTTCCCAAACTGAGAAACAAAGCTAATGATAAAGGTTGAGGGAGGGAGAATCTGGGATAGACATTCTGGAGGATTTGGTCAAGGCCTGGCCCTACAGAGGGCAAAGGTCACCAGGTTGTTAACAATATCTACTACTAGACTTCCAGGTGAAAACGGATATACCAATCCCTTCCATTGAATAGATAAGTCTGCATCCTTAATATTCCTGGTTTCCCTAGTGCTCTGTGAGCACAAGGACATCTACGCTGCAGCTTCTTCACTTCAAAGAACACTTGAAGTTCTTATGATTGACAGGTGGGTTCCTATTGCTCACAACCACAGTCACACAGGGGAATTTGTTTTCCAGGGGAAATTAACTTTAGCATTATTGGACGTAATGCGGCACAAATGTGAGTATTTAACAATAGCTGGTTCCTGTGACTGGGTGTGGTGCATGATCTCCTGTGCCTTTGCCTTCTCACCTGTGAAACAATATCTAAAAAAAACTACCACACGCATGTTTTTACACGCTTGTTATATGGAGTCTAGAAGGTAGACTCTTTCGTTTCCAGGTTCTTTCAGCCTACTGACAATGAATTGCTCGGAGATACCTGGATAGTTCCAGGGCCACATACTAAGCAGGAGGTAAAGGGAATATGTAAGAGTGCCATGCCTCCCCTGCAGCATGCTTCCAGGAAGGGAAGAAGGGAGACAAGAGTCTGCAGTGACCTCTTATTCATCATTGACATCTCTTCGGAGCTGATACACTATGGGCATATTCCTTTGCTGAGAGAAGCTCGTGGACTAATGGCTGCCAACCTTCTCCTGCTCCCTCACCATGTCTGGCATGTTAGCTCTGTAATTGCCTCTTCATTTTCTGTTTTCCTGCCTTATCATGATAGGAAAAAATTAAAAGTGACAGTGATCTTCTAATCACAAACACCTGAAGGCATTTAATCCTCCTTTTTTCTTCTGCAAATGTTTTTATGTCATATGCTATTCTTCTAAACAATTAAGGACAGTCCCATGTTGATAACATGTACCTGAAAGAAACGGCTCTGAAAAGTGCTGCATGCTTTTATCTGAACAATGCCAGTGTCTGAGCAGATACAGTGGTTTCTCCTGTCACCAGTAACCTCCAGTATTGCCATTAATTTGTTTCAAGGAATATATACTACAAAGGGCATATTGTTAAGAAATAACTAATGACATTATTTTTTAAAGGGAAATGCAATAAAATTGTACAAACGAAGTAGAATTTTCACTTATTCTGTATGATCAGCAATTTCAGTTAAACTTTAATTCCATATTTTCTTTTAAAGTTTACTTATTCGTGCTAGAGAGATGGCTCTCAACAAAAAATATAAAAGTTTACTTTTTCATATATTCCTTCATTTATTTTCTTGAGATAGAATTTCATACATTCCAAGCTGGTCTTCAACACTCTCTAGCCACAGATAATCTTTTTCCTCCCTTCAGGGTGACTTCTGATTCTCCTGTCTCCACCTGCCAAGTGCTGGGGCTGTAGAAATTCACTATCACATCTGGCTAATGTGGTGCTGGGCGTGACATTCTATCAGTTGAGCAACACCTTCCAGCCCATCAACCTTTAATTTTCTGTGTTAAGCTGTGATCTCAGGTAGGAGTGATGGTTCACATCTGCAATCCCACTACTTGGAGGCTGAGGTGGAAGGAGCCCCTTGAGCTTGACAAGAAAGAAAGAAAGAGAGAGAGAGAGAGAGAGAGAGAGAGAGAGAGAGAGAGGGAGGGAGGGAGGGAGGGAGGGAGGGAGGGAGAAAGGAAGGGAGAGAGAGAGGAAAGGAAAGGAGGTTTACCATAGACACCTGAAAAAATCTTAATTGTTTTCTTCCCTTTCCTGCCAACTAAGCATTCTATGATTGACATGACAAAAACTTAATGTTCAAATCAATGTGATTTGGGTAGATTCAGGCCAACAGCAGCCGTCCCTGGGAGATAGCTGGTTATCTTCATTTCTAGTTCGACTCCAAATGGGCTGAATCCAGGAACTGATGGAGTTTTTATTTTTATTTAGAGTCTCTCTCTCTCTCCCTCCCTCTCTCTCTCTCTGTCTCTGTCTCTCTGTCTCTCTCTCTCTCTCTGTCACACACACACACACACACACACACACTGTGGTGGTGGTGGATTGCACAAAAATGGCTGCCATAGGCCCATGTATTTGGATATTTGGTCATTAGGGAGTGACCAATCCCTTTCCCACTTGAGAGGGATTAAGAGGTGTGACCTTGTGGCATAGGTATGGCCTTGTTGGAGGAAGTGAGTCAGGGAGGATAGGGCTGTGTGGTTTCAAAAGCCCAAGCCAGGCCCAGTGTCTCTCTCTTCCTGCTGCCTATTGCTCCCATATCCATATGCCTGTGGGCTGCCATGCTCCCTGTCATGGTGATAATGGACTAACCTCTGAACTGTAAGGCAGCACCCATTAAATGCTTTCTTTTATAATAGCTGTCAAGGTCATGGTGTCTCTTCACAGCAATAGAATACTGACTGAGATGTGTTGAGGTCACAGATCGATGTTGAATGTCTTATTTTTTTTTTTTTTTTGAGATGGGATTTATAACTGGAGCTCATCCTTTTGGCTAACCTATCTATGTGGCCAGTAAGAGCTTTCTGTCTCTGCCTCTGCCCTCTCCCTATGCCAGTGCCATGTCTGCCTGCAGGCCTCCATCCTTCCACCAGGATGATAATGGACCAAAGCTCTGAACTAGAAGCCAGCACTAATGAAATGTTTTCCTTTATACAAGATTCCATGGCCATAGTGTCTCTTTGTAGCAATAAAACCCTAACTAAGACAAGCCTCCAAAGGATTACTGTGCCCAGTACTGGGAAACATTGGCCATGACATTTTTATCCCAGATACTCATCTTTCTTTCAAATGTAGTTCTTTCTTACAATGTGAATAACAGTAATAGCAATGATGAAAATACCATGGACATTAACTTACCTTCTATTACCCCCTTATTTAGACTATTACTCATTTGGAAACCAGTGACCAAAAGAAAATAATTTATTGTGCTCAAAACCATCCAGAAGGGAATTGGGACGATAGCTCGGTGGGTGCGCTGCTTGCTGTACAAACATTAGGACCACCACATAAAATGGGTGTGGTGATGCAACTCTGCAATCCCAGCACTGTTGAGGCCGAGACGGCTGAATCCTGGGCGCTCACTTGTCAACCAGCAAACCAAACCACAAGCTCATAAGACTCTGTCTCAAAGAATAAGATAGAGAGGAACAGAGGACGATGATCACACACACACACACACACACACACACACACACACACACACACACACCACTTCTAGAGGCTTCCTGCTCTTGGTGTCAAATCCAGAGCCTTTCTAGAGACTTGCACATTCCCTGAGCTGGCAATGGCTTCTCTAGCATCATCCTTTTCAATGTCTCTGTGTTAAGAGCTTGACTTTTCACTGTTCCTTCCCACCAAGACTTTGGGTCTTAGCTCAGTAGATCCTCTGCTTTACCCAGTCTCTACTTCTCCTGTATTCTGACCCAGTGTCATCTGTCAGCCAATCTTTCCATGATCATTCTCCTCCATTATGCTTATTGGCCGCTATCTGACAGCCCCTCCCACACCATCCAACACAAAATAACTCCACAAAAGAACAGCCTTTTGCAGACACTAGGATAGGGCCAGACTCAGAGAAGGGAAATGACACACATTTGTGAAATGAAGGAACAAAGCACCTGCTTTGTTGCAAGCACCATGGGAATAGCAGCTTCCCCTGTGTTCACTATGCTAATAATAACTCAGAGTCCTGGGTCATGCTGTCATGGGGAATTGTATAGATCTCCGCCTATACTTCAAGGTTCTCAGTCTCTAATGCCTGGCTATATCCCAGAGACAGAGGGATGGAGCTTTATTCAAACAACCATTTATAGAAATGGAGAATCTGATAGCCCAGTCAAGTTGATATGTAAGATGAATTCCATCATCCCAATGCCCGTTTTTCATTGTTTGTTATTGCTCACAAGCACATTGAACCTCATGACCCGGATGTCTGTCCTGCAGCACAGAAGACCCCACCCCAGCCTGACCCCACCCCGTCCTGACCCCACCCCATCCTGACCCCACCCCATCCTGACCCCACCCCATCCTGACTCCACCCCATCCTGACTCCACCCCATCCTGACTCCACCCCAGCCTGACCCCACCCCATCCTGACTCCACCCCAGCCTGACCCCACCCCAGCCTGACCCCACCCCAGCCTGACCCCATCCCATCCTGACTCCACCCCAGCCTGACCCCACCCCATCCTGACTCCACCCCAGCCTGACCCCACCCTAACCTGACCCCACCCCATCCTGACCCCACCCCAGCCTGACCCCACCCCAGCCTGGACCCACCCCGTCCTGACCCCACCCCATCCTGACCCCACCCCATCCTGACCCCACCCCAGCCTGACTCCACCCCATCCTGACCCCACCCCATCCTGACCCCATCCCATCCTGACTCCACCCCAGCCTGACCCCACCCCATCCTGACTCCACCCCAGCCTGACCCCACCCTAACCTGACCCCACCCCATCCTGACCCCACCCCAGCCTGACCCCACCCCAGCCTGACCCCACCCCAGCCTGACCCCACCCCAGCCTGACCCCACCCTAACCTGACCCCACCCCATCCTGACCCCACCCCAGCCTGACCCCACCCTAACCTGACCCCACCCCATCCTGACCCCACCCCATCCTGACCCCACCCCAGCCTGACCCCACCCTAACCTGACCCCACCCCAGCCTGACCCCACCCCAGCCTGACCCCACCCCAGCCTGGACCCACCCCCCGTCCTGACCCCACCCCAGCCTGGACCCACCCCAGCCTGACCCCACCCCAGCCTGACCCCACCCCAGCCTGACCCCACCCTAACCTGACCCCACCCCAGCCTGACCCCATCCCATCCTGACCCCACCCCAGCCTGACTCCACCCCAGCCTGGACTCATGCATTTTGTGAAATAAAAGACATAAAGAAATATTAAGTAGTTAAGAAACTAGGTTTTGTTTTAGGACTTTTTTTTTTAAACCCAAATTCAAGCTAGAGATAAATAATCCCTTGGAAAATTCCAGTGTCTTTTAGGGACAGCCCACTCCCTGTCACTCAAGCAGGTGCATTTTGGTGAATAGTTTTCCTCAAACAGCTTTTCTACAGGCTCAGGGCCTAGGGAAATCCGTAGCTGATAAAAATGCAGCACTATTCATATTCAGATAGAAATACAAAAGTTTTATTTACTATGACTGCCAGATTTTGCTGTCCTTTGTGACAGCTCAACCGTGCTTCTTCTATGCATCCAGTCAAAATACTGAGTATTCTCCTTTGGCCAAGCAAGCTTCCTCTTTGGCTGTTTTCCTTCTACTGTCTTAAAGAATGGCTCAATGCAAACTGTTCCATGAAACAAAAAAACAACAAAAAACAAAAAAAAGGAAAAAATAATTATTTAACCCCTGAGAATAATTCTTAAAAAAAAAAAAAAAAAACATAGTGCAGTGCAAACAACAAACACAACAAACATCTCCACATGAAATCCCCTTACATTCTAATATTTTTATTTGAATCGAAGGAACATTCACAGGCTCTTCTCTTTGCATGGAAAGAAAAAGAAAAGTTAGATATGCAGACACAAAGGTTTGGGAGAGGAGAGCGCGTGCTCCTCTGCAATATTCAAGCAGATCAGCTACCACCATATGATTCAGTGTTTCCCAACTGCCACATAGAAGAAAACAAAGAGCGAGTGAGTGACATGTTGAATCTACTCTCCATGAAGATGAATGAGTGTTTCAACACTGCCCATCACATGGAGCAGATGGAGCTGGATCGCATCTTATGGCACATCTAGCAGGAGTAGAATGTCAAGGAAGTGGCCAATGCCTGCCCTTGAAAGGGTTTTGCAGGACCTCAGAGGATGCGGTGCCAATTGTGCCCGTTAGGTTTCAACCTGACATGAGCTAAAGTCACTGAAGAGAAATATGCAGTTGAGAAAACGCTCCATTTTGGGATTGTACTGTAGGAAAGTCTGTGAGACGCTTTCTCGATTAATGCTTGATGTGGGAGGGCCCAGTCCACTGTAGGTGGAGCCATGCCTGGGCCAGCGGGCCTAGGTGGTGCAAGAAGGCAGGCTGAGAAAGCGATGCAGGGCAAGCCAATAAGCAGCATCCTCCGTGTTCTCTGCCTCAGACTCTGCCTCTGAGTTCCAGCCTTGAGTTCTTTCCCCGAATTTCTTTCATGGTGGGCTATGACCTCTAAGGTGAAGCAAGCCTTTTCCTCCCCAAGTTGCCTTGGGTCCTGCTCTTTATCACAGCAGTGGAGGCCTGCACAGTGGAGGATGTCAATGTGGCACAGGCCATCCAGATTAGCACGGTTCTAGCAAAAGTGTGGCCCCCAGAAACCCAACATGGACTCAGGTGTTTCACCAGACCCGAGTCATCTGCATGGTCTTCAGTGGCTACTGAAGCCACAGACATCAAGACAGACCTTGGCTGCTGTAGGACCATAGACCCAGACACGGCCCCTAGCTACAACCCAGGCCTGTATGTCATCATATCCTGCAGCATAGGCCACTCAGATTAACATGACCCCATTGGCAGCATGGCCTCTGGACTCCAAAGTGGCCATAGGTGGCAGACCATATCCCAGGCTTCCCCATGGCTTTGGTGGCAACATTGGCCACGGACATCAGCATAGACCCTGCTGTCACAGACACAGATCAGGCTATAGGCGGCAACTCAGGCTCAGATGTCAGCCTGGTCCTGGATGGCAAGGAGGCCACCAACATTTGCCCATTCCTCACAGCCATCGCCTCTTACCACGGCACATGAACCATTCTGTCTCTCTTTCTCTCCTATTGCTCCACCGTATCGCCACATTGGCACCCAACTGGCTGGTGCAGCAAGAGCCTGTAAGACTGTAGCAGACAGAGAGCTGAGAAATAGCTTAGTGTGCAGGAGGGACTACAGTTTTGGGATGAGAAAGGCCTACGCTGGAAAAGTGGCTGACAGGAGGAAGGAGAGGGCAGAGGGAGGTGTGGAAGGTGGCAGGCGGAAAGGAGAGGTCTTTGGGGGGCAGCCAGCAGCGGGGGCATCAGGGACTGCTGCTGGGGCTGTGTTGACCTGAAGGGCTACACTGCTACCTGGGGCAATGGTGACATCCCGACCCAGCTGCTGCCAAGGACCGTGTTTGGGTCTTTGGTCCTACTGCAGCCAGGGTCTGTGTTGAAGTCTAAGGCCCATGTGACCACCAAAAGTTACATGGAAGCCTGCGGTTGGAGTCACAACCCATGGCCTTGGTGTCCAGGGGCTGTGCTGCCACCAGAGTTATCCTGATCTGAGTGGCTCGTGCTTCCAGCTGGAGCCAGGATGTCATCTGGGCCTGAGCTGCTGTCAAGGGCCATGTCTGGGTCCATGGTCCACCTGCTCCTGGGGTCTGTGTTGATGCCTGTGGTCTATGTCACCTCAGGGGGGCATGGGAACCACCAGTGATGAAGTCAGAGGGCCATGTTGTGCTGACCCTGCCCTTCACTGGCCCTGGGAGAGCAGGCTCTGACTCTCACTGGGCACTAAAACAAGACAGCTGCCACCCCAAATACACACACTAGGACACAGTAGGGAGGGATGGTCCCACCCCTCACCAGGGTGAGAGAGAAATGGCATGGGAATAGGGAAATTGACTCTGATCCCTCACCTTTAGGGGGCAGCCCCAGTGGCCCAGATTTACCAGCTTAGCTGCTCCCAAGACCCACACCTGGCCTTGGGTTGGCCCACCCTAACACACACCCCATCTAGGATCTGCTGGAGCTCTTGAAGGGAAGGGTACCAGAAAGATCTCCATGACTCGGAGCAGCTGTAGGATGTCTGAGAGTGGCTTCAGTGAAGGTCCCGCGATGCTTGTGTGCTGGAAACTAGAGACCTGGAACTAGACCAATGACTCACTGCAATGAACATTCGCTAAGAAAGCTGACTGGACAAAAGGGTATATTATATGGTGCACCTCAGCTCCCAGTGCCATCAAGACGATTGAAGAGGTGTTGGAGAGGCAGGAAATATGGGGAAGCAGAGTTCGTTTTGTTTTGGTAGGTTTTTAAAAGCTTTCTTTGTGGGGTGCTACAGGGGTGTGGGGAGGACATGGGGGGACTGGGAGGTGAGCAGAGTTGTTAGGGTACATAATACGAGGTTCCCAAATAGTTAATCAAGGAATTAGGCCAAAGAAAAAAGAGTTTCCCCTTGCAGATGGAATCTAAGGTGGTTGATGGGTGAGGGAAGAGTGAGAAGTCTGAGTCTACACTCAGAGGTCACACTCTGAGTGTTTCTGCATATTTCTGCACAGTTCATTCGCTGTTTCAACATTCTTACTTGAGATAGCTTTGAAAGGCGGAGCAGGCTGGGCAGTGGTGGGACACGCCTTTATTCCCAGCACTTAGGAGGCAGAGTCAGGCACATCTCTGAATCTGAGGCCAGTCTGGTCTGCAGAGTGAGTTCCAGGGCAGCCAGGGCGACACAGAGAAACCCTGTCTTGAAAGAGAGTGTGTGTGTGGCGGGGATCAGTATCTGTGTAGGGGATCTTCACAGGAGTTTCTTCCTAGTTATGTTGAAATTATTTTCCTCATTTTTTATTTAAAATGGATATTTTGATACAATATATTCTCATTTTGGTTCCCTTCCCCATCTATACAATTCCATACCCTTCCTTCCTTCTTTTCTTCCAACCTTCCTTCCTTCCTTTCCTTAGGATATAAATAGGCACCTAAAGATAATAACAAAGATTAAATTAGATAAAATAAAAACAGAAGAGCTAGAATAGGACAAAAAAAAAAAATGAGCAGAAGAAAAACCCAAACAGAAATGACAAGTAACATACATGGACACAGAGGCACACACACGGGAAAATGCCATAAAAAACACACCAGAAATCACAGTATATGAATAAATCTCTCTCTCTCTCATAGATTATTCTCTCATACAGTACATCTCAACCTCAACCGCAACGTACCCTCTTTCCACTCCTGCTGCCCTCCCTCTACTACCCCAGATCCATTTCCTGTTTCCTCTTCAGAAAAGAGACAACAGCCAAACACAAAAACAACAGCATACACAACATACAATAAGATAAGGCAAAAGCCCTCATCCTGAGGCTAGGCAAGGCAACCCAATGTGAGAAAAGGAGTCTCAGCAACAGGTGAAAGTCAGAGATAAACCTGCCCTTCCTTTCAGGAGTCTCAGAAACACCAGGCTAGCGATGTAACATGTACACAGCGGATCTGGTACAGACCCGTGCAGGCCCTGTGCCGGCTGCTTCAGTCTCTGAGAGGCCACGAGAGCGCTGCTCAGTGGATTCAGTGGACCATGTTCTTCGGGTGTTCCCCATCACCTCTGACTCCTACAGTGTTTCCTCTCCCCCTTTTATGTAATCCCCTGATCTCCAAAGGGGACCCGACAGAGACCTCCAATTTAGAGTCTCTCTCTCCCTCTCTCTCTCTCACCCCCCCCCCCACACCTGCTCTGGCAGTTTTCAGAGATCTGTTTTCTGTCCTGGCATCACTCTTTCTTAGGGACATCCGTGGAACCCCTTCAGACAACAACTCAATTAAATGTAACTACATTTAACAGAAGTAACTACATAAACAGAAGACACACACCTTAAAATAATATTCTTCCAGCTTCCAGTGTGTATCCCTGGCTTTTCTACTAAAAAAAAAAAAATCAGGCGTTCAAGCTATGAATATAGCAGAATATTATTGGGCATTATTACAGTGACACCTCCCCAATAGTGTTTGGTTCTATCTTGGGTTCTTGGGATATCCAGTCTCTGGGTCTTGGAACTCCAGGCAGTGTCGGGGTTAATCTCAAGGCATAGGTCTCAGGCTGGACTAGTCATTGGTTGAGCACTTCCACACTCTCTGCACCATCCTTTCCCCAGAATATCCCATAGGGAGGACAGACTGTAGGTCAAACGTTATATGGCTGGGTTGGTATCCCAACCCTGACAGGAGAAGTCTTGCCTGGTCACAAGGGAGGACCAGTTCAAGCTACATATCCACAATTGCTAGGAGTCATAGCTGGGGTCATACTTGTAGATTCCTGGGAGTTTCCCTTGCATCTGGTTTCTACTTGGTCCCCAAATGTTCCCCCTTTCCAGTTGACTCTTTCAGAACTCTCCCTCTTACCCTACCCCACCTGATTTCTCATGTTTCCATCCCCGCTGACCCCAGTCAGTCCACCCACAAAATATCTTCTGGCCCAGTAGTCATCAGAAAGCCTTCATCCAGCAATTGGTGGAAACAGATGCAGAGACCCACAGCCAAACACTAGGCTGAGCTTGGAAAATCCTGTTGTAGAGAGGAAAGAAGGATTGTAGGAGCCAGAGGGGTCAAGGGCATTACAAGAAAACCTGCAGAAACAGCTAACCTGGGCTCACAGGAGCTCACAGGGCTCATCAGGGAGCCTGCATGGAACACATCTAGGCCCTCTGTATATAGTTAACAGTTGTATAGCTTGGTCTTCATGTGGGACTATTAACATTGGTGCAAGGGCTGTCTCTGACTCTTGCTGGCTTTTGGGACTCTACTCATACTGTGTTGCCTTGCCCAGCCTTAATACAAGCCAAAGTGTTTAGTCTTATGCAACTTGATATGCCATGTTTTATAGATATCCATGGGAAGTCTGCCCCTTTTTATATTTTGTTGATGAGGTTTGCCTTTGAAGTTCCAGTTGAGTTTCTAAATTTCATTTGCAGTTTTACCTTAGTTTTGGTTTCCTTTATTAATTCTATTTCCGCTCTCATATCTTGAGCTGTTTTCTTCACTTCATTCATTGTTTGTGTTTAGTAGATTTCATTAATTGATTTATTCCTTTATGGCCTTGAGAATATTCATAGTAGCTATTTTGAAGTCCTTGTTTTTTGATTCAGCTATATATTACATTTCTCAGGGACTACGATAGAAAGGTTGCTGGGATTTAGTGGAGATATATTGTCTTGGTTAATATTGATTGTGTTTTAAGTTGGTCTAGGCATCTGAATTTGGACTGATAATAATTCTATATGTTTATATATATATAAACATATAGAATCTTTGTTGGGTGGATTTTCTGTTCATTGATTTCTACTGCCTTCTGTAGATTTTAGGAGCTTCATAGCTAGAGGTTCCTTAGTGGGGAGTGCTTCTTAGTCCTTGCCAGGTTTGGCCACCAGAAGAATGTTTCTAGATATTGGTAGCTGACACTCAAGATGCTGAAAGGTCCCACAGGAGGTAGAAAAACTGGCCAAGAGGATCAGTGAAGTCCCCAGGGGATAGAGGAAGAGAAGGGAGGCAGGCCCCTGCAGGGGATCTGCTACACAGTTGGGTATGAGACTGGGAAATTGGAATTGGAGGGCAAGAATTTGTGAAGAATGAACCCCTAATTCCCTGGCTGGTGTGGCCAGTGGGTTTCTAGGGAAAAGTTCCCTGCCTGCACAAGGCCTAGAGTATGTGCAGAGCACAATGGGCCATTCTGAAGGAATTTGTAATTTCAGTGCAATGATTCATCATAATGACCAACTTGCTGTGACTTGAGATTTGCATGTGAATGTGTCTGTGAGACATTTGACTGAGGTTGAAAACCCCAACCCCGATTGTAGTTAGCTCCTCTTAATGACCTTAATTCCTAGACTAAAGGCATACAAAATAGCAATGCCCGCTTCTCTGCTTTTATGACTGTGGACACAATTCGCCCATCCAGCTCAGGCTCTTAATGTTACCCAGAGCTGTTCTTACAACCACATCCCCCAACCATGATGAGTTGTGCACTCAAACTATGAATCAAAAGACACCCCCCCTTCCTTAAGTTGCTTTTGCCAGATAGTCCATCATAGCAATAAGAAAACCAATACAATCAGGGTGCCATGAGAACATTAAGGGGTGTTGGTGCTGTATCGGAGGAGAAACTACAGGTACTTGGGCTAGGATCCCTATGTGTTATATTCTGGCAAAGAATATGACTACAGTCTGCATAAAACCTAAAAATATGAATGAGGCTTCATTCAAAGGTAATGGGCCAAGTTATTTGGCAAAGGCAATTTCAAGACACAACATTGTCACCAAAGTATACCCCAGCCTCCTCTAATTACTCTTGAGTAGATATGGGCTTGGGGACAAATACAGGACATGTGCTTATATAGTTGCTATAATGTTTTCTCCATTCTCAATCTTCTTCACAAACTTACTGTACCTTTTAAAGTTGGGGATCTATGCAGTAGTCCTCAATGGCAGAGATGTAGCTCAGTGGTAGAATACACACTTTGTATTTAGGATTCCCACGAGAAATTGGAAAGTGTGTGATTTTTTTTAAATTTTTAATTTTTTTAGGTGTGTGAATGACTCAAGAGCACAGTGAACATAAGACATTCCCACTGCAGGGTATTTGATTGTACTGTGAAACTCTGAGGTTGTGTTAACAAAATTATCCTTGGAACCAGTGACTAGTGGACAGGAACTAGCCATAGTGAGGATGGAGGAGCCAGGAATAGGGATAGAGAGGTGCACAGGAAGGAGTAGGGAGGGACTTAGAGATTTGTAGTCTTTGGTTTGGGACAGGTAGATCACTAAGGAAGGGATTGTTTTAGGCTGGTGATAGATGTTGTCTTCTAACCTTAACATGTGCACTGCAGTATGTGTGTTCACTATTTTCCAAATACACAACACACACACACACACGTACACACACACACACACACACACACACACCATCCTCTATACTCATATACATGATCACATATAGGTACACACACACACACTAACACCCTCTATACTCACATACATGATCATATATATGTACACACACACACACTCATACCCCCCAACTCACACAGTCACATATACTGCTAATACTGCTATTACCACTACTATTTTTAGTAGGAATTAAAGGGCTCCTTTAGAAGAGAAGAGGGCTGGGCATAGATGTCTCAGGATTACACTCAGAAAGGAAGCCTCACCAAGCCCATTACATGAAGACTAGCAAGGCTCTGAGTGGAGGGACTGGCTACTTGCAGGGCTGGAAGTGAAGCTGAGCTTCTTTCTCGCTCTACCCCAATTAGAGCTCCAGGGGGATCACGTGGGGCACATCCACAGGGGCACACTGACATGACCTGAAGCCAGAGCAATGGCAAGCACCACCTGACAGCTTGAGTTCCACTCAGTGCCTGTGTGAGGGAGGGAGCCTTCGCTATGCTCAGTGGGATGCAGGTACTGACATCTGTGTACACAGCTGGACCCTATTTCTCTTCCTCCCCAGCCCAAACCTCTAGATATTGGCCCCCGTGCAACTGGCTTTGTTTTCTGAATTTATAGAAGCTGTTTGCCTTGCTCATCTCTACTAATCTTTTCTTTTTGTGCAAGCAGCATCATTTATCATCACAAACTCTGTACCCGAAAGGCTGGTGGCACAGAACGAGTGAAGACTCCCATCCCACGGCTTGGTCCCAGCTAGCTTTAGGCATTAGGAAAATGATCTTTTCTCTTACAGTCTTCCTTTCTGGGTGAAGAAAATGTTCTATGAGAACATTTAAGGAAGTGACTGTTACCAGGTAATATAAAACTAGCTAGAATGTTACAAGGAGAGGTGGTTCAGAGTCACGTGAGCATGTAAGGCATAGCTATGTTACTTTCATTTGGAGGGATTCTACCATTTGGAATCCTCAGTGATAATATGTCTTCATCTAGCCATTCTCTATTGATATCTGTGTCCTTTGACCTGTGTGCTCCGTCATCTGGGGTGAGGAGGATAGACCCACTGGTCCTAGTGAACAAATTGTCTGAAGAATTAACTTTCCCCACAATTATGAAGTAGAATTCAATATAAAAAGAATGTGAGGAAGGTAAAACACAAATGCACATAAAATAAAAATAAATTATTTAAAGAAAAAGAATGTGAGGCGCATATACTCTACTTGTGGCATCTTTAGTTGTCTAAAGCTTTTCTAATCATTGAGTCACTGAACTTACATTATTAAAAACCTTCCACTTTCCCATTCACCAAGGTTTTTGTTCTGCTAGTGGTGGTGCTCTGCTTGTTTGTTTGCTGAGACAGTCTTATCATGTTGCCCTGGCTGGCTTGAAACTTACTACATAGGTGAGGCTGGCTGCCAGCTTACCGTGATCTTGTTCTGGCATTTTAGGAATTAGCCACTGTGACTGGTCCATCAAGCACTTAATGAAAACTAACTCTGGTAGTCTAAGGAAGGACAAAGGCACTAAAAACCCTGATCCTCTTGGAGCTACTACCATATTTATACACATGGACATAAGGTTTTGCATGCATGATCACTCACCAAGATAGGACAGAGTTACAACTACTAAGACTTCAGACAGTCTGAAGAGATGATGACTACACTTTCATGCCTTGCTCACTTGGGCATTTTGGGAGACTCTCTGGGATTGTCCCACACAAGAGTGCATATCAATTTAACTGTTGTAAGTAACAGCTAAGAACGTGTTCCTTATCGGCATTCTGTGCTTTGGGTATGGCTCAGTAGGCCATGTCTTGCCTGGCTTGTAGTTAAAAAAAAGCCCTGAGTTTCACCCCTGTACCACACAAAAGACACGTGCACTACAGTGAGACAACTATCTGGTATGGTTTGGGGGGAGTTTTCAGATAAAGTCTACAACTTTTTAAATCAAATATTTGTTCATTAGGTGCTTTTTATATTTATATGTTAAAATATGTTCTATTTTGAATAGTAGATGAGGTATTTGTGCAGTCCTTGAGGCTACAGAAGTCAGAGTGGTTAGAACATCTGGGAATGCTGAAGTATACTCGCTTATATGATGGCAAACTGTTTAACCAATCAATTCTGTTATAAAACTGAATTAGAGCAATTCAATTTAAAGGATATCAACTCAGAATTGTGAGGAGAGATCTCAGTAGCAGGTATGTGCTATGTACTTTCTGGGGCCTATAAAGGCCTGAATACCTGTCAGTTATAGTCTCTCTCTCTCTCTCTCCCTCTCTCTCTCTCTCTCTCTCTGTGTGTGCGTGTGTGTGTGTGTTTGTGTGTGTGTGTGTGTGTGTGTGTGTGTGTGTGTGTGTGTGTGTGCATCCATTCAGCATTAAACAGATCCTGAAACTTGACTGGCTTTTAATTTTTCATGTTGCTTGAAAGAATGCAGTTTTATTCCAGTAGTAGGCTCCTTTTAATTGACTAAGATTCAGATTTATCACAAATGTCAGTAATAAAAATGAAATGAACATGTTTGCAGATAGATTTTGGTACTGATTCCATGCCAACATCTTTGTACTGGTGTTTTTACAGAAACAGAACTGATAGAATGAACCTAGCTATCATCTATCTATCTCTCTCTCTCTCTCTCTCTCTCTCTCTCTCTCTCTCTCTCTCTCTCTCTCTCTCTCTCTCTCTCTCTCTCTCTCTCCCCTTTCCAAACACAGACACACAGAAAGGAGACTTATTAGAATGGATTATAAGCTGTGGTCCTGTTGGCCAACAATGGCTATCTCCCAGTGGAAAATTCCAAAATTCAATATGGATGTCTCAGCTGTTTTTCAGTATACATTGGAATCCCAAAGAAGTAGGATCTAATGCCAGTGAAGGAATGAAGTTGCCAGGGAAAGTGAGGGCAAGCAGGTAAATAGCACAAGCTTTCTTCTCTCCTTTTGCTACCATGTTCCTTTAAGAAGCCTAGAGTTAGGGTGGGTCTTCCAAGCTCACATTATTCAATTGAGAAAGATCCCCAACAGGTGCACCCAGCTGCTTGGGTATTAGTTAATTATAGATGTAGTCAAGTTGACAACCAAGAATAGCCATCACAATCTTTGTGGTAAATTCTTTCTTTATTATAACATATAAGATTATGTCAAAAGTATAATACTTATGGGCATTTTAAACATTTCTTTGTGGAAAAACAAGAAAGAATAAAATTAATATGTCATGCTGAACAGAGTACTAGAATTTAGAATGCAATGGAAAGTACTGCACATGATAATTCAGAAATTATTGTAAGGAATACAATACAGATCTGATCTAGGAAAATCCAAACATTTTATTTTTTGAGTCCTCTGACACAAATTGAATTTGCTCCAAAATAAAAAGTAAAATGGTTCAACACTCATGTTTTGACAGAGCTCTTCTGTAGAAGAAAACGCCTATTTCCCAGCATATTTAAAACAGAACTGCACCCTCAATGAGGCCTACATGGGAAATTTCGTTGATTTTATTGAATCATCAGCTTCAGGCCAATATCTTTTAATCTTTTCCTAAAAGTGAAGATTGAGTTCTCATAAATAAGTTAAAAATTATACAGCAATAAATTCATGTAGACTTTCTTACCCTCATCTTTATCATTAATGTTCACAATATGTAAATATGAAAAATGCTTTCAGAGATTCTGGAAAGCTGACTCAGCGGTTAAGAGCACTGTCCACTCTTAGAGGGCCACGGTTTCATTCCCAGCCTCCATGAGACAATGCACAGCCACCTGTAATTCCAGTTAGGGGATTGGATGCCACCTTCTGGCCTCCTCAGGCATCAAGGTCTTCACAAAGTACAGGGTAAAGGTTCTGTTTATGACATCTAATTTTTTTTCAGTTTATGCATACGTGTACTATGCACATGCATGGGTGGGCATATGGCATGCTGTGCTTGTGGAGGTTAGAGGTCAGCTCACAGAAGGCAGTCCCAAGGGTTAAACTTAGCTCATTAGGCTTGGCAGCTGGAACCTTGAGTGTTGAGACAGCTTACTGGTCCCAGCTATCTAAGCTTTTGTATTGCTGGAGATAGAAGCCAGGGCTTTGTCCATGCTAGGCTAGTGCTCTACCACTGAGTGCTCCGAAAGATTTGAAACTGTTATATAGTACTAATGTTACTTGTGTACGTAAGGAGGCTCAAATACTGCAAGCTCGTGGCAACTGTCATCAATCTCTTCTCAGTGTGGACTTCATACAAGTGATCCTTCAGTCTTCCATCATCCACAATAACTAGATTAGGGACCACTCGTATAAACTTGTTTTGGCGTAATCAATTTTTTATAAGGCTCTATCTCCAAATGCAGTCATATTTTATGGTACTGGGGTTTTGGACCTCAGTGGAAAATACTGGTAATATGTATGCATTGTGAATACAAATCAACTCTTGCAGTTTCTACAGTCTGAATCAACCCAACACATTTCATACCAGCCCTAACAATTAACCCTTAAAACCCAGCTTAATAGTCCTCAGTTCCTTCTAAGTTTTCCAGTTCCCAATTCCCAGAGCATCTATATGGCTTAGGTGCTCATAGCGAAAACTCAGAATAACAGCATTTTACAGAAACACAGAGCCCATTGCTGCCCCAAGGACTAAAGTGCTCAGAGACCAGCAGTTGATATTGGGATAGGCAGGCATTTCTGCTCCTTGGCCATCTCCCACTTTGAGGACTGTCACTTTTTCTGTGCTAGAATGGCTTACACGCGGATGGGAAATCTTTGTTTTCTTAGCTTCTGTCAACATTATCTTTCCTACCTGATATTAAGGTCCTTCCCATTGCTACCCAGAAAAACTATCATTAGCATGAAATTCTCCCCCTCTACACACAAAGGCATGCACACTAAATGCTTAGTTACCAGTCTGTGGCACATTTGGAACATGGAAGGAAGTTTAGGAGATAAGAGGAATGTCCGGGGACTGGGAATATGTCATTGAAGGGTACACTGTGATTCTGGGTTCTTCCGGTCTCTCTTTCTCTCTTTCCAGTCTTCCACGAGGTACGTCATTTCTTTTGAGATGAACTTTGACCATTACGTTTTGCTTTACCACAGGACAAATATCATATACTAAGTGACCATGAACTAAAACCTCTTGTGATGAGGGATGACCTCCTGTATGCTGTGAATATATGTTTCACTTATTGATTGATGAGTAAATGTTGATTGGCCAGTAGCCAGGCAGAAAATATAGGTGGAGCTACCAGACTAGGAGAATTCTGGGAAGAAGAAGGCAGAGAGGAGCTGTGACCGAGATGCCACACAGCCGCCAAAGGAGTAACATTCCGGAGCATTACAGGTAAGTCACAGCCAGCTGCCAATACATAGTTTAATAGAAATAGGCTAATTTTCAAGATAGAGCCAGCCAATAGAAGCCTGAGCCATCAGCCAAACAGTTTATACTTAATATAAGCCTCTATGTGTATATTTGGGTCTAAATGGCTGAGGGAGAGGGCAGGGCAGAAACTCTGTGTACACTCTTGAAATCATGAACCCAAATAAATCTTTACTCTGTAAGTCAGGTTCTCAGGTATTTGACATAGTAACCGAAAGATGACTGGCATTCATGTCACGTTTTATATGCCCTTTGGTTGATTTGTTTTCTCTTTCTTTTCTCCTCTCTCTCTTTCTCTCTCTCTCTCTCTCTCTCTCACACACACACACACACACACACTCCATGGTCTCTTTATGTAGACCTGGCTATCCTCAGACTCACAGAGATCCTCCTGCCTCTGCCTCCTGTATGCTGGAGAAAAAGGCATGCACCACCACACTCGGCTTCTTTTCATTAATTTCTAACCCACATTCATAAATTAACATCAAAACACACTTTCTCTTTGTCCTTCTTAAAAATATTTGGTGTGGTTTTGATTCTGCTTTTCCAAAATGCTTCTCCAGGTGGCTGAAAGCTAGTGATATTTGGCCATTAAAAGCTTGTCGTTTTCCTTCTCTTTGGAATTGGAGAGTATATTCTCATTATTTCCCACCAACACACTCAACTTTCCATTGATGTGAAGGATTTTTAAAGATTTGTTTTTAAGTTTTTATGTGTATGTGAGCTCAGATAACCACAGAGGTTAGAAGAGGGATCCCCAGGAGCTGGAATTCTAGGACGATTGAGCTGCTTGACATGGGTGCTGGGAACTGAACTGGGATCTTCAGGAAGAGCAAGGAGAGCTTATATTGTGCATCATCTCCAGCCAACGCTGGAAATAGAGATTGTCCTTGTTGCTGTTACTGGAGTTATCTATGTTACCCCTTCTCCCCCCATTTAGGCTCTTTCCTTCAGTCACTTCAGAGTGTCCCTACTCATTACCTTCAACTCCCTGCTCATCCTTTCTGCTGCCACTGCCTAATTATACACCTCTTACTTTTCTATCCAGATTTACCCACGATGCCTTGCAGTCTACTCTCTGGTCTCCATACATCAAATATCAGCTACTGACACGATTAATTGACTACATTCTTGGCAGAATAAATGCACTAAAATATGCACCTGACCCTCTCTTCTCCTGCCAAATATTCTTCACTGTAGGTTGGTGATGTGGACTAGAATCACAAAGACTTGTGTTCAGTCTCTACCACTGTAAAAAATAACAAGTAATTGAAATGACTCCCAACCAGACAAAACCCTTAACTCTTCTGTTAACCTATGAAACACATGAGAATTTAATTCTGCTTATTTCTCAGTGCTTTCTTATCCCATGCCATGTCTAGGGAGTGCTGTTGGCTGTAGTAAGGCTGTAGTAAGCCTTGGGGCCAGGTCTTCACTATCAAAGGCCTTTCATGAGCACTGTAAAGTGTCTGTCCAGACAACTTAATGTGACACTTTCGTACACATACATATAACAGCTATTGAACTTCTTGTTGGAGTCTAGACAGGAAGCCCTATGGATGCAGGCTTTCTCTCTTTAGAACTGTTTTGTGTATTGTACCTATAGTAAAACCTTAAAGCCTTTAGTATGGTTAAAATGCATTTCTGAAAATGAGGTCAAACTATAATGCCCAAGTCCTTCCCTTAAACTATGTCATTATCACTGTTTGGACAAGTCTTTTGCTCATTTTGAGAAACTATACCACATCCTGTTATTGCAGTAAGTCAAAAATGGCAGCAGATGCATAGTTAGCAGATTGGTACAAATGGAATCCTGACCACTAGAGTCATATACGAGGGAACACAAAGCAAAATTGCAAGTTGCAAATTCTGGACATGGTAGCATAAGACTACAACCCCAACACTGTAGACTTGGGAACTGGAGCAGGAGGATCACAAGTTGGGGATACACATCAAAACCAAAAACATCCCTGTGCCAACCATCACTATATTTGTTGCTGTTTTCTTGGATAGGGGCATTATTTACAATTTAGAATATAGTTGCTGATTTTTAAAATCATTAAATATTAAATGGGTCCTTAGTGGTTGTCATGTTTCCTTCTCTGAAAACATTTCATCTTTTCCCTGCATCTAACAAGGACTGAGTGAAGATCATGATCAGGGTGATCTTGGCCTTTGGATTACATTAGGGTCACATTTAGGACTTGGCTGGAACAGGCTCTGGCTGCTGCCCACGGCTCCCTAACCAGCATTCTATGAGGCATCATTGCCAGGAGCCTGATTGTGCAGAGAAATGGGATGGGATCACTCGGTGTGACAGTCAGGCGAGATTTCACAGATCACAAGTGTTGGGAGAAACAATCAAAAAACAAGCAATGGAAACGTGACTGCTGTGGCTCTATGGAACCAGAGTGGGCTGCTAGCTGGAGTCCAAGGTCACACTGCATCACCCTCCTTTGGGCCAGAGCCCAGGGAAAGGATCTGCCTCCAGGTCTGCTACTGCCAGGGAAGGAGTCTATTTTGAGAATTTCCAAGCATGGTCCTTACCTGGTTCACCTGCAAGTGTGGAGAACTGGAACTCAGCAGGAATTAAGGATAATAAGCCTTTAAATAATGACATTTTTATGGTCCACCCTCAAAGGAGTACAATGCCAACTTTGTTGTGAGGCAGATGGTAAGAAAAAGGTGGATGTGAATCCGATCATTTAGCAGGCAAATTAATTTATGTGACAATAACCAGCCTCCAAATTGGGTTTATTGACTCATTACATTTTCTCCCCATGAAATTTAGTAAAATGCCAAACTCTGCATTTTAGAGTTGCTGAAGGTCATTTCCTCATTTAAAGAGAGGCACATTCAGCATGAGTTTGGATCTATAGAAACAGTACTTTGACAGCTTCAAGTAAGATGATGAGTGTTCCATCATAGTGTAAGTATTATGCATTTATGACAAAATTATAGTTCTTCAGGAAAATAGAAGCCAAACTGTCTAGTGAAACAAAGGAAATGAATAGGAGGGGGAAGGATGAGAAAGGGGAAAAATTATGTTAGGGGTTGTGCTCGACACGCCATATATATTTATGTGAAAATATCCTCGTTTCATCTACAATGAATATAGTCAATTAAAAGTAAAAACAGATACAACCCTTTGAGAAATCCTTAACATTGAAAGCCATCTACTTAAACTGCAGGTTATTATCTTTTGGAACCAAAATAATTTTCAAAATGAAAATAAAGTAAATTTAGAATAGCAAAACCTTAAATTTCTTGGGAAGAAAGAAAGGAAAGAAGAGATGTAAAGTAGAATAAGTGGAAGGTGTTACTCTCATTTGAGTTGATCTGTAAGAGGGAAAAGTCTACATCCTGTGGAAGGGTCTGAAATGTGAGCCACGAAGGTCACTTGAGTAAAAGGAAGATGAGAAATGGCCTGGTTATGAAGGCTGCACTCCTCAGATGGCCTGCGGACGGCTTTCTGTCAAGACTTCCATGGAGTCAGGTGCCTGGATCTGCTGTGTGGGCACCAATGCTAAGAAGGCTTGCTTCATTGACCTTGCACTGGCCAATCTCCACTATCTCAAAGCCACATCCTCAGAAAGCTTTATTCTTCTGGTGTTTACTTAGCTCCACAGGACAAGAAGACTTGATAGGGTTTCCTTTTATTTGCAATGCAAAATAAATAAATAAATAAATAAATAAATAAATAAATAAATAAAATGGTTGTTTGAGCGCAAACCTAGGGCCTTGCCATGCTAGACAAACATACACCCCCCCACATTGAATGCATCCACAGCCCTTGTATTATTATGTTTTTACTGAAAAAACATCACAGACATTCCTCCTTACTGGCACAACTTAGAACAGTATTGGTGGATGTGGACTGGTGATGGCATGTTCTCTTTCATCTTTGGAGTATTTTAGGTATTTGTGTTTATGTGAACACATTTCTCTGTGGGAGGTATTCTCAGGCTCCTGTGGGCACCTGAGACCACAAACAGCACTGGACCACATGTGCACTATACTTTGATTTTTTTCCTTTCTTTTTTCTGTGTATATGTTCTTTTTTTCTTTTTCCTCATGCAGCCAAGGATGACTTTCTGCTACCCATCTTTCTGTCTATCTACACCTACCAAGTGCTGGATTACAGATGCCACCACGACTCACCACATTGTGTTTCTTCTTTATGTGTAAACTGTTTAAAAGGTTTAATTTGTAAAATAGGCACAGCCAGAAATGAGCACTATTATAAGTAATACAAGAGAATAATTATACCATGGTAGTTAAAATATATTTAGAATTCTGTGATAAGCAGAATGGAGGATGCTGGGATGAAGAGTCAGCCAGAGCAGAACATTTTGCCTCAGGATAGTGGGAAAGAGGCTTGAGTTAGAACACAGTGTAGACACATCTGAAAAATGCTGGAATGAAATCTTTGTGTTCTAACTTGAATACAAGTAGAGACATTACCGGAATGTGGGTTCTGTCTTAAGAGTCAAGTGCAGGTAGGTGCTTTGAGCTGCAGTTGTCCACAGGCAACCGAAGCCACAAGGGTGGGCCTTCTGCAGGTCACATCCACTGATTTGTAGAGCAGCCCAAGAGTCCTTGGAGCAGAGCTGCACCTCTGCAGAGACAAGACTCGAGTCTTCTCATAGCTGCATCATAGCCTAAAGTAGAGCTGCCATTCAGCCACAATTTATGGTTTTCTTCCATCAGGTGGACTCAGGGACTCTATCTTCCTTAACTTAGAAACAAATTCTGACTTCACTGTATACCTGCATATATCCCTAAAGAAAAATATAACAAAAACCGTGGAAACTAAGTAACAAAGCTGGAATAAATCTGTAATTTGTTTAGGAAAAAGTTGATGAAGCAAATGTGCTGTCCACAGGTCCCTACCCTCTACATAGGCCCATGTCTTGTTCACAGGTCCCTATACTTTCCACGGGTCCAATCAGTGCATCATTTTCTGTGTACTTGATGAATAGTGTCTCACTGCATGGCCTCACTGACCCGTGCATGAGCTTGCAGTTCCTGTTGGCTGCGTTTTTCTAGCCTGTGTTGAGCACAGAGCATCACTCCATCTACCTGTCTTAGTGACAGCATCTGGTGTGTGAAACCACTATTGGTTCTTACAGCTGGATTCCTGTGAACTGAGTCCCTGGGGTGCCATGGCCTTCAGTCCAGTATGGGGGAAGGTAAATACACATTTTGACCCAACTGAACCACTGGCCAGAGACGTTGTGTGCTGGTCTGAGTTTCCTCATCTATAGAAGGGATTTTGACTATAAAACTGCATGTTGTTCTTCACTGGCCAACTCAACCCATTCAGTCTTTATCAAAGAGCCCAGAAACTCCATGCCTCGCCAACTCTCAGATCACTGCTGTCTTTCATCTTCACATCTACACAGTTTAAGATCTTTTGAGGGATTCTGCTTCCATTTTAAACATATGAGTATTGATGTTTATTGAAATCCAAAAGCCGATGAGACCTGGCTCACTTTCACATCCTGGCAACACTTTGTAGCCAGTGACATGAGGCGCGTTTGCCAGAAAGACCTGTTTAATCAGACGCTTTCATCTGAGATGCATTCGACAGTTGTGGGTGGTGAGGAACATTTCCCTGAAGGATGACTGCATAGTGGCATAGGGCTGAGCTTTTCATACCTTTGAAAGGAGGCAAAGCCTTCTACTGAACAAACTTACACCGGGTATCAAGAAAGCTGCCCTGGAGGCAAGCAGTCAGTAGGCTAATTGCTGCCTGGCTCTACATGGCTTAAATGGAACAGCAAACAGGCGTGGCTGCTGTGACTTGTTGAAATGTGCCTCCACGTCTCTGTGGAAGAATGGGCAATTCCCAGGAGCTCACAGAAGGGAGAGCAGCCCGGTGTGTGCAGCTGAGAGGGGAGCACTGCTGGGGGGGGGGGAGCCTGTCTTAGATAATTTGCTGTCAGTCCTAGTGGAAGGGTTGTCAAGGCCAAGGCTTGAACTGGAGCTTACAGCTGTGACAAGTAGATTGCATTTCCTTTGCCTCTCTCACAGGGTGTGATTGTCAGCTAAGGATCACTGACTAAACACCCCAGGAAGGGACAGACTACAAACCTTCCCACAGCACTCACCCCGGGCATTTGGTGGTGGCAGGTGTGGGGAGACAAGACTTTCAAATGGAAGCTATAAGCTAAGGCTTCCCCCTGACATATCCAGTTAGGCCCTCTGGTGGTTTGGATAAGAATGGTCCCGAAGGCTCATATGTTTGAGTCCTTGGTCCCAAGTTGGTGGATTAGGATGTGGGATCTTGTTGGAAGAGGTATTCTGCTGGGGCCAACTTTGAAGTTTCAGAAGACTCAGGCCATTCCCAGTGTGTCTCTTGCTCTCTTCCTACTACTTAGGATTAAGACATAAGCTCACAGCTGTTCCTGTCATCATGAAGTCTAGCCCTCAGAAACCACAACCCCTTAATAAAGTGTTTCTTCTATAAGTTGCCTTGGTAGTAGTGTCTTATCACAGCTATGGAAAGCTGTGATATGATAAGACAGGTCCCTGTTACCAGAGTTGGGCTTGAAGGATGAGAGTCCCACTCATGGTTCATTCTCCAAGGCTGAGACAGCAGGGAAGACAACAAAGAATCCAATGAGATTGTCATATTCTGTGAACTTCTAGTGAGCATAAAGTGAGTAACACGGATGGGGTCATGGTCACAGTAGGGCCCTGCAGCAACATCACACACACTTTCTTCTCTCTCCTCAGCATCTGCATGAATCAGCTGTAATAATGCATCCTCTGAGGACAGTTAGAGTTGAACAGTGGCAGAAGCCAGAGGCCAGACTGCTGTTCTCAAGATGTGAAGAACATTCCTGGACCTCCGTGTGCTTAGGCTTGTGGTTGCTTCCTGGGGACATATGTGTGATGTCTTTACACACATACACATCACATGACGTTTTGCTTCAGGATAGTATCCCAAAGGTGACACTTTCTTCCCTGTTCTCCTTTCCCGCCCCTTTCCTGCCCAGCCAAGTGGTATCTATATAGATATACACAATGGAATGGGGGTGGGCAGTGGAAACTTCCCCCTGTGCATTCCACCAGCATTGCAAAAATGCTTTAGCTACAATAGAACCCGGTATGCTCAAATTCTCAAGGTCAAAGAAAGCCAAAGCAATCCTCTATGATTTGCACCAGAAAGTTCTGGCTGCTGCAGATGTTCCCAAGATGAATACAGTTCTCAGGACGTTAGAAGACTGGCTGATGCGATGCTTCACTGTCAAGAATCCCACTGGCAGAACACACTAACTCTGCTACCAGTGCTCCTCCTCTCTCTCTCTCTCTCTCTCTCTCTCTCTCTCTCTCTCTCACACACACACACACACACACACCTCCACACATGTATATATGCACAGCCACATACAGGAACACACATGTGTAGCCATAATAGATGAAAAGATGAGTAACTCTTGGTATCAAAATTCACCAGAACAAAATGTTGTTCAAAGAACTTAGCAATGACTACAACTTACATGCATACTCCAGGAACAACTGGGACCAGTTAGGACTTGCATGGAGTGACAGCTCACCTGTCAGGAGTAAAGGACCCTGGAGGATCTTTATTTCACCCTCAACCCAGTGGCTGTGCCCTTAGGGCATTAATTGGACTTAGAAACCTAAGAATCTTACCAGCTCATCACAGCTGAGTGAGGTGCCTTGGTGCAGAGTGTTTCTTCTCATTAGTGAGCATTTCTTCACAAAGTGCAAATGCATGTCCCCCAGCCTGCCTGACCCTGTGAAGGTGCAGAACTTCCAGAAGCACAGCTGCGGACCCAGTGCTGCTTTGGTTAACAGCCAGCTTCCAGGACGGAGCTGTGGGTGGGGCTCTGGGGCTCTATCTCCACAAACTCTAGGGTGATTTCCTCTTCACTGCCCTGCCTGCTGTTACTGCCTCTGGCCACTAGGGTGCCTCCTTGGGTAAGTAGCTGGAGGATATGCTGACATGTCAGCCCTGGAGCTTCCTCCAGGAAGCCCCATTCCGGCTTATCGCAGCCTCTCCTTAGTTCTTTGATCTCCTTACTGTGAAGATGCCAGGCACTTGGAGATTTCTCTTAGCTGTACACATGCTTCTTCCGTCTTCTGATTTTTCTGAAGTGGTGGTCTAACTTCAGTTTTCTAATGTTCCCGCTATTCATTTGCTCACATCTGAAAGTTCCCCTAAAGATTTAGAGGTTTGAATTAAAGCAAATAAAACAACAAGCAAAAAACATGGTCCCTTTGCAAGGTAGTAGACTTGAGTGTGTTTTTTGTTCTGCTTATTTCAAATCTATGTACTTCTGCACATTCTTCTTTCTTTTTTATAATATTAGGGATTGTTGGAATTGTTTTGTTTTTTAAATACTAGGTCTCTGGGATATCCAGCCTCTGGTTCCTGACCATCCAGGCAGTGCCTACTAGTATTGTTATCTTACTTCTCAGGTCTTTGATGAGGTTGAAGATTAGACTGTCACAATTATTGCTCTTTTGTTAAATAGAAATATTAGGTACAAGACTTAAAATTTCCAGTATAAGACAACTCTATAGTGATTTCTGTTATGCCTTCACCCTAGGACTGGATATGTAGTTCTTGCCATTTGCTCTTGGTAGCTCACTGGCAATAGGTCTTAAGTGTGTATGTTCCTACTTTTCCTTTTCCTATTTACTATCTTTGTATATAGTTTTGTATCAAGCCTAAATCTTTTCATTAGACTAAAGGGGGAATTTTAGTGAGATGTCCACCCCACCCACGCCTGTTGCACTGACCACGCCCATTGGGGCTTGGACACAGGTGCAGATGTGACCTGTGGGGGGCTAGGTCTGGGGTCCTGGATCCCAGCTCACTCTCCTGCTTCCTGGTTGGGTTGCAGAGAGCATCTGGGTGGCGTTCTTGGAGCGGGAACCTGCAGCAGTCATCTGTTTCAGGTGTAAATGGTAAAGGCCATTCGACCAAAACTGTCCCAGCGAATCTGACTTTCTGCATGATAGGCTTCCTTTCGTGGCCTCAAATTTTACCAGACATTGATTCACTTTTCCCACAGAATCCACAGAATCCTTTTCAGGAAAGATTCCAGGTTGAAGGTTTTGAGTCTGGGTTAGTGTCGCAGTCACACCACTGGAAGTTGCCTGGTTACAGAAGATGGCTGGCTTAGGTTCTGTATCCTCCATTACTTGGAGACCTCAGTAGGGTCACTCACACTCCTAGAATTCCAGAAATTTCTATTGCACAAGGTTTCCCCATCAGCACTCCCCAAATGCCTTCCAGTTCCAGTCATCTCTTACTGTACTGTCTGCCTCCATCCTTCTTCCTGCACTTGATCCCTCCCGTTCCCATCTCCACCCCCCCAGTCCATCCTTCCCAGGAGATCCATGTTCCCCTCTATAGTCCTCCTCGTTACTCAGCTTTTCTGGGTCTATGGGTTGTGTCATGATTATAATGTACTTAACAGTTAGCATACAGTGTTTATCTCCCTGGGTCTGGGTTACTTCACTCAGGATGACTTTTTTTCTAGTTCTATCCATTTGCCTGAAATTTTAATGATATCTTTTTTTTCCTTTTTAACAGCTGAGTAACACTCCATTGTGTAAACATATCACAATTTCTTTATTCATTCTTCAGTTGAGGGACAACTTGGTTGTTTCCAGTTTCTGGCTATCATGAATAACTATGGCCATAGTTGGGCAAGTGTCTTCACGATAGCATCCTTTGAGTATGTGCCCAAGAGTGGTATACCTGGGGTGTGAGGTAGATCAATTCCTACTTTTTGGAGGAACCACCGTGTTGATTTCCATAGCTGCTGTACAGGTCTGTACTCCTGCCAACAATGGAGGAGTGTTCCTCTTGCTCCACATCCTCTCCAGCATGAGCTGTTCCTTGTGTTTTTGATCTTAGCCATTCTGACAGGTGTAAGATGGAATCTCAGAATCATTTAGGTTTGCACTTTTCTGACAGATAAAGATATTGGAACCTTTTCAAGTGTTTTTCATCCATTTGGAATTCTTTCAATGAGAATTCTATATTTAGGTGTATACCATTTTTATAGTTGGTCCATTGATGTCTAGTTTCTTGAGTTCTTTATATATTTTGGATATTAGCCATCTGTCAGATGTGGGGTTGATGGAAAGATTTTCTCGGTCAGTAGGCCGTCTCTTTGTCTTATAGATGGTGTCCTTTGCCTTCAGAAGATTTTCAGTTTCATGATGCCCCTCTTATTGTTGCTCTGTCTGTGCTATCAGTGTTCTGTTCAAGAAGCAGTCTCCTATGCAATGTGTTATTGTTCTGGATTGTTTTAACTATCTTGGGGTTTTTATTCTTCCATATGTTTAGTATTATCCTTTCAAGGTCTGTAAAGAATTGTGTTTTTCATATATTCTTGATTTTGCCTTTAGAGGAACACTGATATAGAGCCAGTAACAGCAGTTGTTAGACATACTTCACCTTCCAACCTGCATGGATAATCACACAGGCCACCTGCCCTTCTCTCCATCTCTAGCTCAGTGCCAGGCTTATCACAAACCTGGATTCAATGTTAGACCACCAGCACTGTCATCTCCTGATCCATTGCTAGAAAGGGAACTCAGGGCTCAATCCATACTCACCGAATAGGAAACCCAAGGAGGATCAATATGCCCATCTGAACAGCTGTGACACCTGACTGATGCTCACTCGGTGCTGTAGCTAAGGCTACCCAAACAAAACTACAGCATGGGTGGCATCAGCAGCAGAGACTAGCCCCTCATGTCTTGTGAGGCTGGAAGTTCCAATCCTAGATGATGGCAGATTCTGTTCTGGATGATGCTTCTTTCCCAGATGCCGTTTACTCGCTGTGTCCTCGCATGCTGTGGTGACAGACATCATCTCTGTGTCTTATTTCACTCTTCTAATAAGAGCATGAATTGCAGCCTCAGGGACTCCACATTCACAACCACATCACTCCCTGAAGCTTGTCTCCATGTAGCCTCCTAGAAGTCACATTTCAGTCTACGGATGGGAGGTACAGCTATTGAGTTCACAGAACTTATGTTTATGAACCCCAGACAGTATCCAGCTCTGATCAGCTCTCCCACACTTATCTAAAAGGATACCCTTTGTCCCTAGCCACAACAGATTATCCACCAGGCCTAATGACTGCAGCTGCTCATCCAGTTCAGTTGGCTGTCAGAGCAGAAGTAACTGTAGCTAAGAGAGCTCTAGCACAACATGCCACTTAGGTTAGAAGTTTACACATAACAATAACCCAACCGTCCTTGTCCTTGTTAAGGATTTTAATGCTATGAAGAGACACCAAGACCACAGCAACTCTTACAAAGAAAATGTTTAATTGTGGTGACTTGCTTACAGTTTTAGAGGTTCAGTACATTATCTTCATGACAGAGGGAATGGTGGCATGCATGTGGATGTGATGCTGGACCAGAGAGTGCGACATTTTGATAGGCAGACAACAGGAAGTCAACTGAAAGTCACACTGAGGGAAATGTGAGCAAAAGAGACCTCAAAGCCCAACCCTAATAGTGACACACCTCCTCCAACAAGGCCACACCTCCTAACAGTGCCACTCTCTTTGGAGGCCATATTCTTTCAGACCACCACAGTCCTCATGACAGGCTTTATAAAGTAGGCACCTATTGATTCTTTTCAATTCCTCTCTTGCTCCTAGCCCTGGCTGCCACTGACCTTTTCACTGTCTGAAGAACCCTGATTTTCCTGGCTATCACAGCCGGATCCTGCAATCTATAGTCTCTTTCACTTCGTAATATGCACTGACATCTCCCCATGTGCTTTCTGCTCATGATGGGTTATTTCTCTTTAGTTCAGAATAACATTCCAATATGTGAATGTACTGCAACTCATCTATCCGTTTGGTGTAGGAAAGCTAAGCTACTGAGGAGGACAGCCCACCACTCCAGCGTAGTTGGTGGGAGGGCCAGTAGCTCTGAGACAGACACGTGTCCCTGGCAGCCATGCTGTCGCTACCTCAAATAAACTCCCCTGGGCTACTCACTTCTGAAGCACATGATTTTCTTTATTTCTACTCAGTGAGCGTACATAAACACTCAGAAATCTCACAGTAGGTCAGCGGGATGGCTTGGTGGGTGGTCACTTGAAGCATAAGCCTGACAAGCTGAACTCAAAGCCCAGAGTCAATGAGGGGTGGAAAGGCAGAATGACTTCACAAACTTTTCCTTGCCCTCCATACTCTTGTCACTGCCCCCAAATACAAATAATAAAAGAATTCAAAAAGAAACCTCCCTTCTTATCCTCTGAGCTCCTTTGTGCACATGTCTAACACACTTACTGGAAACTGTGAAAACCCATGTATTTTCTTTCATGCTGATGAGCACTCACTAAGTGAGAAAACATTTCACACAAGACAGTACCTCAAAGTTTGTCCATGTCTCTGGTCATAGGACCACAACTTCCCTTCTGCACAAAACATAAATATTTCCTCCCAGAGCACAGGCTGTAGATGGCCATGACCTGGAGTGGGATATGGGTGGTCCTCCTGATGAGTGCTGGCCATCAGGAAACCAACATCCCATAATATCAGAAACTGAGAGAGATGGAAGAAAAGGGAAGGGAAGAGAAAAAGGGAGGAAGAAGGAAAGAGAGAGAGGGAGAAGAGTAAGGAAAGGGAGGAGAGAGAGGAAGGGAGGGGGCTCAAAGGAAATATAGAGGGTTTTTCTCTTCTGGCCAGCAGCTTCCACAGGCCCTGGGCCTCTGTAGTTCCTTACGGCTCTGTAGGACTTGACTCTTTGGCCCTGTGGCATCACTCCTAGGACTCTTCTGTCCTACTCCTCTCCCACAGTTGGCCCTGACCTGATTGCCAACTCTTAGGAGGAGTTGTGAGATCAGGGGTTAACTAAGACATTCTCCACTATCATCAAGCTGTATGACTTGGTGAGCCACAGAGCTGAGCCATGCTAGGACACCCAGGATATAAAATGGTGTTCTTGTGAAATTCCATTTTTTATATACATGAAAATTAAAATAGTAGAAGGCATGCAGTTTACAGGCATGAGAACTGAACCCATCGGAACCTCTGCAGGAAGTGTTATCAGGACAAGAGTTGTGGGCACTGGGGCTGGACTCACTGTTTTCTGGTGGGATTTGCACAGTCTGAACACCAGAGCCAGCTGCCTTGCTAACTGTGCCTGTGACTTAGAAGTGTGGTGGCCTGCTGTGGTGTTGTTGAAGGGTTCTCCACTAACAGGAGTGCATTTCTTTAGCAGAGGCCAAGGCCACCGGAGAAATCAGAAGGCTCATGGGAGTCTAAACTTGGCAGTCTTAGGGAGTTAGGTGAATGCCTTCAGCAGAAGCTCCCTTCTCTTCCTGGATGCACTCAGTCAAACCTTTGCCTCAGCTGTAGTTGATCACAACTGAGGCCGATGATAGAAATTACCTTGTTGAGTTAAAACAGAGGGATTTCACAGCGGGACATTGTAGCATACCCCTTTATCCCCTGCTACTCTTACTCCAGGAAGATCAAGAGAACTTCACCTCCATTCTGAAAGGGTTGCTTTAGTGAACATTGCATGGGAGAGGCGTATTCAGGTGCTGCTTGCCAGCGCACAGGCTCATAGAGTGAGCCTGTGGCCTCAAAGGGCCTCCTGAAGTGTTTCTTTCCACGCGACTGCTGTTTGTGGAGTTGTGTCTTGGGATTCATACACTAAGTCCAAATTCTGGTACTTCAGGGTGTGGTGTTATTTGAGGATAAGTTCTCTTATTTCTTCTCCATTGCTAAAGATAAGACTTTTAACATAGCAATTGAAATAAAATGAGGTCATGAGTGCAGGCCCTAATGTGGAATAAGAAAATGTTGGGAAACTGACAGCAATACCTGGCACATGTGTGCACACACAGATGACATGTGAACAGTATGAAGATGTCACCATCTGCAAACTATGCTGGAAGCCCCAGGAGAAATCGGCATTGCCAACATCTTGATCTTTGACTTCAGCCTCCCTGTCTGTGAGAATAAATGTCATTGCTGCATCCGCCCAGATGGTTGTAGTTTGTAAGGCAGCCATTGCCACCTCCCATGCCAGTGCATACATCTAATTTTTACTTTTGTTTTGCATAAGCAACAAGTAGCAAAGCAATGGCCTAATTTAACTACAATCCCCCCCTTCTCCTGGAACCCAGGAGAAAGCCTGTCAGCTCTGCTTCCAAAGGCTTTTCTCATACCAGCTGTTACATTTTCTCAGAATAATGATGTATAAGCAATAATTCTGGATCAATTCCAAGGTTTATAATCAAACCATAACTCTTTAGAAAAAAATCCATAATGTATGTATACATCCTACTAAGTTATTGAATGAAACAGTTTTACAGTTGGGAAGGCAACCATGTGGCTTATTGAGAACATTTCTCAATAGAAAAAGTATTTTAAGAATCTTAGTGAAATATTTGTCTAGAGACTAACAATCAGTCTTCATAAACTGGAAGGCAAATCTGCCTTGATGGAATTCTTCAATTGCTTCTGACAGGGATAATTTTACAAAGAGTTTTAAATATAAGCCAGAAGGACTGTTTTAGCTTCTAGACTTTGCTATAACTAGAACTGACTAATTATGAAAACTCACTCTTCCTAGTGGAATGCTTGGGATTCTCAGGTCATAGAATCACAACTTGACACAAACTATAATCATCAGAGAAGAGGGAACCTCAGTTAAGAAAATGCCTCCATAAGATCAAGCTTCAGGTGAGCCTGTAGGGCATTGTATTAATTAGTGATTGTTGAGTGTCTAGTCCATTGTGGTTGGTGTCACCCCTGGACTTGATATTCTGGATGCTATAAGAAAGCAGGCTGAGCAAGCCATGGGAAGTAAGCCAGTAAGCAACCATCCATGGCCTCTGCATCAGCTCCTGCCTCCAGGTTCCTGCCCTGTTTGAGTTCCTATCCTGACTTCCTTTTATGATGAACAGGAATCTGAAGGTGTGATTCAAATCAACCCTTCCTTCGCCAACTTGCTTGGGTCATGGTATTTCATCACAGAGATAGTAACCCTAAGACAAAAAGGGCCGGGGATGCTGCTCAGCATTAAAGCCTTGCCTAGCCTGAGTGATGCTTAACTTCTACCCCCAGTGTAAGTCCATGTATGTGTGTGCACAGGTAAGCACATGCACACACATCCTCTCTCTCTCTCTCTCTCTCTCTCTCTCTCTCTCTCTCTCTCTCTATCTAAAAGCTTGATAACTGGCAAAAGCCTGTAGTCTGGAGCTTATAACTCCTAGGCCAGTCTGTATTATGTAGTGAGGTTTTGTTTCAACTCAGTTTTCTCTGATGGTTGCTATTACCGAAGGCTTTTTGTATGCTTAGTACGCATTTGTACTTCGTTTAGAAAGCTGTCTGCTCATTTCATTATTTCACTTACTGTTAGTTTCTTGTTCACTTTTGTGAGACCTTTGCATATTCTAGGTATTAATCCTTTCACATATGTATAGCTAGAATGAAAATTTCCCGTTGGTAGGTTGTGTCCTTCACTCAAGTACTATTTCTTTTGCTGTGTAAAGACTTTTTTTTTTAACTGCATAAATTCCAGTTTGTCAACCATTGGCATTATTTGTTGAGCAAATAAATTCCTATAAAAATCCTTCCCCATACTTTTGTCTTAAAGTGTTTCTCCTGCTGTTATCTCTAACTGCTTCTGAGTTTCAGGTCTAACATGAAGGCCTTTGTTACAGATGGAGTTTATTTTTTGATCAACATTTTAGCATGAAGTCAAAGAGATTCATGAGCCCTGATGGGGGATGTCCTGTATGTTGTGAATTTATGTTTCTCTTATTGGTTGATGAATAAATGCTGATTGGCCAGTAGCCAGGCAGGAAGTATAGGTAAGTCTAACAGACAAGGAGAATTCTGGGAAGAGGAAGGCAGAGAGGAGCAACCAGGGAGACAGCATGTACCTGCAGAAGGAGTAACAGGTTCAGGCATTCTCCAGTAAGTCAAGACTACATGGAGATACATAGTTTAATAGAAATGGTTTAATAATTAAGAGAGAGCTAGCCAATAAGAAGCCTGAGCCATTGGCCAAACACTTTATAATTAATATAAAACTCTGCGTGTTTATTTGGGACTAAAGGGCTGTGGGACCTGGTGGCACAGAAACTCCATCTACAAATGGCACATAACGTGGGGCATAAATCCTCGACACTGGGATTAAGAGTGCTATACTCTACTGATTGATCTAGCTGGGCCTACCCCTAATGAAGGGGTCTTTTGGGAAGGATCCATGAGTTTGTTTGTTTGTTTGAAAGGGCATGCATCCAGGTAGGTTGCCCACACTCCAGTGGATGCCGTATATCCTACCCCTAATGAAGGGGTCTTTTGGGAAGGATCCATGAGTTTGTTTGTTTGTTTTAAAGGGCATGCATCCAGGTGGGTTGCCCACACTCCAGTGGATACCGTATATCCTACCCCTAATGAAGGGGTCTTTTGGGAAGGATCCATGAGTTTGTTTGTTTGTTTGAAAGGGCATGCATCCAGGTGGGTTGCCCACACTCCAGTGGATACCGTATATCCTACCCCTAATGAAGGGGTCTTTTGGGAAGGATCCATGAGTTTGTTTGTTTGTTTGAAAGGGCATGCATCCAGGTGGGTTGCCCACACTCCAGTGGATGCCGTATATCCTACCCCTAATGAAGGGGTCTTTTGGGAAGGATCCATGAGTTTGTTTGTTTGTTTTAAAGGGTATACATCCAGGTGGGTTGCCCACACTCCAGTGGATACCGTATATCCAGAAGTATATGTATGGCACAAACTGGTATTCAACCAGGATGCTTCCTCTATGTCAGCTACTTCTAATAGTACTAGAAGAGAGTGTCACTCACGTGGGAGCCCTGGGAACCGCAATAATGACTGGTTGTTTACTAATAAGCTTTTAAAGGACATAAAGTTGAGGGGTAAGGAGGTAAGAAGTTGGTGTGGATATTGGAGGAGTTAAGGGAAGTTGCTGGAGGTGAATATATATGATCAAAATACATTCTATGACATTTTGAAAGAATTAATAAAGGGTATTTTAATTCCAATGATATTATCATGAAGCAGAAAAATAAAAACAATTTTAAACTCATATGGAAACACAAAAGACCCTGGATAGCCAAACAATACTCAGCAAAAAGAATAATACAATAGGTTTTTTTTTTACCATTCCTGATGTCAAATTATGCTACAGCATCATGGTAACTAAAACACCCCAGAAAGGGCACAAAACTGACCAATGGGATAGATTAGAGAATCAGTGTATAAATTCAGCTACAGACATGAAATATTTTAAATAAAAATGCCTAAAGTATCCATTAAACAAAAGCCTCTTTAACAAATTGTGGTAGGAGGAAACATGCTGTACCCCTGACATTACAGCATCTTTCATGTCCAGAAGACCCTGCTTCATTCTGGTCCTCCTCAGTGTCTGGTTTTACAGCTCATTCTTCCAAGATTGCTCCTGAACCTTGAGGAGGGTGTGTGATATAGATTTTCTATTTGTGCCTGAGCACCCCACAGTCATATTTCTCTGCACTTTGAGAAGTTTTGAGTTTCTGTATTAACCAGCATCTACTGCATAAAGAAACATCTCTGATAATGTCTGAGGGATGCACTAATCTCTATAGATAGAAATACAAACTTAGTATGCAGTTTGATATTATGTCCATTTAACAAAATGCTAGTAATAAATCCCCTCTGGGGCCTATGAGCTCCCTAACAACTATGGATTCTTTGATAGATTTGTATGTTTCTACCTGTGTTGTAAAGCCTTAAGTCCAATAAGAAAGCAGTTGGTTACATCCATTAACATTTGAGCCACCATCTCATCTGTGGGCCCACATTGCTATTTTTATATCAGTCATGATTGCAGTTCACAGGGTACATACATGAGTGATACTACCTTCTTACAGTACTTTGAGAGCTAGCTAGGGTGGAGGAAGCATCCTGGTCAAATATTAATTTGATTTTGCCATATTTTCTGACCAGTGTGTATGTTGTCTTTAGGAACAAGACCTTAGCATTGAATCCAGGTGGGCAACCAAGAACAATGACAATATCCTCTATTTCTTTTGGGGGCAGTGGTCTCTGAAACACCTCTGACAGTTTGAGGGAATGCATTCTGTACCAACATTTGGCTTTTTGTTTGGCAATATATGGCTTCTTGGATGAGTATAATCCCTGTGTAGGTTAATGCCAATTAAATAATATATGAATATACACATATGCATATGAAGTTTATAAAATAGGGTTTCATATAGATTTTCAAACATCCCTAGATTCCCAGTGTTAGTCCCTCCCTGGGCCTCTTCTCTGCATATCCTCCCAGTAATATTCCCACTAAAACCTCCCTCTTTAATATTCTACCTTTGTCCTTCATACAGCATCGATACTACTTCCTCCCCTTCCCTTAAGATATTTTTTCCCCTCTCCACAAACAGTCGATTTCTAATTTTCTGGTTTGTACAGGTACTCTGAATTAAACACAAAAATCTAAAGGTTTGGTGCTAAGACACTTATATGAGTGAGAACAGTATTACCTCACTTAGTATAATGATTCCCTGATATACATACTTGACTGGAATTTTTATAATTTCATTCTTCTCTATAGCTGAATAAATTCCATTGTATATAGACATCACATTTTTTATTATTCATTCATTGATTGATGGACACCTAGGCTGTTTTCATATCCTAGCTATTGTGACCAAAGGAGCTATCAATATAGTTCAGCATGTGTTTCTGTGGTAGGAAATATATGACCAGAAGAAGGAGGGTGAGGAGGAGGAAGAGAAGGAGGAGAAGAGATGTCTGATGAAGCAGAAATAAAATACCAGGCATGAGAAACCCTCTTTTAAGTTGTTGCTCAGGGTTATTCAAAACTTGGAAAACAATTGCTATTGTACATGGTTGTTCCCCAGAGTTGGAAAGTAACTTCCTATATCTTAGGACATCATCCCTTCAGATAAAAAGCCCAGAGGTCTCTGATATAGACTTGACCTTAATTCCTTCTCTTTGAAAAGATGCCATGCAAGCTTCCAATGGAGGGAAGCAACCAACAGTCCTGCCCAGCTGTGACCTATGAACCACAATGATGACCAGCATGGCATGATAACCCTAATTGGTACACATACCTTAGTGGTATCCAATAGCTCTGTAGTTATAGTTAACAACTGCTCAAGCTAGGCAGTGGTGGCATATTCCTTTAATTCCAGCACTCAGGGGGCAGAGGCCAGTGGATCTCTGTGTGTTCAAGGCTAGCCTTGTACACAGAGTGAGTTCCAAAACAGGCTCCAAAGCTATACAGAGAAACCCTGTCTTAAAAACACAAACAACAACCAAAAATAATTGAGCAAACAAAAACAACAACAAAAGACAAAAGACAAAACACAAACAAAACAACAGTAACAACACAAAACACCAAAAAACTACTAGAAAGAAGGAAATAATTCCTGATACCTGAAACTAAACAATTACGCAGGACAAATGAAGTCAGGAATACGAGGAGAGTATGCAGGCATACTTTACTAAAACATCATCATACCTAACAACACTCTAAACATTTGTCCTCATACAGATACGTGTACTTTTCATCACTCAGCAAGGAAATTCCTCATTGCAACAGATGGAGATGTTAGGGCCTTCAAGAAGTCTCATGAAAGACCACCAGTCACGTATGTAATAAGCAAGAGCACGTTATTAAAATTCCAACATGATGGGGTGGCACATGGTGACAAGCGAAGTCTGCAGGCTTCTTTTAAGCAAGATTTGGGGAATTCCGGGGAAGGGAGATTAGTCTGGGAGCTGGTTGGTGGGTTTAAACAAAAAGTTCACGTGTTGCTGTAGGATTAGTTGGTGGCTCAGTGCTTGGGGCTTTTCATCTGCAGGGTGGGAGAAGCTCTCTTTACTTCTCTTACACTTGCACAAGGTGGTGGAGCACCATCTGACTGGTTGGCTTCCCCTGGGTCACAGCTTTCCCAAGAACTGCTTGCTCAGCTCCAGTTGGTCCCAGTAAACTGAAGGGAAGGCCTGGTCCCTGGCAGGGGCCATCAGAAACCTATGGTAGCTCTGGTGTAGCTCTCTGGCCTTCTCAGAGACCTCTACAGAAAACCACATCTACAAAACAGTCCTCCACCCACGACTGAGGGCACATCAGGGAAGAGGGGGCTAGAAATATAGTAACAACCAGAGGGTCAGGAAGTTTGCTGTGAAACTGTGTCTTCTAGTAATGTCAGATGCTACACCCATCAAGCCTCACCAACATGCCTGCCCAGAGATGAGCAAACAACAATAAATACGCCAAAGTGGACAGGGCAAGGACAGGCCACAAGGCCTCAAACCTACATCTTTCTGTTTTGCCATTTTTTTTAATTGAGCTATACATTTCCCCCACTCCCCTTTCCTCCTCCCCTCTGCCCTCCCACCCTCCTCCTTGACCCCCACACTCTCAGTTTACTCTAGAGATCTTGACAATTTCTCCTTCCTAGTCAGATGCATGTATGTCTCTCTTAGGGTCCTCTAGTTTCTCTGCGATTGTGGCCTATAGGCTGGTTGTCCTTTGCTTTATGTCTAGTACCCACTTATGAATGAGTATATACTATATTTATCTTTCTGACTTTGGGTTATTCAGGATTTATTCCCCCTAGATCCATCCATTAGGCTGCAAATTTCAAGATGTTGTTTTTTATTGCTGAGTAGTACTACATTATGTAAATGTACCACATTTTCCTTATTTATTCTTCAGCTGAAGGACATTTGGGTTGATTCAAGGTTCTGCCTATTACAAATAATGCTGCTATGAACACAGGTGAGCAACCTTCATCTTTCTTATTCTAACATCCTACGTTCAAAACTAACACACAGCCTGAAGGCTCTGCCTTCCCATTGGGTGATGGTCAATGCATTGCTTCAGTTGCTCTGAAGCTTTGCAGCTCTCACCTGCAAGTTTCAGGACATGGGATCCTACCAGAGCTCTTCCTGACATCACCTTTTCTTGCTCTGCCATCTTGCTTCAGAAGAGCTTCCCAAATGAAGGAAACATGGAGCAAACTTGTTGTTGTATGAGCTTTTTGCTTGAGACCTCTCTAAGAAGGTATTGATTCTATCTTGAGGCAGAACCAGGGAAGATTTCTATGAGGTTTCTATGTTTGTGACAATGGCCTTGTCATGAAATCCTAAGAGCTCCCTAGTGTGCTTTGTAAGGGCATTGAGAATTGAGCAGTTTTATGAACACATCCCTGATCCATGACTGGCATATAGCATGCTACTCTGTGTGTTCAGTCTTATGGCTGGGATTAGTGGTTCTAGGATGGAACTGATATTGACTAGCATAATTGCACCATTTGCTTTAGGGTCACAGTTATGGGGATTTTCACACAATTCATTGAAAGATCATTGTAAGAGGGGATGTTTATGATTCAGCTCTTCATGGTGCTTCTCTGTTAAGAAAAACTGTGCTTTCCTGAGAGAAAAGTTCCTGAAATTACAACATCACCTTCAGAAAATTGTTTAAAGGGCTTATTTAATATTAATGCACCGTGCAATTCCTATTTTGTTCCTGCCAAGAGTGCCATGAGAACATGGGCTACAGATGTCCCAGTGTACTTGAGAATTATTTCAGTTTACAAAATCTTGACTCAAGCTTCTGGTTGTAGATTTAAATTTGAGGGCAGATTCTGAAAAAAAAATTAGCAGAGGTCCACAAATGTACAACAGAGTAAAGCTCCAGGCGTACAGCTCATTGAAGCACCTAAGATCACAGGAGCCACGAGGAGACATTACACGATATCCAGCGGGATCGGATGCAAAGTGGCTGTAAGCAGAGTGGAGGTTGGTGGCATAGAGTGCTTTCTGGTGGAGTCTTCATGTCGCTCTTGGTGCCTAAGCCTCTCAGTTTTCTCTCCTAGTCTGTATCATTCTATTAAGCTGCAAATCAGTTCTGTTTTTCCATCTCTTCTAGATCACACCCAGGGGATCTTATCTATTTCCTAAAACTCTTGTTTTTCTATGCTATGAGCCGTCAATTATAAAATAAATTACATATTTTTCCTAATGTTTTGAATAGCATGTTTTCCTTAACACTATTATTCTATTTCATGTTTAATGGGATAGGCTTTTTGTATAAAGATTGTTAAAGACTCAAAGTACTCTGAGAACAAAAGAAGTCAGCATAACATTGAAATTATAAACATGCAAAGCTTGAATTGAGAGATACAAGTAAAAGCGTCTGAATCTCTGTTAATTATCTTTTGATTTGTGCAGATAGCATTTGCAGTGGGCCGAAGAATGTGTGCTTTCTCTGAAGTCTTGCCATCGATTGGTAAAGTCGTACCAGATTTACTCTAATTGTACTTTAATAACAACTACGACAAGAAAACCTTTCTATTCTTGAAATGGAAAATGGGCTCATTCTTTGCATAATTATGTAAAATTTTCAAAAGCACACACTCTGTGATGAAGCTTTAAACATAGTTTTCTTGCCAAGAAGCAAGCATGTTTGTTTTTTTTTTTCCCCAGACTTGCTCTGGCTCAGATGAGTCTGACTTCAGCATCTAAGCACTGGTGTTGGTACCCAATGTGGTGCTGTTCAGAGCTGGGGTTTTTGAGAGGTAGTGTGGTTTGTTAGAATTTTCCCAACTTCAGATGGAAACATTCTTTGTGGCTCACAGTTTCAGAGCTTTCAAACCATGGTTTCTTTGCCCCCCCACCCCACTTCTGGGCCTGGACAAAAAACACAAGATGGTAAAATCTGTTTACCTCCCGGTAGCAGGACAAAGACAGAAAAGCCCATATTCTACAACTCCCTTCAAGAGGAAACTCATGATTTCCCTATAGGTGCCTCTTCAAGGTTCCTAGAGTGTCAAATGGATGACTAAGACTTTCCCCAACTGGCAGCTGGAAGACACTCTAGACCCAAAGTAGCAGAGGATTTAGTGACAGATTCTCCGAAGGGTGGGAAACAGCTCCCCCAGGGTCTGTAACTCTCCTGACTCAACATCCTGAGTCTGATGCCTGAATCTCAGCGTGTGTGTTCTGGAGACATGGCTGCTAACTCCCAACCACACTATGACCATCCACCATGGAGCATTAGTCAGAACATACACAGGGCGTTTGAAATTCCAATGAGCTAAATAAATCTTCTTTTTCTTCTTATGCTTAGTTTGAAACACGTATTTAGCTGGGTGACTTAAGCAATACTTAAATCAGCAATAATAACAACACAAAATAAGCAGACATAGTCTGTCTGAATGAAATTATGGTCACAGTTGAACAGGAATTGAACAAGAACAGGTGCTTCATAAATATGATACTACATCTTCCCAGAAAAAAAACATGTAATTTCAATCTTGACATGTGTCTTACTATTTCCTGTTCACAGAAGAAAGGAAACTGGTTTTGGAAAACTAATATCCAACATTACATAAAGAGTAACTAGCAAAGCTAGCATCTCAATCCTGTTTGTGTAATTGAAAAGTTAATTTTCTTTCCTTTTAAAAATGTTACCGACTTTATTATAAAAAGATGTGCAAATAGAACACACCAGCTGAGCAGATCAGGGAATCAGGTAAGCCAACGGAAGTCATTCATTCCTCGCTCCTCTCCTCCAAATCCAATTCCCCAGTCTCATTCCTAGCTCTATAACAATACCCGTTGCAGCCCCCACCCCACATCTCCTGTGGATCCCACAGACCTTCCTTCCTATCCTCCCTCCCCCATTCCTGTATCCCAGCTCCAAATCCCAGCATGCACCGTCACCATCACTACCACCGCCACTAGCAAAACCACAAGAATCAACAATCATTTGTTATTGATATCTCTCAATATCAATGGTCCCAATCCCCCACAAAGACACAGGCTAACAGACTGGATGTGAAAACAGGATCTATTTTATTGCTCAGCTTCATCCAAGACACACATCTCAACATCAAGGACATCACCTCAGGTTAAAGTTGGAAAGAAAAGGATATTCCAAAGAAATGGACCTAAGAAACAAGCTGTTGCAACTATTTTAGTGTCTGACAAAATAGACTTCAAACTAAAATATATGAGAAGAATTTTTCAAAAGAAAAACTCACCAAAATGGCATTTCAATTCTTAACATCTATTCACCAAACACAAAGGCACCCAAATTTTTTTTTAACTCTTTGACTCTTTGGAGGCTTGCCACCCAACTCCCAAGTAAATCACTCAGAGGCTTATTATTACTTAGCTTTGCTTATTTCTGGCCAACTTTCCTTAATTTAAATTATACCATCTATGTGTTGCCTCTGGGTTTTTACCTTTTTCTATTTCTGCATCTTTTCTTTCTAATCTATGTCTGACTGTGTGGCTGGATCTCTGGCCCCTTCTGCTTTTTCTCCTCGATCTCCTCCTCCCAGATCTGTCATCCTAGTCATCATCTCTGCTTGCCAGCCTTACCTGTCCTTTCTCCTGCCTTGCTATTGGCTGTTTAGCTGTTTATTAGCAGAATCAGTTGTTTTAGACAGGCAAAGTTGCACAGCTTCACAGAGTTAATGCAACATAGAAGAATGCAACACATCTTTGCATTATTAAACAAATGTTCCACAGCATAAATCAATGTATTACAAATTAAACTAATATTCCACAACACCCCAAGTTTGTAAAACAAACAAACAAACAAAAAAGCACCCACTACTGCAGCTTAATAACATTGATCCTCATACACTGATAGCAGGACACTTCACTACCCTGCTTTTACCAATAGACAGGCTATCTAGACAAACACTAAACAGAGAAATGCTGACATTAACAGGCATCATAAACCAAATGGACCCAACAGATATTTACAGAGCATTTCACCTAAACACAAAAGAATATACCTTCTTTGAAAGAAACTTTCTCCAAAAGTGACCACACACTTGTATGCAAAGCAAGTCTCAACAGGTAAATGAAAATTGAAATAATACCCTGCATCCTATCTGACCACCACAGATTAAAACTTGGTATCATTAACAACAGAAAGCTTACAAACTCATGGAAACTAAGCAACTCCTTAGTGAGTGAAAAATGGGTCAAGACAGAAATAAGGAAAGAAATGAAAGACATTTTAGAAGTGAATGGAAATGTTTCACAACACACCAAAAGTCTGGCACACATTGAAGGCAGTTCTAAGAGGCAAGTTCATAGCACCAAATGTATATTTATACACATATTATGTGCATAATTAGAGATGAAAACAGGGACATAAAAACAAATATCAAGCAAGGAAATACAGAAAACCACAATGATAACTTTAAAGACCTGTACTCCACCAAATAGAAAAATCTAAAAGAAATGGATAATTTTCTCCATAGGTGCCACTTACCAAAGTTAACCCAAGATCATATAACTAATTTAAATAGACATATGACACCCAATACAGTAGAAGCAGTCAATAAGTCTTCCAACCTAGAAAAGCCTAGGGCCAGATGAACTCAATGCAGACTTTCAAAAATAATTAGGGGCAATACTTCTTGAATTATTACACAAAACAAAAAAATGGAGAGAACATGGCCACATTCATTTTATGAGGCCACAGATACTGATATCCAAACCACAAAAAGACAAAGCAAATAAAAAGAATCACAGAATACTTTCCCTTATGAACAAACATGCAAAAGTTTTCAATATAATACTTGCAAGCTAAATCCAAGACACATTTTTAAAAAAATATTATTCATCATTGTCCTGGCTAATTTCATGTCAACTTGACTTGAGCTAGAGTCATCTGGAAAGTTCGCATCCCAATTGAGAAAATGCCTTCATGATTGATAGGGGAGGGCCCAGCTTGTGGATAGTTGAATCCCTGGACTGGTAGTACTGGGTTATAAAAGAAAGCAGGCTGGGCAGGCCAGTAAGTAGCACCCCTTCATGTCCTCTGCATCACTTTCTGTCTCAGGTTCCTGCCCTGTTTGAGTCCCTGTCATGACTTCTTTCAATGGTGTGAAATATAAAGGTTTATTGAAACCCTTTCCTCCCCAAATTGCTTTTGGTCATGGTGTTTCAATGAAACAATGGAAACTCTAAGGCAACATGACTAATAGGCTTAATTCCAGAGATGCAGGAATATCCAAATATATGTAAACTGATAAATGTAATCCACTCTATAACAAAATCAAAATACAAAAAAAAAAAAAAAAAAAAAAAAAAAAAACACTTGATCATCCCATTAGGTACAGAAAAGACCTTTGGTATAATGCAATAACCATGATAAAATGGGGAGATTAGGGATACAAAGGGCATACCTCAATATAATAAAGGCAATTTACAGCAAACCCATAACCAAATAAACTTAAATGGAGAGAAATTCAAAGCAATTCCACTAACTAAAGTCAGGAAATGACAATTTTTCTACTTTCTCTCTATACCTATTCATTATAGTGCTAGAAAGATACTAAAGTGATACAAACTCAAAAGGAAGAAGTCAAAGTATCTTTAATTGCAGATGATATGATAGTATATAGAAGTGAACTTGAAAATTCCATCACCACACTCCTACAGCTGACAAACACTTTCAGCAAAGGAATTGTATACAAATCAATATAGAAAAATCAGTGACCCTGCTATATACAAATGACAAATGGACATAGAAAGAAATCAGAAAAAAACAACCCTTCAAAGTAGCATTTAAAGTAAAAATATTTTGGCATTATTATGAGGTGTGGTTTTGCTGGGGGAAGTGTATCACTGTGGGGAAGACTTTGAGGTCTCTTGTGCTCAAGCTTCCCTCAGTGTGATAGTCAATTTACTTCCTGTTGCCTGGAAGATGTTGCATTCTTCAGCTTCAGCACCACATCTGATCTGCCTACATGTTGCCATGCTTCCCTTCATGATCATAATGAACAGAATCTCTGAAACTGTGAGAGAAACATCTTCAACTAATTTTTGTTTTGTATAAGACTTGTCTTGGTGATGGTGTCCCTTCACAACAATGGTAAACCCTAACAAAGACAGAAGTTGGTACCAGGGACTGAGATATTGCTGACCAGGTTTATGTTTGGAGGAATATGGACTTTGGTACTTTGGGTTATGAAGAGTGGAATGCTTTAAGCACTACTTAATGGGCTATACTAGTAAGAATGTGGAAGACAGGGGTGCTAATAGTTATTTCAACTTTTGAGGACTAACTCAAGAGGTTCAGAGAAGAATTGTAATATATTGCCTAGAGGTAGTTCTTGTGATATTTTTGTGAAGGAAGTGGTTGCATTTTGTTCTTATCTGGAGTCTACCTGAGAATAAAGAGAATGGTTTTGTATTAATTCCCCTGGCAGACAAAAATATTAAAACAGCCTAGTATAGACTCTGTCATGTGGATATTAGTGGTAACTCTAGTGAAGACATGTAATTAAAAGAAGGATGCTGAGCAAGGAAAAAACATTTGGGGAGAAAAAGAGTGCCAGAAAAAAGAATGGAGCTAAGTTCTTTGCTCAAAAAAGATGAACAGATTTAGAAATGAAATAAAAGTAGTGGTGACCTCAAGGCAAGATCCCACCCTGCTAAGTTTCCCACTTGGGGAAGGAATTCAAGAGAAGTTTAATTTAAGTGTGGTGATGCACACTTTTGATCCCAGCACTGGAGAGGTAGAGGCCTGTTTGGTGTAAGACAGCCGTTCTTGCTCATTTTCAGGGTGTTGTAAAATAACCTAATAAGTCCCTTTAAAATACATATTCATGAGCACCTCTCCCCACATATCTCAACCCACAACTCTGGCAGAAGCCTGCTGCTGTACTGGAGGCCATGTGGTAGCTGTAATCCCAGGCAAGACCCTGCCCACAGACATCAAATGCTTCCTCAGAATCTGCCCAGCCTCCCCAATAGTACCCATCCCCTAGTTTCCATATCCCAGCCCACAACTCAGCCCGAAGCCCACTGTTCTATCAGAGGCCACTCTGGTACCTGGAACCCCAGAAGCCATGCTGGTACCTGGAACCCCAGAAGCCATGCTGGTACCTGGAACCCCAGAAGCTACAAGGATATCCAGAACCTCAGAGGCCATGCCAGTGCCCAGAGACCCAGAACCCCATTTGTAACACTGGCATCCAAAACCCTGGATATCAAGCAGCCTTCCCAATCCTGTAAGAGACACTTTACTGAGCCAGAGGACTCACACCAGTCACCAGAACCCCAGAAAGAAAACAGAAACCCAGGGTAAAAACATCTATTCAACAAAGATGAACTCAGAAACCAGCACAATGCCTATAATTACCCCAAACCCAGATGCCTGGAGGACAAGGTAAGAACACAAACAATATCCACAGCATATCCACCAGAGCCTAGATATCCTACTACAGAAAATTCTGAATATTCCAACACAGCTAAAGCACAAGGAAATGACCTTAAAATAAATTTTATGACCATGATAAAGACCCTTAAATGGGAAATGATTAAATCCCTTAAAAAAAGCAGGACAACACAAACAATTGTAGGAGATTTAAAGAAAGCCAAGAAAAAAAGAATAATTTATGAAGGAAATGAATAAAACTGTTCTATTTCCTTAAAAAATGGAAGAATAAAGAAAACACAAACTGAGGGAATCTTGGAGATGGAAAATCTAGGTAAGTGAACAAGAACATCAGAAGAAAGCAAAACCAACAGAATACAAGGGATGGAAGCTAGAATCTCAGGCATAGAAGATAACAACAAAAGAAATTGACACCTTTGTCAAAGAAAATGTTAAATCTAAAATATACCTGATACAAAAAAGCCCAGGAAATCTGGGACTCTATGAAAAAACTAAACAAAAATAATGGGAATAGAAGAAGGAGAAGACTCCCAGCTCAAAAGACCCAGAAAATATTTTCAACAAGATCATAGAAGGAGATACCTATAAAGGTACAAGAAGCATACAAAACATCAAATAGTTAATACCAGAAAAGAAAGACCCCTCAATATATAATAATCAAAATGCTAAACAGTCAAAAAAATCTATAAGGGAAAAAAGAGCAAAAAAATAAAAGTAGATCTATTAGGGGTACATCCAACTTCCCATGGAGACGCTAAAAGCCAGAAGGGCCTGGGAAGATGTCTTGCAGACTTTAAGAGACCATGAGTGCCAGCCCAGACTACTATAGCAGAAAAACTTTGAATCACCATAGGTGGAGAAAACAAGATATTCCATGATAAAGTCAAATGCAGATGAAATCTGTCTACAAATCCAGTCACACAGAAGGTACTAGAAGGAAAACTTCATCTCTAGGAGGCTAGCTACACTCAGGAAAACACAGGAAATATATAACTCACACCAGCATAACCCAAAAAAGGAACACACACACACACACACACACACACACACACACACACACACACACATCACCACCATCATCTACAACAAAATAGCAAAAATTAAGCATCATTGGTCATTAATATCTCAATATAAATGGACTCAATTCCTTAACAAAAATTCACAGACTAGTATGGATACAAAAACATGATCCTTCTGCTTCATATAAGAAACACACCTCAACATCAAAGATATAAATTACTTCAGAGTAAAGGGTTATAAAAATATTTTCCAAGCAAATGGTCTAAGAAGCAAGCTGGTGTAGCCATATTAATATCTAACAAAATATAATTCTCACAAAATTAATCAGAAAGTGAAGGACACTCCATACTCTTTATAGGAAAAATCTACCAAGAAGAGGTTTCAATTTTGATCATCTATACTCCAAATGCAAGGGCACTATGAGAAAGAAATGTTACTAAAGCTTAAATTACAAACCAAACCCCAAACTTTAATAGTTGGAGGCTTCAATATTCTGCTCTTGCCAATGGATATGTCATCCTGACAAAAACTAAACAGAGAAATAATGGAGATAACAGATGCTATGACTCAAATAAACCTAACATATATTTATAGAACATTTTACCCAAACACAAAACAATACACCTTCTTCTGAACACCTCATAGGATTTTCCTCAGAATTTACCACATATGTAATCACAAATCAAACCTAAAAAGAAGAAAAAGAAAATTTAAATAACTCCCTGTATCTTATCAGACCACCATAGATTAAACCTGGATTTCAACAATAGAAAACCAGAAAGCCTAAAAACTCATGAAAACTGAACAACTCTCAACAAAATGATTATTGGGACAAGATAAAAATAAAAAAGGAAATTAAAGACTTCCTAGAATTTAATGAAAGTGACTGTACAACATACCCAAATTCATTGGATACAAGAAAAGCAGTCTTAAAAGGAAAGTTCATAGCACTAAGTGTCTCCATGAAAAAATTGGAGAGATTTCATACTAGCCACTTAACAACACACCTGAAAGCTCTAGAACAAAAAGAAGCAAGCACACCCAGGAGAAAAAAAATCATGAAATAATCAAACTGAGGGCTGAAATCAATAAAATACAAACAAAAATCAAAAACAAAAAGAGGACATAACAGACATCAACGAAAACCAAAGAATCATTAAGTCGTACTTCAAAAAACCTGTACTGCATAAAATTGGAAAATCTAAAAGAAACAAATAAATTTCTTGATGGATAAAACTTACAAAAGTAAATCAAGATCATGTAATAAATTAAATATACTTCTGGCCCCTAAGAAATTAGAAGTAGTCATAAAAATTATCTCATACACAAAAAGCCCGGGCAGATAGTTTTAGTGCAGAATTCCACCAGACTTTGAAAGAAGAGGCAACACTCCTCAAATTACTCCATAATAAAGAACAGAATGAACACTGTCAAATTCATTTTATGAGGCCACAGTCACCTGGATATCCAAATCACATAAAAATTCAACAAAGAATGAGAATTACAGACCAATTTCTGTCATGAACATTGATGCAACAATAATCAATAAAATACTTGCAAATCAAATGCAAAAACACATCAAGAGGATTATCCACCATGATCAAATGGGACTCATCCCAGAGATTCAGGGATGGTTCAAAATATGAAAATCTGTCAATGCAATACATCACATAACAAACCAAAAGTACAAAAACAAATAATAATCTCATTAGATGCTGAAGAACTATTTCCCAAAATCTAACACCTCTTCATGGTAAGTCTTGGAAAGATCAGGAACACAAGGAACATGCCTAAACATAATGAAGGCAATTTATAGCAATTCTATAGATAACATCAAATTAAATTGATAGAAAATCAAAACAATTCCACTAAAGTCAAGAACAAGTCAAAGCTGTCCACTTTCAATATATATATATATATATATATATATATATATATATATATATATATATATATATATTCAATATATAACTGAAGTTCTAGCTAGTGAAATAAGACAACCAATGGAGACCAAGGGAATACAGATTGGAAAGGAAGAAGTCAAAGAATTGCTATTTGCAGATGATTTGTTAGTTTACATAAGTTATCCCAACAATTCTATTAGGGAACCCTCACAGCTGATAAACATCTTCATTGATGTGGCTGAGGTGGCTAGATATAAGATTAATTTTAAAAAATCCTTAGTCCTCTTATATTTAAATGGCAAATTGGCTGAGAAAGGAATCAAGGAAGCAGCAGCCTTCACAATAACCACAAATAATATAAAATATCTTGGGGTAACTAGGTAACTATAACCAAGCAAGTAAAAGACCTAAATGCCAAGAACTTCAAGTCTCAAAAAACTAAAACAAACAAACAAACAAACAAACAAATGAGACATGTAGGTATGGAAAATACACAGAGAGTCTGGATACTGTATGTTTTTGGGTTGCCTTTAAATTGATTGCTGAGGAAGGAGCAACAGCTGCTAAAAGACATTTGATTATAAATGCTGCTATATTAATCCAATGCCTTGAGTTCAAAATTTAAGTCTAAAAACATGTTGCTTTGACAAAGAGGTTCTGCTTTTGTTTCCACAGAAGAGGAAAAGCTCTTTCTAGACTAACATGGTTTGATCAAGCAAGATACCCTGAAGCAGTGGTCCAGGTGATCAAACATCAAAAGCAGCTGAGATGATGGAGCCTCACAGATTACTACAGTCAAGATCTGGCCATGTTTCTGGGTTTCTCAGGATCCGCATGGGCTTGACAGTGCCCCCAAAGAGCAGGAAGCAGTTTGGAAAGAACTACGCCCACATTTCCAAATATTGTTTATAAATGCTTATTTTTATTTAAATGGGGTTATTTAAATGGGGTTGGTTATAAATGGCTAATGAATACAATCAATATCTTTCTAAAGCAAAAAAAGGGAATATGATATAGAAATGAATACTTTGCATTGGTATGGATTTTGGTTTATTGATACAAATTCAAGGTCAATTTTGTTATAGGTATATTTCTATTCTCATTTTGATATTTTGCTTATACATCTAATTTAAAATGTAATGTATAATTAAATACAGGTTATATGTAGTCACCTATAAGTCACCTATAAGATACACAAAGATATATTTGAGTCAGATGTTCCTCAAACCTTTCAATGACCTACAGAATTTGGCATTTAAAATGATTTATTAGGGTTTTTCATGACAATGAGATACAACTGCTCCTGACAACACCAATTATGTCAGAGAGGAAGACAGGCATCAAAGAAACTTGTTATGGAATTTGCCTTCAATGTGGCAAAACTGGCCTATTGGGCAAAGAACCGCCCTTGCCTCAATGCTGACAGTAAGCACGCTGTCCAAACTAGACAAGCAGGTTACAAAGCAAAATGAATATTGAACTTTCCAAGAGACAGGACTGTCCTTCAGGGTTCCTGCTTTACAGAAACAAGCAACTGATGAACTTTGCCAATACAAGACAGAACAGATCTTCCAATTTCCTACTTCATTAAAAAGTCTGCCTTTCGACTGAAGATGGATGCCCCAACATTTCAGAGGAACTTTGGGTGACTGTCCAGGGAGTGAGATGTCTCTGTCAATTCTAGAGGTTATATATTATCCTTCTGGGGTCTTAGATGGAGTTGAAGACAGATAGTTATGGGTTTCTTTAGTTATGATAAAAGACAAACTACATATAAAACTTTAGACTCACAAAGATAGGATAGATGATAGAATATTTTCTTTAAATTTTGCCAAATATAAATGGACTAAACATTGTTAACTATAGTTCTTGTTTGATAATTGTATATATATATATATATATATATATATATAATTTTAATAAGTTAAAGTTAAATCCTTTATTTTATTTAAACAGAAAAGAGGAGATGGAGGGGGATGTCCATGTTTCTCTTATTGGTTGATGAATAAAATACTTATTGTCCAGTAGCCAGGCAGGAAGTAGATAGCTGGGACTACGAGTTTAGGAGAATTCTAGGAAGAGGAAGGCAGAGAAAGGCCACTAGGGAGATGCCCTGTAGCCACTGAAGGAGTAACAGGTCCAGGCATTCTCTGGTAAGATAAGACCATGTAGAAATACATAGATTAATAGTTATGGGTTAACAATGAAGATAGCCAGTAAGAAGACAAAGCCACAAGCCAAACAGTTTATAATTAATATGTCTCTGTATGTTTATTTGGAACTAATGGCTGTGGGACCACGTGGGATAGAAACCTCTGTCTACACTGAGAGAAAGCCTTGAAATTTAAGAGGAAAGAAGCATGTGAACATTCATGACATTTAAAAACTGTTTTTAGGCACAAGATCAAGATGTAGAATTCTCAGCTCCCTGTCCAGGACCATGTCGGCCTGCATGTCCCTGCCGTGAAGATAATGGATTAAACCTCTGAACAGCCCCAATTAAATGTTTTTATTTATAAAAAAACCTTTTTTTTTTTTTAGATTTGTTTTCTTTTGTTTGAATGAGTATTTTGCCTCTATATATGTATGAGTACCACGAATATGCCTGAGGATTATAGAGATTAGAGGTAGGAGTCAGAGCCGATGGAACTGGAGTTATAGACAGTTGTGAGCCACTATGTGGGCGCTGGAAACTAATCGTGAGTCCTTTACAAGAGCAGTCCTTTACAAGAGTGCTCTTAATTGCTAAGCCATCTCTCAAACCTGCCCCTATTACTACAGAAAAAAAACTACTTGAATAAAGATAGAAACAGAATGTCCCAACATCTTTACCCTCATATAATTGGTAAATAATACTCCATCCCTACACTGACAAGTGTCATACAATTAAGTTACCACCCTTAACTCCAAAAGGTTTTTTTTTTTTTTTTTTTTTTTTTTTTTAATCTTAAAAACTAGCAGCTTGATAACATAAGGGGATGGAACTTTAAAAAATGATACAAAGTAGACTAAAGCCATCACAGTCACCGCCAGGAAAACAGAATGTCCCTGTTATTAGATTGATGCTAATAATTATCCAGGCACCAAATGGCAGCTTGGAGAGTTATTGAGGGAAGACTTGCAGATTAGTCCTCCTATTTGAGGCATGCTGGGACAAAGCAATGCGTGGAATTAAATTAGAACATTGTAAACTTGTTTTGTCTGCTGCAAAGTGTATCCAGTACTGGTTTCAGTTTTTATAGCTGAAAAAGAGGCAGTGTAGGACTGATGCAGGTCAGGGGCACTGGGTGGTCAGGATTCCAGGGCAGCTAGGACCCTCCTCATGGCTTTGTAGAGCTAGCTCCATCATGTCTCAGCAGTTCCCCATGATAGGCTGGAAGGAGACAGAAAGGCCAAGCCAGAGTGGGGTGCAAGAATTTTCCTGAATTCTCCCACAACATGGGGTGCAGAAGAGATACCCAGACTTAACTACAGATTCAGGACATGTGTAAGGGTGGCAGAGCATTAGCAGTAAGGGGCTTAGTGCTCACTAACTCGTCCCTTTAACCAGTACTGTGTCCTGCCAAGGTGGCCAGACCAGGTAGACGGTGGGACATAGAAATACAACAATCAAAGGAGGGCGTGTAGCCTTTCCCCTAAGAGTGAAAACACTGGAACAGGAGATACTCCGGTGTGTGCGCCCAACTTCTTAACTTCGGGCAGGGAAGCCACAGCAGAACCCCCTCACATATTCAGATTGCTCAAAAGAATTTAGCAAGGGCTTTTCATCAACCAATTCAACAGGTTTGGTTAAGTGTTTGGAGCTGAAGAGGATATAGGATATTGAATATGCCTCTCAGTTTTGATTATTTATTATCCCAAACTTTCTGAGGAATTACTGAAGCTAAAGTCAGCAACTGGACAACTTATTTGTATGAGTAGTGTCTTAGTCACTGTTATATTGAAGAGATATCATCACCCAGGCAACTCTTATAAAAGAACACATTTAATTGAGGGCTTACTTAACTTCCAGAGGTTTCATTTATTATCATGGCAGGGAGCATGCCAGTGTGGAGGTAGGTTCTAGAACACTAGATGAGAGTTTAATTACTGGTCAGTGGGTAGAAAGAGAGAGAGGCGGGTGAGACAGAGACAGTGACAGAGAGAGCATGCCTGGACCTGGTATGGGCTATTGAAACCTCAAAGCCTACCCCCAGAGACACAACTCCTCCAACAAAGCCACATCTACTCCAACAAAGCCATACTTCCTAATCCTTGGAAACAGTTTCATGCCTTTATGGCGAAGCATTCAAATGTGTGTAAGCCTATAGGGGCCATTCTTTCTTTCTTTCTTTTTTTTAACATATCCATCCCAGTTCCCTCTCTACCTCCCTCCCTTTTCCCCTCTCTCACACCCTCTCATCCCCTCATGCCCCCCAACCACCGTCCCCTCCTATCCCCCAACTCCACATGTAGGGTGATGCCTTCCAGGAGGGGTCATGTAAATCTGTCAAGTCATTTGGAGTAGGGACTAGGAGTATCCCCCCATGCGGGATGTGATCCCAAAGTCCTTTCGTGCACCCGGGATACATCCTGGTTCCACTGTCCAAGGTCCCTTAGACTGCCCAGGCCTTCTAACTGAAACGCATATTCAGGGGGTCTGAGTCAGTCCCATGCTGGATTCCCAGCTCTCAGTCTGGGAGCCGTTAGCTCCTCCTTGTTCAGGTCAGCTGTCTCTGTGGGTTTCTGTAGCCTGGTCCTGTCCTCCCTCTCTGCATCTGGATTCCAGTTTGGCTCAGTGTTTAGCTGTGGGTGTCTGCTTCTGTTTCCATCAGCTTCTAGATGAGGGCTCTATGATGGTGGATAAGTTACTCATCAATCTCTTTATCAGGGAAGGGCATTTATGGTAGCCTTTCCATTGTTGCTCAAATTGTTAGTTGAGGTCACTCTTGTAGGTCTCTGGACATTTCTCTAGGTTCAGTTTTCTATTCAAACCTATAATGGCTCCCTCTTTTATGGTCTCTCTCTCTCTCTCTCTCTCTCTCTCTCTCTCTCTCTCTCTCTCTCTTTCTCTCCTCTCACCTGTTTCTCCCCTGACTCAATCTTCCTAGTCCCACGTGCTTTCCTCTCCTCCCCTTCTCTTTCTCCTAGTTCCCTCTCTACTCACTGCCCCCCCCATATGCTCAGGAGATGTTGTCTACATGGGCCATTCTTATTCAAACTATCATAGTTGGGTAAAAAGAGAAGACAGAAAGATCCAGTATAATCTACCTAGATTTTAATTACTAATATTTCTATTATTTTGTTTCATAAGATGTTTATTCACTATTGCAATAATTTGTCTCAGTATTATTTTGAACTACTATAGATATTTTAACAATATCGATATATTATGAATAGAATCAACATAAAGGTTAAAAAAAACTACCATACTGTGGATGGTGATATATCTCAATGTAGGTTGCTTATTTGGAATGCACAAGGCCACTGGACCAGATTTCTAGCAGTGCAAGAAAAATAATATCAAAATACATAATAAATCTATGATAGTAAAATTTAAATGTTAATATAAAGAAGAACAAAGTTTTGAGACAATTTAACTAAGGAGTCTTGATGGCTTGGAATTTGCTGTGTAGACCAGGTTGTCTTTGAATTCACATAGATCCATCTGCTTCTGCCTTTCAAGTGCTGGGATTAAAGGTATGCACCACCATGACCAGCAAAAAAGAAAAATCAAAATATGTGTATGGTAATTTCACAGAGTAGACATAATTACTAGCAATATGTGCTATAAATTTACATGATTTTATAGCTTATACTTTTATTGCATATTCGATATAATTTTGTAGCACATCTTGGTAACTATATTTCAATTCATTGTATAATTGTTTCAAGAATGTATAAACTATCCATGAAGACATTTCAATAATTTCTTCATAAATAATACCACAGTGTGCATATCTTCATTAGGTCTTATTTTTAGAAATAAAATAGGTGGGCCAAAGGTAGTAAAACTTTGGAAACTTTTTATATCTATCACCAATTCTCTTCCTTAAATGTGGCAGTTTATGCTTCTGGGAACAATACAAATCTTATTTCCTAAAAACTTGTCAATATCCATTTATTTGTTTGTCTTACTTTTACAAATTTTATAAAGACAATATATTTTTAACTTAAAAAGTTAGAATTATAGTCCACTGACATCTTTTTTTTTTGTTAGTTTTTTAGTTTTTAATCAGATGAGCAGAAAATAGAAAATAAAACACTCATGCTGAGCAAGGGTGAATCGATGACTAGATAGAAAGCAATGTTGTTTCTTCGTCCTCCCCAATTTCCTCCTCCCCCTCCCTTATTCTCTCCTTTTTTCCCTCTCTTTCTTTGAGATGGGCTATCATTTTTTTTGCTTTCTCAGCTTTCTAAGTGATGGAACTTCAGGTTTATTTTGCATTTTCTGTTCAACATGAAGCGAGAAACACTAAGGACGGGAAAGCCCATCAGGGGTGAGTAAGGGCAAGCAAAGGGACTTTCAGGCATGGCTGATGCTGCTGACATAGGCTAGTCAGTGAGGCTAGACAGGTGCATTCTGGTTTAAGGAGGCCTGGAAAAGGCGGTGAAACTGAGCAGACCGCCGGGACAGAATCTCAATGGGAAGCTAAAGGAGGAATATAAACTGGCCTTTGTGCTTCCAGTTCATTCATAGCCGTAGACAGCAGCTTCTTATCTGTTTCATGGATTAAACCTTGATATCCGTGAACATTCATTGCCCTTTTGCTATGCTTATTAGCTCTTGCTTAAGCATCTTTACTGCCTTGTTGTGCTGGGCCTGTACGCAGTGTCTGTAAGATGAGCATGGCTGTGTCTGTCTTCGGGGAGCACAGCACTGTTGTGCGTGGCAGGAAAGCACTAAGTGGCTGCCCCTTCTGTCACATCGCCGAGCACACGCTCTTGCTGGGCACTCAGTGTTCTCCTGGCATTTTTGTAGCCAGCAGTGGAGAGCATCCAGAGACAGGGATTTTAGCCCTGGAGACAGAGCAGAGCAGTGACTTACACAATAGTGTCAAGCCAGTCTCCTCCAGGAGGGGAGTGCCATTTCTCTCTGGGAAAACTTCTTGCTGCCAACCCAAGTGACAATGCACCCCCCCAGTTTCAATGATGATGGTTGTTTACAGAACTGTAGGCAGGAAACACAAAAGCCCTGGCCAAGAGTAAAAATAATTTCTCTTCTGTCCAGGGGTCTCCTTCATCATGCCTGTCCACCAAAAGCATTACTGGCACCAAGTGCATTGCCAGGTGTAGAGACCCCTACAGGCATAATTGTTCCCATTCTTGTGAGACTGGTCCTGTGACATTGGCAGGCTGTGCCACAGAAGTCATCAGAACCTGGTAAAACTGTCCCCTGAAACATTTGCCATGCATATTGCAAAGGTGCAGATTCTCAATTCTTTGGTCCTTCTCGATCAAAGAAGAGACTAAGGTATTGAACACTCTTCAAAAGCCGCATGCCTAAGTTTACAATGACTCATCCTTGCTTGCTTGCAGGAGAGCTGACATGGGAATACCCACCTGTCAAATGGTAGTGTATTAAATCCTGTAACTGCCCTTCAGAAGGGGCTCATGACTGGTCTGGAATCTTGGGTGATCGCTCTTACAAGTGGGTAAGCCACTCCAGCGGAAGGAAGAAACAGAGGTACATACTATCTGAATGTTACCTGAATGTTTAGTAGTTTTGTTTTGTTTTCAGCAGAAGATAAATGGCTGGCTTTGGCCTTCTGTCACCAGATGTCCATCTACTTGTTTGTTGGTGATATATTATTTATGATTTATTAAAGCTTGTCTGAGGATTCAAAAGCAAAGTGAGCCTCAAGCTATAGAGATCAAGCAGATGTTGTACACATCTTTTGCTGGTCATGGTGGTGCATACCTTTAATCCCAGCACTTGAAAGGCAGAAGCAGATGGATCTCTATTCGTTCAAGGTCACCATGGCCTAAACAAGGGTTCTGTTAGTCAACAGAATTCATGCCTTTGATCCCAGCACCTGGAACCACACACCATTAATTCCCAATATTTGGGAGGTATATAAGACAGGAGCAAGGTTTTAGACCTGCCATTTAATCTCAGCATTAACCAGCCACATTGAGGAAAGCATACCACAATGGGATAATAGTCTGAGGTTTGATGGAGCCAGGATCGCCTTTCAGTCTGAGGTAGATGAAAGAGTGAGTGTCCAGCTGCTTTGCTTTTCTGATCTTCAGCTTAAAGTTTGAATCCTAACATCAGTCTTTGGGTCTTCTATTTATTGTGCTACACTTGTTTGTTTTTAAAGAACCAGAAGTTAGGTTACCTGAACATGGGCATTTTGACAAATACCAAAGTCTTCTGTCTAAACACAAAAACAGTCAATGGTAGTTAAATTCAAATATCAATTAATATTTTCCTTCCCATGAAGACTGTCATAGAACTAAGTTGCCAACTTAGTTCTGGCATAAGAAAACACAATCTCCAGACCATCCTTCAAAATTTAGAAGGGCTTACTTTTAAGAGATTTTAATATACAATGTAATATTGTGATATTGTGAATTTGATATTTTAATATAACCTGTAATCCCAGAATAGCTTCCAAGGGGGCATCTTAGAAGAGTGGCTGAACAGTCTAGAATGAAGATGGTGATTTGATCTGTTCGAGCATAAACAAGCTTTCACATGGCCAAATCCTGAATAAAATTTATATTACTGTGGACTTATTAGATAACTCATGTAATAATTAGATTACATGAGTAATTTCATAGCTTATGAGTTCCAGAATAATTCACTTAATGGGCATAGAATTTCTTTTGTTTTCCAATATGTTGTTTAAACAACCTTCACTTTTATTTGCTCAGACTTTGCCAGATGTATTCCATTAAAGAGCATTTGCCCCTCTCATAGGCTCGTGCAGAGAAGGAGCTTCCTAGGAGGCATATAGGAAGCAATAGCATGACATAACTTAAGGGGCGATAATATTTCATTAGAGAGATTTTTAAAAACAATATCTCCTTAGAGAAGAAGACACCCAAGGGAACATAAAATCTAAACTCTGATTTGTTTTTGTAGAAAGTTGATCATTAGTGGCTTAATCAAAATCAGTTGTTGTCTCAAGATTATAATATATATTAATGAACTAATTTGAACGTTCTTCATCCATCCATGCATCTATCTATCTGCCAATCATCTATGTCTCTGCCAAACTCTTTCTGTATCCCCTCCCTCTTGCTTCCTTTCTTTTTAAAGTACAGTGTTTTGAACTATTTGATTTTTGAAAGTTTTAACATATGGAAGAAAGTACCAAATAATTTTAGTCTGACAATGAATGTTGAAATAAAAAAAAGGTTTTGAAATAATGTAAACCTGGTTTACTAAAGAATTTAATTGAATTGTTCTGAATTTACTTAAGTTTTACTGTCTATTTTAATGTGTGTAACAATTACATAAGTCATAATTTACTATCTTTTTTTTCACTCAACTTACTTCCCAAAGAGATGAAATTAAAGTGGAAACACTAGCCTAATGAACTCCTTGTAGGGATACGACACAGGAAAATCATAAGTTTGTGTACTTAATAAACTAGTGATACATTAACAAACCTCTGTTGGCCCACAAACCTCTTCTAACCTAAGACACTTTTCTTAGTGTGTGTTACTTTAGAAGTTGTAGATAGGCATGCACCAACTGAGCAAAGAGGTGAGGGACTTGTCTCCCAGATGGACAGCCCTAGATCTTTAGGATCTAGGTCCCCAGGGTACAATCCGTGCCCTACCCTTACCCATCATAACCCTAAAGAAGACAAGATGCCTGTGAGCAGGCCACTCCATCACCATTCCTAATTGGACCCTGTAATCTACAAGTCCCACTCTTTCCCACAAACCAAACCATCTAACATGGCATCAGTAAACTCCAGAGGCACAGGCACCAACTGCACCTATTGGACAAAGAACCCCCAGAGGCACAGACACTGCCTGCACCAATTGGAAGAAGAGTAGCTCCTGGAGGCAGAGTATTGTCTTGACCATTTAGAGACAGATGGGTAGACACCAGTGCAAGAATACATTCAAAAACATACAGAGCAATGTAACACCATCAGAATCTAATGGTTCTCCAATAGCAAAACCTGAACATTCCAATGCAGAAGAAACCACCTTAAAATAACTTTGTAAAGATGATAGAGGTCTGTAAAAAGGAAGTGAAAAATTCCCTTAAAGAATTTGAGGAAACAAACAAAAAATTGGAAAAAATCAATAAATCCCTTAAAGAAAGGCAAGAAAGTCAAGAAGAAACAATCAAAAACATGAAGGAAACAGTTCAAGACCTGAAAAGTGAAATAGAGGCAATAAAGTAAATACAAACTGAGGGAATTCTGGAAATGGAAAATCTGGGCAAATGAACAGAAACTATAGATGCAAGCACAACCAACAGAATGCAAGAGATGGAAGAGAGAATCTCTGGCATTAAAGATATGGTAGAGAAAATAAATTCATCAATCAAAGAAAATATTAAAGCCAACAAAGTCATAATAAAAATTGACCAGGAATTCTAGGACAACATGAAAAGACCAAATCTAAGAGTAATTGGGATAAAAAAAAAAAAAAAAAAAAAGGAGAATACCGGCTCAAAAGCACAGAAAATATATTCAACGAAATCATAGCATGAAGCTTTCCCAAGTAGACTGGACCACAAAAACAAAACAAAACAAAACAAAAAACAAAAACAAAACAACAACAAAAAACCAAAAACCAAAAACCCAAAACAAAACAATAACATCACAAAAAACCCACACATAAAAAACAAAACAAAAAGAAACCAGTCCCTTCACCATAGAATACCATAGAATATTCAAAACACCAAGCTCACAGAATAAAGAAGGAATGTTAAGAGCTACAAAAGAAAAAGGCCAAGTGGCATATTAGGACAGAACCATCAGAATTACACCTGACTTCTCAATGGAGACTCTGAAAGCCAGAAGGTCCCTGAGAGATGTTATGCAGACACTAAGAGACCATGGATGCCAGCCCAGATTTCTATACCCAGCAAAAATTTCAATCACCATAAATACAGAAAACAAGATATTCCATGACAAAACTAGATTTAAACAATACCTCTCCACAAACCCTGTCCTACAGAAAGTGCTAGAAGGAAAACTAAAACTCAAGTAAGTTAGCGGCACCCATGAATACACAAGCAACAGATAATACCATACAAGCAAATCCCAAGAAAGGAAAACACACATAATACCACCACCACCACCAAAAACAAAAATAACAGGAATTAACAACTACTGATCATTAATAGCCCTTAATATCAATGGGCTCAATTTGCCTGTAGAAAGACACAAACAGAATGGATAAGAAAATAGGAACTGACCTGCTGCTGCATATAAGAAACACACTTCAACTTCAAAGACAGACATTACCTCAGAGTAAAGAGTTAGGAAAAGACTTTCCAATCAAATGGCTCTAGGAAGCAAGCTGGTGTAGCTATCTTAAGATCTAACAAAATTAACTTTAAACTGAAATTAATCAAAAAATATGGAGAAGAACATTTAATATTCATCACAGAAAAAATCCATCAAGATGAAGTCTCAATTCTGAACATTTATGCCCTAAGTACAAGGGCACCCACGTATGTAAAAGAAACATTACTAAAGCTTAAATCACACAACAAACTCCACACACTAATAGTGGGAGACTTCAATACCCCACTCTCACCAATGGACAGGCCTTTCAGACAGAAAACTCACAGAGAAATAATAAGGGATCTAACAAAGGTTATGACTCTAATGGACTTAATAGACATCTACAGAACATTTCACCCAAACACAAAAGAATGTGCTTTCTTCTCAGCACCTCATGGAATCTTCTCTAAAACTGACCACAGACTTGGTCACAAAGCAAATCTCAACAGATACAAAAACATTATGGAATAAATTCCTGTATCTTATTGGATCACCATGACTTAAAGTTAGAATTCAACAACAATATAAATTACAGAACACCTAAAAACTCGTGGAAACTGAATAATGGTCAATTGAATTACCACCGAGTCAAGAAAGAAATAGAGAAAGAAATTAAAGTTTTCCTAGAAATCAATGAAAATGAATGTACAACATACCCAAATTTATGGGACACTATGAAAGCTGTTCATAGCACTAAATGCTTATATAAAGAATTTGGAGAAATCTCACAGCAGTGACTTAACATGAAAGCTCTCGAACAAAAAGAAGCAAACTCCCCTAGGAGGAATGGATGACAGGAAATAATAAAATCCAGGGCAGAAATCAATAGAATAGAAATAAAGAGAACAATAAAAAGAGTCATCAATGAAACAAAGAGTGGGTTCTTCAAGAAAATCAACAAGATAGACAAACCCTTACCCAAGCTAAGCAAAGGCAGAGAGAGCACATCCAAATTAACAAAACCAGAAATGAAAAGGGGCACAGACATAACAGACACTGAAGAAATCCAGAGAAGCATCAGATCATACTTCAAAAACCTCTACTGTACAAAATTGGAAAATTAAAAAGAAATGGAGAATTTTCTGGATATATCCCACATACCAAAATTAAATCATGATCAAATAAACAATTTAAATGGATCTATAACCCCTAAGGAAATAGAAGCAGTCATTAAAAGTCTCCCATGACCCTCCATCCCCCGACACACACAACAAGGGCCAGATTGTTTCAGCACAGAATTGTACTAAAACTTCAAAGAAGAGCTAAAACCAATACTCATCAAATTGTTCCACACAGCAGAAATGGAAGGCTACAGTAACCCTAATACCCATACCACACAAAGATGCAACAAAGAAAGAGGATTATAGACCAATCTCCTCCATGAATATTGAAGCAAAAATACCCGATAAAATATTGGCAAACCCAATCCAAGAACAACTAAAAAAATTCACCATGGCCAAGTAGGCTTCATCCCAGAGATTCAGGAATCACCCAATATATGAAAATCTGTCAATGTAAATAAATATTTACACCAAATAAACAAATTTAAAGAAAAGAAAAAAGAAACAAATGACCATCTCATTAGATGCTGAAAAAGACTTCAAAAGACTTCCACACCCCTTCATGATAAAAATTTTGAACAGATTAGGGATACAAGGAACATATTTAAACACAATAAAAGAAAATTACACCAGGCCAACAGCTAACATCAAATTAAATGGAAAGGAACCCAAAGTGATTCCACCAAAATCAGGAAGAAGACAAGGGTGCTGCCTACTGTCTTCATATCTACTTAATATAGTACTTGAAGTTCTAGCTAGAGCAATGAGACAACAAAAGGAGATAAGGGGGATAGAAATTGGAAAATTGAAAAAGAAGCCATACTTTTACTATTTTTCAGTTGATATTATACACAAGGGACACCAAAAATTCTACCACAGAACTCCTACAGTTGATCAACACCTTCAGTAGTATGGGTAGATACAAGATTAATTCAGAAAAAAAATCAGTAGACTTCCTATATACAAATAAAGAATGGGCTGAGAAGGAAATCAGAGAAACACTACCCTTCACAATAGCCACAAATAACACAAAACATCTTGGGTTAACTCTAACCAAACAAGTGAAAGGCCTGTATGACAAGATCTTTAATTCTTTGAAGAAAGAAACAGAAGAAAATATCAGAAAATGGAAAGGTCTGCCATGCTCTTGGATAGGTAGAATCAACATTGTAAAAAATGGAAAACTTATAAAAAAGCAATCTACCATTTCAATGCAATCCCCATCAAACTCCCAACAGAATTCTTCACAAACCTGAACTGTGAAATGTGCAATGTTCATCTTCCTATAGAAAAAAAAAAAAACCACACAGGATAGCCAAAACAATTTTGTATAATAAAGATCTTCTTGAGGCATCCCCATCCCTGACTTCAAGCTCTACTCTAGAGCTTGAAGTCAGAACTCTAGAACTGACTGTTCTTCCAAAGGCCCTGAGTTCAATTCCCAGCAACCACATAATGGCTCACAACCATCTGTAATGAGATCTGGTGCTCTCTTTAGGCCTGCAAACAGAACACTGTAAACATAATGAACAAATAAACTTTAAAATAAATAAAACAGCTTGGTATTGGCATAAAAGCAGACATATGGACCAATGGAATCAACTTGAAGATACTGATATTAATCCACACACCTATGAACACTTGATTTTTTACTAACAAGCCAAAACTGTACAATAGAAAAAAGAAAGCATCTTCAACAAATGGTGCTGGAATAACTGGATGCCAATATGTAGATTCAAAGTGATCCATGCTTATCACCATGCACAAAACTTAAGTTCAAGCAGATCTAAGACCTCAATAAAGATCCAGTTACACTGAACCCGACAGAAGTGGGAAGTATCCTTGAGCCCACTGTCACAGGAGACCACTTCCCTCCTCCCTCTCATCAACTGGACTCCCGGAGTCCAGGGATTATATGAGCAAGAAGCATCAAGAACATGACTGGATGTCTCTGTGGGACGTCCCACAGAGCTGGCTACTTGGAGCCCATTCCCTGTGGTGAGATGTCTTACTCAGCCTTGATGCGTGAGGCGGAGCTTGGTCCTGCCTCAACTGAATGTGGCAGGCTTTGTTGACTCCCCATAGAAGGCCTTACCCTTTTTGAGGAGTGGATGGAAGGTGAGTTGAGGAGATGTGGGGGAGAATGGGAGGAGGAGAAGGAGTGGGAACTCTGGTTGATATGTAAAATGAATAGAAAAAAACTGTAGGTGAAGAGTTTATTTCTCAACTCTACTTCCTAATGAGAGGATAACAGTAATAATAAAGTGTGAAGAGCCCGTATTCTAAAGTATGATTTTAATTAGACAATCCATTAATTTAGGAATAGCACAGCCTGTGTTTCTCCTAAAATTCTGACTCAAAGCCAAGACATTGGCAAAGGTGAAAAGAGACTGATGTAGGAGGCTGGCTGGCTGGCTGGCAGGGTTCAGGTTGCTGATAATGCAGACATCTGTTTGCACATGTCCAGAGGCGGAGGAATGAGAGTTTTGATTAATTCAGGACATAGAACATGTCATCGCTCCATAGTTCACTTATGCATGATTACAATCAGTCTGACAAAAGCCCATGAGTTAATATCCACCATTTGTCCAGATGTGTGCTTAATACAAGTGCTGACATCTGCATTGTGAAGTCACTCCTATCTTTTCCTATTTTAAGAAAACCACCAAGCCTAGGAATGTTCTAGGGACCTGGTTGCAATACTTCTGCACCAAGCTACTCTCCTAACTCACTCCTGTCATCTCTTTCTCTGACTCTTGGTACTTGCTCCTACTTTCATTTGATAATCCAACTCCCACCACTTTAGACTCAGCATTTAATCTTTGTATGTGACATGAGTCTCCCTAAGCTTTTTCCTTTGGCTCACAGGACCTTATTTGTTATGGGGGACCTGAGCAAGTTACCTCTGTGAAGCCCTCAGGCCACAGTATGAATTCCATCCATCAAGCTTTGTTGATTCAGCTAGGAGTGATTGATTAGATAAGATTCTTTATGATGAAGTGAGACAATCCCAACTCAAATCAGTTCATGTAGAATAGTAATCAATTCTTGAGGAATATACATCTCTTTACATCTGCTAACCATTGAATTGAGTATCTGAAGATTCTGTGAAATTCTGGGTTTGAATAAGACTTTAGTGAATGTTCCTAGGTGACTGACTATATAGTGGCTGGCTAGGTAATAAACTGATAACAGCTTAGAAATGGAGGCCAGGAAGATGCACAAAATATTTTAGAAGTGAGACCTAGGAGAGGTCACCATTGGTTGATGTGATAGTTATAATCTTATAGGCTGAATTTTGGGGGCTGTGTTAATTCATAAAAACCAAAAAGCACAAACCTAGGGCACTGGAAGTATGAGGAGGACCATGCAGGCAGTCAGGTCTATACCAGAAGTCCACAGCTAGAGAGGAGGAGAAAGACCCAGCTTATCTCTGACTTCCTAGGCAGAATGCGGAGAGAACTGTAGCTGATACTCCATGGAAGCATCCTTGCAACTTAAAGAGTACCATAGAAAAAAATAGACCACTTTCACCTTACATCTTATATCCTTTGTGAACAGTTGATGATACCTAATAAAGCAGAGCACATCAATAGGAAGGCTTGGCTCCCAAATGAACTCAGTGAACCAGAAGCCAATGATTAAGCTTATCCCTCGAGATGCACATTACATATGATGACATGTGTCCTTGTTCATTATAGCTGTAGCCACATATGTTAGGTGCAGCCCAGTGCATCCTAACTGGTAAAATTTGGTGCTCTAGTCTTAATAAATAAAATGGCAATCCTTACCTATAAAAATGGAAGACAGGGTGGACTGAGAAATAAAGAACAGAAATTTACACTTGGAGAAGGAGGAGGACAGAGTTGGAAGACCTGTATGTACACTTGAGGGGGAAGCCCCTCAGAGCAGTTATTCAGTAGTCAGTACAGAAGACCGTGTACTGGGAGTTTGAAAAACTGAGCACCAGATTAAAGTTATAAGAGAGGAAATTTCACCAAAGATTACGGAAAAATAACAACTCTGGGTTACTAGTGATTTCTGTTTTGTAAGAACATTTTTACAGTACTGGGGGTGTAGCTCTATAGGAAAATGCTCAACTCAAATCAAACCTGTTTATATAGATGGCATCCCTTAGTAATTTACTTCATTAAATGTAGCATGAAGAAAGACCCACAGACAGATATTGGGGTTACAGCTGAAGGCTAGAGAAGCAAAGTGGCCAGCTACTAGAGAGTTCTCACCTCTACCAATGCTCAGCTCGAAGGGGTGATCATGTCCTCTGATTGTATCTCCAAACCATGCTGCTCCTCAGACTGCGTAGACTACAGTGAATTCCTGCCTTCTCTTATTTTATATTACTCTCTCTGCTCATTCATATTACTCCTGACTCCACCTTCCTAGTGCTGGGATCAAAGGTGTGAGCTCTGTTTCTCTTTTAGATTGATTCACTCTCACATAGCCCAGGACGGCCTTGAACTTACAAAGATCCATCTGCCTCTGTCACCTGAGTGCTGGGATTAAAGGTGTGTACCACCATTGCCTGGCCTCTCTGGCTGTGGCTAGCTTTGCATTCTGGTTTTCAGGCAAGCTTTATTAGCTCATAAACAAAATATTACCACAATTAAATACTTATTTATAGTTACATACTTTAATAGTGAGGAAAAGTGGCCTTGTCAACATATTTATTTTATTTTAAGTTTTAGCTTTACTTAGGTAGAAGTCTATACAATTCACCCATTTTCAAACACTGCTTTATGATTTCATTTGTTGAATTCTTTGACTGCTCCATAACACACGTAATAAATTGTAGTCATTTCACCCCCATCACCAGCTCTCATCCTTCTCCCCTCTCCACTGAAAGTCTCCTTGCCAGCAAGTCTCCTCTCTATTTTCATGTCTTTTGGGTGTGACCCACTGAGAGGTTGCCGGCGGCATCAGTGTGGCACAACTTAACCAGTGTCTACATTACTGAAAAAAATGGCACCCTCTCCCCAGTCAATCACAACGGGCAGCAGTCCTTCAGGGAGGGCGCAGCCTAACAAGCCCCTGCATGATCTGTGAAAGAATCTTGTGCAGTGACCAGTGAGTTCACCAGTGCAACTGTCATGGCATGTCCAGAAGACATCTTTCCAACCCATCTATCTCCCCACCCTCTAGCTCTTAGGCTCTTTCCACTTTTCTCTTCCACAGTGTTCCCTGAGAATTGGGGGCGGCGATACAGTATCTCATTTAGGACAAGCACTCCACTGTCATCTCTTATTTTGTACACTTTGACCAGTTGTGAGCCTCTGCATGAAGGGCTTCCCCCTGGAGGCCTGGCAGGCTCCGCAGGACAAGCACAGGGTGGGGAGAAGTCATCCATGAGCCTGTCACTCTGGTGCCAGGGTGTCAGGCACCATTGTCTTCTCTCAGCAGAATCACCTCAGCCAGTCCAGACTCCTGGATAAAAGACTCTTGTTTGAAGCTGCGTAGTGTGGCCCTGAGGAGAAGTCAGGAGTCTTGTGGCACGGGCTGGGGAGAGATGCCCCTATTTCCCTTTGCCTCTCACTGCCTATAACAGGAGAGCAGGTCCTGGGCCTCATCTGGGCATCACACTAGTGCCGATCCTGTGGTAGCACAAGGGTGAACCTGCCCTGGGGTCCTGAGTGGAAGATCTGGCCCTGCACCCCTTGTCTGCCATATTGGGTGAGGGAGAGGGGAAAGTACCCTCCCCGTTTGCCCCTTGCCCCTTGCCACCTATGGCGGATGACAAAGCTGCCCCTCACCAGCTGCAGCACCAGGGAGTGAACCCTGAACCTCACCTGGGCAGCACAGTATATCTGACCCCATTGATGGAGATAGGGGGGAGCCTGCCACCCATATGGTGTGAGAGATCAGGCCCCGCCCCGCATCTGCCAGATGGTGGTGTGGGCAAGGGAAAGAACCCCCCCCCCCCACCATGACCCACGAGGCGCAGGCCAGATGGGAGATCCATCCCTGGTGTCACTAGAGTAAGAGTCCTGGCTTTGCCTCTCAGCACCACGCTGGCCCCAGTGGTTTAGGGTTAGGTGAGTCCGCCCTGAGGACTGAGAATTGGCCCTGCCCCTTGCTGCTTAATACACAGGGTGAGCTAGCCAAGGCGGCACTGAAGAGCTCGCCCTGGTGCTGAGGGCAAGGTAGAACCGGAAGGCTGACAGACCAAGCAACCACCCAGACCCAGCACCAGGGCTATGAATTGGCTTATCCCATCATCCACCCTATCTATGATCCGCTGGGTCATGTGAATGGGCTGGACCTGCAGATCCAAAGTTAAAAAATGTCCATGACCCATGACAACAGCAGAACATCCAAGAGAAGCTCCAGTGAGGGCCCAGTATTGATGTAGCAAACACCGGAGACATTAAACTAGACCAGTGACTAAATGCAGTGAGCACTTACAACACTTACAAGTAACAATATGTGGATAAAGGACTATGTGACTCACCGCATCACACTACAGCTTCCTTCCACAGCGAGGTTGTCTTCATTTCTTTTCTTCCCTTTATTTCTTTTTTCTTTTCTGTAAATTTTATCTTCTTTTATCCTGGAGGTTGGAAGGTTGCAAGGGTAGAGAGCTGATTGGAAGGGAAAGGAAAATGAATAGAATCAAGATGCATGGTATGAAATCCACAAAAGAACAATAAAAAGTTAAATTTGAAAAAAAAAAAAAGACCCAAAAAACAGCTTCCCCCTGGAATAAGCTTTTCTGATGAAGGCCTAAAGCAACACTGATAGAAACATAAGCATTTAGAGGGCTGTTAGACATAATGCTCATCAGCCAAAGAAGACTAGTCGGTTACTCATGGAGCTTAGGACCCATGCAGCCAAAGCCATTGACCAGGTGTACAGTAGCAGACAAGAGTTTCCTATGACAGAGCAGGCCTCAAATCTTATCAGAAACCAGGTGGCTATGATCATTATTTTACTATTTGTTAATGTATTTCCAACTACTTACAACAGGTTTATCAATTTATGTAATGGAAGATTTTTTTTTCCTCCAGAAGCCTTCAGGAGAAATGAATTTGGAAGGTCATAAAACTCCCCTGTATCCTAGTTTTCATTCTGTTGCTGTGGTAAAACACTGGCTAAAATCAGTTTGGGGAGGAAAGGGTTTATTTGGCTTACCGGTTGAAGTCCATCATAGAGAGAGTCAGGGCCGAAACTCAGGTAGGAACCTGGAAGCTGTAACTGAAGCAGACACCATGCTCCGCAAGGCTCACTCAACCTACTTTCCTTCACATCCCAGGATCACCTGTCCAGGGATGCCGCTCTAATGGGCTGGGCCCTCCCTCATCAATCAATCAAGAAAAAGTTCCACAAACATTCCCACAGGCCAATCAGAGGAAGGCAACTTCTCAGTTGAGGGTCCCTTTTCCTAGGAAGGTCCAGTCTGTATGAACTTGACAGAAAATAGTCAGCAGCCCACAAAAACGAGAATTAAGCAGTTTGTGCCATAATTGCTACTACAAATGTTTCCACCTAGTGTGTCAGGGGGATGTTTTCTTGATTTTTAGTTCTGTTGGTGATGGCGTTCTGGCGGTCATTCTTAGACAGTCTTCCTCACATTATATGTTTGATGCCCAGCTGGTATGTCGCCTGTGTGTTTACTGCCTCTTTATCCCTTTTCACACTCCCATTGTGTGTTCGTTTCCATCCGCACCTCTCCCTCAAAGGAGCGATGAACACTGCTACCGGAGCCTAAGTTTAGCTGTGCATATTAGCTGGCATGTAAAACACAGGGCGTTCCCAACAACATGCCCCGTCTACACTGGGTGCTTCGTTTCTTCTTTTAAAAAGAGACTTGTTTATTATTTATGTGTACGTGTGTGAGTCTGTGAGTGCATGCCATGTCTGTTCAAGTGCCTTCAGAGATCAGAAAAGGGCGCTGGATCCTGGATCCAATGAAACTGGAGTGACTGCCTGACGTGACCTCTAAAACAGCAGCAAGTGCTCTTAATTACTAAGTCATCACTCCAGCTCCTCCCCTCCCTTTCTTTGACCCTGGGAAGATTCAACTAAAGAAATGCTAGATGATTTTTAAAGCCTTCTATGACAAAGTAAATAAAACCTAATGATGAATGACATCACTTTAAATATACGTGACAAGACTTAATACTTAAGCATTAAGTTTAAGGAACACTACTTCATTCAGTGGAGTTAAGCAATGCAAAAACAGTTGGTCTCCCATAACACGATGAGGATCAGTAACTTGAGAAAAGAATAACATGACCTACAAAATGGTTAACACACTATGGTACCTCCAAAAATCGGCATGTGTCCTGGAAAGAAGGATGATGGCAGTCAGGCAAAGCTAGCCGCTAACCTGCTTTTTCAACATTTTTTTTTTTTTTTTTTTTTTTGAGGCACAGTTAATACATGGCAAACTACATATTTGAAATGTCTGCTCTGGTAACCCTTCACATTCATGTACTATATGAGACCAACACCTCCATCAAAACAACAAAATCAACTAATTGCATTCTGAATTTCTTTGCTTCTAGCCTCTTTCCCTAACCTCGGACCACCTGATCCTCTTGCTCTTGGTAAAATTTCCATGTTGTCTCTCCTCCCACCTTCCACATCCATCAAGGCCCTATGGAAGAGTCTCACTTCGCTAACCCAGCCCCCCCTTCTCCCCCCCCCCCCGCTTCTCTGTACTTGTAAGTGAGCTTTCTCCCACCATGGCAGCCTAAATCAAGCCACCCTTTTTGCTGCCCTGTGCATTTTGATAGACAGCATTGTCCTGTGACATCACCTTCATCTCTGTGTATCTATCTAAGAAGCCTCTAAAGGGACCCGTGTGTGCCTTTTTTGTCCTCTGAGGGCTGACCCTAGTGCCAGCTCCTTGGATTTAAGATCTTAGTGGTGCTCTCCATAAATGAACTGATGGTTCATAGACATTTCACATCTGTTGAGAGAAAAGGTAACAGAGAATCAGATGTGTTCGTCCTTTTTTGAATGTCCGTGCTGAGCTGAAATCAATTATCGGCCCCTCGTCTCTGGGAAGAGAAGAGTTTGCTGATGTGGGCCAATGGGTCTGTGCTCCTGTGTTTATGTCTGACCCACACTGGGGATTTTTGCTTGTACTTACTGCTATCCATCTTCCTTTTTAGAATATTTTGTCACACAGATTGTTGAAAGTACATTTGTAAACAGGCGCCCCCCACCTATTTTATGGTTGCATTGTACTTCTCTGTACCGCTTTAAATAATTATTTTAACAACACTGCAGCATTAGGCTATTTCTGGTCTTTATACTATTATGAATAATAGTGGGTGATTTGGTATGTGGGCCATTTTCTTCTTTTTTAAATTTTAGGTTAGCAGACACAGACTTCTTCATGAATACATGTCGTTATACTTTGTTCTAATTTGTTCCTCTCCTTCACTATCCTACCATAATTCGCATGGTGGCTTTTCTCCAGTTAGTTCTGCCTTCTGTTTTCTTCTTATGTATATTCTGTTATTCTGTTTCCCACATCAGTTAAGATCTTACCCTCTCTTCATGATCCTCTTTCTAGTTTTGTGACTTCAAAATGCCCATATAAAAATACACATACAAGTGCAATTTTATATTTAGTTTCATGTATGAGAGAAAATGTGGTATTTTTCTTTCATTCAACACAATAAATTCTAATTTCATATTCTTTCTGCAAATGTCAGGATTTCGTTTTTCTATGGTTGTATAAAATTATGTGTATATATGCACTACATGTTATCTATTCCTAGTCTTTGTTTCTTTTTTCAATTATTCTTATTCTTTATTTTTTTAATTTAGATTGGTTTTAGCAAAATACATGAATGTACAAGTATTTCTGTGAAGTGTTGCCTCAGAATCATTCAGGTGCATCCACAGGTGGTATTGGACCATGTAGTAAATCTATTTTCAATTTTTTTGAGACTTACAGGCTAGCTTCCTTAGTGGCTGCACAAATTTGCACAAGTGTCAGAAATGAATGAAGTCCCTTTTTCCACTCCTCACCAGAATTTACTGTCATTTACTTTCCTAATGACTGTCATTCTAAGTGCACTGAGACAGAAACTCAAAGTAGTTAACATGCATTTTCCTGATGTCAAAGGATTTTGAAAGCTCTTTAAAATTATTTAATGATAATTTGTACTTTTTTTGAAAACTGTCTATTAAATTCACAAACCCTTTTATTGATTACATATTTAATTTTTTTATAAGAACACACTTTTCTTTTTTAAAAGGTTTATTTGTTTTATGTGTATGGTACTCTATCTGCATGTACATCTGCATGCTAGAAGAGGGCATCAAATCCCAGTATAGATGGCAGTGAGCCACCATATGGTTGCTGGGAATTGAACTCAGAACCTCTAGGAGAGCAGCCAGTGCTGTTAACCACTGAGTCATCTCTCCCTAATGGTCACAGTTATTGGAATATTCTGAGTTTTGATGCCTAATTTGATGTGTAGTTGGAAGGACTTTATCTATTCTTCACTGTCGATCTTCACTCTGGTGATCGTTCTCTTGGTTATAGAGTATATTAACCAAGGTTTTCTATAGGAGTATGTCTGATAGAATGAACAAATATATATTATAGTAGTCCACTAAGGGCTGTCTACAAATAGAAAGGCCAAGGATCTAGTAGCTGTTCAGAATGAAAGTAGGTGTCTCTGTGGTCTTAATCTAGCTCTTGTGGCCAGGAAGATTCCTGGAGGGTTTCTGATCTTCAATCTATGTTGGAATCCCAAGTAGACGGTTTTAATACAGGTCAAGGAATGTCCTGAAAACCAGAAAGAAGCATTTTCCTGATGGGAGATGTCATTCTGTATATATGTTTCTCATACTGGTTAATGAATAAAGCACTGTTGGCCAATAGGAAAGGAAGATAGGAGGGACTAGGAGATGAGGAGGAAAGAGGAAAGAGTAAGGAGTCAAGATGGAGAGACTGGGGAGACTAGACACCTGCCCCACTGCCCAGTAAGAAGACCACGTGGAAATACATAGATTAACAGAAATGAGTTAATACTTAAGACAGAGCTAGCCAATAAGAAACTATTACCTGGCCAACAGCATTTTATCGAATACAGAGTTTGTGCTTTATTTGGGGGAGGTGCGGCGGCAGGACAAGACCAGCAGCAGGCGGCAAAACCTTACTTCTTACATATGGTGCCCATGTGGCTAATAAGAACTTCCACTTCAAATTTAACAAAACCTTAAAAAAGGGATTTAGAGACAAAAGAACAGAGACAAGCAAGGTCTCTTGGTAGCAGCATTTTTCTCGGTTGGACTCGGCTTTGCAAGAGACAAGCAGATAATTGTGTGGCTCCTTTAAGGGAGGATTCCTGACTCAGCATAAGCGGCAAAAAACTGCATGGCTTTAAAAAAGCACTGCTAACAATTTATTGGTACGAGAGCTGGCAATGGCAGTGACCACATCTCCAAGCTGGCAGCATGCTGCTGGGTGGCAGCATAGACCAAGGCAGTGAGCACAGCTCTCAGTGCTGGCAGTAAAATAGCCGCCACCATTGATAAACGGCAGCAAAAACAACTATGACTTTCATTTTAGCAATGTTGTTGTTTACCAGATAAAAGACTCGTGGCCAGAAAAAGATAAAATTTACAGTAAAGACAGATTCACAAAAAAAAAAAAAAAAAAAAAAAAAAAAAAAAAAAGCTCTAAAGGTTTACAGTGTGTTCTAAAATATATGTAGGCTTGGGAGAGAAAAAGAAATAAAATGGTTTTAAAAATACAGGGAGGAACTGGGTGTGGTGGCACACGCCTTTAATCCCAGCACTTGGGAGTCAGAGGCAAGCAGATCTCTGTGACTGCAAAGTAAACCTGGTATGCTGGTATGCAGAGTGAATTCCAGGACAGATAAGAATTACACAAAGAAACCCTGTCTCAAAAAATAAAAAAATAAAAGTAAAAGAAACAGAGTAATAAAGCCACGTAATGATGGAGAGAATATGGATACTGTATGGCATTATATTGTCTTTATATTGTTTGACTGCTGAGGAAACAACTGTTAAAGGAAATACTGCTGAATTAATTCAATTTATATATTTTAAAAATGCTTTGACTTCAAAATTTAAGTTCAAGGACAAGTTACTGGGGAAAAGGATTTCTATTTTTGTTTCCACACAAAATGAAAAGCTGTGGATTCCTTCTAGACTAATGTGGTTTGAGCAAGCCATACCCGCTGAAACAGAGTACCAGGTGATCCTACATTCAAAACAGCTGAACAAAGCAGCCTTACAGACTACAGCCAGGATTGCTACATCTTCTTAGAATCCCCCATACCAGCAGGAAGTAATTTGGAAAGAACGACGCCAAAATTCCCAAATATTGTTTATAAATGTTTGTTTTCATTTAAGTGGGCTTGGTTACAAATGGCTAATGATCACAGCCAATTCTTTTTAAAGGTAAAAAGGGGATTATGGTATAGATATGAATACTTTGTTTTGGAATGGATTTTCATTTATTGATACAATTTAAGGTAAATTTTCTGATGTGTATAATTTTCCTCTTGTTTAGGTATTGTGTTTATATAGCTCATTTAAAAATGTATAACAGTACAGATTATAGATCATTACCTATAATAGTCAAAACTTAGAGTGAGGTTAGTTAGGTTTTCTAGATATATACAGATGTATTTGAGATGAATAGGCATTCTTCAAACCTTTCAAAGACCTACAGAATATGGCATTTAAAATGGTTTAGGGTTTTTCTTGACAGTGAGACATAAATGCTCCTGGCAACACCACCTGTGTCAGAAAGGAAGATGGACATAAAAGAAACATGTTATGGAGTTTGCTTCCAGTATGGCAAGACTAGCCATTTGGACAAGATACTGCTCTTGTCTGGACTGTTTGACTTTATGCTGTATAAACTGGACATGCAGGGCCCACAGAAAAGTGACTGCTGATTCAAGATGGACATTGCTACAGAGTTCATGTTTCATGGAAGAGTCTGCCAGATAGTCTGCAGGATACAGAGAAAAATAACGGAGAAACTGCCAATACAAGAAGACAGTTTAAAGTTTCCTGCTTTGCTGAAGAGTCTGCTAGACACACTATGGCCTATGGGCTGAAGATGGAAGATTACAGAAGAACTTCAGGTGACTGACAAGGCAAGATGTCTCTGTCATTTCTAGACTTTATCTACTATCCTTCTGTGGTCTTTGGAGGAGTTGAAGACAGATAGTTATGGTTATAGTTTTCCTTAGTCAGGCTTAAAGATAAGTTACATATAGGACTTTAGACTCAAATATAGGATAGATGATAGAATTGTTTCTTTTAATCTTTTTAGATGTTAATGGACTAAATATTGTTAACTGTGATTCTTACTTGATAACTGTTGTGTTATATATTTTGCTATGTTAAAGGTAAAACCCTTCGTTTTATTTAAACAGAAAAGAGGAGATGATGGGAGATATCATTCTGTAAATGTTTCTCATACTGAATGAATAAAGCACTGTTGGCCAATAGGAAAGGAAGATGGGAGGGACTAGGAGACGAGGAGGAAAGAGGAAAGAGTAAGGAAGAGTCAAGATGGAGAGACTGGGGAGACCAGACGCCGGCCCCACTGCCCAGTAAGAAGACCACGTGGAAATATATAGATTAACAGAAATAGGTTAATACTTAAGACAGAGCTAGCTGATAAGAAACTATTACCTGGCCAACAGCATTTTATCGAATACAGAGTCTGCGCTTTATTTGGGGGTGGTGCGGCGGCGGGACAAGACCAGTGGCAGGCAGAAAAACCTTACTCCTTACACTTTCCGGCAAGAGTGAAGGCAAGCAGGCACAAAGCAAAGCAAACCTTCTGCCATCAGAAATATCTGATTAAGAAAATTTCTCAGTAGCTTGCATTTTAGTAGATTCCAGATGCAGTGAAGTTGATAATACAAATTAGCCATAACATGGAGAAATTTGTTAATTTCATCCTTAATCTCATTTGCCATTTTTTAAAAAATATTATTTTAATTTAAAATATTTTTCATTAAAAATAATTGTGCAGAGCTATTGTTGTGGTTTTAATGTAATTGGTTCCCATAAGCTTGTAGGGAGTAGCACTGTTAGAAGATGTGGCCTTGTTGGAGTATGTGTGCCTTGGTGGAGGAAGTGTGTCACTATGGTGGGCCTTGAGGTTTCCTGTGCTCAAGATTCTACCCAGTGTCTCAGTCCATTTCCCATTGCCTCCTGACCAAGATGTACCCAGTGTCATGTCTTCCTGCATGCCATCTTGCTCCCCATGATGACAATGGATTAGAAAGCTGCCACCTTAATTAAATGTTTCCATTGTAAGAGTTACCATGGTCGTGGTGTCCCTGAGATGGAAGGTTGGTGCCAAGGGACTGTGGGATTGTTGTGATAAGTAGGGCTGTGCTTTTGTTTTGAGTGAGATGGACTTTGGAACTTTGAATTACAAAAGCAGTGGAATGTTGTAGGAACTTCTTCCTGGGACCTATTAGGGGAACAGGGAAGACTGTGGTGCTGTGTAATTTGATGAACTGTGGCAGGCTACCTCAAGAGTTTCAGAGAAGAATTTTAGTATGTTGCTTAGTGATGAATATGTTGCTTTTTGTCCTTGTCTGAAAAGTCTGCCTGAGGAAAAAGGAAGAGTTTTCAATTACTTCCGTTGGTAGAGGAAATCTCAAAGCAATTTGGTATAGACTCTGTCCTAAGGTTGTTAGTGTTAATTCTGATGAAGATTTATAATGAAAAGGAGCAAATAAGAATACAAAATGTAAAGATTGAGAAAAGGGGCACCAGGAAGTGAAATAGACATAAATCTCATGTTCAAGGATGAAAATGGAATAAAGGGAGTAGTAGCCTCAGGGCAAGATTCCACCCAGGTTTCCAGCATGGGAAAAGGAATCAAAGAGAAGCTTAGACCTATGTGTGATGGTGCACACCTTTTAAGGCAGAGGCTGGCATATCTCTGATTTTGAGGCCAGCCTGGACTGCGGAACAAGTTCAAGGACAGCCAAGCATGGTCAGAATAGATAATGATCAAAAGCAGAAAACTGGGGAAAATGTCATTGAACAAGGGGGCCATGTTCTAGCCTGGCAAGCAGCTTTGGCAATGTAGTTCTGGCTTTAGAGTTAAGGACAGAAGAAACAGGTTATAGAATTGGCCTCCACACCTAGGGAAGCCAGGCACATGTCAGGGGTGTCCCTGAATGGAGGCCCAGTGAGTCCATTGATTGAAGTTTGAAGTTAAAGCCTGGATTACCTTGGAAACCCCAAGATGTTAGAGATGCCGGAGTCATGGGATGTCTGCTGGAGAGAGCTGCTAACAGGGAGTGGAATCAGCCCAAGAGAAAGACGTTTGTCCCAGTCAAGAGAGCTGAATGGAGTTAGAGATCTGAAGAGTGCTTTGACATCAGACATGGAGATGCAGAAGTTGGCCCAGCTGGGTTTTGATCTTGCTTTGGTCCTGTATTTCCTCACCATGCTCCCTTTCCTCTGTTTTGGAATGGTAATGTATATCCTCTGCCATTTTATGTTAGAAGTACATGATCCATGATTTTTTATTTTATAAGGGATTACAGTTAAGAGATTGTATGACTCTCAGAAGAGAATCTGAACATTACACTGTTAAACATTGTTGAGACTGTGTTAGACGATGGGTACTTTTGAAGTTGGACCAAAAGCACATTATATTATGATACTGTTACAAGCTTATGGGGTGTGGGATGGAGTAGAGTGTAGTTTGAATGTAATTGGCCCCTATAAACTCAAAGGGAGTGCCACTAATAGGAGGTATAGCCTTGTTGGAGTAACTGCAGTGTTGTTGGAGGAAGTGTGTCACTATTGGGGGCAGGGGTTGACAATAAAATGATTCCTAATGATATTCTAGTATACTTGAGTATACATTAGTGCCTTATCCAGTCATCATCAGAGAGATTTCCTACAGCAGCAGATAAAATTGACACAGAGACCCACAGGCAGACATCATGTGAAGAGAGGTATCTTCATTAATCCCTTACTTAATCCTTAAATAAATCCCGTCATTAAATCCATTACATCTCTCCCCTCAGAGCTCAGAAAATCCCTTGGAAGAGGAGGCAGAAAGATTGTGAGAGACAGAGGCAGATGGAGGACACCAGGAGAACAAGGCCTTCTAAATCCGCTGAGCAAGGTGCACCTGAGCTCACAGGCAGTGAAGCAGCAGCATAGGGCCCACATGGGTTTGCACCATGTTCTCTGTGTGTATGTTGCAGTTATTTGCTGAACACTTCTATGGGACTCTTGACTGTGAGAATGAGGGTGTCTCTGACTCTTGTGTCTGCTCTTGGATTTTGTTCCTCCTGTTTGATGCCTCATTCAAATTATATAGGAAAGTTTTGCTTTGTCATATTGTATTTTATTTTGTCACGTTTGATTATCTGTTAGAAACATGTTCTTTGTAATGAGGGTAAAGGGAGTGTATCTGGAGGGGAGGACAAGTAGGGAGGAGCTTGGAGAATACAGGGAGGGGAAACAATAATCAGGAGAAAAGAATCCATTTTCAATAAAAAGAAAAACTAACAAAACATACTTTTTCATACAATATAGTCTGATCATGGTTTCCCCTCCTTATCTCCTCCAGATACTCCTTACCTATTCAACTCTTCAACTCCCACACTTCTCTCTCTCTCTCTTTCTCTCTCTCTCTCTCTCTCTTTCTCTTTAGAAAACAAACAGACTTGATTCACAGTTTTCTGAGAAATAGTCATAATGATTTCCAAAATGGATGTGTAAGTTTGCATTCCCACTAGCAGTGGAGGAGCGTTCTCCTTACTCCACATCCTCTCCGACATAGGCTGTAATCAGTGCTTTTGATCTCAGCCATTCTGACACCTATAAGATGGTATCAAAGCATCACTTTGTTTTGCATTTTCCTGATGACTAAGCATGTTGAGTATTTCCCAAAGCGTCTTTTAGCCACTTGAGATCCCTCTGTTGAGAATTCTCTGTTCATATCTGTACCCCATTTTTTAATTATGTTATTTGGTATTTTGAAGTCTAGTTTTTTGTGTTCTTTATATATTTTGGAGATCATCCCTCTCTCTGATGTGGGATTGGTGAAGATATTTTTTCTTTTCTGTAGGTAATTGTTTTGTCTTATTTTCTGTGTCCTTTGCCTTATTAAAGCTTTTTAGTTTCAGGAGGTCCCATTTATTGATTGTTGTTCTCAGTGTCTGTGCTACTGATGTCAGGTTCAGTGTACCTGGATTTATGTTGAGTGAGTTCTTACGGGTTTTGTGTATGTCAATAGATATGGATCTTTTTGCAATCTTCTACATGTTGACATCCAGTTATGCCAACAGCATTTGTTGAAGATGTTTTCTTTTTTCCATTGTATGGTTTTGGTTTCTTAGTAAAAAAGATACTCATATGCATGTGGGTTAATGTCAGGGTCTTCAGTTCAATTCCATTGGTACATGTATCTGTTTTTATGCCAATTCTAAGCTGTTTTTATGACTATTATTCTACAGTAGAGCTTGAAGTCAGGGATGGTGATTCCTCTGGAAGTTCTACCTCATGACCCAGCATTACCACTCTTGGGCATTTAGCCCAAGGATGTTCAATAATATACCCCAAGGACACCTGCTCAACTATGTTCATAGCAGCACTATTAATAATAGCCAGAACCTGAAAAAGCCTAGATGCCCCTCAACAAAAGATAAAGAAAATGTAGTACATGTATACAATAGACTATTGCTAAGCTATAAGAAAACAATGGCAAAAGGACAGAATTAGAGAAAATCATTCTAAGTGAGGTAACCCAGACCAAAAGAAGACAAACAAGGTATGCATTCCCTCATAAGTGGATACTAGATGTAAAGGAGAGGATAGCCAAACCACAATCCACAGCTCCAGAGAAGCTAGGTAACAAGGGGGAACCCTAGGAGAGACCATGGATCACCCTGGGAAGAGGAAATAGTTGAGCACTCCTTGGTAAAGTGGGAGTGGGGATGGCAGAGCAGAGGGGATGGGGGATGAGAACATGAGGGAGTGGGATGGCTGAGTTGGGGGAGAAATGGGATCGAAGAGAAAGGAAAGAGGGATTTCAATGGAGGGACTCATTGTGGGGCTAGAGAGAGAAAAATGATGCTAGGGAAATTCCCAGCTAAGACCCCTAGCAATAGTGGAGAGGGTTCCTAAACTGGCCTTCCCCTGTAACCAGATTGGTGATTACCCTAACTGTCGTCATAGAGCCTTTATCCAAGCTCTCTGGGAGTTCAATCAAAGAGTGGGAGGAGGCATATATGAGCAAGGGAGTTCAAGATCATGATGGTGAACCCCACAGACAGCTTACCTGAACTGTGGGAGCTCAGGACACTTGACCAACAGCTGGGGATCCTGCACGGAACCAAACCAGGCCCTCTGCATGTGGGCAACAGTTTTGTAGCCTGATCTGTTTAGATGACCCCTGGCAGTGGGGCCAGGGTCTATCCCTAGTGTATGAGCTGCCTTTTTGAAGCCCATTCCATGTGGTAGGATGCCTTGCTCAGCCTTGATGTGGTCCCGTGTGGGGGTGAGAGGGCTTGGTCCTGCGTCAACTGAATGTGCCAAGCTTTGTTGACTCCCCATGGGACGCCCTACCATTTCTGAGGAGTGGATGGGGGTGGGTCGGAGGGAGGGGGGGATGGGGATAAGGAGAGGGAGAAACTGTGGCTGGTATGTAAAAATGAATAAAAAAATAAAAGAGAAAGAAAACAAACAGGTAAATAAAATGGACCAATATAACACAAAACAAATACAGAAAAACATAAAAGCAAAAAAAAAAAAAAAAAACCAAATCAGAAATTATAATAATAATATGTAATCAAAAGACCAGCAAGATTTTTTAAATGCCCAGACAAGGCATTATGAACCAAACTAAACATCTTTAAAAATACCATTGAGTTGGTTTGTGTTGGTTGGACATGGGGCCTGCCTTAAGTGTGGTTTGTATGCCCAGTCATTGGAGAAAACCAGTATTTCCTTTGCAAGCAGATGACTTGTAGACAGCTTCCAGGATAGTGGTGGGATGACTTGTAGACATCTTCCGGGTTAGCGGTGGGAGTTCCTGTCTGCACCCACCGTCAGTGCAGGAACTCCGCTTGCTCGAGCCTGTGCAGGCCATGTGCCTCCTGCCACTGTCCCTTGAGTGCACATGTGTGTCAGTCCTGCTGTGTTGCGAAAGAATTCTTTTCTTGATGATTCTGTTACAACTGGCTCTTACCCTTCTTATGGAAACTGTGCTCTGTAATCTTCCTCATGGGCTCCTGTGCCTGAGCACTCAGTCCCCAGAGAGGAACCCCAGTGGGAGAAATGAGTCCCTGGGGGATTCATTTCCAGCCTGAACTCTGTTTCTTGTTTGGACACAAGTAGCAAGCTGCCATAGACTCCCACGGGGACTGCATCCCCAGCCACGCCACGGTGAAGCTAACCCTTCAGAGTCAAAATGACCCTTCCTCCCTTGTTCCCATCAGGTCCGTGGGCCACAGTGATGAGGAAGTGACAGATGTGGACTGAATCCGTGGCTCACCGTCGACACTGGATCTCACAGGATTTACACTTTTGGGTATTTGAAGAACTCGATCCTATTTTTAAATATGGCTGTACTAATTTGCATTCTCACCCACAACTTATGAAACCTCTTTTCTCCTTCTTCCATAATTCGATCTCGTATGTCTTTGTTATGACAGCCATTCTACCAGGGTTGAGACCAAGCTGACTGTGATTTTAATCTGGGACTTCTCTTGGGATTAAAGGTTTTAAGGACTTCCATAGGCATGTGGCTATTGTATCTTGGGAAAGAACACTTCACAAATGACTCTGAGAAGTCTGGGCGTCCACACTGAGCAGAAAGAATAATAAGACATATAAAAAGTTTGTACCTCACCGTAGTAACATGGCTGCAGCTCACTCAGGGATTATTAATGGGTGTCTTTTGCTTTCCCCAGCTCCCATGTTGGACCTGCACACCCATATACCCCAGAGTACCTGTATGTGGAGACAAAGTCCTTAGAAAAGCAAATGGAGGTGTTGATGAGTCACAGTTACTAAGTGTTATCCTACTAAGAAAAGAGTAGGACAGACAGACAGACAGGAAACACACACACCATCTCACAAGAAAAAGACACCATCAATTCCTTCAGAGGGTGCAGAAGAAACCTCAGCAACAGCTGACAGGCCATGCGGAAATGAAATGCGGTTCTGGTAGCCTTGTCTGCAGCAGTTAGTCCCAATAGCTTGAGCTGCACAGTGTTAGGGAGTCAGCATACCTAACAGAGCAGCCCGGAGAGAGGGCCAGCTCCCAGGGCCACCTGTGAGCAACACAGCCTTTGTCCTGCCGCAAGGAGATGGCAAGGACTTTAGTGTGGAAAGGGTGGCCAAGCCTACGCTGCTGGGGTTGCCTGCTGCAGTATGCCAGAATGTCCTGCTTTCATCTGGTTCCTTTGGATCACTAAGCTAACAAAGCAAACTTTGTTTTGAGAAGCTTGTAGACAGACATGATACTGGCAGTGCTTGTCGGTTCACTAAATGGAAGAGTAGGTGTTAACTTAATCTGGGTCAGTCAGGGCTCTGACAAATTAAACCAGAGAACAAACGGGACTGTCAAGCAGGACATCATGTGGCTTAACTGAAAAAGAACTCTTGGACCAGAGGAGGTAACATGAAAATGACTCTAGGAAGACGCCAAAGCCAGGCTGTCGTTACAGATTATGAGACACATGTGAGCCCCTCTCTCTACTCCGATGAGCTCTCTCCACAGATCTATGCTGACACAGGGTTCCTCACACTGTTCTGCCTAAATCAGGTAGAGGGATCACTATAGAAATGACCTCCAATCCATGAAAGGTTGTTTAGAAAAACATGATACCCGCTAGGACAGGAAATGAGTTTTGAAATTGGGAGCACTGGGGGTGTGTGTGTGTGCATAATTCAGTCAGAGGATCAGGCTGGAAAAGTCACTGCAAAGTTGATTTACTCTGTTCAGTGCCAGGTCCAAATGTGAATGCAGTGGAGAAATTAGCATTCGATTATTGCATAGCAGTTTTGAAAACCTGAGCCTTGGCCAATTTGTTTTCCTAAATCTATGTAACATTAGCTAATGTGGATGAGGCTGTAATATTTTTCAGGATCTGACGGGTGCCAAAGAATAAAAGAGTAAAAACTGTATTCATACAGTTGCATGTGCTCTCCGTCTCTAAGATGCCAGATCCTTCCCTGAGGTTTTTCTATTTTTATGTTTTTTTATTTCTTGTCTATGAATCATAGTTTGGCACAAGCTTTGTGCAGAAACCCTGTGGACTACAGGCTTTTGGGGGTGAACTTCAGAGCCTGTGAGTGCCGGCCATTTCTGCAGTACCTATGACGTAAGCGTTAAGCCATCACAGAGGCATGCTCCTCCTGCTGGTGCTCCACACATTCCCTGGCATCTTAAATGTGTTCCCGAAGACACAGGCCAGGAGTCCTGTGAAGCTGGTAGGAGGCCGAACTATGAGGTAAGTCAAACAGCTCAGAGTAGTCCCCAGAGAAGAGCTGGAGCTATCCATAGGAGCTCTGGAAACCCCATAGGTGTAGGTCGGGAATGCGGAAGCTGGCCTGCTCTGACAAGGGTAGCCTGAGGAGGGGATGGGAATTCCTCATATTGCCCCTCTCCTGAAAAATATGATAGCAGCCTGGTCAGAAAGTGGAGTAAAACTGTCGGCCCCCACAAGAACAGATCATGACCCCAGTGTGTGTGTGTGTGTGTGTGTGTGTGTGTGTGTGTGTGTGTGTAGATTCCATTTTTCCTGGAAAGTAGGCCATTTCTCTTACTCTGCAGTGTGTTTCTTTTCTGCATTATACCACAATGTAGCCAAGCCACACTGTCTCTGTGCCCATACCCCAAACCCAGAGACTCCATGCCTGCTGCTTCAGGGCCAAACACAGAGGTAAATGATACTATTGAAGTTGTTTCTGTAGTCACAGACAGCAGCAGAGACCCAACTCCAAATCAGAAAGGACACAAGCTAGGAGTCACCAGGCAGGATTCTTAACCCGCCCCCCCATCTCCCCCCCCCATCTCCCCCCCCCCCCCCCCGCCAAAATCCATTCTGCTCAGAATCAATGCGATTCTGGGAGTTACAGTCTGTGAATGGGACTTGCCAGCATATTTCACTCTGCTTTGGCTTCAACTCTTCCTTTCACTGGTTTCTTTAATCCTCGAGCAAAAGAGTCTGTTAGCTAGCTGTATCAGTAAGGCTGAAAAGCACCCTGGAAATGGTGCACAGAATCCTTAAAGGTGTCTCAGAGTCCCAGGCCCTAGGCCACGGTACACTTCTGGTTTACAAGCTCCAGAAGTCAGAAGGTGTTGGCTTCTACCTCCAGGTTCTAGGACTTCCAGAGCCTCTTCCCTCTTCCCCTCTGGCACTGAATTTATGTGCCCGAGTCTCAGACATGGTGATTTTTTTTCCTGCCCGCACATGTAAGTATATAATGTAAAACAAACAAACAAATAAACAAACTCCCCCAATGAGCATTAAAGGTTGATTTTTGCCTCCCCCAAACACCATAGTGGAGCTGCAAACCCTAGGGTCACTGGTTGGTGATAGCTGAATCCAGGCTAACAAAGGTAAATTGAGGCTGGGCGGTGTAGGTGGACTTTTCTGTCCTGAAAGCCAGTTCCCAAATAATCAATCATACATAGACTTAATATTAATTATAAATGTGCAATCAAGTTCAATCCATTTGCCTGCGAATTTTAAGATTCCATTGTTTTTTTTTCCACTGAGAATGCACCACATTTTCTTTATCCATTCTTCAGTTGAGGGCATCTAGGTTGCTTCCAGATTCTGACTATTACAAATAATGCTGCTATGAACATAGTTTGCGTATATGCCCAAGAGTAGAATTGCTGGATCTTGAGGAAAACTGATTTCCAATTTTCCGAGAAACCGCCATACTGATTTCCAAAGTGGCTACAGACATTTGCTCTCCCACCAGCAGTGAAGGAGTGTTCCCTTTTTTCTACATCTTCTCCAGCATAAACTGTCATTGGTTCTTTTGATTGACATTGGTGGTATGAGATGGTATCTCAGAATTGTTTTGATTTGCATTTCCCTAATGGCTAAGGATGTTGAGCACTTTCTTAAGTGTCTTTCAGCCATTTTAGATTCCTCTATTGAGAATTCCCTATTTAGTTCTGTACCCCACTTTTTTCTTCATCAAATTGTTTGGTGTTCTGGTGACTAGCTTCTTGAGTTCTTTGTATATTTTGGAAATCAGCCCTCTGTTGGATGTGGGGTTGATGAAGATCTTTTCCCATTCTGTGGGCTACCATTTTGTCTTGTTGACTGTATTCTTTGTCTTACAGAAGCTTTTCAGTTTCAGGAGGTCCCATTTATTAATTGTTGACTTCAGTGTCTGTGATCTCCTGTCCCAATTTGTTCAAGGGTACCTACCATTTTCTCTTCTAAGAGGTTCAGTGTGTTTGGATTTATGTTGAGGTCTTTGATCCATTTGGACTTGAGTTTTGTACATGGTGATAGATATGGATCTATCTGTCTTCTACACACCAGCATCCAGTAATGCTGGCACTATTTGTTGAAGATGCTTACTTTTTTCCATTGTATAATTTTAGCTTCTTTATCAAAAATAAGGTATTCATAGTTCTGTGGGTTAATATCAGTGTTTTCAATTTGATTCCATTGGTCTACCTGTCTATTTTTATGCCAATACAAAGCTATTTTCAGGACCATAGCTCTATAATAGAGCTTGAAGTCAGGGATGGTGATGTCTCCTGAAGTTACTTTATTGTGCAGGGTTGTTTTGCCTATCCTGGGTTTTTTGTTTTTTCATATAAAGCTGAATATTGTTATTTAAAGGTCTGGGAAGAATTGTGCTGGTAGATTGCTTTTGGCAAGATTGCCATTTTAACTATATTGATCCTACCTATCCAAGAGCACGGGAGATCTTTCCATTTTCTGGTATCTTCTTTAATTTCTGAATGAGGTAACCCACTCACCAAAAGACAAACATGGTATATACTCACTCATATATGGTTATTAGACATAGAGCAAAGGATCACCAGCCTACAATCCACACCTCTAGAGAAGCTAGGAAACAAGGAGGACCCTAAGAAAGACATACATGGTCCCCCTGAGAAGGGGAAAGGGACAAGATCTCCTGAGCAAATTAGGAGCATGGAGGGAGGGGGGAGGGAGTTAGGAGAAAGAGAAGGGGAGAAGAGGAGGAGGGTAAGGAAGACCAGGAAGAATGAGTCTGGGGATGAATAGGGGAGAGCAAGAAAAATGATACCTTAACAGAGGGAGCCATTATAGATTTAAAGAGAAATCTGGCAATAGGGAAATGTCTAGAAATATATAGGATGACCTCAACTAAGAATCTAAGCAATAGGGGAGAGACTATCTTAAATACTCTTCTCCTATGAGATCAATGGCTACCTTATATACCATCCTAGAGCCTACATCTAGTAACTGATGGAAACAGAAGCAGAGACCACAGCTAAACACTGAGCTAAATTCCTGGAATCCAGTTGTAGAGAGGGAGGAGTAATGAGCAAAGGGGTCAAGATCATGTTGGGGAAACCCAGAGAAACAGCTGAGCTGAACAAGTGGGTGTTTCTGGACCCCAGACTGACAGTTTGGAAATCAGCACAAGACCAAACCAGACCCCCTGTACGTGGATGTCATTTCTGGGGCTTGGGCAGTCTGTGGGGCTCCTGGTAATGGAACAGTATTTATACCTAGCGTACAAACGGACATTGGGAGCCTGTTCCCCATAGAGGGATACTCTCTCAGCCTAGACACATGGGGGAGGGCCTAGGTGCTGCCCCAAATGATGTGACAGACTTTGATGATCCCTCATAGAAGGCCTCACCCTTTCTGTGGAGCAGAAGAGGGATGGGATGGGGGTTGGTGGGGGGCATGGGAGGATGGGATGGAAGGGAGAGGGAAAATGGGGTTGATAGATAAAATTGTTTCTAATTTAAAAAAGGGAAAATAAATAAATAAATGCTCAGTTGATAGCTTAGGCTCATTTTTTGGCCAGCTATTAAAGCTTAAATTAGCCCATTTCTACTTATCTGAATCTCATGCCTTTGCCTCCTAGTGCACCCTTCCTCTCCACAGTATTCTCTCTGTCCTGAAAACCCTGCCTAATCATTGGCCAATCAGCTTTTATTAACAAGAAGGGCAACACATCTTCACAGGGTACCCAAGGGTTATTTCACAGAGGGGGTGGGGGGCTGTATTTAATAGGGCTGTTCTATAAGAAGAGGTAAGGACACACACAGCGGAGTGTATGATCACACAGGCCTGCTACATGACCCAACACGAAGCAGACAAAGGCTGGAGGAACTTGGACATGCCTCCAATGTGGGTTGAAGCACTCCTAACAGCTCTGGGATATCTCAGGGTTTCATACCCAGGAAATGTCTACAGACTCAGAACTAAGGAAGAGAGGGGACAAACAGAAGAGGGAGCAGCCTTCCTCACCCTAAGAGAGGGACCCCAGAACCAGGTCCAGACACTCCTGCTGGTGGTGTGTAGCCTACCAGAGCAGATTTTGTTGGTATATACTGGGCCATGTATCACTTGCGGTCCTGTGACCGGAAGCCAGACATCACTGAAGTTTACCCAGATAGCTGGGTGTCTAGTCTGCCCTACCCTACTCAGTGAGGACACTGAGTTTCCATTTTCATCCACATTGCTGATTTGCTTTTTAAAAAAAATCAGTGTGTGTGTGTGTGTGTGTGTGTGTGTGTGTGTGTGTGTGTGTGTGTGATCCTGGGTGAGTACATGTGCATCTCGTGCAGATAAGAGTCCATGGAGTCTAGAGGAGAGTGTAGGGTTCCATGGAGCTAGAGTTACAGGCAGATGTGAGTCTCCACCACAGTGTGGGTGCTGGGAACTAAGCCCGAAACTCCTGCCAGTGCATCAAGCGCTTTTCAGTGCTGAGCCATCACTTTCCACTCTTATATTGCAGGTCTCCATGTTCACTTTTCTGACTTCCCTCCTAAGACCTTGACTTCAATTAGTTTACTGGTTATAGCGTCTTTCATGTCAAGAACACATCTGATGCCTTTAGCTGGCAATTGACTTATTTCAGTGACCTTGAGTTTAGTTGTTTCACACAAGTTGAGTACTAATCACCCAGCTGGAATGCAGCTGGTGTCACCCAGCATCAGAGCTCTTGGGCCTTCTACCAGTAAATATCAGATAGTTCCAGGTTTTGATCCATCTGATGTCTTAGGGATCAGTCCTACCCAACTGAAGAGTTATCTTGAGTTACTGAGAGCCATTCCTGATCACTTAATTCAGGTTCTATCTCTATGCACTTTTCAGCCTGAGGTAGCTTCCCTGGGCCTCCCCTTACCTGACTCATGAATGTTCTCCTTTCTTAGGTGAGTTAGGCTCAGTTTTTAACAATACATTCTCTATCCAGATGGTGCCAGCTGCTGCCTTGCCATAGCTTATATGTAAATTACCATGTCCTTTGCTGTTCAGGGTCTCCCCATTGGATTTTACTACTGTAGGAACTTTTGCCAAGAAGATAAAAGCTGAATATGACTTTTGTTCATTTCTAGAACTTAAAGAAATCAGTGTACATGACATCAGAGCAGTCAGCTTCCAACACAGGGCATCAAGTTAATGGATTACCCACCAAAACTTCCTGTCAAACTCACCTCCGGACCCATGACAGACAATCATAACTATTGATCACAATGATAGTTCTGCCATGAAAGGCCTTTCTGAAAGCAGTGCCCTGAAATGACAAGCCACATTTTTCTTCTTCTAGATGACAATGAGATTGTCAAGGCTGTGCATTTACTAATTACAGCAGTGAAGTCTCCATTTTTCTTATCAGCATAAAAGACTGCTTCTGCAGAAAACAAGAGTTCTCTGCCCTCCCTCTCTATGTGAGTCAGAGTCTTCCTATATAGAACAGGCTAGCCTGAGACTCATGATCCTCCTGCCTTTGTGTCTGGAAGACTTGGAATATAGGCGAGAACTACACACCACACTTTCCTTGTTTTCAGTAGCTTTTTAAGCTTTGTATGCAGTATTTCATATAGTTACACCTAAAATCAATTCTATGTGTTAGAGTGAACCTTTAAGTCAGGATTTGGCTATCTAGATGGGTAATTTTAAGAGAAACGAGGAAAGGGACACACACACACACACACACACACACACACAGAGAGAGAGAGAGAGAGAGAGAGAGAGAGAGAGAGAGAGAGAGAGAGAGAGAGAGAGAGAGAGAGAGAGGAGAACCAGTGGCATTTAGTGTTCACTGCAGTTTTGGATGTCACTATATGAATACTGAAGGGGTTAATCTCCCCCCCCCCCACTTTCACAACTGAATTTAGGTTTCAGTTCTCTGAAAAGGGCAGAGCAGGTGCTTTTCCCACAAAGGGTCATTTACACACAATGCTCTTGCATTGAGGGAATGAGGCCGGAGCCAGCCTCACCATGTCTCAAGGACACATCCAGCAGTCCCCTCTGAGTCACATCTGAACTTAGCTAGTCTTGTGCAGATGTATCCAAAAAAACGCTAAGACTAAGTCTCAGCCAATTAAAAGTACACTAGTGTAGCTGCTGCATGTTCAACCAATTCCACATGAGATGACCTAATGTCCCCGAAACTCCCGAGCTCTGCTTGAAAGGAGCCTATGTCCCTCTCAGGGTCATCGCCATCTTGCACAGGTGAATGACTGACCCCCGTATGGTGGCGTATTAGGAAATGTTCTTTACTTTCATGTTCTATTTGAGTCTGTGGCCCTCTTCACATTTCCTTGTGCCCTTACGATTGCCACTTGGTTTGGGTCTAAAAAGAAGCATATGATTTCCAATCTGTGGCAAGGGTAAAAAGCAAGACATTTTGTCTTTTCTTTTTCATTTGCTGTACCTTCCCTTCCTCCCCCTCCCTCCCCTTTTTATAACCTCTGTTTCTTTATCTCCCTATTTTCTTCATTTGCCTTTTTGAACAACTTCTGGCAGAAGAAATGGAACACAACCCTGCTGACAGAACAGAGTCACATGAGTTTTTCTAGAAGTCATATTGAATGCTAGAAACCAAAACCAGTAAAAAGAGGAGGATAAATTAACTGTAAAATGGCAATGCATTCAAACCAATGTACACCAATAAATATTTCAACCTGTGCTGCTAGTCAAACTTAGTACTCAGCAGCTACTGTTGGGACGAGGAGGGAGTTCTGAGAAATGGGCTGAGGGGAGGCTGGAGAGTGGGTAGACCAGAGCTGGGAGCCTGATCCAGAACACAGGCAATCCTTAAAATATGGCATGCATGTCATACAGAATAGAACTGTTGTGAGATTTAAGTAATATATACAAACCACAGCACACATTTTCTATATATCTAATGTGTGATTAAATAGCCAAGAATGCAGACCTGGACTTTCATAGCACCTCTCCTTTGTTCAGAGAAGCTCTGAGCCAGTAGGATTAGAGATGGGGGGGAGGGACAGGGGGGCTCTCTGCTGCCTGTTGCGCCTCCCCCCAAAGCCTGGCAGTGTGAATCCCCAAATAAGCTGTCTTCCTACTGAGTGGTCTAGTCATGCTTTCATTACACCCTCACTTATATCCTGCAGATGAAACAGTTCCTGGCAAGACACTGAAAAGACCCTGTTGATCAAAGCAGTGGTGGTTAGAGATGCACACTAGGCTTCCTTATTTCTGGAAGTGCGGGCCAGTGTCTATGGTAAAAAGCAAGCGTTTCGGTGGGTTTCCTTTAAACACTGGGGAGACTCGATTAGCTTTTCAAGCAAATGAACGGCTGAATCTGGAATGCACTTTGCCCAGTTTGATAGTCTTATCCAAGAACCAGCCATGTCAACATTTTCATTGGATGTGGTGATACTGCTCCGTACGCTTGAGAAGTTTCTGAGTGTACAAAGCCTCACTGACTGCGAATGACAGTGTGGACAGTTATTAGCAAGTTCAATCGGCTTACTGTATGTCATACGCTGGAGAGCTAAAGAAAACAGAAGGCACTACTTGCAGACCACAATGAAGTGGGTGTGATGTGTGGGAAGACACATAGAAAACCGTGGTGAGACCCTTATGTGACAGAACAAGTTAATTTCTAAATTCATCCATCCCTTTCTTTTCATACAGGACTCTGGATCCAGTAGGGCATGTCTGTCATAATTCTAACAACCACAGGGTGTTCCTATGGAATGGTGATAAATAGAAAATGACTATGGAATGATGTCCAGATTGAGCTTACATTTTGTTACACACAGAATATACTGAACACAGTTGCATTGCTCTGGTGCCAGAAATATTTGTGTTGCTAGACAAATTATCTCCAGTTGAAACCCGAATCCCTTACCCTGGTCTTGCTAAGCCTCCAGGGGAGGAGTTAGCAATGGAAGATGAGGATGCTTGTCTGTGATGAGGAACTCTACTGCTGAACCACACCCAGCCTTGAAAGAGAACCTTTCTTTGCACAGCAAAAGCTGCTCCTGGGAATTAGGGTCACAAGCCTGGAGCTTTACACTGGGAATTCCTGCCCCACTTCCCTCTACTTTTTGCCTCCAGTCATCTGGCTGCTTGCACATCCCCAGCGGCTGGTGGCAGTTTCCTTCTAAGGTATGTGTGGTCCCTCTGCCTGTCCCCTCTTCGCCAGACCGCCTCAACTAATCTGGAGCTCACACGTTTCCAGGAAACTGAAGTGGGCTAACTTAATTCTCACTGTTTCCACAGGAACTTGTAAGCAGATTCACACGTCATAACACTCACCATTGGTGTTACTGTCCCCACTAAATGGACTTAAGACTTCAGGAAGTGGATGTCTTCAGTGTGTTCTGACTGGAAATCTATGATAAGGATGAATCTTGCTCGTTATTCCTTCCTAAATTCCAGTAGGATTGGTACACTTCTACGATACTACTTTCTGATAGGCGGTCCCAACCAGGTAAGATTCAGACTGAGCAGCTTTGCATCAAATCACATGGGTGGCTTTTTCAGAACACATCATGAGCATCTCGTGTACACCCAGTGACTCAAAGTATGTGGTGCTCTGTGAAAGTGAACCCATGTTTAGCCCAGCTGCCTCTGCTATCCAGTTAATTTGACCTCATTGTGTGAGTTTTACACTACCTCAGAGGGACACCCAGATCTAAGAGATGCGGAAATCTGGGCAAAAACTAGAAAATAGAGAATACTGATGACTTAGATGAGAACACAAAAGCATAATAGGCACTCAAGACTTACGTACATTTGTTTTTTCCAACCTAGCTTGCATTATGTAAGCTATATTCAGGACAGCCAGCAGTTTGCTGTCAGGCAAGGACTCCTCAGGTCCTTAGAATGACTTAGGGATGATGGCATCTGTCTTCATAAACTAACGAAATAAATATCACAGAAAAATTCAGTACCAATTTTTATTTCCTACCATACACCAAATGTACAGCACTGAACACAACTTTGTTGCATTGATGTAAGAAATATTAATTATTTGAAGAAACCGTATACAAACAAACTACTTCAAATAAAAATGCGTACGTACATCATTGCCTGTTTTGTTTACAAAAGACCCAATTTACAGTATCAACCATTAACATAATTGAAACCAAAACAATTCAGTGCATGTTACAAAACACAAATACCAAGGAGGCAAATAAATACAGACACACTTCATAAAACTATGTGAACACAAATAAATTAATTGAAGCCATGTAAATCATAGTAATAAATACATAGGTCTGTAAGAGGTCTCTTTAAATAAAATATATAACAAACTTGTTAAAATATTTAGCAAAGTAAACTTTTGTCTTTGTAATAAGTGAGCCCATTTGTGTGCTTCTTCGAAGTATTGTGTAGCAAAATGTTCAAAGAGATATTTTAATAGGAAACTGTATGTTCCACTTTTAGTAGATACCACTCATGGTGGCTGCTTCTTTTAAACTGAGTTTTAAATAAACACCTTTCCTACCTAAGAACAGACATCTTATTTTCACTAAACTAAGATTCAAGAGTTCAAATGAACCCCAAGCCAAAGATAAGCCCCACTTGATGCATAACAATAACCACGTTTCCATGACAGTGGATTGGCTGGACCCCTTTTCATGGATCTAATCAGGTAACAGTAGTAACAGTGAATTCAAGCCTGTGAATGCCATCACACTAAGTCTAAATATCCATGAGGCTAATAAAAAATAAGCACTTTATTATAGCACAGAAAATTAAGCCCACACTAAAGTTCATGTGTACATTTACACAGAGGCACATCTGCACATGAAATGTGTGCGCACACCAGAAAGGCAGTTTAGCTGGTTGTCTATACCTTTTCCTTAAAAAAAATAAATATAAAACAACCTTTGAAACAATGCTTAAACTACTTTACAGTCCCTGAAACAGACATTGCCTTTACTACAGCAATTACTAAACTCTGGTCCCGTTGAAATTTTAGACTCAATTTCATGTGTGAATGAGTGTTTGTGAGTTCATAACGTGTGGACTGAGCCGGTGTGTGTGTGTGTGTGTGTGTGTTGTGTGTGTGTGCGTGTGTGTGCATGTGTGTAGAGCTCAAGAGTTATATCAAATTGAAAGTTGTCGTATTTCCTAGGGAAGTGCAGACCGATGTTGCCAATATTCACATTGGGATAACAGTTTTTCATATCTTATTATTATGTTTTCCACTCTTTGCCCGTCAACCCAGTAAGATAAATGCTATTTCAGGGGATATGGTATCTACAAAATTTCCATTTGGAGGTGTCTGTATTTGCTATGCACAATTCTATACCAATATTGTCACTTGTAATATTGTATTAACATACAGCAGGAAAAGCCTGGCTGGTCACATCAAGCTTAGTTCTCATCTTGAGGAAGGGCTGCCAACTAGCCAATGCGACTTAAAAAACAAAGACAACTCTGATTCACTTAAAATCTTTAATTCATATTAATTAAATCCGTGCAGCCACGTGGAATATTCTGCTGACCCTTTTATTTAATTATTGCTATCAAATTCTGAGCACACTGTTTGCCAGCATCCTGTGCTTTTGTGAACGAAGATTTTCCACTAGTGGGCGCCATCTATCTTCATATTCCTTTGCAGCTCATATTACCAAAAGCCATGTACAAAACCAGGAAAGGGAGAAAGGAAGTGTACGGTAGAAACCAAACCTGACCATAGTGCAGTCCTGACACAGGGATTTCTTTTACACCTCATGTTTTGTTGTTGTTTTTCTCACTTAAACCCAGAAAGATGTGTGTGATTTGAGAACAGCATTTCTATTTAAATCTATTAGAAGATAAATTAATAAACACACCTGTAAAAATATGGTAGACTTCAAAATGCAGTTAAAAGATAAAAAACTCTTTGATTAGTAATAAATAAAATATAAAATGTCACATTTATTTTATACATACTTTACAAAATAAAGAGTACAGTGAAGAAATAAAAGAAAAAGATAAGAAAATAAATGAGATATAATAATTGACTGCATTACTTTTAATCCAAAGAGTTTATCATAGTTTTTCTTTCCTTTTTATGTCAGCTGGGGGAAAATTAGTGCAATGTTGCAATCATAAATGCAGGGGGCAGCCTCCAGGCTCCAGGGGTGAGAGGCCCCTGTGGGTCGGCGTGAATTCACTGCTGTGGTGACCTCTGCTTCCTGCATGCTGCCCTCCTACACGTGGATGCCCTTCACCGCCTGCTTGATACTTTCCAGTAGAGCTTTGCATTCCGGAGAATAGTCCCGCTCCAGATTGCTGTACATGTCTGTGAGAGTATTTACATACGCTTCAAAATTCTGCTCAGTGATAGGCCCCTGATGGAGACAAAGCACATGGAACCAATCACAGAGGTTCACCTGCCCCAAGAAGACCAGGAGACACTGAAGCATGCTGCCAACTCATGTAAGTAGGAGGAGAAGGGTTTATATGGCTGTGCCAGTTTGGGATAGGACATCCAAGTGTTAGTGTTTGTAGGGTCTATCTGCTCACTCTCCATTCATGGCATTAATGACACTTGAATGAACAGCATTGAAGCCATATAATGAACGCATCTAGCTGCTGAGCTAGATGTCTCCAAACAATGTTCTTTATCTGGGATGAGTCTTGGCCTCAATTTCACTTGCTCAGTACAAACAGCATCTGTGGAAGGTGTGTGCAGGGGATGAAGGTTTGCTTGTGCCAGGTGATTCCTTAGCAGTTCTAGGTGAATGGCAGGGATTTGAGACTTAAGCCAGTTGCTCACTAACAGGTGTGACAGAGATTTTCTAGTATGAAAACTGTTTGTTTCACCCTCTCTATTTCTTTAGGGAGAATATCAGTGTTAGATAAGGAGAATATCAGTGTTAGATAGGGAGAATATCAGTGTTAGAAGGTTTAGATGGACTCATTTTTTTACCCTGGATCGTATTTTGTCATCTTCTTTACCCAATATAATGGATTTTTTTTTTGAGAAAGGGAACTCTTTATAGACCAGGCTAGCCTTAAACTCCCGGAGACCTACCAGTCTCCCAAGTGCTAGAAATAAAGTGGTTAAAGGGGAGTGCTGCCATGCTGGGAGACACACACACACACACACACACACACACACACACACACAGAGTATATGCATGTGTACAGAAAAGGGTGTCCTATACCCCATAACCAGAGTTACAGCCAGTTCTGAGCCACTAGGTAGGAGTTGGGGATTGAACTTGGGCCCTCTGGAAGATCAACCACTGCTCTGAACTGCTGAGCTATCTCTTCAGTCCCATACACAATATACTTTAAAGTGGGTACATACTAGTTGTATGTAAACAGCATGCATGAGGCAGGACATGAATGACTGACAAAAGGGAACACCCTCCAGCCACGTATGGTGCCTCCATGTTCCCACCTTTTTGAAAATCCATTACAAGGTGCTTGGAAGGAAGGATTTAAAAATAAGTAAACAGCTGAAGTATGCAGAAAATGATTATAATTGCTATTGTTTAGAAGGTAAGTTTTCTAGATCTGAAGATGATTTAGTGTCTCAGCAGAGTTCTGATCTGGAATATATATGCTGCCTAGTTGTAATTGTTCCCTTTTAGTTTCTACCTTGGATGGGCATGTGTTTCTTGCAGAATCATGTAATGGCACAAAGACTCTGGTGGCAGAGTGGATGAAGGCCAGGGGGCTCACTGTCCCACGCCTTCCTGACTCATGCCATTTGAGTCTTCACCCCGCGGTAGAAGCTGAGCCATGGCTTTGTCAGTTACAGCTGGGAAATCCTAAGTGTTCAGTGTACGGGGAGCTTTCATGTGATCTGGCCTACAGTCACTGACACAGCACCCCAGATGGTCACTGGATGGTGGGTAGGTACATGTTATCTTATTGTCAGTCATTCCCATGGCACTGACAATGAAGGAAATGCTAAGAAACACACATTTGGAGAAGGAGCTAGAAAAAGAGGCAAAAGAAAAATGATAATAATCTCCTTGATAGAAGCCAAAGGTAAATTATTGATGGGGGGGCATTTGGAATTGTTGAAAAGTTAAATAAATTGAGTAATTTAGTATTTTTAGCAAGACCCAATTATATTTTTATTAATTCCATTGCTGTTGCTTTAAGTCCTCTTATATGTAAACTAGCAGTTCTGGTCTAAGAATACAGGCCCTGCGGAGATTAACAGCATCCAGCAATATCCTCTTCAACATCACAGCTCTATCTCCAAAGACCGATTCATAGTTATAAAAGTATAAACTTTTTGTGAATTCTAATCAGTTGCTTCCTTCGGTTTTATAGGAATAAGGACGCCTCGAGCATACCTGTTCTGTGCTCCAGGAGCAGAAGTTGAACATTACAAGGAGTTTATTGGGGATGGAACTGTTTAGGGTACAGTCCATGAGCTGGGGGATGATACTGAGGCTGCATAGACTCCTCTGTTTGGAAACATATTTGCTGAGAGTGAGCTCTGGCCTCCAGCTTTCATATAACTATAAAATATCTTCAAGCAAACCTTCATCTTTAAAGGACCCTGGCTTTGGAACGTCACTGGCCTTCATTAATCTGAGTGTGTGTACCATTTGCTCAGATGGGGAGATCTCTGAGTGTGAGAACGCATCCAGGGTAGGTGACTGCTGATAGCAACAGCCACGGGGTCATGACAGCGAAGTGGGCGACAGGACGGCAGAGCCTTGCTCTTGGTCTTACCATCTGCGGCAGCTGGATGTCGGCAAGGCTGGAGATGAGCGCCTGGCTGAGCCCTGCCAGCTCCTTCAGCAGACTCTCATTGCTCTGCTCTATAAGCTTGTTCTCCTCCTCTATGCTTTTCAAGTTGCTCTCCATAGATGTTATCTAAAACACAGGTAGTGGTAGGAGAATCAAGCTGGGGACCCACGCAAGGCCTCAGGGGAAAATCTGTGGCTGGATATAAGGGCCAAGGGGCATCTCCTCCCCAAACTACAGCCCTGCCTACTGCCCTAAGTATTGGATTCACACCTTCAGATTTGTACTTTAAACACAGACTTTTGCATGAATTGCAGCTCTAGCTTCTCTGCATGATTAGATGGTGGGTATCTCAAAGGCAACATGCCACAGAGTATATCTGTTATTTCCTGCAGTCCTGCTCCAGCTGCACATCTCTTTGCAGTGGATGACGACCCGAATGCTGTCCAGACTCAGGGTTCTTTCTCTCATACTTCAAATTCACTGAGCACTTCTTTTAAAACTCATGATAAGGCCACTATCCACCTGTGTTGTGGCCACCTGGACCCGGCCATTGGTGTGATCGTATTGCTTCTTATGTATGACCTTCTGCCATCTTTGCTCTGCATAGTCTCTTTTTGGTCCTCCTCAGTATACCAACAGACTCAGTCTTTTGAAGGTCAAGTTAGAATGCATGTCAGATGACTGAATTACTTTTAAGCTCCAAACCCTTCAGGGGCCTCTCAATCCATCAAAGTAAAATGCCAAGATCATCAACATTGACTAGGCTGCACTATGTGAACAGCCCAGTGTCATCTCTGGTACCCTTATATAGCTTGCCCTACCCAGCTAACCTACCTCCAGGCATATTCTCCATCACTGTTGGCTAACCCTTTCATTTCTCAAGTCATTGCTGACACATTTCCTTCTTCTTGGGGCTTGGCTGCCCCATTTAAAATCAACCCCCACTCTCTCTCTCTCTCTCTCTCTCTCTCTCTCTCTCACACACACACACACACACACACACAGAGAGAGAGAGAGAGAGAGAGAAAGTTTCTTGTTTTATTTTGCTTTTATAAAATATCTATACAAGAAAATCTGCTTTTAGTGCACAAGGCAATATTCTAGAAGAATTACATTTAAAGAGTGTGATGTTGTATGAGAATTTTTAATAAAACAAAGGATCCTTAACCTTTGTGACACAAGTCTCTACAAAGCACCATGTGCCCTACAGGAGTCTGTATGGTCATCTACTTTATTTGTTTACAAAGTGGATCTTTTATGCCAGCGAGGTAAAGTCAGTAGACACAGGCATGACCCACTCAAACAAACACATTTCACTAGGGCATCAGCATAGTTTCAGATGCAAGATTTAGGAAGCCCAAAGCTTTGTGACTACCAGATGTTATAGTTACTCTAAAAATAACTAATTAATGTTTTTTTTAAACCTGGGTCTGAAGTTTCATCATGTCTGCTTCAATTTTAAGGTTGGATTCATTCAGTTCCTTTATTTCTTCATCCAAATGCCTGATTTCTTCATCACCATCAATACCTGTGAAGAGTCAACAGTTCACATTGAAAAGAAGGAGGCAAGGTCCAGCAATAGTCTATTTTATGTTTAAATATGAGACCTTAGTTTAGTGTTTTTACCAAAAAAGAAAGGAAATAGTCTTGGTCTCGCCCCGTGATATCTCATACTGTATAGTTATTCACCAGAGGAAGGCCTTCACTACATGACCAAAAGATGCTGGCAACATGTTCTTGGTCTTTCCATCATTCAGAACCATGAACCTAATAGACTTCTATTCTATATAAATTTCCAATATCAAGCATCTTTATAACAACAGAGGATGTGGTGAGGTGCCAATAAAGGTGAATGCTCATTCACAATTCCTTTGTCCCAGCAATTTCAATTTCATCCCCAAGTACATGGCCAAGACAGAAAGGCTCACACACAGGATGCACTCACAAGATATACAGCCATACTTCACAAAAGCCCAGTACTGAAACAAGCCAGACACCCCTCCCATTCACAATCATGATGCTGATAGCCCTTCTAAAAAATCATTTTTAATCGTGTGTGTGTGTGTGTGTGTGTGTGTGTGTGTGTGTGTGTGCGCGCGCGCAGGTGTCTGTGTGGTCCGAAAGAGGCATTCAATCCCTGGAGCTGGAGTTCCAGATGGTTGTGAGCTGCCTAATGTGTGAGGAACTGAAGTCAAGCCCTAGGCATGACCAATAAGCATTTTAAACAACTGAGAAATCTGTTCAGCTTCTGGGTAATTTGTAACAACATAATTGAAGCAAAAATGGTAAGACCTGAAATTTTATAAAACGTTATATAATAGATGGCTATTTTGTAGGCACTCCTACCTTTTAAAAGTGGGCTGTATATTGGCAAGTGGGGGGCATGTAAGAGACTGAAATCTGTCTTTCAGTCAAAAGAGAGGACAACCAAGATGTTTCTAGATCACTGTGAGTACGAAGCACATCGCTCTGCACATGCAAAGTGAGTGCTACACTGCTGAGGTGCATCTCCAGTAATCTGGCTGAATCTTATGAACACATCTGGATTTTTGTTGAGACAGAACAGATGGTGAGACAGAGAAGAAGACAGAAGATAGCTGAGAATTATTCCTGGAGTCCTGGTTAGACCTCAGCCCCTGAGACACTGCCGTTCAAGAAGAAATAAGCCCCTAAGTTTTAAAAAACTTGCATAGATGATGGGAGATGTCATTCTGTAAATATGTTTCTCTTATTGGTTAATGAATAAAGCACTGTTGGCCAATAGGAAAGCAAAATATGTGGGACTAGGAGACCAGGAGGAGAGAGGAAGAAGTAGGGAGGAGATTCAACATGTAGGACCGAGAGAGCAGAACGCTGGGCACTCTCTCCGGTAAGATAAGACCACATGGAAACACTTAGATTAATAGAAATGGATTAACATTTAAGACAGAGCTAGCCGATAAGAAATACTAGTAACTGGCCAACAGCATTATATCTAACAGTATCTCTCTGTGTTATTTGGGTCTGGTGCAGATCTGGGACCACGCAGGCAGAAAAACCTGCTGGTAACACATATATAGTAGGTTGTTGTAATTGATGTATTGTATTATTAGTTGCTAATATCATACTGTGTCCAGTTTTATAAACAAACTACAGTTCAGCTATAATCATATAGGGCTGGCACTACCTGTGGTTTGGAGTCCATTGGGGTCTTGACGCTGGAGGTGGTACTGTGTCACTTCTACCCACAGATGTCTAGTGTGTTTGGGAAGCATTAAAATATGTATACCCGTGGTTCTCCTTTAAGGACATTATTGGGAATGTTAGACTAGCTCAGCATTGTGATGGATCAAGGAAAGCATATGATTGACCCATCATATGATTATGCAGTGAACTTCGTGCTCTTTGCCCTTATATCTGTTTGAGCTACAGTGACATAAAGACAAAACACATTAAAACATCTCAGTTTCACTGGCGATGTGATGGAGAGACCCTGGAGAAATGGGATGCTTCTAAGAAACAGCCAGCATTCTGGATGAAGCTCAGCTGCTTAGTGTGTGGGTGTTGGCAACGGTGGAGGATGCTGGTCTGTCCCTAATATCTGGGTGCTGACTTTCCCAAGGTCTCAGCAGGGGGCAGCCAAGGAGAGAAGCACCTAAGGGATGGTGTAGATAATCCGGATGAAGGTGTCCCTGAGTAGGGAGTGATAGGCAGCTCAAGAGACAGATCCTCTCTCTATGATACCAGATATCTCCCACTTGAAAGCCCACATTCACATTAAATAAGCCAAAGGGACATTCAGAAAAGGAATGTGAGAACAGCTTTAAGTCCCCAGTTGAGCCCAGCATTAGAGTGCACATTCCACATGCAAGAGGCCTGGGGTTCCCTCCCCTGCACCAAAGATGAAAAGACAATGGCTCTGGCTCAGCTGTCATCATGTAGCAAAGACAACATCAAATACGGTTTCTGAAGAATGGCACTGCTTTGCCACCATGTATCCAATGCTTTAGGAAGCTCTTTGAAGGGGAATGCATAGGCCTGAGATAACCTGGAACAATGCTGAGAAACATTAGAAAAATGCCAAAATAACAACGGGGCTTCTTATGGAACTCAGAATAATACATCTTAACGCCAACAAGGGATTGATACTAAGGTCTAGGCAGAGAAACACACTGATGCAGATGCTAGGGCACCAGAAATTGTGTTTACTGCAATTTGACAGGAACATACACTGGAAACACATATGCATGCACACATATGTGCACATAAGCCTACAGACGTGCACACCACCCACATGTATATGCATGGGGGAAAAATAACAGTGAAAACATTGAAGGACACAATTATCGTGCCTTTCCACTTATCTATGTGCCGTTTCATACCTTTGCCTGTAGGAAAGCCATATCAGATAAACAGGGGAGACAAAAAGAAATTGTCTCTGAGATGTTACAGTTGCAGCTCAAATTTGAGAGAATCCTTTTGTTCTTGCACACTGAAAGTACGCTTTGATATAGTGCAGATTCATCCACAGAGGCCAGTGGGATCTACAGCCTGGGCCTTGGCTGAAATGGTGACTTACCCCCAGATGCTTTGAGCTTGATGGTCATTAGTTCCTCAGAGACCTTGACCTTTTTGATAGCTTGTGCATTGAGAGGGCATCCAGATAAGCTGCGAGAAGAGAGTTTACACCCACGTGTGAAATGCACATCATTTCCCATAAAATTAAAACTTTTTTTGCTATTAACTATTGATATTAATTATATCATAATCCATAGGTTCTTTAAAGAAAATAACTAATAAATATATATTAAATAAAACCTAAAAGCCCTAAAATAATGGAAGTGTTTGCATTTTTCTCTTAAGTCAAGATACAAGTCGTCACTGCTGACACAACCGGTCCCATTCACGAGGCAGAACACTGGTTGTTCACATCCATGAATGTGCACTACACACTTCATTTCCTGTAGATGCACAACTGCCCACAGGTCATGAACAATGGCAGTTATCACTCATCCCGGGTCCGTGAAGAATAAGGCCGAGTCTAGTTCTTCCAGGTTTCATACAATTCAGTCTGAGCTTCACAGAAAGGCTGCACAGTAGTCAGCAACAAGCCCCACTCGCGACAGAGGACGTGGTCTGCTTACAGAAAGTTCCTATTTTTCCCTGTAACTGTTAAAACATTATCTTCATGTAAAAAATGTCTGCCTGAAACGGGAATAAAAGCAGCTGCTGCAGGTGCAGGGGAGGGCAAGGAGATCTGTTATTGGAGCTGGCGCTCATGACCCTGCCCATTGAATTGCTGCTCTCTTCAGCAGGCTGCTTCCTTTAATGTCATTTGCTTTATTTAAATAGCACCAGTGTGACAATGACAACACCGAACAAAACCTGTTTTCCATCGTTTATGATCAGGTAATTTTCTTGTTCTAAGCAGTCATTAATTCTTTCATGGTTTTGTTCTATCTTTGTAGAAACCAGTTTTAGATTAAAATAAAAATGAGAATAATCAACCATTTCCCCCACAGAAACGTGGTTTCCATTCATCTATAAAACAAGCATTTCAACCTGAAGTTCATGATGCTATGCCAAGTAGAAGAAAAGTTTTCTGGAGTAAAGTCCTTAATAAATGTGAAGTATTGTGTGCTTTAAGAATACCCACATTATTCTACATTAAGGTTCCATAAAATACAGAAACTAATATAAAACTTTAATGGTAATATGTAATGGATAACATTATAAAAAGGCTATGTGGTTTGCTCATCTTTGATAAGTGATGAGTTATTTATGCAGGAAAATAAAATGAGAGGCACAAGTTGAGCTCAAAACCATTTTTGAGCCTCTATCTGACAATCGTGGCCTATGTGAGATTCAAGGAGAGTCACTCTTTGTCTGGAGGGTGTGCATGGGTTTTATTGTCACATGCCTTGTCCTTAGACAATGGCTGTAAAGGAGAGGAGTACTTAATTGGCAAAGTGAAATGTTAAAGGTGTCCATTGTTAGCACAATGGACAGTATCATTTCATTTGAAATTTCACAGCTTCTCCCTCACATCTATTTTGCAACTTACAATAAATTTTAGGTAGACACTAATGAAGCGTAGCTACACACAGCTTAGAAGCACTTTGTATAGTCATGAAAGCAAGGCTTTGGAAGGTGGAGACAGGGGATGGATCCCTGGAGCGTACTAGCCCATTAGCTTAGACTACTTGTTGAAGTTCCAGGCCAGTGAGAGATCCTCTCTAAAACAAAAGATGGACAGTCTCGAAGAAAGTCACCCAAGGTTGTCTTCTGCCCCCCCCCCCCCATGTGTGTGTGACAGGCTAGTCTCAGGTGTCCTTCCTCAGGGTCCCACACACATGCACACATAAGCTTGTGAGATGCTACTCCTCTTCCCATGATGGACCTGAAGATGGAGCTTGGCAGGCCTGGAGACAGGCCTATGTGGGCTCGCTCCATAGGAGAAAAACAAAATAATGTAAACAACAAAACATGAGTCTTATACGATTTCTATCATTTCTGAAATTCAGTTGGGGCACCTCAAATCAGAGGTGAGCATGATGCCATTTCTTCCCATACTGCATTGGCCATATTTAGGGTAGTGTGGTTACAGGTCCACTTTTTTTTTATTACAACAAAATGACAGGTGACTCAGCGTAGGGCACATTGGGTTTGTGACTGCTGTTCCTAGGAAATCATGATCCAAACAGATTAAAACAAGGTATGCCATAGTAGATGTGAGCTTGCACTGACCACTTCAAAATAAACAATCGCTGGACAGATAATTTTCTGGTATCAATGTCAAGGATTTCCTCTGACCTCTGCACAGAAAATACAGGTTTCTTCATATGTCAGCCTTACTGGCACTTTGAAAGTAATCAATTTCAAGGGACCATTTACTGGCATCATTGATCCAGACCTTTAGAACTGAAAAGGTGTCAAAATGTCCCAACTTTGCCCAGTTTGTATACTGAGCATAAAAGAATCAAAGTTTCCCTAAAAGTGCATAAGAAGAGGCCTGCAAGGGGCTGGAGCACTCATGGACAGCAGAGATATATCAGGAACTTTCTAGCTTTTTTTCCGGTAGGAGGAAAGTGAGCTAAACAGCTGGTCTAAGATCATCACTGTGCAAGTGAGCCAGGGATATCACCACAGAGCTCCAGGTCCTTGTGTCCCACCTGCTCACACACGGGCTGCTTGCTTGCATTCAGGTTGCTGTGGGCAAATCACAGCTCCCCAGAAGCAAAACAATGCTACACTGGATGACAGAAATAAGTAAGGGGAAGTTCATAAGTACATGACACAGTGGAGCGGAGTAGCACCACGTGGGATAGGAGTAAAGCCTAAAACACTTAAAATTGCAACACAAGCAATATTTCAAAACATAAGAAAAAATAGAGTTTCTAGAGCCCTTGAAATCTCTACAGTGAGTTTTCAGAAACAGAAAATGTACTTTCCATTCTTCAGACTAGTCAAATATCTACTTAGCAAGACTGTGTTATGTAACTCAAGTGTTATAAATAATGGTGTTGCGGGGGTTTTCACCTTCCCCTAAGTAACTCACATCTCAACAATCGGAACAGCAACAAGACACAAAACAAGCATTACCTTCTGTGGGTGACGAAAACGTTATTTACATGACCCAGCCCGTTGCATCCTGGCAAGGGACAGTGGGGAAGTTCTTGCTTGTTCAGTTTCCAGGAGAGAGGGGCCCCATTGAGGGGATTCTCCTTCTGTCTCTTGGCAGCCAGAGGACAGCCAGAAGCTGTGCGGTGCGATGTGTATTTACCTGATATGTGACCTTGCCCGTCACACCCTATTACAGGACATCTAAGGAAGCACAGTGGAGCCATTATCAGCGTGGAAACAGGAATTAACAGCTCCATACAAAACAGAAGCAACCAACAGCGAAGTTTCAAAGGGTATCACCATATGCTGGTTAATTTTATGTCAACATGACACAGACTAGAGTCATTAAAGGGGAGGGAACCTCAACTGAGAAAATGCCTCCCATAGGATCAGGCTGCAGATAAGCCTGTAGGGCATTTCCTTAATTACTGATTGACATGGGCTAGCCCAGCCCACTTTAGGTGGGGTCATGCCTGGGCTGGTGGTGCAGAGAGTAGATGGAGCAAGCCAGCAAGCGGCACTCTTCCCCGGTCTCTGGGTCAGCTCCTGCCTCCAGGTTCCTGCCGTTTGGGGTTCCTGATCTAACTTCCTTCAGTGATGAACAGTAATATGGAAGTATAAGCCAAATCAAAATCAACTTGCTTTTGGTCCTGGCATTTCATCACAGCAATAGAAACCTTAGACACATAATAGGCAACAAAATAGCATTGTGTTAGCAGTAACAGCTGGCAGGCTTTGAGCTGAGAAATGTTCATGCATCATCCCCTTTCGCCATCCCCTTTCGCGTTTGCTGGAAACTCTTTGATGACTAGAGAACATTATCCCATTTTGCAGGCAGGGAAAAGTGAGGTTTGTGTAAGAGTTTAGCTGACTTGCCACCGAGGCAACAAGAGATGGAGGCGAGCTCATACCCACTGCTTTTTCTATTCCCCTTTTAAATTGAACATCGGTTTAAATACAATGATTTTGATTGGTTGTGGCTTTCTCGCTCCCAGCCCCTCCCAGTTCCTCCTCTCTACTGTCCCACCCACACAAATCCACAACCATTTTCTTTCTCCTTGGGATACAAACGGACATCTAAAACCAAGAATCAATAAAAGTGGATAAAAATAAAAATAAACGAGCATTGGACAAAACAAACAAAGAGCCAGAGAAAAAGTTCAAGAGACACATAAAGACACAGACACACACATTCACACAGCAAGGAATCCCATAAAAGCACAACTTTCACAGTTGTTGCTTTCCTTTAACACGGATGGGCAAAGGAGAAATCTCTCTCTCCTGCATTGTCAAAGTGGAGAGATGTAATTATAAAGGAGAAACGATTCTTGAACTTGTGAACGTGACTCCTTAGCCAGGAGCCGTGGCTGTTAATGCTTCATCTTGTCCGGATTCAGTGGGATTCAGTGGCATCCCCAGGCTAGTGCTACAGCCCAGCCCAGTTCCTCATCAGCCATACTTACTTAAGCTCAGACTCTTCTTTTTCTTCCTTGGTAGGAGTCATTTTGACGCCACCTTTCCTTGCACGAGGGCAACCAGACAAGCTAAAACGAACAACCAAGAACAGTACAGGACACTGTGATTATGAGATTTATGACCAGGCACCACTGCCAACACACCAGTTTCCATTTGAGAAATGCGGTTGGTCTTACCTTCTGTGGGATGCATAGTTTCCAGTCACATGCCCAGAACCATCACAACCCGGGGTTGGACACCTGGAAAACACAGGAACACAGTGGGCTGCCAGGTGAGGGGACAGATGGGGATCACGGCACATGTAACTTAAAGAGGATGAACTAACTCTTTTAGTTTAGGCAACTATCTTTCAGTTAAGAACCCATGCTGAAAGCAAACACTGCTGAGTGATGTCTGGTTGGTAATATATTCTTATTTCTTATACATTCAGTGTTTGAGATAGGGTATCACTATGTAGTCCTGGCTAGTCTGGAACTCTGTGTAGATCAGGCTGGCCATGAACTCACAGGTGTTTGCCTGTCTCTGCTTCCTGAGTGCTGGGGTTAAAGGCATGTGTCACCATGGCAGACACGCTTTCTTAAGTTCTATCTCAGTGAGCATCCATAGGATGCTTTATATCATGGAATGCATTCCTGAAGGTAGGGAGTAACACAGTTTTTCCAATAAAATAATTCACAAACATCCAGTTAGGCAGAGAGAAACAGGCATTGAGAATTTAATCAGCTACACAAAGAAACATATCCTCTGCTGTTAGATGCACGTTTCTTACCCTTCCCTTTAATTCTAAAATTATTTTGAGTTATGCATCTGTGTCTTTGTGTGGGTTTGTTCAGGGAAGTGCAATGCTGCTGTGGCCAGGAGAGGGCGTCAGACACCCTGGAACCGGAGTTACACTTGGGCACTGGGCAATGAATCATTCCTCTGCAAACTGTGTCATCTCTCCAGTCCTTTCCTTTTGTAAAATAATGCTTTCGTAGCTTATGTATCATCATCATATATAGATATGTATGTATGTATGTATGTATGTATGTATACACATGTGTATATATATATATGATATAAATAGCTTGCTATATGTTATCTATTAAGTCAAGAACTACCTTTTTAGGATTTTTTTCCCCTTGAATATCTAAACAAGATGTTAGTAAAATATGTATTTTTCTTGTATGGATAAGACAGATAAATTCTTTATTAGGTGGCTACATGGAACATTTCGTTATTGGACATTGTGGTAGGCCCTCTTGATCCATGCTTCCATTATAGCGGCAGCTATAATTGAGGCGTGGCAATGGAGGCACTTAGACTGAGTGTGACATTATGGTGTACCTTACATGTCAATCCATTAATTACTAATTCCCAAACAGCCTTGTATTTCAACCTATGAAAGTGGATATCAATATTCAACACTCTTCCTTGATAAATGAACTCCACTTTAACATATTGAAAATAAGAAATATAGTTGCAACTTCTCACTATTTTTGGTGTAAAAAAAACTTCAGGCTTTTATGTTGCTCATTATGAAGTCTCTAAGATGTATTCTAAAGTGAAATTATCGGATAGTTAATACAAACGTATTTATATAAAACATCAAATGACAAAGTTGGAATAAAAGAAGAGTAGGAAAAATAAAATCAGTAAGTAAGAATTAGTCTATATGTAGCCTATAGACCTTGCTAACAAAATAGGGATGAGGCAGAACAATGTTTAGCAAAAGTGAAAAGCAGTGGGAAGACTTAAAATTCTCATGATTTCTTAAAATTGATGCAGAAAATGTTTGCTACACCTTCACTAGTCTGGTTTAGTAAATACATTCTGAAATTAAGAGCAAGAAGCCTGTGTTCTCATGCCATTTGTTAGAAACCAGTGTAAAACACAAGCACCTCCCCTGTTTGCCCCCAACCCAGCAAGTCAGTCCCGGCAAAGTGTTAAGGGCTAGACTTCCACCTCTTCAAGTTTTGACAGGTGTCTTTTGCTATTCCTCAGCCAGGTACAATTTTATGTTCTCTAGGAAGGCAATATGGACACTGAATGAGGGCTCCACCAGGGTGAAGAAGGGCACAGAGGTTATGCCTTGCAGCACTTACTTAAGCTCCTGAGAGTTGGCAGCCATGAGGGACTTAAGAGTCTTATCGGCCAGAGGACATCCGGAGACACTACAGAGGAAAGAGGAAGAAGAGAAGTCCCACGCTGACGGGGATGGACCGACTCACTGGTGTCCTGGGTTTGTGATATACGTTACACTATGGGTGACTAGGACCGAAAAGGGTTAGCTGGGATTGGGTCTGGTTTTACTATTACTGAACATGGACTCAAGGGGATTTTAATTATTGTTGTAAACTCAGGTTTGCTATTTATCAAACGAAGGCTTTAATCCAATGAGAACTCAGTGATCAGAAATGACCAACGGTCCGTGCTCACTGAAGCACTGAAGCTCACTGACAATGGCTCCAGCTTTGAGCCGAGGGCTAAGGGAAAGGAAAGCCACTGGCAGGAAAACAGAAGAGAGCCTCTCACCCTGCTCAGCCTCACCAACACCTTTATTTCTTTGTTCAGGACCAGAGACGTCTCTTCCACTAGAGAGAGGCCCCTCCCTGTGCTTTCTTTCTTTAATGTTAGGTGGGATAAGAGCCAGACATGAACCCTGATTTGGTTTGTAACCAGGACCAGAATACTCTTCAACAAGGATCATGACTTCTACATGCCATGTCTACATCTCTGAAAAATAAAATAATCCTCAATCCAACTAACCCACTCCCTTTCTAATCTAGACAGCTGCTTGCTGATATAACAGGTGAGATGAAACAGACCAGGATGATGGAAATCTTAACACATACAAGGACATTTGGTACCTGCGGTGAGATGCATAGTTGCCCGTGACATGGCCACTTCCATCACATCCTGGTGTTGGGCATCTGTGTCAGCAGAAAACCATATCATGAGTGCCAAGTGCATTTTATAGATTATTATTCTTCCAGAGAGATTGCAAAGCATGCCTAATCCCAGCACTGGGGAGGCAGAGGCAGGCAGGCAGGCAGATCTCTGTGAGTTCGAGGCCAGCCTGATCTACAGAGTGAGTTCCAGGACAGCTGGAGATGCCACACAGAGAAACCCTGTCTCAAACATCCATGGAAAAAAAAAAGAATTCATAGGTGGAGTCAAGTCCAGACACTTTCTTAGTTTTTTCTTTTCAATGTTATGTCCAAATTTCCAACTCAAATGATGTGGGAAGTGATGCTTACATGCTGTCTTGGTAGTTTGTGAGTCAACAATCCATGCTGTTCTGTTCTTTGAAAAGATAAATTTGTTTCTCCATAACAGAGATATATGAGAATAGAAATCCTGGCACCGGCTTTATAATATATTATAGAAAGGGATTCTGTAGGTTTTTAAGAGAATTATCTCATTCTCCCTGGGGAGTGGATGAGGGTGGGATGGGAGGTTGGGGGGGGGAGTGGGAGGAAGGGAGAAAGAACTGAGATTGGTATGTAAAATAAGACTGTTTTACTTTAAATACAATTTAATATAAAAATATAAAACAGAAATGTAAATGTCTGAAGAGCTGAGAGAGAGAGAGAGAGAGAGAGAGAAAGAGAGAGAGAGAGAGAGAACTACTTAAAAACTGACAGTTTAGAAACTACACAGAACAAAATCTTGGAGTGAAATATAAATTGACATTTTAGGTGGGAAAGTTACTGATGACAGAGAAATGGCAAGATATTTAGTTACTAACACTGTTGAGCAGTTTCACTCAAAGCTGTAACATAACACTTCCTAATTGATAGCTAGCCCAAGAACAGATTCCAGGATGTCTTTCAAAGGTGGCCCACTGCAGTCTATGTCTTCTCCAAAGAGAGAAGAGGAAAGGCCAAGGTCTCCCAAGCAAATTGGGAGCATGGGGGAGGGGAGAGGGAGTTACAAGGAATGGGGGGAGAGGTGGGCATGAGGGAGCCGGAAAATTGAGTCAAGGAAAGACTAGAAGAGAGCAAGAAAAGAGATACCATAATAGAGGGAGCCACTGTAGGTTTGAAGAGAAATCTGGCACTAGAGAAATATCCAGAGATCTACAAGCATGACTCCATCTAACAATCTAAGCAATACTGGAATGGCTACCTTAAATGCCATTCTCTGATAATGAGATTGATGACTACCTTATATGCCATCCTAGAGCCTTCATCTAGTAGCTAATGGAAGCAGAAGCAGACACCCACAGCTAAATACTGAGCCAAATTCCTGGAATCCAGTTGCAGAGAGGGAGGAGTGATGAGTCAAGACCAGGCTGGAGAAATCCATAGAAACCTGAACAAGGGGGAGCTCATGGACTCCAGTCTGATAGCTGGGAAACCAGCACAGAACCAACCCAGACCCCCTGAATGTGGTGTTAGTCAAGAGGACTGGGCAGTTTATGGGGCCTTTGGTAGTGGATCAGTATCCAGTATATGAATGGACTTTGGGAGCCCATTGAACATAGAGGGATACTCCGTCAGCCTAGACACTTGGGGGGAGGGCCTAGGCCCTGCTCCAAATAATATGACAGTCTTTGAAGACTCCACATGGAGGCCTCACCCTCTCTGGGGAGCAGAAAGGGGGTAGGATGGGGGTTAGTGGGGAGGGAGAGGGGAGGAGGGCGGGTATGGGGACTTGGATTGACATGTAAAACAAGTGTTTCAAATTTAAATTAAAAAAATATCACAACAACTTAGTTATCCTCTAGAGGTACCTTTCCAATTAGAGATTCTTCAGCTTCTTGGTTAATTTCTTGGATGTTATTGGAATTGCTCATTTGGAGTACACAGATGGACTCCATCCTCAAGTGCTATCTGTGCTGTGTTAAGAATCTTAGTAGGAAAGCCATTGGGTTTCCCTGATATCCTGCCCAAAGCAAAGCCTTTTCTGTCCATGTATATTAAGTTCAGTTTTTTGAAGAAATTTGGGGGCTAACAACATTATGACACCGTAAAGAAACTGTAAACGTTATGGATCTCAAAGGGATGTTTGCTTTTCAGTAACTGATATGAATTGGGGCCACTTAATTCTTCTGTTCCTGTTTCTGGGTGGGATAACAGAAAGTGGAGACAGTAAAACATATGCACAAAAAGGTTTTAAAAAGAAAAGTAATGATGATTACATTAGGGTAGAGATCTGTTGATAAACATTTATTCATGGAATACAAACATATCCCCGAAAACTGTTTAACGGGAGAATGAAGGGCTTTCAAGTGCTGCGGAATTTTCACTCCCAAATAGTATTCCAAAATTTTATTTCTTTTCCATCTTCAACTATGCTCACTAAGACTTCCAAAAGAGGCAAAGAAGTTATACCAATTTCAAACTAATTATCTGTAAATTACCTATGGAATATAGTAGAAACATATACATTTGATTAGATGAAATTTAAAGATTTGTGATATAAAAATGTCAAAAGAATTAGTGGCAATATTACTCCTGGTAGGAGAATGATATTCCTAATTGAGTTCCTGATAGGCCTTTGAAGCCTGGTGTAAAGTCAAATCTACAGTGAAAAATATTCTGCACTATTACACAATACCAGTTGGGTGATATATTGAGTGTTTTCAGATAAAAATAACAAAATTAAAGGAAGAAAACTAGCTGATTCTCTTGGTGATTGATGTTCAAATTGTTTCAAGTCAGAGATCAGTTGATAAAATTTTAAAATTTCAGCAGTTTGGGGTAAGCTGTTATTGTATGATTATCTCTTAAAAACAGATCTAATGAAGATAAAAGTCAGCACACTATCGTGAACACAAACAAATCAGAGACTCCCTCCCAAATGTTGGGTGTGGTACTTGAGAGGTCTCTTAACTTCTAGGGCACTCACAACAGACTCAAAAGCACAGTTCAATATCTTGGGAGTCTTCCACTGGGCATTACCTTCATAGTAAGGAATGTTGTCATTACCAAACAATGCTACTTGTTTCTTCTCTGTCCCAGGGTAGTCAATTATTACTCACACAACATTTAGTTTGTAATACTTTCTGGTAGTTTCTAAACATCTACCTTCAAAAGATAGAATTTTGCCATTTTGAATGGCACTGAAAAAATGTCATATGGAAAACAAGTTTCAAAAAACTCATGAAAAGCTCCAATAGCTGAGCCAAGTAGGAGTACTTTCATAAGTGGCCTTCTGGAAAGAAAAAGTTCTGAGAAATTTGAGTTCTGGTGTGTCTGGTACCCTTCGCTATGTAGGCCATTACGACCCAGGTGAACCCCGAATCCAGCAATTCATGGTTCATGCCTGACTATGGAATCTGTAAAGAATGCCAGTATCTAAGCTTCTTTAAAAGTTACTTTCATGTCAGATAGCAAACTGGTCCTCTACTAGGAATTATCACTGATGTCTATTTTATACAATGCCCATGCTGGCCACTGGCCAACATTTGCAATGTGCACTCTATCTCGGGTTATTGTATATGTAGCTTGCGTATCTAAGAAGCACACAGTACATATTATGAACTAACGTTGTAGCCAAGGCAGAGAACAAAATGAGGAAAAAAGAGTAGCAATGCCCCTGGGCCTCTTTCTCAGGGAGCTGGGCTGATAATAATACAGAGCAGGAAGGAAGTAACTGTGCACCTGGTAAGCTGGTGATGAGCACTGGGTAGACCCTGAAGCCAGGGTAGGACCGTTAGCCCTAGATATGAGGAACTGCAATAGGGGGAGGGTCTTTCTAGCAAGGGAAGGACTTAGAAACAAGAGTATGGGCTGAAGTAACAGCTTGCAAGGCCCTGAGACAAGTGTGCCCCTGATATGCATGGGAACAAGAGATGAGGGTGCCCAGTAGGTAGGACCTAGGAGGAGGGGATGCTCTGTCCTTGTGAATTGTGGATATGCCTCAGAGGTTAGAGCTAGGGATGGCAGCTCCCATACATGTAGGAAGAGGAGAATGAAGGTCTAAAGACTGAGCTGCAGCCATTCCAGTCACTAGGGCACTAGGCTGGGTCGGGGAAGCAATCTTTGTGAGGTAAAGAAAGTCCTCAGGTGAGGAGGTCCCAGGAGCCAAGTGTGGCTGGTGAGCAATGGGTCATGGATGAGAGCATAGTCACAGTATCTGCTGTCCGTCAGGCAGGAGCAAGGGTCAACAGTCCACCTCCAACCTGGAGGTGAGAGGGCTGTGGGGAGCTTCACAAGACCATGCTTTGGGTGGAGCTTAAGAACGGAAACGCTTCAGGAGGAAAATAGAGTGATGCTCTATAAAAACTTCCTGAGGAGTTCACTCTATGAACAAGAGGGGACAAGAGACTTCACTCAGAAGCTGTTCCGTGTGTGTGTGTGTGTGTGTGTGTGTGTGTGTGTGTGTGTGTGTAACAAACGATATATATATATATATTTATTTTTTTTAATATTCTTTTTTTCTACTTAATTTATTATTTTACATGAAGTTCCCAGTTCCCTCTTCCTCCCTTCCTCCCTTTTATCCTCTCTGCCCTCTCACATGCACCCTGGCCACCCTCCCCTCCCATCCCCCCACCCCAATTCCACATGTAGGGCAATGCCATTGCCCTCTCACATGCACCCTGGCCACCCTCCCCTCCCATCCCCCCACCCCAATTCCACATGTAGGGCAATGCCATCCAGGTGGGGTCATGTAGATCTGACAGGTCATGTGAAGTAGGTACTAGGGCTTCTCTCCTGTCTCTAGATTAAGGCATTTATCCCTCCATGGGGGATGTGTTTGCAAGGTCCTTTTGTGCACCAGGGATACATCCTGGTTCCACTGTCTGAGGTCCCTTAGACTGCTCAGTCCTTCTGGCTGAGACCCATATTCAGGGGGGCCTGAGTCAGTCCCATGCTGGATTCCCAACTATCAGTCTGGGGGGGCCAGTTAGTGCCTCTATGTGGAAGTTTACAGGTTACTCTTTTCTAGAAACTCTAATTCACAGCTGTTCATCATTCTACATTTTCCTAATGGCAAATTATTTCCATAATCTTCCTCCCTCCCTCCCTCCCTCCCTCCCTCCCTCTCTCCCTTCCTCCCTCCCTTTCATTGCTAAATAATACTTCTTGCCTCCAGGATTGTTTGTATTCTATTTTGTTTTTAAGTAATTGTCATATTTATGGGGCTGCTATGATGTACATCTCAAATGTCTCCCAGATGTTGAAGGCCCTGAAACCAGGCTGTTAGGATTTAGAGGTGGTAAACCTCACGCAGTGTGGCCTAGTGGGATGTCACTGAAGTTGTGCCCAAAAGGGGATATTAGGACCTATCTTCTTGTTCCACAAAACAATGATGTAAGCAGTTTCCTCCATTATATGCCCGTATCGCAGAGTTATGCTTCACCACAGACCCAAAGGCAACAGAGCAAAGTAGCCATGTATTGAAACTTTCAAATCCATCAGCCATAATAAACCTTTTCCCTACAAATTGATGACCTCTGGTGCTTTGTAGCAGTGACAGAATGCTGAGTTCCATGGGGATAAACTGGTTGTTTGAGTGTGTCCATCTATTGATGCATACATACTTTTAGAAGCTTCCTTAGTGCAGTGCAGGATACTAGGTATACAATGACTAGTTGAGATGTCACTCACGATTGTAAATTTGTCTCCTAATTGCAGAATCTTTTAGCATAGGTAGCCGAGAAGCACTTACGTGATTAGCTCTTTCTTCAGATCTCTTGAATGAAGCTTGGGCTTTGGGCTTGGAATAGAGGCCTCTCCAGCAAACTTTTTTTCCTCTAAATTTTCTAAGGAGTTCACAGGGTCTTTCTGAAAAACAAATAACAGCCAAAACAAACAAACAAACAAAAAAATAGTGAGTGGTGGGAGAAAGGGATATATCATTAGGGAACCATGAAAAGACAACTGGATTTGAAATTATTGGTGTCAACTGAGTTTGGCTTGAAGACATATTTTGAGTCCTACAAAGGATTTATATGAAGAATGAAAACATAATGAATAAAAGAACATGTACAGATTGTGAGAGTCCTTTATCCAAAGAGTTGGGGATTATAAGTGAGAAGTAACACCTTTTAAAAGTTCACGTCTTTGTGGATATGGAGACATTTCTTGAGCTATAAAGTTGTTACTATATTAGCATATTTCAAGTCTTTTCACTAAATAAACATACCCTAATTAACCCACGGATTATTGTTTTCATATCCAGCTGTCACAGCAGCAGTGGCACAACAGGAGGGCCATTGCGCCACAGTAGAGCTACCTCAGTGTGTTGTTATTTTATATCACGTTAACAGGCTCCATCATGGTACAACACCATTCCTTCTATTGTCAGTGCTACTAAGTATTCTATGTTATTTTACTGGTTAAAAACGTAACCGACACCAAAATGGACTGGAAGATAAATGTGCATAATGTCCAAACTTCGGAGAAGGGTTTTTTCAAAGCCTCTCTCTTGCCCCCAATAACCTGTGGCGACGTAGGTGAATGAACTTTGTTTTTAAATTTTTGCTATGAAAATGGTTAAAATCGAGGGATTCCAGGTACTGGAGCTTTCCACCTGCTCATTCTGCCATTCATTTTAATGTGGACTTGGCTTATGAGCAGTTCCGTTCTAGCTTAGAAATGTCTTTGGCTTTTTGAAACTTCATGTGAAAGCTAAATTCAATATGTCTCAGTGTGGAAGAGCCTGCTTTCCTACTTAGATCTGTATGTTTCTCAAAGTGGCATGAAGTGAAATAATCACTTCATTGTTTTCTTTATTCTGAGACTGGGATCAAAGTCTCTATCCAAAGTCATGATCGTTTACAGTCAAGCACGGCGATGCTTCTGGTTGAGGGTTATATCTGTGTATTGTGGAATGTGGGATTATGGAGAAATTTTTAAAGGAAATGATCGATATTAAAGTTCAGATTGTTTTACCGCTAAAATGCACATAAAACAGTGTTGGCTGGGTACATGTCATTTAAGTGGCATGATAAAGTATTGTAAAGGGTTTTTTTTTTTTTTTTACGAGAAGTTTTTATTGGTGAGGACCTTTTAAATATTTCATGACTTTTTAAACTATAGACTCTTGTGCTTATAAATCAGTTGTATTTTCAGCTTTTGCTTTGCTGTCACATTCTACTCTGCAAACCTGCAGAGAACATACACACATGTGGCCACAGCTACAAGAATTTTCAGGAATAGTTCTGTTATAGAAGCACACTCTACTGAATGCATTTTTAAATAGCACCCAGTGTAGAAATTCAGTATTTCTGAGACTGTTACTCAACACCTTAAAAAGTACAGTTTTGAAAAACAGTAATTTTGCTCTGTGCAAGATTTACAATAAAGACATGTATATGTGTATTTAGAGAGCACACATGTGCAACTAGATTCTTCAATGTACAGATGGAAGGTTATATTGATTTCAGTAAGGATCAGAACATAATGGTAACATGAATAACAGATAATAGCATCTGGCACTTTTAAAATCTGAAGCCCTGAAATCTTTGGATGACTGACAGTTGAACGAAGCTGACAGCCCTAGTTATTTCTCAGTACTTTCCTTTTGAGATATTTTGAATTTTTTCCAGATTCGGGATATTTTTTTAGGGGGGCATCTGGACAGGCTATTTCTCTGAGAGAGATAGACAATATTTTCTGAAAATTACCACCAAAATTAAGCAACTGTTGTGCATATGAACTAGATAACAATGAATTAGAAATAATCATTCAATTTCTGGTGGTGTGGGTGCTGTGAGGAAGTTACAAATGGGAAGAAATGCTTTCGGGTCTTCAAACATTCATTATGAACCAATGGTGTACCCAGGGTCCATAAGCAATCCTAGCAAAGGGACTTTATTCTTTTGTCATACCCCGAAGATCTGCCAGGGCATCTGACTTTGGTCCTCATTTTTGGACTAGGCAATGATAGCTTCTACACACTTGTCCAACTATCTCTTCCTTTTCCATCTCTTCCTCCTCCACATCTTATTTTCACTATTGAAACTTTTCTTATTATTCCCTAGAACTGTCTATTGTGATTTCTTCCTTACTTTTTTTAAATACATTTTCCCACTTTACTTTTGCCTTGTCTTCGGTAATTCCAAGATAATTTCTGTAACACAAGAACCAGTAATTCTCTATATTTTTGCTTATCATTTCTTTTCTCTGGATATGTTACTAAACCTGTTCACAAGACTGTTGGGATAATGAAGCATGGTACAGAACGAACAGGACTGTTGGGATAATGAGGCATGGTATAGAAGGAGTCACTGTGTTTTTTTTTCTGCATGTGGTATTCCTTTGATGACTTCTAAACAAGGATTCTGAATATAAGTTATTAATTTAACCCAAGTTACTTTTAAAATGGTATCTCTCAAGCCTCATACTTTTTAATATTCAAAATTCAAATATTCAATATTCAAAATGTGAAAAATACTCTCTGTTCATGAGACTATCTTGGTACAGATGAAAGAAAAAAGAAAAAAGAACAAAGGTAAGAAACTGCACCAGGGAGTTTCAATGATTGTCACTTTTATGTGAGTTCCCATCAAATATGAACAGCTATGGAAGAAGGGTTTCGCTCACTCATGGTAAGCATTGTGAGTCCACAAACACTTAACATCCCTCCAGTCCTCCTGGACTCTGTCAGTGGCATTGAAGTCCAACATAGATTCTAAATTCCGTTTCACAATACTTCAGTAGAAAGCTGTAGATTAAGGCTGCCCTATCAGACCTGAAGTGTGTGTGTGTGTGTGTGTGTGTGTGTGTGTGTGTGTGTGTGTGTGTGTGTGTACAGAGAAATAAAACACTGTCACAGATATATGTCAAGTAGGGAAAAACAAAACATTTGAATCTATACAACTACCAAGATGAGCACAGATGTTTCCTTTTTTCTAATTTTATGGAGGTTAAAGAAACAATGTTGTTAGGAGTCTCTTTTTCTGACAGGCTGGGCTCTAAGAATAGACAAGAAGGCAGTGGGAGAAGACACAATTGTGTAGTGATAGCCGAACTACCCTGAACCACACCCAAGGCTCACTGCTGCACTTTTGCCCAGGCTCACATCCACCTGGCTGAAACTGAGCACCAAGATTCCAGGAAGGTTCTGTCACATAAACTGACCAAGGTTCAGTCAATAAAGTCTCAGTCATGCCATGCGACACCAAGTCATGCCATGTCATGTCAATACAGTCAAGAACAGAATATTTAAAAGCCCCTCATGGCATGGCATTGAACTATCAGAACTTTGTAGGTTTCTTATTTCATACAAGAATGAGATGCAGTTATAGCTACTCTGCGAAGCACCATTTCTCTTGAAACAGAATGACTTCTGTTTAGTCCACATCATCTGCCTGCACGCTGCTCGCTGCCTCCTCAGCTCTAGCACTAGAGGGAGTGTGGTGTCACTTTGGTTCTTCCGTGTGCACGCAGGATGACAGTGGGGGAAGTTGGTAGTCATTACTGAGCACCAATAAACCGCCTACGACACTAAAAGTATTTGGAGCACATCAGAGTTTTGAGTTAGGGATATTTAACTGATGGACAATGTAAAGATCTGGAAAACGCCAACAGGCTACAGTAGCATCAGTCTAACCTAATGCTAATGCTGGACCAAGCCAGTCTCCCTCCAGGTGGTGGTGCGGATTGATGTACATGGTGCAAGGAGTCCTAGAGTCAGGGCCTCCTCCAGATTCATGTCTTTAGGTACAGGCTTGCGTGACTTTCATTTGCTTAATAAGAAAGGGTTTCACTATGTAGATTACAGCAACCTGGAACTCACAATTCTCCTGCTTCAGCTTCTTGAGTACTAGAATTACAGGTGTGCGCCCCATGCTGCCATGAGCAGGCCCAAGGCCAGGGAGCACCATGGTGGAGCTGAAGCCTTTTCTCCTAATGTATCCCCTGGACCTATCTCACTGCTTATCCTTTGAGATGCCAGAGGAAATATGTAGAAGGAGGGTAGGAGGGGAAAGGAAAAAAGGACACCCGTGGTCACTTACTACAGATGTTGACTCACTTCCAAGAGAGTAAATGAAAATCAAATTGCTTTCCCATCTCTGAAACACAAACAGCTGAACAAGATCACACACATTTCCACAGCAATAGATATGTCAGTCTTTACACACACCACTTGGAAAGCCTCTCAATGACATTTCTGATTACTATCACAATGGGGTCACCCACTCTCATCACCAGGGCTTCCTCTGTAATTATGTGGGACCTAAGCATCTGCTCAGGCTATGTCAATGGTGCACTTGTGAAGAAACAAAGAGGGTCAAATGCTTCCCACCCTGTCAAAAACTTTGACCCCTTTTAAGATAACCAAACGCACAAGTATATCTCCTGGACTTAGAGACTAATTCTACCTAGATGTCCACTTACTCACAAACTTCTCTACAAACATGTCCCATGTCTTGGGATGTCCAAGAAATCAAACACGAGGCTTTAACATGATTTCAAGATTCTTATTGTCCTTGGTTGTATTTCACCTTGACACCAATTCAAAGTGTGTTATTGAGTTGGGCTTTTGCTGCTGAGTAGTGCATTGCCCCTTACAGGCTGCTCCGAGGACAACCGCCACCACTGTGTGACTAAAACTGACTGTAATGATGCAACTCAGGCAAAGGTCCCGAAAAGTTGGGTTCATTAATAAATTTCATCATTACTTTATCATGGTCTAAACCAGTGAATAAGGAGATGATGGTTCTTGCTGCTCTTGAAGAGGCCCTGGGTTCAGTTCACAACCCCCTCAATCATCTATAACTCCTGTTCAATAGGATATGATCCCCTCCTGTGATCTTCATAGGCACTAGGCACGCATGTGGAATGCATACATAAATGCAGGAAAATCATTCATATAGATAAAAATAAAATGGAAAATCTAAAACAAGACAGGAACGTGAAGGAAAACTTAGGGGGGAAGACTAGTTCACAGACACATTGACACAATACCTCTTTCTCCTCCTCTGTCTTTCCATGGGTTTTGCTATAGTTGATGGGCACATCCCAGCCTTCTTGGTCACAAAGAGCCTGGTAGAAGGCAGCATTGACCAGAAGGCTGCTTGCTTTGAATGGGGAAGAAGACGGGGTTGTAACTGTAGTGTGAGAGGAAGTTGGGGGTATAGACTTGTCCAGGGTTCGATTTTTTTTCATGCTTAAGTCCAATGTGCCATTTTCATCCACTTCTATCTCAGCTCCCTGATAGAGAACAGAAATGGAAAACATCTCAGCAGTTTGCAGTTAGAGCCTCGCCATGTGGGGCTTTTAAGGGATAATTTAAAATGTAAGCTTTTATGGAAGTATATCTGCTTCTAAATCCAGCTTTCTGATTTGCATTGGGTAACATTCAATTCTTAGGCAGACTTTAAAGAACAGCCCATTAATGTGCTTCATATTCCTAGGTTTAAACAAAGTAAGATTAATATAAATGAGATGCATTGGCTAAAACAATTTTACATTCTTGCATATTTTTAAAGGTTCCCAAGTCTTTTGTACCCACTGGAAGCATTATTCCAAACTCACCATTTTAGCATTTATGTTTGTGTTTAGCAAAAGTGATGTTTAACTCCCCAACTCCATGAATCATAATATTAATCCAACATTATAAATATTCACACAAAATCAGCTAGAAGAGAATTTTCAGACTATTATAGGAGTAGGAAAGCAACATGCACCTTAGACCATCTGAACTGGAGAAGTGTATTGGCTGATTGCGTGTTAATATGACACAGCTAGAATCTTCAGAGAAGGAGCCTTTGTGAGGAAATGCCTCCATGAGATCCAGCTGAAAGACATTTTCTCAATTAGTGACTGACTGCGGAGGGCCCAGCCCATGGTAGGAGGTGCCATCACTGGGCTGTTGGTCCTGGGTTTTATAAAATATCAGGCTGAACAAGCCATGGGAAGCAAGCCAGTAAGCAGCTCCCCTCCAAGGCCTCTGCATCAGCTCCTGCCTCCAGGGTCCTGCCCTGTTTGAGTTCCTGTCCTGACTCCCTTCAGTAATAAATAGCAATGTGAAGTTTAAGTCAAATAAACCCTTTCCTCCCCAACTTGCTTTTTGGTCATGGTGTTTCTTTGCAGCAACGGAAACCCTAACTAAAATATCAGGCTTTGTTAAATTGTGGTGAGTGAGAAGGGAGAAGGGCTAGGTGCAAATTGACTTCACTCTGGGGACTCAGAGCTTCAGTTCTATAATGAAGATTTAGGATGAAGGTATCAGTTTCTGTTGCTCGATGAGGCTTTCCAGGCAGGCCCACCCCCTTTGGGATCCTTTGAGCAAGCTCTCATTGTTTCTGAGGAGTAACATCTCTGTTTGGGCAGTAACCACATGGACTACTCCTGTGGTCTGATTCTTCAAGATTTGCACTGTAGGTGCTTTTGTTAACATTACCAGAGCTCCCTAAAGCTGGAGAAACCTGCCTATCAACTCTCCAAATGAATCAAGTAACCTTGCTGTTATTTCTATAACACCCATCAATTTATAGTTAACTTCTTGACCAGTTTTTGACTTTTCCTTTCCAGTTGACAAAGGAGACATCCTTTTCCTTATCTTAGCAAGACCCTTAGCTCTTGAAGTCACCAGATACTCCCCAAGTCATATGTTTAAACTCACTCACGCCCCCCTTCGCAGCAGCCATACAGGCTGGGATCACTGCTTGTGCTTGATTGAGAGATGAAAGTCCCTCTTCTTTTTGTTTGTTTTACCTGCAAAGTTCCTATCTAGTCTCTCAGCCCATAAGCATTTACCGGAGGTAAATACACTTCTAATACGACAGGCTAAGATGCTTTGGCCATATCTTTTTGTCCCTTTTTAGTAAATAGTTTAATCTCCTGTGATAGTTTTAAGCCCTGAATTTGATATTACAGCTTATCCAGGATAATAACATAGTAACCACAGCATCTTATGCCATCTGTATAATATCAAATACATTTTTATACCAGCATTAATAAACCTCTGGTACAAAAAAATCCAAGATATTAACCATATCATTGCCACCAGCCCCCCTCCTGACATGAGCTCACAATACATTCTGCCAGTCCGGCATCAAAGCAATGTTTTGCTTTGTAGCTGATGTGTAACTATAGCAATGAAACAGAGCAATAGTAATCAAGTTTAATGGCCAACGTAAAGTAAAATGCTAAATATTGTAGTTGCTGACATTTTTCATAAAAAAATTAAAAAAAAAAAAAAACTTGGGTTAAAGCTGCACAACCAACATTCACATAAAATTCCAGACCTCTGTGACAGATGGCTTAGGAAAAAGAAGCCATGTGACTGGGCTGCAGAGTTTTATAGTGCAAAACCCATAAATAGTGCAGATTTAAGCTTTGAAAAATACCAACTACTCCAAGAATAGTCACATATATATATGTGTGTGTGTGTATATATATATATATTAGTTTTTTAGAGAAGTACTTTTAATATTGTTTAAAATTTGGAGATTTTAGGACTCATTATAATTATTTGTATTGAATGATTACAGTTAATTAGAAAAATCTTACTCCTAATGTTTGAAAGAGGTATCTCAGCTTGCTGCTCAGGGCCCCTGGCTCCGGGAAAGGGGATGTTGTGCGCTGGGGATAGGAGTACAGATGGGCGTTAAGTAAGTGCGCAGATGCATCCAACAATTACACTGCAGCAGGAAGGCCCTTTCTACCCATGATGGGGACCACACATTCCCAGCATGGGTTTTTATTCAGAGTCATACCACCAGGCATTCTCTTTCTGTGCTTTGAACTCCAAATGTCAGCACAGAAATCTGAGTGGCGGGAGTGGCAGGTGGAGAGGCAAGGCCAGAGCTGTAGCTCAGGTAGCCCTTCCTCCTCACACCTTCTAACACTTAGACTTCTGAAGTGCTATGTGGGGGGGTCTTTATTTTAGGTCCTTACACCTTAAGATTCCTGGGGCTGGCTATTATATACCGTTCAGCTGAGGAGGGACAATATAAGCCATCTACTGATGCTGCCTTTGAGTTGCGACCTCACTGCTATAGGTGTATTCATTGCATTGCTGAGAACATGCACTATGTTCTCATGATCATCTCTACAGTGTGTAGAAAAGAGAACCTGAAAAGCAGGTTGTTCTGGCTTTCAAGGTCGTGCCTTAAGGGTAATGGCTTCTAGTGAAAGGTACCATGTTTATTATCAATGACAGTGAAACTGAAAGTTTACAGACCTAGTGACTGTAATAATAATCTCTCCTAGAAGTTAAGTAGTGACCGACATGTTCAACAGCAAGGACATGATTAGTGTAACCACAGCACCTCTGCTAACTAGAACATTACCTGGTCAGTGCCACAGTAATAAGAGGACCAAAGGAAAGTTATAAAGTCCTATACAACGGGAGAAAGAAAGCAAGCACTCTTTACTTCTTATTCAGCAATAACTAATTGCTACCACTGGAAAGATGATAAACATGTGAGCTATGTTTGTAACAAAGAATTATGCAGCACAGAGAAGAAGTGGCTAATACAAGGTTATAAAATTTAGAGATACTTCCCCAAACTTCTAGACCTTGTTCAAGCAAAGCAGATATTTTGAATCTGAAATCAAGCTCTACAAAGCTCTTGGTTTGACAGTATATGAGCCGTAAAGCATTTTAGAAAATAACTAAGGCTATGTGTGAATTCAAATTCCACTTCTGGCAATTATAGTCATGCCACTCACAAAACAATTATTCAACTGTACCACTGTTTTTGCCACTGAAAATGGAACATTATTTTCCATGTTATAGACTTTAGGAGAACTTAAAGGGATTTACATGGTCAGAGAATTTATGAACAGTGCACATAGTAGGTATTCCATAAATCACAACCCCCAAAGAGGCATAGACCTTGGTTACTGTTCACAGGGCTAAAGAGTCAATATTTCATTTATTTACTTGTCTTGAGGCAGGGTCTTCCTACATTGCCCAGGATGGCCTCATGCTCTTGATACCCCATCTCAGCCTCTCTGGTGCTGAGGTTACAGGCTGCATCATCAAGTCCAGCAAGGAGCTAGCTATAAAGCATCATCTAGCTACAATACACTTACACAGTCAGTTCTTTATGACCCCTGCTTCAGGACCCATGTCATCTTCCACTCACAATGTATGGTACAATGTGTTCAGATGTTAAAATATGCTTTGGGTTCTAACCACCCAGGGGCCATTGGGGGTTTCCTGTGAGCATGCAACATTAATGGCATGCTGTTTCTAGGTCTTGTTCAAGCAAAAACAGACTTTGAACTTTAAACACTTCAAGGAAGTGTCAAATTTCTGTTTTCTTTTAAGGAGCTGTGCATATGTCATTTTGTCTAAACAGGTGGGAAAAACACCAAAACAAATAACAGAATGCTTGGCGAGCAGCAGTGAGGAGGATAAAGATGGACTGGAGGCATGCGCTGCCTCTGTGTATCAGAATGGGAGGAGGGGAAGTGTGTTCCGCCCACCACAGGCTGGCTCAGCTCTCAGGGACATTGACACAAAGTGACAAAGCACACCCGGATGCTCATTGTCTGTCCATCTATACTCATGGCTCTACTCCTACCTAGAGTCACAGAGTCGGAAAAAGCACCTTAAGGTCTTTAACACTAACCAGTTTATCTTTCAGCATTTATGTCAAATAAAGACGGAGGGCATTCTTCACATCCTAGAACCAACAAAAGTAGTGGAATAAAAAGAAAAATAGCATTTCAGACAAAACCTACATGAAGTTCATTTAACCTTTATGATGTTCACTAAGAACTAAATGTACAAATTATTCTCTCCTTAATTCCTTAAACCATGTGAAAGAGATCTGGTGGTGTGAATATGCTATTCAGCTCTAAGATGGTTTTTAAACAAATAGTTTAAAAAATAATTAAACAAATAGTCTGGAAAGGGACCAGTCATGTTAGATACAGCCTGATATTCTTTGCACTGATATGGTGTGTACCTGGTATGCTTATTTAATCAACACAGGTTGATTAAATAAAAAGCAGTGGGTATAGCAGGGTAAACTATCTACATCATCTGTGGTAGTCTGAATAAAAATGATCCCTGTAGACTCAGGCCGTGGCACTATAAGGAGGGGTGGCCTTGTTGGAGGAAGTGTGTCACTGAGGGGTGGGTGATACATGGTTTATTTCGGGCTCAAAAGGCTATGGGTAGCTCATCATAACAGCGGGTGTTGAGGTTTCAGAAGCTCCAGCCAGGCCCAGTGTCTTACTCTTCCTGCTGCCTGAGGGCCCAGGTGTACGACCCTCAGCTACTGCTCTAGCACCACGTCGGCCTGCTTGCTGCCGTGCTTCTGACCATGGTGACAATGGACTGAACCACTGAACTGCAAGCGAGCTCCAGTTAAATGTTTTTCTTTATAAAAGTTGCTGTGGTTATGGTGTCTCTCCAGAGCAATAGACATCTTAATATCATCCTTCTTGTATTTGTATTTACGTAGGGACACAGAGTTTCCTTGCCCTCTGAAAACATTCTGAGTGTTTTGCAGATCACTAATTCTGAACCCTACTTAGTGTAGAGTCAGTGGTGTCCTTGGAGAAAAATCTTTATATGCTTGAGGTGGTGTTTCAGCATTTTTAAGGTTTTCAGGCTTTGGTCTAAGGCCACAGTGAGTGTGCTCTTTAATTAATTCTCTGATTGGTACTGTAAGCAGCCAAAGAGATGCTCACTGCAAATGTTTCTGGTTGGGAATAAGAGGAAAGGAAGAAACCAGTCACCTCCGGTTCAGATGGAGGGTACTGTGAAGCCACCTGTGCATGCCCCAGCCTCCACTCACCTACTCCTGCCTCAGAGGTCCAAGGGCAGGCATTCCTTTCCTTCTGCTTACCTGTAAGCTCCCTGAATCCAGCCTCAGTCTAAAGCAGTGGTTCCCAACAACCCTAATGTTGACACTCTTAAATACAGTCTCATGTTGTGTTGACCCCAAACATAAAGTTGTTTTTATTGCTGCTTCATAACTGTAATTTTGCTACTGTTATAAATTGCAATGTAAATACTGGTGCTTTGTGATGATCTTAGGTGACACCTGTGAAAAGGATTTCTGTCTCCAAAGCTGTTGTGACCCCTAGATTGAGAAACACCAGTCTAACCAGTGGTAGAGACAAAACCAGTTTAGACTCTACTGGCCAATGTGACTCGTGTACTGACACAACTATAATGTAAGACAATTGGGTTTTCTGCATTTGCTTCTAAATATGAAGCATAGGAGATCTTATGGGTGTGAACTTTCAGAAATAAAGGCGCACCAACCTGTGATGGAAAAATTCAAATCTACTGGAAGAAGAATTCGGCTGGCATGCAACGCTAAGGGGAAGATGGCATCTAATCCTATCTTTGTTGGCAACAGCAAAGCCACATACTCAGCATGCTTTGCTGAGACATAGGTCTGAAGAGTTAGTTAACCTGTTTTTGTTTTGTTTCTAAAAGATTTGTCTCAGCAAATTTGAGAGAAACAGTTCCATATTCAGGAGACTAATGAAGACAGAGTTCTACAATTGGTAGTTGTGTGAGAATTTGAGTAGCCAGATACGTGGTTCAGCAGTACTGTTCACAGTGATGCTGGGAGGAGGCCGTATTTATCCTACCCTATCCAACCACTCTGTGAGGGGGCTACTTCTCATCGGAAAAATTTCTGAAGAGCTCTGGCATAAGTTGCTCCTTTCCAAAGCTGATCTAAGCCCTTTCTATCTCCACCATCCTGGCGTCAGTGGAGAGTAGAAAGTGTTGTGTTGGAGAGGACCTTACATTGGGAATGCCCGGTCTGCGGCATATAGCCTTGCTGATTGATACAAGGGGCAGACAAACGTGTTAGAAAAGGATTACTTGGCTTTATGAAATTTGGCGTTTAAACAGGTGTTTTTCTAATCAGAAATATGTTTTTAAGAGAGCAGACAGGCATGAAAACGCCTGTTACTTGTTTGACATCAGCAATTTAATGGAACATGAAGACTCCAGGTAAAAGGAGAACTCTGGGGAGCGGGGAAGTATGCCCGTGTACAAACGGCCAACATTTGTCCTAGCAACTCTCTAGCTGCTCCGCCTCCAATAACCATGATGGCGGACCCCATTTTCTATAAGATAGCGATGGAATCAGGCGGGCAGGAAGGAAGGAAGATGTTGGTGTATTTCTGGAACCAGGTACCTCTATCATATTCTTAAGAAGGAAAAATAAATCAGATCTTAAAATGCCAATTTGAAAATAAAGTTGTTTTTTTTTTAAATCCTTCAAATTTCTCCCGTTTCAGTAATTTTGACTGGCATTATGAATTCAGAGAGTTGGGTATCTTTTTCTGTATATTTAGAGGATATATATTTTTTTCTTTGTTTAAGAACCTCATTTGTTTGAAGATTGTTTTTGAGTGGGTTTTGGCAACCACCTCTTCCTGGGGTTTACTTGGCTTGGCTTCTTCCAGAAGCTAATTCTGATTCTTCTGTCAAATGCTACCTGCTCTCCTGAAGGCCTGGCACAGCACAGGCGAGCAGCTGACCACACACGGATGGGTCTGCCCTTAAAGGGAAATGCCTCAGCTTGGAGTGCACAGGCCTCAGGGTCTGGGAGTCACTCAGGAAATCTTTCATTATGAGCACAGGTAAAATCTGTGACAGAGAATGAATGTCTGGGTGCTCTATGTTGGCTGGTTTCTAGTTATCTAGGTAGGCAATAAGTTCTTTAAGTGAGGCTGTTTGTGTACAGGAGAAAACACTGAGCCCTTCCAGCCTCCCCTGTGATTCACAACATACCGGGCCTTTGTACATTCATTAAGTCACCTAAATTAGAATGTGTATTTCTCACAGTGAGAAAAGACTGTGCAAAATATGATTAATCTCTTAGGAAATGTACTGTGTTCACAAAGGTCCTAGGCTTTGATTATTGATTGAACATTAGAGCCTCTAGTCTCCACAGTCTGCTGAGTCACTGGACTGGGGGTCTCATGAGAACACTACAACCTCATGGTATGCAATGGTGTCATGTACAACATAACTTCATGGTCAGTCTTTGCGATGTTCTACAAGCCACTGCTCCTAAATGGCTCTGATCTGCAGACGGCGAAAAGCTTCCACAGCAGAGAAGCATTTTAACAGGGACTCTCTTTCCTTGTCCTCCAGATGCCTCCTACCAGAAACAGTGACGAGAGTATCCTCAACCACCCTCATAAGTCACTGCTCTCCAGTGACGACTAGACCTCCAAGATAAGCACGCATTCGTTCCTTGAACCCATTGCGAACTCATCCCTGCTTGGGCAAGGACTAGGGGGAAGTGAGTGGCTGCACTCAGGAACAGGAAAGGCAGTTGGTTCTCAAGTCTCACTCGCTGGCCCACCTTCCATGCTCTTGGCCTGGCTTACCTTGGCACGCAGGCTCTGTGGTTTGTTGGAGAGGATGTCTGTAGCTTCCCTGCAGCGGGTGGAAAGGTTCAGGATGGCAGCAGCTGCTGCTATGTGGGTGTCTTCACTGCACTGACCATGGCCATAAGAGCTGGCACGGACTGTGCTCTGTGTGTGGGCGCCAGCACTAGGCAGCCCATTAGGAAATTTCACTGGATTTGAAAAATGCTTTGCTGTTGAAGAGAGATTTGATTAGCAATTGCATGTACTCAGCTTCAGTCATCAAAGATTTTTTTTTTTAAAGATAACACTTCTTTCATTAAAATAACGTAAAGCAGAACGATTATCTGTTGGTACTTTAAATGAAGGTTACCCAGGCAGGTTTTGCCAAGGTGCACAGAGCAGATGGTGAGGTTCTTTAAAGATGCCTGTCTCTTTAAGAGTTGTTGTATTTTCTTTATAGGTGACAGAGACACCATCATCAATGTACAGGGCAGGTGTACTTCAACATGTATGCAAAACTGTAGATAAAAAATGAGCAAAGCCCACCACACATTGCAAACAGCTCAGGACTGGTGTGCATATGTTTTGGTATTGAGCAGGTGGGGCCAGGCACCTCTCAGGGGCTGCCTCACCAATGTTTGTGCTTAAGCACAGGGTGTATTTTCATTACGTGGGATGAATGTTTGTTCTGTACTTAACTGGGAGAGAGGCCTCAGAAAGCTGAGCAGAGGACAGAGGGCCCGTTTTCAAGGTGAAGAGAAAGGCCACTTAGTTACCAAGGCTGACTTTCTGTGTTTTGTTGTAGGTACCATGGCTTTTCTGAGGGACATAATGATGCAGATTTCCCTGCACTGTGGGCTGTTTGTGAGCACCACTCAAGGTCATGGGAGAAATAGCCGAGACATAAAGATATAAAAGCACTTAGCTTTCATTTTTGGTGTAAATGCTGCTTATTTAAAAAAAAAAGTTGATTATTTTTTTAATAAAAGATATTACTGAATATTATTCCTGTAACTACAAGAATATGAAGATGTTACTAACTCTATTATGGTTTTTATAACTAATATCCAAACAGTGTGAGTATATAGTGCAGTCTTCATCCACCTTCATGTAAATTAAGTGTATATGCACATGTATACATTGTACACATATAATAAAATATTACAAGATTGGGCTGCTGGGTGAAATTATAATGAGTTTTTTTTTTCTGAATCTAACAAATTGTCAATGGCTACTCATGTTTGCTTGGACAATTTTTGATTAAGAGTAGATTTTTTTTTTTGTAATTATGTACTCATCAATTATGGATAAACTCCTTTCAAATTTGCTGACATATATGGAGACAGAGGGTGAAAGCCCAGGCTTTGTATATTGCTTCATCCATGGGATCCCCATTGCCAGGTTTTAGGTAGCCTTCTAGGTTCCTACTAGTGTGGGTCAACGTGACATAATGAAGCAAACACTGGACTCACAAGACGCTCACCCCATTCAGGTATAAGATCTGAGAGAGTCATAAGTTTTAAGGCTGTAATAAATGGATGGCCCACAGAGGACTCCAGTGGGTGTGTATATATTATTGAAGATGGATTACCCATAATTTTTAGCATTTGTTCCTAATCCCTGCTTTTTGCCTTTTCATTAGCATACTTATGAGAAATGTAAACACAAGGCCAGCAAATTTTACACATTGCACAACCATTCAGTTCAGTCTTCCCTATGGATGTGTCAGAATTGTTGAGAATGCTTTTTAATCTATTTTAAGGGTTTCTATATTAATTAATCCTTAAATTTATTAGTCAATGTTTTGACAGTCATGTTTTTATTCTAGTAAATTTCAGATTCCTTTATTAAGTTTCTTGGATTTTTTAGCTTTCCCTACCTTCAATCTGATGGCTTTTGATGATTTCAGTGTTTTAAATAGTATTACATATTTCATCTTATTAGCTTGCCATGATCACAACATGAATTAAAATAATATAGTATAACAGCTGTCATAGCTTTCAATATATTAATCACGCTCCTAATTATTTCTTTTAGCACTGTTATATTTAGATTCAATAATGGCACTATCTGTGAAATAACTAATGACTTACAATATTCAGTGTAACTTTGATATAAAATTAGGAATAATGGCTAACTTAACTTATTTCATTGTTCTTTCCTATCATCTCTAGAGAGCATGTGATATATGTGAATATATAATCCCCCTCTATACACGATGCATTTTAGGGTAATAACTGTTAGGACTCAAATTTGACGCTTACATTCAGGAAATGGTGGAGTCTTTTGTCCTTGTCCTGTTTGTATGAGAGGACGTTTACCAAAAACTTGAGCATCAAAACTGGCATAATCGAATGGCACTTTCCCAAACCTCTCTTGTTCTTTTGATACGGTGGCTCTCGAAGAGGTGATGGCTTGTGAACGGAAGTTAAATTCGATTTGCTTCACCAAATTTGTCCTGGTAAGAGGCAATAAGTAGTTTGAAGAAAAGATAAAGAACCTGTTGTCATGATTCAGAATAGATTCCTGAATCTACTGCCTACCAGGCACAGAGATGCCACCCAGCATTTAGGGAGGCCCTACCTACAGGAGAGCAGATGATGAGTTTGCCTATGCTGTGGCTTCATGTTCTGTGTGCAGTAACAGGGGTATTCAGTCCTTATGCAGAGGCATTAAATGTATTTTCATTAAGTATATTATAAATTAAATTGTCATAATTCCAGGATGTATCTAAATTGCTACATTATTATACTAATAAAGTTTTAATATAATTATTCTCTTCTAAGTTTGAGTTAAATAGTCCTATAGATTTTTTGTATCTAACCAAACAGGAACACAGCACCTGCATAGTAAAGTGCTGGCCATGCAAAGTAGAAATTTGCTTAGCTATGGTCTGTGTGTCAGAGATCACAAACAAACACACCTTTCAGGATTTTCAGAATAAAAACTATTTTCTTTTTATTTTACAACAAAATGGATTGAAAAAATTTTGATGATATCTTGTGGACTGTGTGAACTTCTCAAATGGTACATTAAACATATTTGAGGGACTCATTCCTTTTATGTGGACCCAGGATCTTCCTAGTTCTTTCAGCTTTTACTTCAAGGCCATTTCTATTCTTCTTTGACCCTGCTGGCGTACAGCTACTATGCTAGGCTGGGATGGGATTCAGGCAAATAACCTATATCTTCTTCTCTGTTCTCCAGGCCAGTCTCTCTAGACTTAATCGTATTCCTGGTGCAGCCAACAACCAACCCCAACAGCCAAATCCTATCCCTAGGGACTAAGTCCCTTGATATGGGCCCATTGTCCTCCTAGTTCTTCCAGACACCAAAGATTCCAAAGCCACTACACTTGATTAGGACACAGATTAAGCAACAGAAACCAAAGACTGTAACACCCACTCCAGAAAAGAATGAGACCAGATATCTACACCAAGAAATGCTCATGGGTCCTAACTCCAGATGCTTAGGGCCCAGCACAAAAACACAAATATGAGTATCTGTGACAAAATGCCTCTTCCAGAAGCCAGAAACCATACTGTCATAGGTTCACATAAAAGCAATTTAGCTAAGGATCAAGACAAGGGCTTCAAAATAGTAATTATAAATATGTTTAAGGACATTAATGAGGATATGAATACATGCCTTAATGAAAAACATTAACAGTTGAATGAACATAATTTAAGAAATGAAAGTAGAATTTAACAACAACAACAACAAAACAAAATTCACTAAAGGAAACTTAAACTAAAGTAACATTTGAAATGAAATGTTTAAGATATCAAAATAAATCAAAACACCACCCTTAGATCTAAACCTCATCAATAGATTAAAAGCATGGAATAGGGAATTTCAGATCTTGACGACAAGGTGAGAAAAGTAGGTATTTCAGTATTAAAATCTTAAAAACAAATACAGACATTCAGGAAATCTTGGAGACCATAAAAATATCAATCTCATGAACAATGGGTATAGAGGAAGGAAAAGAAACCCAAGTAAAGGCACAGAAAATACTTTTTAACAAGATCACACAAGAAAAAATCCCCAATATAAAGAAAGAGATGCCCATAAAAGTACAAGAAACACAACAAACACCAAAGAGATAGGGTCAGAAAAGAAACTCCCACAACACATAGTAATCAAAGCACTAAGTTTATAGAGTAACAAGAGGATAATATAATCTGCGAGGAGAAAAGATCAAATAACATACAAAGGCAGACCTAGCATCTGACTTGTCAGTGGAGATTCTGAAAACTAGAAGAGCTTGGACAATCTGTGAGAGAGCCCAGATGCCAGCCAGACTACTATGCCCAGCAAAACTAACAACCACAATAGACAGAGAAAGAAAAAAATGCTTCTTGATTAAAAACAAATTTAAGTAATTTCTGTCCACTAATCCACCTGTACAGAAGGAACTAGAAGAAAAACATCAGTCTTCATGAAGAAAACACAAGGAGTAAGTAAACCGAAAGAATTAATTCGAGGAGAAAAAAACTCGATGCAACAAAATAACAGGAGTTAATAAACATTGCTCATTGATAACTGTCAGCATTGATGGTCTCTAGTCTCCAGTAAAATGACACAGAATAATAAATTGGATTAGAAAAGAGTATTCATCTTTTTACTATATCTTAATCTATCTACTGAATAATAAGAAATGTATCTTCTCATCTTAAGACATAATCTTAAGGAAATGGAACCAAGAGGCATATAGGTGTAGCTTTTAAACATCTGACAAAACAGACTAATAAACAAATCTTATCAGTAGAGATAGGGAAGGGAGCTACATACAGAGCCAAGGAAAAATCTATCAAGAGTATATTACAATTCTAAACATTTATGTAACAAACACAAGGGCAGCCAAGATCACAACATAAATACATTTACTTTCATACATTGATCCTCACATAGTGATAGTAGGTGACTTTAATATCCCACTCTCATCAACAGACAGGACATAAACACAAAAACTAAACAGGAAAATTATGGAATTAATAAACATGATAAACCAAATAGACCTAACAAACGTCTACGGTTCATTTCATTTAAACACAAAAAGAATATACTATCTTCTCAGCATTCACAGCACTTTCTTCAAATATGTCCCCCCATATTACAACACAAAGAAAATCTCAAAATATATAAGAAAACTGAAATACCACCCTATACCTGAGTATACCATGAATTAAAGCAGCCTACTAACAACATCAGAAACAGCAGAAAGAATACAATTTCATGGAAACTAAATAACATACTACTGAATTAAAACTGTGTCAAGACAGAAATCCATAAGGAAATTAAAACATTTTTTACAATTGAATGAAAATAACATACAACATACTCAAATCTATGGAGCATAATGAAGATAGTTCTAAGAGATAAGTTCATAGCACTAAGTTCCTACATTAAAAAAAATATAGGGAGATGTCATATTAGTAAATTAGGTACACAGTTGAGGGCTCCAGAAAAACAACAAGAAATAGTAACCAGAAAGAGTAGTTGGGGAGAAACCAAAATGAAATCATTAAAATAGAAACAACAAACCAATACAAGGAATCAATGAAATAAAGAATTGATTCAAGGAAATCAGTAAGATTGATAAACCCTTAAGAAAATTAAATTAAAATACACAGAAAGATGATAAAAATTAATAAACTTAGAGATGAAAAGGGAGACATTACAATAGACATTGAAGAAATTCAGAGAATCATAAGGACATATTTAAGTGGTTGTATTTCACCAAACTGTAAAACCTATAAAAATCTTGATATATATGACCTATTAAAGTTAAAATTAAATAAACACTTTAAATATACCTATAATTCCTAGTGAAATAGAATCAGGAATTAAAAATCTGGCCCTTGCCAAAATTTCTCAATTCCCCCAAAAGCCCAGGGCCATATAGATTCAGTACAGAATTATTTCAGACCTTCACAGAAAAACTAATACCAATAATCCTCAAATTATTCTGCAAAATAGAAACTGATAGAATATGTTTCAATTCTTTTGAAAAGTCACTATTATCATATCAAAAACACCTTTAGTCCCAGTAGTCAGGAGTAACAGGCAGGTGGATCTTTGTGTGTTCAAGGCAAGCCTAGTCTACATAGTTAAGTTCCAGGACAGCCAGAGCTATTACAAAGGGAAATCCTGTCTTAAAAAAACCAAACCAAACCAAATAGACAACACCCCCCACAAAGATCCATCAAACAAAACAATATACATTATGAACACTGGATGCAAAAATTCTTAATAAAATACTTGCAAACTGCGTTCAAGAATATAAATAAGATTATCTACCATGATCAAATTGGCTTCATTTCAGAGATGTGGGAGATAATTTAATATAAGTAAACCAATTAACATAATCCAACATATATAGAGACTGGAAAAAACCCTACATGCAGAAAGGACCTTTGATAAAAATCTAAAGTGCTTTCATAATAAAAGTTCCAAAGAGAACATAATAAAGCTAATTTACAGTAAGTCCGCAGCTAACATCCCTAAATGAAAAGAAAATCGAAGCATTTCAACTAAAATTAGAAGCGAGACAAGGCAGTCCACTCTGTCCCCACTTATCCATATATTCTAGCCTTCACTAGCATAAGACACCTGGAAAAGAGCAAGGGTCTCAGCAGGAAAGGAAGAAGTCAAAGTATCTTTACTTGCAGATGATATTATTCTATCCATAAATGATCCTAAAAACTCTACCCAGAAATTTTTTACAGCTGGTAAACAGTAGCAAGATCCAAAATTTATTCACAAAAATTACTAGCCTACCTATGCACAAAGACTGAGAAAGAAATCAGGGAAACAAAGCCTTTCACAATGCCCCCCCCAAAAAATCTTGGGGTAACCCTAATAGAGAAAAATTAAAGACTTTTAAGATAAAACCTTTAAAATACTGGAGAAAGAAGTTGAAGATATCAGAAAATGGAAAGGTCCTCCATGCTCATCAATGAGTAGAATTAGTATGGTGGAAACGGTATCCTACTAAAAGTAATTAACAGATTTAATGAAATCTTCATCTAAATTCCAACACATTATCAGCCAGGACTTCCGGTGGAGGGATTGGGATGTTGGATCAAGTATACAACTTTTGACCTATAGTTTGTCCTGTCTATCGGAGTGTGAAGGATAAGTTACTACCCCAATTGTCATCAGAGAACCTTATTCCAGTTACTGATGGAAACAGGTCAGTTTCCATCAGTCAGTCACTGGGTAGATCTCAGAGAATCCTGCTGAAGAGAGCCAGGAGGAAGTATATAAGCTGGGGGGGGGATCGAACCCACAGAACAACTTAACTGGATGTATGTATAGGAGCTCACAGAATATGGACCAACAGCTGAGAGTCCTGCATGGGACCAACCTAGGCCCTCTACATATATGACAGTTGTGTGGCTTGTTCTACTTGTGGAAGTTCTAGGGGAAAGCAGGGGCTGCCCCTAATGCTTTGGCTGGACTTGGGGACCCTATTCCTCATACTTGTTATCTTGTGGAGCCTTAGTACAAGGGGAGGAGCTCATTGCTTTGTTGATACCCATGGGAGACCTGCCCTCTCTGAACACAAAAGAGGAGCAGTGAATTGGATTGGGTTGGGGGAGGAACTGGGAGGAGAGGAGGAAGGAATATAAAATAAATGAATAAATTTAATTTTAAAAGATTAAAGTATAAAAAAATCCAACGCATTTCTTCACAGAAATTTAAAAAATGATCTTCAACTTTATATGGAAATGCAAAAATCTCTGGAGTACTAAAACAATCCTTAATAACAGAACTGATGGAGGTATCACCCAGATTTCAAGTTGTACTAAAGAACTATAGTACTAAAAACCTCATGGGATTTGCATAACAACAGACACATTGAGTGACAGAATAGAAGTGAAGACCCAAGCATAATTCTACATACCTACAGACACCCGATTTTTGACAGAGAAGCTGAAAATACACCCTGGAATAAAGACAGCATCTTCAACAAATTATACTGGTCAAAATGGATGGCTATATGTAGAAGAATCAAAGTAAGAACCCTATCTATCACCCTTCACAACACTCAACTCCAGTTAGATTGAGGACCCCAATATAAGACCAGACAGATGCTAGGAGTCTGACAGAAGAGAAAGTGGGGAGTAGGCTTGAACTCACTGGCAGAGGAAGATACTTTCTTAGTGCATGAGCACTAAGATCAATTAATATGGAATCTCATGAAGCTAAAGAGCTTCTGTGCAGCAAAGAGCATGATAATTCAAATAAAGTATCAGCTTATGGGATACAAAAATTGTTAGCAATTGTAGAGCTGAAAGAGGATTAATATCTAAAATATACAGACTAAAATTATACCACCAAGGAAAAAAAATAATCCAGTTAAAATGGGGTGCAAAACTGAGAGGAGACTCCTCAAAAGATGAAACTCAAATGGTGAGAAATCCTTCAGAGAATTTAAGTTCCTTAGTCTTTAGGGAAATTCACAATCAAAAGCATTTTGAGAGTTCATCTTACTCCAGTCAGAATGGCCAAGATCAATAAAAGAACATCACATTCTAGTTAAGATTTAGGAAAAGAGAACATTTACTCATTACTGATGAAAGTGCAAACTGATACAGCACGTATGGAAATAAGTCCCTGACAAAGCTAAGTATCATTCTCCATCAAGTTCTAGCTGTCCTACTTTTGGAAAAATACTTAAAGGACTCTATAGCCTACTATGGAGATATGTGCTCACTCATGAGCATTGACTCATTAGAGCCAGAAATTGGAAATAGTCTAGATGTCCATACTGAAGAATGGATAATGAAAATGTGGTAGATTTAAACATTCACATATTATTCACCTATTAAAAATAATGCAATTATGAAATCTGCAGGTAAATAGCTAGAAACAACTATTCTGAGTGAGGTACCCCAGACTCCAAAAGACAAACACTGTATTTTCTCTTATACATGGCTATGTGTGTTTTAGAATAATGACAAAAGTATGGTTAGGACCAAGGTGGAGGAGGGGATTGTCAAGGAAGGGGAAATAGAATACAGTGTTATAATGAGATAAAGGGCAAACTAGAATAGGAGGAGTAAGGTGAGAAGTGGATGGGAGGTTCCCAACAGCCATTTGAAAAGCCATATGGAATCATACTTTTATAGAAGCTTCCTAAAATACATATGACTATAAGAAAGAAACGTACACCATATAGTATGGGAGACAATGTCCCAATTAAATATCTCATGCCACCAACTAAACTCTTCACTACATTTTGTTGACCCAATGAACCAAAGGGTTGCTATAGACCAACCTCACCCACAGATATAACAGGCAATTTCTAAGTTTATTGGTTACTCTTGACAACCTGATTGTAAGTAGTTTGTTAAATACAACACTTCTATCTTTGAAAAATCCAGCTGGTGCCTAACTGGAAGCCTCATCCCTTACTGACCAGCATTCACGGTGCAAGGCATTCTGCACATTGTCAGAGGACAAAAGTAATAATATCACTCAGCTATCGCCCTGCAACTGACATCAGTGACCATATGAAAGATACCAGTAAATAGTGGCACAAATGTTATAGGAGCAACCAACTACGTTTTGGTTTTAAGATCCACTCCAAGAGATGGGACCCGTTACATATTCTTCTCTAGTGGTCAAGAAACTGATACTAGATTGGTCATGTACCTATAGGAAAATCTAAAAATACTATTATGCTAAAAGAACACAGCTCTAAAATGATTTCTAATGATATACTGCTATACCCATAGGTGAAAGTATTGCTCAACCCCCATTAGAGAAATTTCTTTTTGCAGTAGATTGGAATTAACACAGAGACCCACATCTGGTCTATGTTCAGAGAGAGAGAGAGAGAGTGAGAGAGAGACTTTTGAGCACACAGTACTAAGTGGGATGTCTTCATCAAACCTTCCCCCTCAAGGCTCAGGTTTCTACACAGAAGGAGAGGAGAGGTGAAAGAGGTGTTGTAAGAGCCAGAGGTGTTTGATAACTATGGAAACTGTCTTCCGGACACAACAGGAATGATCATATATGAATTCACAGAGTGTGGCAGCATGCATAGGATATGAACAAGTTCAAGCTAGACAAAATTGCATCATAGAGACATCCCATCCCCACTGCAGAAGCTATTTGCAACCAATTCTTGCTGGGAAAGGGAAAAATCCATTTTCTTCACTGGAATGTCACTGGGTGTATCAATTACAGTCCAGAGCAGGTCCATTCTCAAGAGTAACTGGTTAACATAAAACAGACTCCATAGTGATCCCACATTCAAAACAGCTGGACAAAGCAGCCTTACAGACTACAGCCAGGATTTCTGCATCTTCTTCGAATCCCCCATGACAGCGCCCCTTACCAGCAGGAAGTAGTTTGGAAAGAACGACGCCCAAATTCCCAAATATTGTCTATAAATGTTTGTTTTCATTTAAATGGACTTAGTTATATAAAATAAATAAGTAAATAAATAATAAAAAAAAAACCAGACTCCATAGTGTATGTTGTGTGCTGGGGTATGTACACATTTTGTTTTGTTATTTTTTCTTACTGATTTTTTTCATTTTGATTTTAACTTTTTGTGGTTTATTCATTTATTTTTTAGAGTGGCGACACAGTGAGTGAGCCCACATGAAGAATGGTGGGAAGGGAGGTAGGAGAAACTGGGAGAAGCTGGGGAAAAGGAAATAATATGATCAAAATATATTGTATGAAAAATGTTTTTGAATAAAGAAATACTTGATGGATGAGTGGATGTGACTGTAAGTTGGTTTATAACCCTGGAATCGTAAAATTACTCTAATCTAAAATGCATTAGTTTCTAAAGCAATGAGTAAACAAGAAACTCAATTGCAGCTTTTTGTAAGCATAATTAGGGAGAACAAGAGAACATTCCAAAACTAACGAAGAACCCTGTATTAAGATTTCTTAATCTACATATTTAGTGATTGTGATCTTCATTTGACATTTTTCACTCATGTGACTTCAATGCTAGTTTTGATTCTTTTAATATTCTTTTAATTGAATCTGTAGGAAAAAAATCAAGAGAAGACATATCCTTTGTGCTAACCCCCACTACCTGTATGCTTCTTAAAATTGTCAACATGATACAACCTAATGTCAACTTGGAAGAGGGACCCTCAACTCAAGGGACTATCCAGATCACACTGGCCTGGGGCCTTGTGTGAGACACTGCTTTGACTGACGGTTGGTGTAAGGGCCTTGCCCTTTGCAGACAGCAGCCATTCCTATACTGGTTGGTCTGAGAGGTGTAGCAAAGCTAGCTCAGAAAGCAAGCCAGTGGGCAGTGCTGGTCCTTGGTTTCTTCTTCAGTTCCTGCTTGAATTCATATTTTTAGTTTTTATTTTGTGTGGATTTTTTTTTTCTCCATGGAGTGTGCGTGTGTTGGATTTTTGGGAACTGCAGTTGTGGGTGGATGTACACTGCCCTGTGGGCTCTGGGAACTGAATTGCAGTCCTTTGTAAGAGTATTCAGTGCTCTTAACTACTGTACTAGTTCTCTAGGCTAGCCCGCGCCTCCAGCTTGAATTCTTGCTCTCACTCCCCTCAATGATGGATTTGTGGCCTGGAAGTGTAAAGCAGACAAATCCATTTCTCCCCCACTTTGCTTTTGGTCAGGGTATTTTATCACAAGAACAGAAAGCAAAATAAAACACCCTGGAATACTACAGTGCCTACTAGTTTTTTGTTTTGTTTTGTTCTTCATTTTTAGTGACTCATTGACAACAACTATTTGGTATCTTTCTCTTCAGATTATTACATGCATGATTGTTACATAATAAACATTTCATTACCTTAAGTATCAACATTAAATTTTATGTAAAATATCTTTGAAACTACTAATATTATGAGGAACCTGGGCATTCAGGATTATGGGAGATACTTTTGTACTAACTACCTATCATGGAAGCCCAGTGCATATGGGACTTAAACAATCACACACTTTGAAATGTTCATAATGGAGTTCCCTCCAGGCAGAAAAGAAGTCAGTCACACATGGGAGCCTACCCGGTATTATATTAGTGACAGAGGTTTGACTAGTTATGTGATTGCATATTTAATTCCTTTAGGTTCACCCATATTATGCTAGCCTTGTTAAGCTCAACTCCTGAAACATCCCCTAGATCATTTGAATGATGCGATCATTCCCGAGCCTTACAAACTGGCTGCCGTCATCAATCTAGTGATGACTGAGCATGACATGTAGACCTCAGTGAAGTGACACACACAGAATCGAGGCTCTGCTGGGTGGGATCCAATATAAACAGAGGCTATCAGCCAAGTCCTGACAGTTCATACCTGTGAGCCTTCTCAGGACAGTGCCCAGTCTGGGAAGAATCAAGTTGACTTTTGTCCTGGGTCATTGCCAACTTTTCAGCTGCAGCAATTGGACAACCTGAAAGACTGTTTCAAAAGAGAAGAGCTGGAGGATGTGAGTGAGTGTGACAGTGTGGTCTGCCTTGGCACAGGCACACGACACCCTTGGCACACAGCAAATGTTAAGTCATATTAATAGTTCACTTAGCACCATTGTCATACAAAAGATCCCAAAGGTTTTGCAAACTTCTAGCTCCATCTCAGAGGTGACAAGTAGTGAATACCTTTAGAAAAAAATCAAAATGTTATGTAATGGGGAAATACCAAAGGGTTCTGAAACTCAGTATTTTAGGTCCAATGTGCTCATTCCCACACACCATTGTCTGACTATAGAAGCCAGCATGATACTTCCATGACTATCTTAGGAACTTTAGCAAAATTTTAGAGATATTTTAGTCAAATCGAAAGTACAAAAATGAAATCTTTTGATAATGTTCTTATAAGCCAAACCATAGCTCATAGCTCCACGTGTAATATAAAATATGCACATAGAAATAAAATGATTCAGGACTGGAAAGATGACTATGTGGTTAGGAACACTGACTACTTTCCCAGAGGACCTGGGTTTGATTCCCAGCAAGTATACGGCAATTCGTAACAAACTGTAACTCCAGTTCTAGGAGAGAACACACCATCTTCACACATGTGGCACAGCAATATACATGCAGGCAAAATATATATACACATTAAAATACATAGTAAAAATAAAATAAAATTTCACTTAAGACATACATATGTATATACCATATATTTATTTTCATATTACTATACACAATGTGCTTTATTTTAGTTTAAACTATAATAAAAATGGACATTTCTCCTTACATGGTTTACACTCAAAGCTCTGTATTATATAGTGAAACCCTTCTAAATATCTGCCTAGTGGGATTCATGATAACCTATAAGGAATACTGATGCCAGTCCAGATGTGCTGGTGAGATCCAGGCAGAAAGAATGTGCCATGTTTGAGGCTGTATAGAGTCTGAGCCTGAGCATAGTCTGATACAACTGTTTCATAATTTTAGTTGTATCTGAAGTATATAAATTTTCCTGAGATTGAGACTATGTGTGAGCTATTTCAAGAAGTAACATTTAATAGTGATGTACCAATTATCTCAACAGGTGGCCTATGATTTAATTTGTGGAAAGTTTCTTTTGCATTGTGCAATGTAAATTATTAAGAAGTCATCAGAATTACCTTCTGTGAGTGTTGCGGTTGCTGTTCACATGCCCCCTTCCTGTGCATCCTGGGGTGGGACACTTGAGCACATTCTCGTGCATGGCAAGAACTAAGCACAAAATATCATGTTAAAGGGAAGAACAATTTAGCATATATACATACAAACCTAAGACGCCATCAAATTTGCTTCTCCGTTTTACATTCAAATGATTTCAGATAGGCAGTCCACCATGGTTCTTCCTGGGATGTATTCATATGGAACAAAGGCCCTTTATAACTTCAGAAAGGAAACCTAGGAAATTAGTTCAGACCCAAACTGCTCTGACTGCCAAAGAGCATTAACCCTAGATCCCCTCCCACAAATGGTCCTGCTTTCAATTGAGGAACTGTTCCGTGTAACTCTGGGGCCACACACATGTGCCGGGACAGAGGCTAGTGTCTCTCTAATCTGACCTGACAGGCTCACCATGCCCACCTTTCCTTCTAAGTACATTTCTCTCTCGGGGATCAGAGAACTTGTTTCCCCCCACGGCTCTTTCAATCCTTTCCCCATAACCTGGAGGTCTGCAGGCAGGCTTCTTTATTTCTTAAGTGTGCTATTTGCATCTGTCCATCCACCCTCCCCCATCCGGTGACTACTGGTAAGAGTAAGGCTGAATGAGGTGTGGACCAAGGATCTGCTAATGCTGTAGCTCGCGGGGTGAGAAAAAATAGTAACTTGCTAAATCCCGACAGCTGGGGGATGTTAAGGTGTTCCCACTTTTACCCATGGGGTAACCCAGAACTGTCCCGATAATAAGATGAGAAATTATGTAACACTGGTGTTTTCAGCTAGTCCTCTTCACTTCTACAGCCTGGAGCACTTGAGAACTATGGTAGGGATGAGGGAGGAAGAGGCTGCTGTTGCTCTAGGGGCTCAGATGTGACAGGGCACCCGGAGAAGATGCTAAGGAGCATGTGATCTCATGGTGAGGGCAGGTCAGCAGGTCTCTACATCTGAAATTACTATTCTTGAATATTTCTAATATACTAGGTTTTAAAACAGTAACTAGACTGGGCATGGTAGAGGAAAAGCAGACCAGGGCTACATAAGCCAGACCTTGTTTCAGTATCAGAATGAAACAAACAAACAACAGACACCTCACGTAGTTAGATGGGAATTGTTTAAAGACACATGGAGATAAGATTATGTTCCTCTTCCTAATTCTGACCAGAAGGAACAGAGGACAGCTGTGTGAGGCTGCACTGCATGAGTGACAGCACAGGTGTGACCTCCGGATAAGGAATACTCACTTTCCAGAGGAACTCGCACTTTGTGGGGGCACCCGGAGAGGCTGCGGTGGTGGGGATAGAGCCCGGTTACGTGCCCCGTGCCGTCACAGCCAGGGATGGGGCACTTGGCCTCCCTCCTCTCAGGCCTTGGTGAATCTATGGAGAAATTGAATGGAGACACACTCACATGGTGCTTCCTCCTCGACATTCAATAGAGTGGCCTTGCGGGTGTCACCAGCACTCTATTCACTTTTACCATCATAAACATTCTTCTTACGTTGCCTTGAATAAAACCCTCAACTAAGACCCGTGGAAGCAAAACACATTTTCAATTTTCTTGGATTCCTAAGCAAAGGCTGACACAGGGCAAGGGACTGTTAAAACACAGAGATGATTTTAAGTTGTCATATCACATATTGTAGCTAAGTCTTTATTATGCAAAGTCCCCGTGTGCCAGAAGGTGAATGTGCTCCTGAAAGGAAGAAAAGAAAGAAGAAAAGCGAGAAAGGAGAATTTCTTTAACCTCAAGCCATCCTCTATTGAGAGAGTTTAGAAAAAGGCAGGTTTAAAATTATAAAACAAAGGGCCCACCACATAGGCCTCTCTGGCTTTGTCCTTGTGGGTCCCTGGCAGCAGGTGAAGTTGGGGGTGGACCAGCTATTCATGTACAAGTTGAGCTTGCTTCCTGCAGAGCAGCTGATGGGAGTCAATAGTCAATAGGCTGAGTCCTATACAACAAAGTGGAAACAAAATCCAAAAGCCAAGATTTTGGGTCCCCTGGGGACTATCTCTCAGGTATGTGAGGTGACCACAGAGGGAAGCAGTGGTCACTGCTGCAGAAATTCACAACTGAGATTATGGAGAAGCCTTTGGAGGGGAATGTTCTAGTGGGGCATCAAGGACAGGGAAGTATAGTGCCTGGGACTTCCCAGCTATCAGAGGACTTGGGATCTTGGATGGCGAGGCTCCCAGGAGTGACAGCTGCTACAGGACAGGAGCCCGAGATGGGATGGATGGAGACAATCCCATGAGTCAGGGTGTGGGTGAGAGAGGTGGATAAACGCATAAGATGAATGAGTGCAGAACAGGAGTGTGGGTGAGTGTCAGTGCACTCACAGATATATGCTTACACTTGCACAGGTGCACATACACACATGAACACATGTACACAATGCACCTGTGCAAACACACATGTGCATGCATGTACACAGACATATGCACATGTTCATACGCATTCACATCCATGTACACACATACACATATACATGCATGCACACATGTACATTCATATAACACACAAAATGCATAGACATCCATACACATATGGCCAAGATGGTAACTACATTTGATAGAAATTCAGTCTTATGGTACAAACTGCCCCAACTTGTGCTCAGGATACTGATGTATGTGTGTGTGTGTGTGTGTGTGTGTGTGTGTTTGCGGTGGTTGGAAAACTAGGAGTATGTGAGTCCTCAGAGAAAGAAGCAAAACAACCTTCAGAAGGGATGTGCAAGTCTCAGTGTGGGCAACAAGAATACTGAGCAGGCTTGAGGCCCGTGGTGGCAATAAGTAACCTACAGGACCCTGCTCATAAAGCCGCTGGCCTGGGGCAAGGAGAAGGGCCCTATTCTATGGGGATGGGAAGTCTACACCTCCTGTTCTAAAGAAGCCACCCAGCTCAGGCCGCTGACAGGGATGTGTCAGATATCTTCATGGCACTACATTGCATGAACAGACATGTCTCCGTGATACCTCGTCACTCCAGTTGTTAGAGTATAAGCGGTCCTAGGCAGATGGGGCACAGCAGGCTGTGTGTAATCCAATTACATGGGGGCACGGTTTCCGAAGGAGGGGCTGAGGATCCTCCAAGTTGTAGCCAGCACTGATAGTCCCAGACAAGTCAGGAGGCTGAAAGCTGAGTGCTGCGAATACACAGGGAACCACCAAGGACAGGGATGCCCAGGAGACAGCATTATTAACTAAAGGAAAGAATGAACTAAAATGACTGAAGTGTGCGTGTGTGAGTGTGTGGGTGTGTGGGGGGCGGGGGCGGGGGGCTTGCTCCTTTCTGTACTCTTGAAGGGAAACAAGTATTAACATGGTGGTGTTCTATGACTTTGTGCACGCAAGTTTTACTTAGCAGCAATACAATGCCAAGTTTCAAGTCCATTTGGGTATGTAAAACCTGTAGGCAACTGGTCAAAGTCTTTGAAGTTTGATAAGCATTAACTGAGGGGGCTGACACCATTGCAGAGCGCCACTCACAGAAAGGAGAAAAGCTACAGTGTCTATTTTGATGTGCTTCCTCTCTTGGATCTTGTCCACATGATACCACATTTCTAAGCACTGACGGGGCTGGCGGTGAGCACTTCCCCTCTTCGGCACACTGGGTGTCTGAGGGAAGCCAGAAAGGGTGTTGGAGATAACGGGCCTGGCACCTGCCCAGCTAGGGCCCACTGACAGTCAGTCCACTATGCACCTTTGTCTGCAGCTCTCTCCTGGGCCTCCCAAAACAAAGCTGCAGATGAAATGCTCTGGAGGGCAGAACCTGTTTGCACGATAAGAAACCCGAGCACAGGCTCAGGGCAGCTGCTCAGTCTGCCTCTTCTTTCATTTGCTTTGTGTAGCACTACACAATGAGGGGACTTCATCCTCCGGTGCCCCTGGGTCCTGGTTTGCCTGGGACCATCCTCCTTCATAGCAGGCAGACTGGCCCATTGTTCCTCTTGCTCCTCTTACTTGACAAGTGACACACGATAGGTAGCATAGTGCCCACACTGCAGTCTCATCTCCAAATATTCCGTGGCAGGGTTTACAAACTTGCTGTAGCACTGCTGGCTCCTCTGCAGACTCAGGTAGGATAGCATGCTGAAATCCTAGTGCTCTGTCCTTAACAGGCGAGTCCATGGCCAAGGTATTCCCCAAATCAGAGTAGTATTTTAAGGAAGAAGGAAGATGATGGCTTGCATGATCACTTACAATACCGAATGTGAGTAAAAGGAGAATGTTTCCAGACTCCTGATTCTAGCATCATCGAGGAGTGGGCGTGTGAATTCAGAGCACACGCTCTGCAGATATTAATACCAGTGCACACACAGCAACATGCACCCCGCCTTCCACACCTGTCTCAGCTGAGCCTGGTCACCTTTCAGGGGGTTTGAACCCTAAAGCAATGCCAGCAGGGGACACCCTGTTAATTCTTTTAGTCTCCCCAGTAGTGCCCTAAAGCCACTAAACTAGCAAAGGTTGCTATACACACCCTATTGTGTTACTAACTTTGAAAATATAAGATGGTTTTAAAACATCATATAATAACCAAAAGATCATCAAGCATTTGAACATAAAGGTTAAAATAAAGTTTCTGCAAACACGGGATTTCACGCCCTGTAAAACATCACCAATTGTTAACTGAAACATTATTTTGAATGCGAATTAAAAAGAAAAAAAATGAATGTTAATTGTTGTATGCTCTTCTGATTTCAGGGCTATTAGGGAGGGAAATATAGACCTTCAAACCAACAAAATATGACTTAGAGTGAATTGTATTCCTTTTATTCAGATTTTTCTTAAAAAAAGGCAAATAAGGAAAAATTAAGAAATTGCATACTGATCGAAGTACAGAGCCTTAAATAATGTTCTGTCTCCAACTACACATTCCTTATTAACATCCTGTTCCTACTGACACACGCCCAGTGTGTTTGTACAGCAGCAGCAGCCTCCTAACTATAGTCTTTCTAGTTTCTCAGAGTTGCAAGGCATGATTTATTAAGTGGCAGCTAAGTATCAGTAGGCACTTAAAATTACAAAATAATCCACTTCTGGAACCCTTCCCCCAGTCAGAACTTCTGAGCACACAGATGTCATTCCTCTAAGCCCGCAAGGTCAATGACCACAGTGTTACCTCATGTCTTTCCCTGATTCTGTGATTATAAGATTCCAGGACTCCAGAAAACTTTGCGAAAACAAAAACAAACTTTGGAGGTCTGAATCTGACGGCACCCTGGACAAACCCATGTTAAGGGCTTCTCTGGGCACCTGTGGATGACTGGGAAAAGCCACTCACTGAGAAGAGACATGCATGAGAACAGGCACAGTCCTCCACAAGGGAAGAGGTATCATTCCCCTGGCACTGGAAGAGCAATTGCCGTCTCCTCCAAGCATATTTCCTCTGCAATTTAAGTCTGATCCAGGTACCTATGGGCTCCCACTGGTGCGCTGGGAAAGCACCATCTTAACAAATATATTAACATCTGGTGTAATGACAAGAAGGCTCAGAACAACCTGCCTGGCTTACGAGTGACAGGAAAGTAGTCCCATAACCCCAGAACAAGGGCTAGAAAGAAAAATTAAATTCTAGGCTTGATTTAATCTAATAAAATACGTTAAAGTCTCTAAACATGTCCAGAAAATCACTGTTAAAAGGTATGGCATGATTCTGAAGAGCCAATTCAATGAGAACATCAGAAGGGATAAAAGGCTTCAGGTGTTAAATACCATAGCACCAATAGACCCTGAGCTGACTGCAACTAAAGAGCAGTTGCAAAGTAACAAATGGCATATTTCACGATTATCAATTGACTTTTAAATTACATTAAGTTGTCAAAAAGCCAATTTAGAAGGAATAGGACCATTTAACATTTTCAAACCCTAAATCGATTTTCTTCCTGCAATGAATATAAAAATGTACTTACGTTTATTGTTAAAGACTTCTCTTCCACCACTGTCAGTAACCTTGGTTTGCCTCCGTTCTCTTGCCAGGTGGTCCAGAAGAAAGCGGTCCAGCTCCTTGTAGGTGTGATGGAAGACAGAACCTCGTTCTGCCTGTAGGGCAATGGCCTGTTCCAGCAAACTCAGGTTCCCCTTCACTTTCTCCATTTCTCCAGGCTCCTCTGTTACTGTGACCAGGCTCTCACCATCTTCAGCCTCTGGGAATGAAGGCTGGGCTTTGACCGCTACGGGTTCCACGCGGGAGTTCTGTGGGTCTCTCCCATCAGTGTCGGAGTCACACCTACTCTCACAGGGGGTAAATCCGACCCCCTCAGCTTTTATCTCAGAAACCTCCAACAGGTCCGATTTATTGTATGTCAGCTTGTGTCTGTGGCCTCTGTGGTCCGTGTCTTCTGATGAACTGGAGCCGCTGCCCCACCCATTCTCGGCGCTGTCAGAGTCACTTCCACTGTCACCAGAGGGACAGAAAGGTGGCTGGGCACTGTGGACTTTGTCTCTTCCGTCATCTGAATGGATCATAAAGCACTCATCTGCCTCATCGCTCTCTGCTTTTAGAGACTGGGTACCACTGTCATTTAAGGGCTCACCTATGGTCTGCATAGACACAGTTTCTTCAAATTTTCCCAAGTGTGTTAGAGACTTGACCATGAGCTCTGGGTAACACACGAACTGGTCTTCCTTTCGGAGTGAGCTTTCTTGTGCAGGTGAATGAAGGGTCTCATCCATGGGCTTCATCATGATTCCCTCTACAAAAAAGAAAGCAGATGTTGGAAAACAAAACAAAACAAAAATATTTAAAGGGCCTGGGCATAATGGCAGGAGCCCGTAATCCTAATACTAATACTTAGGAATCAGGTAAGAAGCTAGCAAGTTCAAGACTAGTCTGGACCACAAGTGAGATCCCACCTCTAAATGGCAACTAACTAAACAAGCAAAAATATTTTAAGGAGCTTCCATAACTATTCATATACATGTGTATATGCATAAATCTGTATATATATGTACATGGATACTGGTATGCCTACAAAATATGCATGATGTGTAATGCCTATCAATTTTGCAAACACTGATGAGAAAAAATACAGGTGAAATACATCAAGCTTAGTGTTTCTGTAATCTTCTGCATCTGAAGAGTGAAGCCCTTTCAGGGTACTGTCATGACAGAAGTCGGCACTTTGGCAACACAGCACTGTACAGGAGGTTCCTGTTGTTACCCCCTTTTATGTTCCGACATCTTAGCAGCCCAGAGGAACTTGAATATGCATGCTACACACTGCAGAAAAATGTTCATTGCATTTCTCTGGATCATGGCAATGTATTTTTAGGGCTTATTTGAATTCTATTCTCTGTAGTTTCTCAGGAACATTCTCAGCTTTTATGCAATGTTAACTAAGATACAAACACCTCCACCCACAGATGGTGACAGAGGGACTATGAAGCTCTCAAGTCTTTCTGCTCATTTTCCGTGTCACATTACAATCCTATATTAAGGGAAACGTAAGCGGGATAAGCATTGGGCTTAGATATTTTGAATGATAATGCATTTTCTTGTCTGACGTGTGCATTTATTTTTGTTATAAAGTAAAGGAGATGAAGGAGAGTTATTTGACCGTGTCAGATATGAGCAACTTGGATCCTGTGACCAAGAGCAGATCTCCAAATGCCCAGGTCAGTTCAAAGCAGCCCTCAGTACCTTTTCTTTCCTTTCCTGTTGTATGTAAATATGAATGTAAGCATTCATGCATGCATGTATGTATTGTTTGTATGTATTGTGTGTGTGTGTGTGTGTGTGTATGTATGTATGAATGAATGTATGTATAGTCATTTCACCAAACTGCCCCAATGCAAACTGTCCAAATGAGCATATGGATTCTCAGTGCACACCAGGCTGGGAAATGTACCAAACTGTCCACCAAGAATCCTTTAACATCCACCAGAACAACAACAACAACAAAATCAAACAAACAAAAAACCAAACCAAAAAAAAAAAAAAAAAAAAAAAAAAACTCTACCGTTTCTACATTTCAAAGACAGGTGGGGGAGGGGAAACATAAAATGATAAGCCCCCTTAAATACTGTTAAAGACACCAAGTGAAGAGCATTCTGTGTTAATAAACATCTTTGGAGGCAAGCGCAGCCATCAGTGTGAAGCTGTGGGAGAGGGTGTCTGCCTGGAAGACAATGTGCATTTTTGTGTCTCATTCAATTTTTTATAAACATTGTCTCTGACAAGGACACTCAAAAATACATCTCCATCATCTTCCTTTCTGGTAATTATCTCCCTAAATCAACACTGGACTGCCAGGATCAAGTAAATATTGCCATAGTAACTAAAAGCATTTTTGGATGCAGAGAAGAATTCAGTCACAACACTAGCCCCTGTAAATAATGCTGATTATAGGGTGCAGTCTTTTGTTGGGATCTATTCAACACAAACTGAAAAATTTAACATTTCAGTTCCTAGAAAAGAGGCTGGATAAACAAGCACATAACGTTGATAGGATGGGCCTAGCCTTTCCTGAATCTGCATCAGAGCAAATCCAGCTTTAAATAATATATTAAACATAGTCTAAAATGCAAATGAAATTCTTCTCAATATCACAGTTGGCTATTAAGAGAAAGTGTAAAGGGTTATGATAATTTTAAAGTATTATGAACTACAGAAAACAAATAAAAAGCATTTTCAGGGAATATGCTCAATTCATTGAACTATTCTCTCACTCCACTTAACTACCCACATGTGTACAATAATGATTTATAGACATTATACCTAATTATGCATATTTGGGCTGTGTGAGAGTGCTAACAAAAGCTCTAGAAAGCAACAATTACCTCTGTTGCTTAGCTACATAGTTTAAAATATTCCTATTAAGTGCAGATCACCAGAGAGGCGGAGTGACAAACTCGCACATGTGCACGACAATGCCCTTCACTGAGTGACTGCCAACTGCTTGCTTTTTGGGTCATTTCCAGTTTACATCATTGTTTACTTCAACTGTTTGTTATATGCTAAAAGAAAATATTTATTAATTATTCTTCAGAAAGAGAGAAGCCCCGAGCCAGGGTGCCCACACTGTCATACACATTGGTTTCTAGGGATAGTCTAAGCCACAAATCAACATTCCTTGTTCTGCAAAGCCTTCCCGGATTTCACTGTGGGTATGAGAAAAACCAAAGTTAGCATGTGACATGACTGATCTGTGACAAGGTGCCAGTTCTCCAGCTCTGCCACTGGTCCCCTCCTTTCTCTGCTCTGCAGTATCATTTTCCCGGAGTAGGAAGGTCTGCTGCAGGGGGGTGGGGATTGAGCGTTGTTAGCCTCTAGGCTTGCTGGACAGGTTGTTCAAGCTGTCTGAGCCTGGGGTTTCCATTTGCACCTTGGCGACAGCAGCAAGGCCTGTGCATCACTGCAGAGGTCACGGGATCACACAACAGGCACCCAGCAAGTGATGGCTCCCTCCCCCACCTCCTCAGGTGCTATTTTCAAAGACTGTAAGTCAGGGGACTGGCGGTCTCCTCAGTATAAACAAGATTTGGCCCACTTTTCATGAGTAGAAGTCATTCCTCTTGCTCTCTGGAGCCTGGGTTTTCATCTGCAGAACGAGGATGGGCCCATGACTAGATGATCTAGGTACTCTTCCTAAGACAATGTCTGATACATGCCTAGCACAGTACTCAACTCTCTATTTCACAATACTACGAAGAGCTTTTAGTCCATCTCTCAAAGTGGAGTTTCAAGTCTCCCAGGGCTTGCTCAAGGTCACACAGCTTGTCAGTAGAGGGATGAGTCCAGACGAAGGGCAACATGGCTTGATTCTGTTACATATGGCAAGCATCCGACAGCCTAGAAAGCCTTATCAGAAAAGATGTAACACTACCATTCTTAGAAGTCACAAGAATATTAACAGTGAAATACTTTTCTAAATTGAAATATTTTTCATAGTAAATTTATAGTAGTAAATGTACTCGAATGTATTTCCAGTTAACCTGGGCTGGAAAAAATGGTCCTTATGTTATTGATCAAAATATACAAATACAAACAACACAAAATGCTCACACAACCCAGACCTTAACTTCACTAATGCCACAAAGATGGCAAATTGGGAATCCTAGGGTTAACTTCCAGGAGGGAACAGGCTGGCAGTTTCAGAAACAGCCTTCCCCCTTCTCTGTCCTGTGTGAATTTCCAATCATGTGCAGTGGGCAGGAGCTTGGGCTGGGAAACTTTCCTATGTAGATTGAAAAACAAAATATAAGGTTCTGTCTGGTACATATAAGCTCATTTATTTCTTTATTTCCTGACTGTAAACCAAGTTTTCCATGATAAGTGGTTGGTAGTCCTATACATAGTGAATGTTTACATTACATCCTCTATCTACCTATCTATCTATCTATCTATCTATCTATCTATCTATCTACCTACCTACCTACCTATCTCTTTATCATCACTGATCTATCTATCATCTATTCTGATCTATATGCATCTATCTATCCTCATAATCTATACCCATTTATCTATATCTGTCTATCTGCCTGTTATCTACATCTATCAATCTTCTATCCTCACCTATCATTTACATACATATATATATACATATATATATGGCAACTATCAACATCCTCTATCACTCTCTAGCTATCTATATCTATTTATATGTATTTATCATCTCTGTATATGTTTCATATCTATCTATCATCTACATATGTTTGTATCCCTCTATCTTTTCTCTGAACTTCTCTGACAATGCCACTGATTTTGGAATGAACTCCTTAGTGTACTTCTATAACCAGTAAGGACACTTTTACAGGCAAATTCATTTGAATATGAACTTTTGGCAGGAATAAAAGCCATAGAAAAATGAATTTATTTTCTAAAATTCTGAGATTGGAGTGGTTTGTTCTTTGTCTTTTTTAATTGAAGGTGACATATTAAAAGAATAATTTCAGCCCCTAGAAACTTTTGTGTTTCTGGAAGGCAATCCCAAGTCCCAAGCATGTGGCCATTCTTCTGGCAACTCTACAATGGGTACATATTGAACCCATGACAACTCTCGTTTTCTGTCTGTTCCTGGAGTCTGAGCTTGTGTTGCTTCCTTGTGTTAACCTCCCCAGGGAGGGAGGGATTTCTAACTACCCACCATAGGGCCCACATGTAGTTTTTTGGATCAGGCTAGAATGTGGGGTGCAGTTTGGGCCATAAAGAGGAATGAAGCACAGGATTCAAGAGCATGACCTTAGCTTTCATGAGTACTTTATACTCTGATTATCTGAGGTGCAGCTGAAGATGCAAGTAGGCACACTCCTGTTAAGGAAAAGGCAATAAGGTACCTTGAACGAAGGAGCACTGACCTACGGTACACTAGTGTTGGAGTAAACACTGACCTTGGCCCCCTCTCCTTCTGTGGCTGTGCTTAAAATTCCTCAACACCTTACATTAAAATCTTCTCTCTGCTGACCTAGGGCAGGAACACTGATGTCCCATTATTTTTATAAACTGCAACTTCATGTAGACATGAAGACTCTGCCCAGTATGCATTCTGAGGAGAATATGGGCAAGGGGGACTGAGTCTGCAGAGCACAGTTAATTGGGATAGAGCTATTCGACTTGTTTTTAGATGGCCTACCAGGTACTTTCTCCATAGGCTGCAATCTGTGCTACTTTCAGAATTAACTCTCTTTGGTCTTTAATGATTTCGTCTACAAAACTAAGACCAGGTTACAACATACTATGTGACACTGTAAAATGGACTAAATGGTATCATTTATATATCTGAAATATATAAAGAGCTAAAAATTGTCATCATGGTAATTTCAGCATCTCTATCAGTAGCAGTTCTAATATTAAATGCAATCATTAGCCTTTGTAAATCTGCAAATAGGTGTCTATAAATGCTTATGACTGTATATACTTGAGTAATATTCACTTAACTGATTATAAGCATGTGTAATGATCAAATTGTCAGAGCAGAAGGTAGGAGGTCTGCAGACCTGACAAAATCTCTGGCTCATAGACAAGCTGTATTAATCAACCTTAACTCCACAGTGTTCTACAAACTTCCGCTAAGATCAGGCTCTATCAGTCATGTCTGTGATCAACATATAAAAGTGGCAAGATAGAGGAAGTTGAAAAGGTTAAAGATGATAATAATTTAAATATGAGCTCTGATGCTTAAAACCATATACTAAATGAGAGAAGCCTAAAAATGTCACTATCTATTTACAAATCAGAAGACACCATTGTTTAACCATGGAATCTTTAATACTTAACCAAGATAATGAAGTTTCTCTGACTTTAAACTTGTCCTCTGTCAATGTTTTTATATCTTTAAAAAATAATATCCAGGGGATATTTCTAGAATTCTACTTATAAACATGTGATCTATAAGTACTACTAACTTCTATTTAAGTTTTAAAATAAATATTTTACTTATTATTATTTTATGTTGATTACCTAAATGTCACATTCAGTAAAGGGTATATATTTAATAGAATATGTGTATCTCTTATTCCAGTCTTTATTAGTCAAGGCTTATATCTTAAATTTTTCATAGGTTATTGAGATTTTTCCATGTCTGACACCTTAATCTCATGTACGAACCAATGAATGACACTTCAACTCTTGAATGGAAGTGATGGCCAGCAACTGAGAACTGGGAAGACAACAACTTTAAGTCCTTAAAGGAGTTGCTACATTTCACTCACCCTGAAAAGGATGTCTGAAGAGTAAGCAAAGGATTGACTCAATGTATTATAAAGATAAGCTTAAAAGACTTATTTTAGAAGTATAGGCACAGATGTGTCTTTTCTATATTCTTCTCCCACTAAAGAAGCCTCAAGGAAAACAACCTTGGTCACTTCAACAATCTATTGCTCTAAGTATGATTTGAAGCATTTAAAAATATTAATGTCACAAAATACCTACTTTGAGTCATGTTATTACTATTATATTTTGGGGGCTAAACAATATTATATATATGCATATAGATAAAACAAGTTATGTATTAATGTTTTAGCTATAAACAGAGACAACAAATATGTGTGTATATGTATATGCATAAATATATATCATTAATGATCATTACATTGACTTTTATCATTGAAAAGTTATCTTAAAGCTTAAGTATGTCCTGTAATTTGAAGGATTCTTTTAGAAATTATCCATCTACTCAGAGAGACTCTAGCTTTAAGGCTTAGTGTCTTCTACTTTCTATACAAAGCGGCATAACCTAACCATGACATGAAGTGAGCACAGGTCACAGTCAAGCTGTGCCTGTAGACCCTAAATAGAATCTAATTAAATAGGGCCTTAATAAGTGAATATTTAGTGAAACAGTGTTTGTTTTTTTGTTTCCAAAGCCAAATACCACAGCCATTGTATACTCTCCGCAGACTAGGAAACTTTTGGTAGCAGGAATATATAAAGTTTGGGCCATGCCTTTTTGCTACCTGCAGTGGAGTGCTCATTCGTTTCTAAGAGGCCATCATCCTCATTCCTGGTGTCTGGGGCTCCCTTGCAGTCCATGTCTGGGCTGTAGTGCCGGGGTTTCATTAACAGAGATTTCCTCTTGTTAACTGGCACTCCCAGTGCCTGCTCGTCAGCTCTTCTCTTCTTGGCCATAGAGCAATCATATGCAGCCCTGGAGTGAGCAGAGCGAAGAAGATTAAGGATGTGATAAAATGCACTTGCTGCTGCCTGACATTTGACTTTCACCAAGTCTAACACAAAGCATTTGGAAACCTGAGACCAGGAGTTAGTGTTCATCATTATAGTGCTAACAGGCTTGCTGAGAAGTCTACTTCACTGTCCATCAGGAATATTTAAAAACTCATCCATAGTACTGAGAAAGCATATGCCATTCTGTCCCTTACTTTATTACATACCCAGGAAGTTAAAGAAGACTTGAACCAGTTTGCAAGCCCCAAGAAACAGCTAGTATGGAAAACACCACCAGGTACAAAGATTGTGCAGTATGGTAAAACCACGGGTTCTCCAATAGTAATACAACTAAAATTGTTTATCTCTATTATACTCATGCCTCAAATTTGAGATACCACAGGTCTTAGGCCCTGATTTGACTGTCAGAGAAATCAAGTAAGGGAACTAGCTATGGACATTCGATCAACCCATCTCCAGTGACACAAAAATGTTAAGAATTATTACACAGAAATGTACCTTTGAATTCTCACTCATTTGGCACACATAACAAATAAAAGGAGGATAAATCAGATTTGATTTCACAAAAATGGCCAACAGTTTATCCTTCTTCCTGTTCTCACATGGTGCTATTTGGAAATGCTCCCGAGAGAGGCCCTTTCAACACAGATTTCTCACATGTACCTCACTCAGAATTAATGAAGATCACTGTGTGAAGTTGGGAGAATCACTCTCGTGGCAAGATCTGTGAAGATCAGAGGATTTGGACAATAGTGAATCTATGACAGATATTGTTAAATACTCTTTGAAGATAAATGAGTGAGCATAACATTAAAAGAAAGAAAGAAGAAAGAAAGAAAGAAAGAAAGAAAGTAAGGAAGGAAGAAAGAAAGAAATCCAAGAGGAAGAATCCTGGAAGCAGAGAAACAATTTACTAACTCCAGCTTTGAAAAATATCTAGGTAATAGTAACAACTGGTCAGAAGCACATGCCCTGCTCTATTGTGAACACTATGCAGAGATGGTGACATCTTCAGGCAAACAATTCTGTAAACTGAGATACACAATCTTAATATAAATAAGTAGGTGGAAAAATTTTCAAGGGAGGGAACACACACGCACGCACGCACACACACACACACACACACACACACATACACACACACACACACAAGAACAAAAGAGGCATAGTAGTTATAAACATCTCATAAAATGTGGAAACCAGAGAGCTAAACGTTATTCAGAGAGGAAGGAATGACTAAGTTTTCCTAAATAAACTAATGACTTTTCACAGTTTTGAAAGAAACATGACCGGATGGTAATTAGAGCCCCAGACATCTTGGTCGGAAGACTTCCAGAAGGGGGAGAACTATGTGAACTGAAGCTGCCGGTCTAGGAAAGCACAAGTCTGCATACCATGCTGATGTAAAGAGGATGGGCATAGGCAGACAGAAACTGCCCTTATACCAACCGTCCTAAGAAAGAGCTCACCTTTGAAGGACAGGTCAAAGGAGAGGTAAGGGATGATTGGTATGTGAAGAGAGTTCAAGAATTTCTCAACATTTCAAAATCAAATAAACTTCCACACCTGTCTCCTTGAAAAATTTCAGAAAATATTCAGGTACAATTGCTAGGGACTTCTCAGGAACCAGGACAATTTATAGAAAGTTAGAGAGAGTCTTCTGCAGTTCAGGTATTAGAAGAAGAGACAGAAAATGCACTTTAGAATTAGTGATTTAAGGTAGTATTGGAGAAGAAGCTAACAAAATATATTAAAATGAAGATTTAATTGAGGACTCCTGATTTAATTCTTTTGTAGAAATGTCTGGAAATTGGATTGGTGAAGCAATGGTAGCTTTATGTTTGAGGAATTGTCACACTGATTTGAATATTGTTTGTAGCACTTTTTATAGTGAGCAGTATGGGGAAACACTGTGACATTTATGACAGACGAATGGACAAAGAAAATGTTTATACACGCAGTATACACAATTACATTTTAAACAGGAAAGAAGTGTCATATTTATCAACTTGAACACATGTATTACACTATGCAAAATAAGTCATAGATACAGAGAGAAAAATGTGTATGATTTCTCTTACAAATGAGGAACACCACGTTCTCTCACTAGCTAGCTTTTATAGGGCTAAAAGGTTCTATGCAAGCTGCAGGGGGAGAAAAGACATCCATAGTTCCTGCCCCACAAGGCATGCCCAGTGTTGCAATAAAGATATGAATGTTACAGGAACAGCTAAACACTTCCTGATTTGATATGAGATGTGGTCCACAGAAGAGATTTCATGCCTGCTACTATAAATCTGGTCAAAATCTCATGACTTGGAAAATCACAGGTCCTAGTGGGGAAACTTTTGTTGTTATTATGTTAAATAGTTATGCTATCAAATTGCCTTCTAGAGTATTTGTTTACACCCATAGATAGATTTATTGTACTCAACTTTGGTTAGGGAAGTTTATTCTTTTTAGTGGGTAACAGTTAATGAAGGGACTCAAAATTCATCAGAGAATAAAGTGTAGTAACTGTGAGAGCTCAGAGGTGGATGAGTCATCCATGTTAACCTCCCCTATCCAGGGTTCTGGGAGCATCAAGAATGAATGTAAAACCTAGAGGATGAGGAGGATATGGCTGTTGTGCATATCAATGTACGGCAGCTGTGGTTACTTGCATAAGACCTGCACAATATAAAGTTAGTCAAAATTCCAATTTAAATTCAAGGAGGTGCCCCGGAGGCCCCACCCTTGTGATAGCAGCCACTGGTAGCTAAGGGTTACTGAGAGAGCAAAAGTCACTCTTCTTTTGGGACTTAGCTGCTAATAGGTAGTCAATGTCCCTGTAGATGGCTCCACTCATACACACTTGGGAACCACTAACTAGACTTGGGGCCATTGGTAACAAGGAAGAAGTGAGGCCTTGAAGTTGGGAGATGGAATGAGGGCGCTAGGAGGAGCTGGAGAGGGGTAGTGGTGGGTGAGAACAATCAAGATACATTATGTAAAATGTATGATGATTTGAAATAAATAAAAACATTATAAAAAGGAATAGTGGTTGCTAGATAATGAAGAATAGAAGTAGAGAATTGCCAATAAGGAGATAAAAAGTTTTAATTGAAGAAAAGTATAAACACAACTTTCTCAGAACAACAACATGTATCGTACACTTAAAAATGTGTTTAAAAAGGTGAATCCCATGGGAAACAGCATTGCTATCATAACTTTAAGATGAAGGTGGTGGGAGAAAGAGATTTGTTGGCACCAGCAGCCATTCATCATGTTCTAGAAAGGCTAATCAGTCAGGAAAACATCATTTCTTTGTTTAATGATGGGAGATGCACATATGCTAGCTAGGTCTTCAGACTTTGTCCTTTTAAATAATATTGTATATGATTACTCACTTACACAGAAAGTAAATAAGCAAACAAGAAAAACTAGTAACTGGTGGGGTGGGCAGTTGAATCCAGTGTGCAGGGTCTCACAGCTTGTTTTATCCTCCATATTGGCAGAAAAATAGTCTTGGACAAGTTCTGTATGCATTTGACGATATATAGGAACCGAACTTTCTAACTGAAGGAGGGTGCTGGCTAGTGATTTTTAGGTGTGTGTACATGGCAACTGTTTTATCGGGAGATGATATTATGCTGCAGCAATTAAAAAACAAACAAACAAAAACAAACAGGTGCTGCTCAGGATCCAAATCCAGCCCCCAATGCCTATAACACACTTACAGCTTACAGCTGCATATATATATAGCTCCAGCTCCAAGGGATCAGAGACTTGCTTCTTCACTGCAGTGGCCCTTACTTTCACATAAGTGCACACTCACACCCAGACACACACACACAAGCACAACTAAGGTAACATAAATATTTAAAAAGGTAAAATCTGATTACGACCTAAACTGGAGGAGTAGCTTGGTCCTTAAGAAATGGCTGTTAATGGTAGTGAAAATCAAGCTCAATATTTGGATCAAACAATGACTTTGTAAGTGTAGGATGAAGAGCTACGTAAATGTTTGAAAATCAAAAGTACAAACTTATGCTTTCTAAAAAAATGTTTATGCCTACTGACAAATACTATTGTTAGTTTTGACTAAAGAAGACATTTTTCCATGAACAGTGGCAAATGCAAAGACTCATGGCTGTTCAGAATGCTGAGAACAGGGAAGCACTCAGTTCTAAATAGGACATTTATCTCCCTCTCCACCCTCCGTAAGGCTCAGGGAACAGTGTACCAATGTGGAGAGAAGGAATGCTTGAGCTGGATGGTAGGGTGAAGGATTGTGAAATACCACCTTCTGGGCAGGACAGCTATTGGAACAGTCTCACAGTAGCAGAGTATGCCGGCCTGTCAGTAGTCAGCCGTGGATAGAGAATTGAGTCACGTGGCCGTAGCCCTCCCCGAGGCATTACTGGCTATTTATAGATATTAGGGCAGTGGGAGATCATTATCTTCAGTTGTATTTCCACAGGTGAGACTACCAGATTTTAGTGACAGTTCCACATCCACAATAGGCAGGCCTGGTTAAACTTAGTGGGCCCCAAAACAAAAAGACATGGATACAGAAAAGAGACTTGTAGCTGGAATGACAGGGGTGGGCGGGAGAGATAAGAGGGTGGAATAAGAATGATCAGATACATATAGACGAGTATGATCTGCTGAAGAACAGATTCAATTAATTAAAAAGTGCAGGTTTACATTTGTCTTCTATTAACTGTACTGAAGCAGATTAAGTAATCCTGGCTGTGTAACCTGTCACAAACTATTGGACCTTTTGGAACATTAAACTTCCCATCTTTCAAATGTGTTATATTATGTGTTAAGGTATGTGTGCTGACAACCAGGTCACTGCCTCTTGTGCTCCACCAGCAGCAGCCAACGCTGACACTTTCTGGCACTCTGCAGACTATGAATGCACACATGTCCATGACAGTATTCTAGTTTTCACTTTTTATTTACATTTAGAAAAATTGGGTTTACACATAACATTTGCTTTAAATCTCACATTCTGTGCATTTCCTATTGCAAAGTACTCACAGCCCAGACAGCATTTGGAGCTAAAATGAAAGGCTTTATAATAAATATTACCCTTTGTGTGTGCATAGAAAATGGTCCCTTTCTAGTTTTCCCCGAGGGCACACTATTTTGGCTTTATTGTGACACTTCACTGTGACACTGCAATGAGGGAAAGCCATGCTTTACATGTCATGGAGAGAAATGCCACAAAATGCTAACATATCTTCTCAAGGTTGCCAGAAATCATTTCCACTGGGCTGTGTTTTCCCATCTGCAGAGCTCTGAAATGTAAAGAAAATAAATGAGCTCTATTATCTATATTTTTCTAGCAGATGAGAAAGAAACAGAAAAAAAAATACAGTCAGCTCTGCATTTATTGTTGTATTCACTCAAACTGTTGCTTTGAACACCCAGAGCCCCCAGGGAGCTTAATCAATGCACCAAACACTTTAGACATCATATTTTGCATTTTGATTTTATTAAATTAACTTCACAGGATCTGTATTTACTCATGAGAACTTTTTGGGTTACAATCCTGAGAAGATTCCATTTAGATATTGGAATTCAAATTTGAAATGCTATTATTTATGTTATGTATACCTGAGTTTCTAATTCACTCAGACAAGCCACAGAGAGAGAGAGAGAGAGAGAGAGAGAGAGAGAGAGAGAGAGAGAGAGAGAGAGAGAGAAGGAGGGAGGGAGGCAGGGAGAGAGCTCACAAGAGAATCACCTTAGGATATTTTCTCTCAGTTAAATTTGTGAAAACTTCAAGCTTCAGAAAAAAATACAACATATTGGAAACCTTGAATTTAAAAAAGCTGTTACTATGTGTTTTCTACTCTGTTTTTAATAGTAAATTCTTCTCACTGTAAGCTAGAAAATATTAAGCCAATTAAAACTATAGATCCAGACATGCATTTGTTCTGAATGCTAGCAAATGAACGAAATAGAAAAATAGGTGGGGATTATTAAATGCCACAGCCAAGGGAACCATTTATATGCCCCAACATTTTCATGGAAAATTCAGGGCAAGACTTCCTATGGACTTCTTGTAACTGTTCAGAACTCTATAAATCTATTGATCAGGGTCAAGAAATGGGAATCTGTATTAAGATTAAGATGAATGATATAAAAACAAGACATGATGACTGAAAAAGAAGACTTTCTTTTCACATAAATGGGGTTGTAATTTTAAAACTGTTGCATGTGTGATTTACATATATATGCATATTCTTGTGTATGTACCAGTGCATATATACCACAACAAGAGTGTGTGGATCAGCCATATTGATCCTTGCCATCTAACTTGAGAGGCAGGGTCTCTTGCTTGCTAGCTGGCCTGTGAGTTTCCCAGGATTCTCGTGTTTTCATCTCTTATTGCAATGAGAGCACTGAGAGTGTAGATACTGTTGTGCTTGGTTTTCTATGCATTCTGGGATATAAAGTCAAGTCTTTACACTTGAAGGAAAGCGCTTTACACATGGATCCATCTCCTCAAACTTGGCATTGTAACTGAAGAAAATCCAAGCTCTACCCACGGGCAGTGCCCACCTTCCTTGGTGCCCTGCTTGGAGCCTCCTGAGGACTTGGGCCAGCACACTGGATAAGCTGTTCCAGTTCACCAGCCCATCCAGAGTCTTCCTGCATCATCCTAGTCCTGCCACAAACCACTGGAAGTGGAAAGCCATCTGAGTATTGGATCTGCTTGCACCCACGGGAAGAGAATACTGGTCTTGTACCCACCAGGAAATGGAGAGACCCCACCGGTATGCACTGGAAAAAGGGATGGGTAGATGACAGTATAAGAACACAGTCAACAACAGAAAGATTAATATGACACCACCAGAGTCTAGGGACTCCACACCAACAAGACCTGAACATCCCAACACAGATGAAGCAGAAGACAATGATTCTAAAAACAACTTCATGAAGATGATAGAGACCTTAAATTAAGAAATGAGAAAATCCTTTAAAGAAATGGAAGAAAAATTGCAAGAAACAATTCAAACAGTGCAAGGTTTGAAAGATGATAGAGATAATAATAACAAAACAAAAAAATCTGAGGGAATGCTAGAAATAGAAAAGCTGGGTAAATGATCAAGAACTACAGATGCAAGCATAACCAACAGAATACAAGAAATGGAAGAAAGAATCTCAGGCATTGCATATAAACTAAGAGAAATAGATTCCTCAACCAAAGAAAACCTTAAGTCCAACAAATCCCTAACACAAAATATCCAGGAATAAGTGACACCATGACAACACCAAACCTAAGAATAATACATATAGAAGAAGGTGAAGAAACCCAACTCAAAGGTGCAGAAAACATATTCAACAAAATCATAGAAGAAAACTCCCAACCTAAAGAAACACATGACAATGAAAGTATAAGAAGGTTACAGAACACCAAATAGAGTGGACCACAAAAGAAAGTCCCCTTGCCACCTAATAATCAAAACGCCAAACATACAGAATAAAGAAATAATATTAAGAGCTGCAAAGAAAAAGGCCAAGTAATATATAAAAGGAAACCTACCAGAATTACACCTGACTTCTCCATTGAAACTCTGAAGGCCAGAAGGTCCTGGATAGATGTTCTACCAATACTAAGACACCATAGATGCAATGTATCCATCCTTCTACTGCATACAAGAAACACACCTCAACTTCAAAGATAGATGTTACCTCAGAGTTAATGGTTGGGAAAAGATTTTCCAATAAAATGGACCCAAGAAGCAAGCAGGCATAGCAATCCTAATATCTAACAAATGAGACTTTAACCTTAAACCAATCAAAAGAGATGAAGAAGGTAATTTATTATTGATCACATGAGAAATACATCAAGATGAAGTCTGAATTCTAAATATCTATGCCCCAAATACAAAGGAACCCATATTAATGAAAGATACAGCACTAAAATTCAAATTGAGCATAAAATCTCACACAACTATAATGGAAGATCTCAAAACTAGACAAGACCACCAGACAGAAACTTAACAAAGAAACAAAGGAACTAATAGAAGTTATGGCCCAATTGGGTTTAACAGACATTTATAGAACATTCCATCCAAACACAAAAGAATATATCTTCTTCTCAGAGCCACATGGAACTGTCTCTAAAATCGACCACATACTTGGCAATATAGCAAACCTCTATAGGTACAAAAAAAAAATTGGAATAATCCTCTGTATCTTATCAGACGACCATGCTTTAAAATTATAATTCAACAACAACGTAAATTGCAGAAAACCTACAAACTCATGGAAGTTGAACAATGCGCAATTGCACTATTCCTGGGTCAAGGAAGAAATTAAAGACTTCCTAGAACTCAATGAGAATGAAAACACAACATACCCAAACTTATGGGACACTTTGAAAGCAGTGCTAAGAGTTCATAACACTAAGTGCCCACATGAAGAAACTGGAGAATACTCACACAAGAGAATTAACAGAACAACTGAAAGCTCTAGAACAAAAAGAAGCAAACTCACCCTGGAGGAGTAGATGCTAGGAAATAATCAGATTGAGGACTGAAATCAATAAAGTAGAAACAAAGAAATCAATACAAAAAAAAAAATCAATGTAACGAATACTTGTTTCTTTGAGAAAATCAACAGGAGAGACAAAATTTTATTCAAACTAACTAGAAAGCAGAGAGAGAGAACATGCAAATTAACAAAATCAGAAATGAAAAAGGGGACATAACAACAGACACTGAGGAAATCCACAGAATCTTCAGGTCATACTTTGAAAGTTGTATTCAACAAAATTCGAAAATTTAACGGAAATGGGCAGTTTTCTGAATGGATATCATTTACAAAAGTTAATCAAGAAGAGAAAAGCAATTTAAATAGACTTATAACCCCTAATGAAATAGAAGCAATTATCAAACGCCTCCCAACCAAAAAAGCCCAGGGCCATATGGCTTCAGTGCAGAATTCTACCATAAATTCAAAATTCAAAGAAGAGCTAATACCAATACTCCTCAAATTGTTCCACACAATAGAAGCAGAAGGTTCATTGCCAAACTCTTTTTACGAGGCTACAATTGGTACCCAAGCCACACAAAGACATAACTAAGAAAAGAGAACTAAGTACCAATATCCTTCATGAATATTGATGCAAAAATACTCAATAAAATACTGGCAAATCAAATCCAAGAACACATCAGAGAAATCATCCATCATGACCGAGCAGGCTTCATCCCAGGGATGCAGGGATGGTTCAACATACGAAAATCCATCAATGTAATCCACCATATAAACAAACTGAAAAACAAAAACACATGATCATCTCACTAGATGCTGAAAAATCCTTTGACAAAAATTCAACAGCCCTTTATGATAAAAGTCTTGGAGAAATTGGGATAACAGGAACATCCCTAAACATAATAACAGCAATATACAGCAAACCAACAGCTAGCATCAAACTAAATGGAGAGAAACTCAATGCGGTTTATCTAAAATCAGGAACATACCAATATTGTATGTGAAGTTCTAGCTAGAGTTATAAACAAACAAAACAAAACAAAACAAAACGAGATCAAGGGGATACAAATTGTAATGGAAGAACTCAAACTGTCACTATTTGCAGATGATATGATAGTTTATAGAAGTGACCCAAAAAATTCCACCAGTGAATTCCTACACCAGATAAACACCTTCAGCAAAGTGGCAGGATACAAGATTAACTAAAAAAAAAAAAAAAAAAAAAAAAAAAAAAAAAAATCAGTAGCCCTACTATATAAAGACAATAAAGGGTCTGAGAAATAAATCAGAGAAACATTACCCTTTACAGTAGCCACAAACAATATAAAATATCTTGGGGTATTGCTAACCAAACAAGTAAAAGACCTGTATAGCAAGAACTTTGAGTCTTTAAATAAAGAAATTAAAAGAAAATACCAGAAAAATGTAAAGATCGCCTATGTTCTTGAATAGTTAGGATCAACATAGTAAAAATGGCAATCCTGCCAAAAGCAATCCACAGATTCAATGCAATCCCCATCAAATTACCAGCACAATTCTTCACAGACCTTGAAAGGGCACTATTCAACTTTACATGGAAAAACAAAAGATCCAGGATAGCTAAAACAACCTTGTACAAAAAAGGAACTTCTGGAAGAATCACCATGCCTGACTTCAAGCTGTACTACAGAGCTATAGATCTGAAAACAGCTTGGCATTGGCCCAAAAAAATAGACAGGTAGATCACAGGAATTGAATTGAAAACCCTGATTATTAACCCACACATCTATGAACACCTGATTTTTGACAAAGCAGCTAAAATTATACAATGAAAAAAGAAAGCATGTACAACAAATGGTGCTTGTAGTTGGGGAATTAGCTCAAATGGCAGAGCACTTGCTTATCATGTCATAACAAATGGTGTTGGTATAACTGGATGCTGGTTTGTAGAAGACTACAGATAGATCCATATCTATCATCATGCACAAAACTTAAGTCCAAATGGATCAAAGACCTCAACATAAATCCAGCCACACTGAACCTATTAGAAGAGAAAGTTGGAGATACCCTTGAACAAACTGGCACAGGAGACTGCTCCCTGAACATAATACTAGTAGCACAGACACTAGTAGCACAGACAATTAATAAATGGGACCTCCTGAAACCGAGAAGCTTCTGAAAAGCAAAGGACACAGTCAACAAGACAAAACGGCAGCCCACAGAAGGGGAAAAGATCTTCACCAACCCCACATCTGATAGAGTTTATCTCCAAAATATGCAAAGAATTCAAGAAGCTAGTCACAAAAACACCAAATAATACAATTAAAAAGTGGGGTACAGAACTAAATAGAGAATTCTCAATAGAAGAATCCAAAATGGCCAAAAGACACTTAAGAAAGTGCTCAACATCCTTAGCCATCAGGGAAATTCAAATCAAAACAACTCTGAGATACCATCTTACTCTTGTCAGAATGGCTAAAAATCAAAAACACCAATGACAGTTCATGCTGGAGAAGATGTGGAGAAAGAGGAACACTCCTCCAGTGCTGGTGGGAGTGCAAACTTGTACAGATTCTTTGGAAATCAGTATGGTTTCCTCGGGAAAATGGGAATCAGTCTACCACAAGATCTAGCAATTCTACTCTTAGGCATAAACCCAAAAGATGCACATCCATGCAACAAAGACATCTATTCAACTATGCTCATAGTAGCAATAGTTGTAATAGCTAGAACCTGTGAACAACCTAGATGCCCCTCAACTGAAGAATGGCTAAAGAAAATTTGGTACATTTACACAATGGAATACTATTCAATGGAAAAAAAAGCAATGGAACCTTGAAATTTGTAGGCAAATAGATGGAACTAAAAGAAACTATCCTGAGTGAGGTAACCCAATCACAAAAAGACAAATATTTTATGTACTCACTCATATATGGATTTTAGACGCAGAGCAAAGGATCACTAGCCTACAATCCACACTGCCAGAAAAGCTAGGAAACAAGGAAACTCTTAGGGAGTTTATCTCTCCCTAAGAGAGATAAACATGGCTCCTCAGAGAAGGGGAAAAAGACAAGATCTCTTATGGAAATTGGGAACAGGAACATAGGGGAAGTTAGAAGAAAGAGAAGGGGAAAATAGGAAGGGAGAGGAGGACATGAGAGATCAGGAAGATTGAGAAAGGGGAAGAATAGAGGAGAGCAAGAAAAGATATACCATAATACAGGGAGCCATATTAGGTTTTAAGAGAAATCTGGCACTAGGGAAATGTTCAGAGATCTACAAGGATGACCCCAATCTAAGTAATACTGGACTATTACCTTAAATACCCTTCCCATATACTGAGATTGATGACTACCTTATATGCCATCCTAGAGCCTTCATCCAGTAGCTGATGGAAGCAGAAGCAGAGATCCACAGCTATGCACTGAGCTGAACTCCTGGCATCCAGTTGTGGAGAGGGAAGAGTATGATCAAAGGGGTCAAGACCAGGCTGGAGAAACATACAGACACTGATGACCTGAACAAGGGGAGCTCATGGACCTCATTCTGATAGCTGGGAAGCCAGCATAGGAGCCATCCAGACCCTCTGAACATGGGTGTCTGTTAGGAGGACTGGGAAGTCTATGGGGTCTCTAATAGTGGATCAGTATTTATCCCTAGTGCATGGATGGACTTTGGAAGCCCATCCCACATAGAGGGATACTCTCTCAGCCTAGACACACAGGGGAGGGCCTAGGCTCTGCTCCAAATGCTGTGACAGACTTTGAAGATTCCCCCATGGAAGGCCTCATCCTCCCTGGGGAGCAGAAAGGAGATGGGATGGGGTGGGAGAGACAGATGAGGAGGGGACGGTGAATGAACTGGGAGTGACTTGTAAAAGAGGCTGGATTCAAATTTAAATTTAAAATATTATCATAAAATTAAAAAAATAAAAATAATCTACAAAAAAGTTCAAAAGACCCTATAAATAAAAATTTGGTGATAAGACACTAAGTACAATGACATTGCTATTTGAAAGGTAGTGAAAAATCTATAAATAAATAATAAATAAATCCATTTACAATAGCATAGCATGTGAAGAATACCTAATGATTAACAGACCATGTGCAAAGGCACCATGAAATAATCACCTTTCAATATCAGACAAGACCTAAGTGAAGGAGACTAGAAACTGTTCCCGAGGAAAAGACTCAGCAGAAAAAGACCTCATTTCTCTCTAAGTTTATTAATTGGATCAGTGTAATCCTTATTACATCCACAAATAATTTTACAGAAATGGAAAACTAAGTGTATGTTTCTGAGGAAGTAAAAATGACAAAGAACAGCTAAGACCATTTTGCAAAAGAGCAAACACAAAATTGGAGGGTTGTTGGTTTTTGCTTCAAGTCTTGTCATCCAGCTTGGTACTCAAGCTGTGCCCTTATCAATGCAAGCACAAATGCAGAGGGAGGGAACCCTGTAGATGCTCCATGCGGAGTGGTCAGAGACAGAGCCACTCCCGTGGCTACCTTATAGTAACCGTTCCTTCTTCTGTAGAATGGTTATCTATCTGAAACAAGGAAACACAACCCAATGACCCTCACATTGCTCACTTGCTTCTCCTTATTTTAGGCTTTATTTTTCAGTTTCTTATCCGCTGCAAATCACAATCCAAAAGTACTAAATGAAAATTTTGGAAAAAAATTCCCAAGTTTAAAACTGCTATTATGAGTAGCAGGGTAGAATTCGATACTATCCTTCTATGTTTTTGTCCCAGAGTAACTTGAGTACCCTATGCCAGCCATCCATTAGCTATTCAGCCACCATCTTGGTTATTAATCAGACTACTGAGGAACAGCTCTGGTGACCCATGCTTCACTTAACTGTGATAATGATCTGCAGTGTGGGTATGGCAATGACAGGAGATTCTCTAAGGGAGAGTAGGGAAGCTCTGTCAACTGAGAAAAACACAGCTCAGACAGCTGTATGTGTAATGGTAGATTACTATACCAAAAGAATCCAGGAAGGCTGCTAGATATAAACCTTGCACTGTAAAAAAAAAAAAAAAAAAAAAAAAAAAAAAAAAAAAAGAAAAGAAAAGAAAAAAGTGATACACCAGTCTTCCTTTGTAGGCCAGAAAAACAGCCAACTGATGAAACTTATTTAGTCTACTATTATAACCCTCAACTTTTTCTAAAATGATGACACAATTATTTTGAACTACAGGTGAACACTTTTTTATTTGGGACCTAAGACTGGAAAGTCATTTTTCAAAGACTAAGAACAGAGCCTACCATGATTACAGGGAGGTGTGTTTGTAAATATTTCCATGTGCTATACATGTGTACACTTGTCTGATTATCCAGTGCAAATTATCCAAAGTGAGAAACTATGTTTGAGTTCATTTTCATTCCATACTACAATTATAAATTATAAAACAAATTCAGTTTATACTTAGAACAATAACCAGTCATTAGTACAGCTGATTTTTGAGGCTTTTGTATGCTTCTTGGAAAAATATAACTCAACATTTTTAGCAATGTTAATACATATGAGCAACAATGTAGCTCAGTTTATACTCATAAGGGGATGTTCAATAAATGCATATAAAGATACCAATAAAAATATAGCATAGAATGAAATTGAAAAAATACTCTCTTCCTAGAGTTTTTATTATAGAAAGAAGAGATATAAAACTGTAATTTTCCTGTATAATTTTCTTCACTGGATACATCATATGCCTGATGATAACTACTTTGGGAAGGTGATGGCTAAAAGAAGAGTCCAGAATGTTAGGGTCAGACTTTCAGACAGCTACTCACCTTTATGTTACTATAACAATCTGTCTGCCATAATCAGCTTAGAGAAAGAGAAAAGGTTACTATGACTCAGTACCTGAGTGGTTGGTTCTGTTGCCTACACTGTAGCAGCAACACATGTCAACACAGTACAGCAGGGTGCAGGAGGAGGACAGGGCCAGGGCCACACAACCCCTTCTGGATATGTTCTCACGACCTTCCACCTGAGAAACAAACCTACAACATCCAAGTCTTTGGGAGACACTCCAAATAAAATCTCCAGCAGATTGGGTGATCAGGAAGATATCCATTACAAAAATTAAATTTTTCCACTCAGCAAGAGGGAAATCATGTCTGATAGGAAAAACTGAGCCAACTACCAGGGGTAGTAAAGTCATGAATATTGAAAGATAACCTACTCTACCACTTTACCAAAATAGCCTAACCCCTAACTACATTCAAAATATTTGTCCTTATACCCACATATAAGATACCTCACCCCCAACAAGCAAATTCCTCTTTATGACTGTCAGAGAACATTACAGAAGAGCACAAATTCCATCCCAGCAGATGCAAATGCAGCATCACTCCAGCACCTCAGCACGTAAGGTTTGGGGATCATCTCAGAAGCGTGGCTCAAAACACTATAAGAGCCCTCTGAGGATCAGGGAGTTTGCTGTGAGAGTGTATCTTCCAGAAATGTCAGAAGCCACACCCATACAGTCTCACAGGCATGACTACCCAAACATGAGCTGGACAAGCAGGACACCAAAAGATATGCCAGCATCGATGAAAGTTCGTTCCTGTAGAAAGCCCAAGAAGACTCAGAACTACTCAAAGAGCAACAGGCAACCCAGAAATGCTGCCACTGGGAGGAAGTCTTCCTCAGCAAAGAGCACACCAACCGATTATTCCGTACCAAACGGTCAACTCTGACACATACGCGCAAGTAGCGTTATGCAGACGGAGCAGCTTATCCTGTGTATTTAGGAAGACACTCCCCCCCAGATATATATGTAACAATAATTAATGACAAAAGAAGAAGCCATGAATTTGAAAGAGAACAAGGAGGGGTTGATGGGACGATTCGGGGGAAGAAAGATAAGGGGAAATTATACTATTATATAATCATCTCAAAAACTAAAAAACTATTGACAAACATAACTCATAATTTTGCATGTGTGTGTGTGGGATGTTTCATGACCTTCCACTCCTAGCTGAGGAACTATTGATAGCTGGTGGCTTCTGAGGAGGGGAACTCAGTTTTCTTTACAGGTGTGGCTCTGATAAGGAAACCGCACTCTGGTGGATGTAACCACACTCATGAGTATATAAGCAGCACAAACTGGACCTGAGTTATTAAAAAAGAGAAAAGGCACATGAAGATGGCAGGAAATAGGGAGATGGCAGAGAGGTCTGGGAGGAATTAGGGGGAGGAGTAGAGTTAGACTATGTCCACAATACACTATAAGCATGTATGATGTTTCAAAGAATTAATAAAAATTACTATATTAGCAAAAAAGGAAAAAATTAAATTTTAGTAAAAATTTGAAGTTGATACAGAAAAACATACATAAAGAAATTGGCCAGAAGTTTAGACAGGGGACCAGCAAGTGAAAACCTAAAGGTCCAGAGTCAGTATTGCACATGGAATGTTCTGGGATAGCACAGAGGCCCATGTACATAAGTGGAGGGAAAGTAATAGGAAACTAGATCAGCAAAACAGTTGTCCAGATAATGTTGAGTACTACAGACCATTTTAGGGCTTCTGATTCGAATGAGGTATGAAGATTCTGTAGCACTTTCAGTGATGACATATAATGATTTCCTAGTTAGTATCCTGGTCTGTTCAGAAGAGGCTGTAGATCATGAGTATAGAAACAAGTGGAGTAATAATTTACTAATTGTGTCAATAAGAAGTGGTGCACCATTTGGACTATGGCAGCACCTACAGGGACACAGATTTAGAGGAAGCTAAATGGCATTACTGCCAGAGTAGATGTGGTGGGCAGAAAGGAGTGGAGATTGATTTAAGTGGCTTTTGGTTTAGGACTTGTAACTGTGTTGTTACCATGACCAAGAAGCAAGAACTGAGGACTGCAAAATCTGCAGCACGTTAAACTGGCATGGTCACCGGCTGTGGAAATAGGATACACCTAGAAATACTGTATCAGTAGAATACCTTGGCTCTCTGACCCCATGAAGCCCTCTTCTTGTGCCATGCTGAAGATGACACAGAGATTTCTACTTTGTAAGAAAATGCATGTTTCTATCTCCCCTCCTTGCATTCTGGACAAAAACCAAGGTCAATACACAACATCATCTGGCCTGTTAAGAGCAGAAGGGCTTTTATGCCAAGCGAGCTGCAGGACCCAGCCACTCTTCATGGCAGGAGCTGCAGGAGTACATATGGGCCGGATCCCAGGGGGCTGGGTCACAGGTATGGAACATCAACTTGGATAAGGAGAAGCTAGTGTGGAAGGCATCTCTCATGTTACAGGATTTAACACCCCATCAATAAGCTTGGGGGATGGTACTTGCAGATGGATAAATCAGATTTTGGAAGGCTAAAGAAGCAGGATCTCATTCTAAATTAAAAATTCTAGAACTGCCACTGCAAACAATAGAAGAAAAGAGGAGAGAGACATGGCCATTTCTGGAATGGATACACAGGCCTGAAAACTCACTGTATACAAAGCCATGATCCCTTGCCAAGTTTGTAGGCCTGAGGCCCTTCTCAGAATCTAAGTCCAGCAATTCCCTGTAAGGAAGGTCTTTACCAGTGAAGTCTTTATGGTTATTATTCCCTTCATCTGTCACATGATCTCTGATAATATTCTTGCAGAACGATTACCCTGGTGAGGAAAGACTTCACAAACATTTCAAGACTTGTTACACAGGGTTCAAGCTGGTATCCGGGGAATGAAGTTATACCAAGAACATGGTTAGCAGTCAAAATGCCCAGCACTGAGAAGAGGAAGACGACACAGTCCCACCCTCAATAAGTTACTTGCAATTTGTGGCTGCAGTGAAAAGAAAGAAACCAGTTTTCTTGAATGGAATGACACTGGGTATCAAGTGCATTTCAGGGCAGGCACTATGCACAATAGTAGCTGGCCAACAAAAAAACAACGTCCATCAACACAAAACATTCCTCTGTGTGTGTGTGTGTGTGTGTGTGTGTGTGTGTGTGTGTGTGTGTGTGTGTGTGTGTGTAGGGGGTGCTTTTTGTTTGGTTTCTAATTTTTTATCTTACCATTTTTTGTTTTTCATTTATTTGATTTTCATTTACTTGAGCAAGGAGAGAGCAAGAAAAAATGAGATGAGGGCAGAAGAGACACAGAGAGACAGAGAGACAGAAGTGGAGAGAAAGACAAATAGATATAGAAAACATGAAGTTCTGTAGGTGGGAAGTATCTGGGAGGAGGCGGGGGAGAGAAAACATGATAAAAATACATTGTTTGAAAACTTTTCAGATGAAAAGAGAAGAAATAAAAGACCCTGATTTAAATGGGAAAAGATGGCCAGTGATAAGTGAGCTCCAGGAATGTCCTGCTTCTCCGCCCCATGCCTAGTGTCTGTGTGCATACTGGAAGAGATAGATGCTGGCTTCTGAACTAGTAGAGTGAGATCAGATAAACAGTGAGCAACAGGTGAAATCCTCAAGAAAATAGCTTCTCTTCCCATCACCAGAGTCGCAGACCCAATATAATATTGTGGAAAAAGCACCACTCTCACAACTTAGACAATAAATGGTTGGTGCTTCCTTTATTTTGATTTTGCTGTGGTTTTTTTTTTTTTTTTTTTTTTTTTTTTTGAGAAAAGGTCTCATACAGCCCAAAATAGTTTCAAATTCACTATGGATTTGAGATTGACCTTAAACTTCTAATTTCTTGCCTCACATCTCAAACGCTAAGACATTATAGGCATGCAACTCCATACCCTGCTTATGCAAAGCTGACAATTCCAAGTGAACAACTTTCCCAGTTTGAGCTCCCTATTTCATAATCAATTCTTCAAAGTGCACTCTACAATAATGGCCCAGAAGAAACTCAAGCAAGCAGCCACTTGAACTGCAGCTTGGATACCAGTGCAGAATACTTACTGTAACAGATTAACATCATCCTAAATTTGAAAACCAAATAAAATACCTGAAATGCATCCACATCAGACAGATTTTAAACTGGAACATAAGAGACACTACAGTTGTCTTCATGTTACATGTTGTAATCAAAACATAGATGTAGTCAAAATTTTGTGAACTGTGTGTGTAAGTAAAATAAAGCCTAAACGAATTTTGTATCTAGACTTGGATCTCATGTCCAAGGTGGCTCGTTATGTATATGAAAGTATTCCAAGATCTAACATAATAACATTGTTAGTCTCAATCATGCTAGATACCCTTATACTCAACCCATACAGGATTCTAGTCTTTCCTGAGGCTTTTCTTCCCTATCTGAAGCAGAATATGGAGAAGATGGAATCCCTAAAAGACAGAGTGGGGGGGTCTTTGATGCTGCTGCCTTCTGTGCTAACTGGGCTGCCCTCTGCCAGGGATCTGAGTAACTGAATTAATATAGTATGCTGACTACAGCATGCTAATGATAACAGACAACAAGAAATAGCAAGTATTCCAGAGGTTATCCAGGGATAACATGAATCCAACAATGAAATAGGTATGAGGTAGAATATTTAGAGGCTCGGTGATCTGGAACATTCAGACATACCCCATTTCTTTAAAATGCTAAATCATTGCATTTTCCATCTCTGACCTCTGACAAGAAGCACAAAGCCAAATTGCTCTGTTTAGGTTCTAGTGAACCTAACACTTTGGGAATACTCCTACAAGACAGGGGCTTCTAGAACCTGCTCTGAGTGGCTGCAGTGTGTGTAAGGCTGCACCATGATCAGCCCTGTTGGACATACAACTTGTTGGTTCAGAGATAGCTTTTGTAGGAAGTGATGTTGCTGGACCTTAAGGGAAAAAATAAAGGGAGAATTGTACTGCAGACCCACAGGGTACATCCGCAAGGATATATCAGCAGCAGAGAATGATAAACTGCATTACAAGCCAAAGCAGAGACGACGTTTGTCAGAGCTGACCATAAGCTGCAGTCAGAGTGTATGGAGCATTTAGAAAGGCAAGAGCTGCTAATGCAACATGGTGAAAGACATGCTCATCCATGTGGCAACACAGTAGGCTTTTTAAAAAAAATATATGTTGGTCATCATGCTCCATCAGGCTATCCATTCATGATAAGCCATGCATATTCTGCATGTGGCTTAAAATTTACAACGTTTAGATTACAGTGACATCCTTAGATCATTGTAATAGCACCCAAATTTGAGACAGCTATTTGTCAAGAACTTTTAGCCAGAGGCTAAGAAATGCTCACTGATTAAGAGCATTGGCTGCTGTTGCAGAGGACCTGGGTCAGATCTGCAGCACACACATGGCCACTCACAACAATCTGTACACTCCTGTCCCAGGGGATCTGGTGCCCTCTTCTGGCCTCTGTGGACAGACATGTGTTGTACGGACATACATGCAGTCAAAACATCAAAAAATTACAAACTGAAAATGACAGTAAAAGTTAAATAAATAACTCCTAGTCTAAGAAGATAGAAAGTATAAACATGATGAGAAAGTATGCAGTTAAGCTTCCAGCAAGTGAAGCAAGCAGTACATTTTAGAGGAACTGGTAGGGAGGCACACAGGATGGGAACATTTCTTCCTGTGCTAACAGGATATGCTCCTAACAGGCATGCTTATGTATAGTGATCTAAGGAACTATTTGCAGAACTGTTACACAAGGTGCAGTTTTAATGTTGTATGTTTTGTATGAGGAGCAGGTTATCCTAAATTTCTGCTAAAAATTTATTAGATAATCATGGACCCTCTTTTTGTTCAAACATGAAGCCATATCTGGTGAGATACTATGTTCTCTCTGTACTGATTTTTGACTTGAAGAACCAGCCATTTCATGGTGCCCTCCCTGTAGGTGCACTACTATACGACATTTAACTGTGTTTATTTGTCCTCCACGTCCAGAATATAAAAACAAAAACAAAAACAAAACAAAACAAAACAAAAAAAAAAGGTCCCCAGAGGAAGCTAAAGTCCTGTGTATGCATTTGTAACTGATCTAATAATTCCTAACAGTATCAATGGGTGACTCAGAAAGACAAATATTCTCTTCTGCCTTGATTGCTGTGTAGCTGAGGTTAATTGTGCCAGCACAATCCCTAGAATTCTTGAACTGATTTACTAAAATTTCTCTTTGAAAGTTTGTGAGCATGCTCTTGATTACAGATGCTATTAGGCTAGCATGTATCCAACAATAAACCTGTAATCTCAGCTTTTCCAACTACCTATGCCATAAATTCAACATGTAATAACTTGTAGCTATTTATCAATGGCTAGTTTGGTGCCATGGAACACTGAGTCTATTGCCACAGTTATTTGATGGCATCATTTTTTTCTTTCCATTGGGCCAGAGGAAACAGACAACTTTCATTTAATTGAGATTAAGTTTTAGCAACACTAAGTTATTTGGGTAACAATCACAATAGAGATTTTTCTTAAGACACCCTAGTTGTAGTCCCTTCCAAACAATTTCTCTTGGTTGCTTACCATCCAGAACTGGACAGCAAGACTCTGTTGCTGAAGATACCACATACTTAAGTCTACAAAACAGAAAAATTGAGCTGGTATTGACCTGGAAGATTCACCCTTAACTTACTGGCTTTCATGATGCTGGAAGGAGCTATGCACCCTACAAGAGGAGAAAGGTAATTATAAAGTCTTACATAGCGGGGAATCCTGTAAGCTACAACATTAATTGACCTGTAAGATGTACCCACTGGTACAATAGTGGCACAAATGTTATGGGAATAACCAACTATATTCTTCTTGAAATTAAGGCCTGCTCCATCTCATACCATTACAGGGTTAAGAGCCTGTGACTAGATAGGTTATAAGATCTAGGGAAGAGCCCACTTACATTATTCTGCTCAGTAGACACAGTATTAAAGCCATTCCTGATGACTCATAGATTAGGGCATTTTTCAACCCTCATCAGAGAAACTTCTTCTTGCCGTAGACAGCATATAACACAGATAACTAGAACAGTTGAATCTAAAGAGAATAAGAGGCCACGGAGTGCTCAGCTGTAAATGGGACCTTTATATCAAACCATTTAGGCTTGGGGAGAAAGAGGGAGTACAAAGATTGCAAGAGCCAGAGATTATGGATGACAATGAAGAAGCAATGTTTTATAAATAAAGGCAGATGCACATATGAATTCACAACAATTATGACATAATAGATAAATCTTGTGCAAATCCAAGCCAGATAAAATCCCATTATGGAGGTAGATATGCTTCACCCTTAGTTGTTGAGATATTGACATCTGATAGCTGCAAGGATAAAGAGAATCAGTTTTCTTTAAGGATGTGACCTCCCCTGACCTGGGTAGACTGACCATGGAAGGTCCCATATTCAAGAGTATTTGGGAAGCACCAATTGAATCCGATGGTAGAAAATGAAACAAAATAACAGAATAGAACAAAGTGGGACTGTTCAGGAGTAGTTGGGACCACTGAAATCAAATTACATTGTATGAAATTCTCAAAGAATTAATAAATCAATGTTTTAAAATATTTGAATCATTAAAAATCACATTACAGATTCCTGTGTCTGGAAGGCAGGGGTTCCCTTTTTAATAAGATGATCCCACTTCACAAACAAAAAGTCAGCATGTTCTAAACAGCTCACCCGTTGTTGACTTTTGCTTTGTGAAGAAGTGGTACCTCCAGAAATACTCAGTCACTGGAGTTCATGTAGACGGGTTTTAAGACTAGGAAGCATTATAATCAGCAGTGGTCAGAGTGAAGCACAGACACCCTTCTGAGATAAACCAAAGTAAGTAATTAAATAACAGAGCTAAAAGACAGTCTCTGATTTAGAAGGACTCCAACAAGAATGGTATTGGCACATGGTGTCTGTACTAGCTTGTTGCTATTAGAGAGCCTTTGGGAGTCTAGACCTACCTTCATACCCCATTCACATGCTGTTGAAGCAGTCCCTCCTTGGCTACCTCCTTCCTTTTCTGGGGACCCATCAGAGGTTATGTCAATTCTTTATCTGCTTTGCTGACCTTAATACTCAGGGTATCCCTTGCTATTTCTACTCATCAGTGGCAGTAGTAGGTACCATTTTCCCACTATCTTTATTAATATTCCACAACATGACCTTTTACCAGCTTATTTTTATTTAAATCATTATACAACTGTTCTTCTCAGTTATGATTTCAAAGCTACTCCAAGACTCATAAAAAGTGAACAATCCTTGCAAAGTACGGAAAAGTGAGGCCTTTAATGGGTAATTGGGACCTAGGGACTCTGCCTCCATAGGTATAGTAAGGACGTTAACCTAGGAATAGGAGATTATAAAGAGAATTTTGTGATCCTCTTGTCTTTCTTAGCATGTGATGCCTTCTGCCCAGGTATGATGGGTACATAGCTCTTACGGCACCTTTGTAACCCCTAGGTTTTGATTTTCTGTATGCAACAAATAAATGCATTTATAATTCACTCAAGCCTGCAGTCTGTTCTTATCTATCCTTCAGCTTGCAAGCTTCCAAACACACAGAAGCCAAGGAAAAGGCTGCCGGCGGCATGTGTCTTTCAGTCTAACTTAGTCCATCACTAAGCAGGACCTGTTCTGGGTTCTAAGCTTGTAAGCTTGTTACACCCCTAATAGAATGGGTTGCTTAAGCCACTGTGATGTTCACAACAGCCATTTTTATAGGAATCCTCATGCACTGAAGACTGTTGCTTTTTAAAATCATTTCTATGTCTCACAATATTTTCTACAGCTCTCATAATGCTTTTCTTCATTCAGTATTTCATTAGTACATGCCAGGCACTATTCTGCACGTGGTAGACATTATCAATGGGGTAAGAGATGACAAGTTTCATTGTCACAAAGTAAATGTCGTAAAAATAGGAAGACTAGAAATAATAACCAAGCCAGCTAGGCTGCAGGTCAGAGGGGACTTGTTTTTCCACAAGAACAATCAAGAGGGAAGAAGAATATGGAGAGCTGTGGAGTGAGGGCTTGTAGATGCAAAGGTTACATCAGGGAAAGCCTTATCAACAGGGACAATTAGTAAGGGAGGGAGGAAGGAGGGAGGTGGGGAGCCACAAAGCCAAGCGAGAAGCCACATTCTGGGGATGCAGAGGCACAGGAAGGCCTGAGGCAGTGGCACCCTACTACACAGGGGGTCTGGCAAGGCCAGGGATACAAGTGCAGGTAGATTACCCAGGGCAAAGATGGTACACAATATAGGATAGATACATCATTAGAGATGGGTCAAAGAGGAACTCATAAATTTCATTTTCCCCCATACTAACACAAGGAAGGCTAGAAGAATCCTTGATTTATGACAGAGGATCTGGTTGCCAGTTTGCATTTGTGAAGGACTCTCCCAGGAAACTCTTTTGGAGGTGACTGTACAGCTGAAGTTCAGGGATGTAGGGAGAGCTGGAGATGTAGACTGATGTCATGCAAAAGTCCTGGAAATCCAAATGAGAGCACCAGAGAGTCACAGATATAGAGAAACAAAGATATACCTTGAGGAGCCCAGTGTCATGAGATTAGAGAATCAAAGAAAAGCTAGCCACAAGTAGAAGAAAACCAAGGCATCTGCCATGTTGGGAGGTCATGTGTTTTTGAGAAGGGACATAGAAAAGTGGCCTTCCAGCTCTTACTTCAAGCTCAATGACTCACCTGCACACAGAACCCTGGCCATGTTGTAGCATCCTCTTGAAAGACCTTAGTGCCCTAGGTGAGGTTAAGGGGTACTCTACAGCTATTACTGTGGACATTGTGAGGAATCTGCAAGGGTCAGTTAGTCGTTCCCACAGATCATCCTGGTAGAACAGTTGGTTCTGTGGGTCCCGTATCAAGAAGGGTCAGAGGCTTTGGTTGCACTTGATTTTGCATGAGACCAAGAGGTGCCTTTCAAATCCCACCTTCTGTGAGTCTTTGGCCAGTGGAAGTTTATTTGGTGTTCAGATTCACTGTGAAGATAGTAACAGAAACTAATGCTCAGGTGGGGTTCTGTCCCTAAGCTCCTCAGTACCTGCCTGCCTGAGACTTTCACTTCCATGTGATCACAGGTTTTGGCAAAATATTGGCTTGTGCATGAGCCACCTGTCCTCAGATCCCTTTGCTCAGAACTGGTGGTATTCATTTCTGTTTATTCTGTCTTCTCTTCTTGACTGAAAAGGACCAAATCAGACCACAGTAGGTATTGACAAAGACAAGAGCATCTCACTTTTACATTTGACACTTCAATACATTAGTAGATAGATGAAAGTTGTTACTGATATTATACAAATAAATTAGAGATACATATACACTAGCTGGCTTACAACTGAGGGACTATTGCAAGCCTCTGTCTAGGCAGTCCTGACTTTAAAGGGGACATGACTAGATTAAGATGGTAGTTGTACTTACCACAACATAATAACATTTTTCTTTAAAAATAAGTGAAGATACAGAGCAGTAGAAAGACTCTAAATATTTGGAAGAAGTGCAGCAAGCACTTTTTTAAATTTAATTTTTTAAGAATCCTATCCATGATTACAATAGTTACATCACTGCTACCTCCTTTGCCCCTCCAAATCTTTCAATGTCCCCACACCCTCTCCAGTTCATGACCTCTTTTAAACTGATATATAATATATATATATGAATATATATATGCATATATATAATAGTAAATATTACATATTATTACCTATACTATATAATAAGATACATATAGTGTGAGAGAGAGAGACAGCAAGAGAAAGAGAACGGTATAGCAAGGTGAGTCCATTTAGTGTTTTGAACACACACACACACACACACACACACACACACACACACACACACACTATAAAGTTGGAGAGAGACAGAGAGAGACAGGGAGGAGAGAGATGACCACTTGGAACTGGATGGCCTATTAGAGAGTTTGTCCTTAGAGAAGAATGATTCTTCCTCTCTGAACAACTCTTAAATGACTGTAGCTCTTCATCTAGAGGGTCTTGTGTGATTTCTCCCATCCATGATGACGCTTTTAAGATAGTTGTAAAGAAGCAAGAGTAAATAGAATTTTTTTTCAAAACCCCTAACATGATAAATCTAAAGACTAATAGAGGTTAATGATGCAAGAGCATTTTGTTTTTAAGATAACATGAGGATACAAAGAAGAATGAGAGAAATTGCCTATACTTGAAGAAGTAGCTGTTATATAAAAAACGGAATTATATAAGATCGATAAGATTTTTATTTAATTTGTTCCCTTTCTCTTGTCTTCCCAATCTAACTGTACATTTGAAGGCCTAGACTTGGCTTCCTTTTGAGTGAGTAGACAAATGGAAGGATATTTAACAAAAGGCTTTGAGTCAAAGTAGTGAGTGCTTTAAAAGAGAGAAGTAGAGAAACTTTAGGAACACAGGAAGAAAACACGAATCTGTCCAGGAGGTCACAGGACACTATGAAGAGAAGATGCTGTAAGTCCTAAACTGTAAAGAATAAACATCCACACAGGCAAAGACAAAGGGGAGAATTCTGCCATTCACAGCCTGTAACAGAACTGAGATGCAAAGAGTATTTTGTTTTTTATTTCACAGTTACACTTGTACTCAGTGATTCCTGCCGTACTGCTCCCAATTACATTACAATCTCAAAAACAAACAAAAAAACCCAAACATTATCACGTTCCATTTCACTTCACTCATTTCCCTGCAAATAATGAAAGAGGAAACAACTTGGGGAGTAGACTTTCTTAGAAGGAAGAATGGCAATGTGATTGAAATAAAAAATTGGGGAAATCTTTGGAATAAAATTCCTTAGAATAAAGGAATAAAACTACATTTTTCTATCTGCTGTGAAATGGCTTGAAGATGTTAGAAGTGACATCATTCTCTGCCTATGCTCACACCCCTTCTGGGGATGCTGTAATCTGATCCCATGGGTTTACTATGCTGCCCGTTATGAGTCCATTATATAAACACCACATGGGTGCAGAAGAAGGACTATGAAAATAAATATCACGTTTCTCCTTAGGTTAGGAACAAAAAATTTAACCATGCTCTGAAAAACATCCTAGTAAACTGCAAATGAATCTGCACGGTTCAACTGAAGACAGCCTATGGTAGTGGAATTTCGCAACAGTCCTGGTTTCTAGAGATGTTAGTGACATTGGCTCTAACTATATAACAATAGGGTTGATAGAGATCACCAATTTCCTGGGATAGTGTTTTATTATGGAAGGAAGGCATAACACATTTTTAGTTCACAATTTGTTTTGGAATTTCTTAATTTTTATGAGTATCTACTCTTTAGTTCCCTAGTGTTTCCTGGTAAGAGATGTAATATAACATAGGACATATCATGGCTATCAACACAATCACTATATACACACATAAACATACCTTAATGACCTTGGGATATAATTTCCACAACCTCTCCTCAGAGACCAAAACATGCCATGCTCAAGAGTCTTGTCTAAAATGGCATAGCAATACCATATGTCCTGTACATACCCTCCTGAATGGTGTACAACATGTTTAGATGACTCACAATGCCTAACACTGTAAATGCTAAGTGATTAGCTGGTGTGTGACTCTGGATGAATAAGAGAATAATGTCTGTAGAGAATCAGTCCCTCCCAGGCTTGAAGAATACTTTACAAACACGGATGGCTGAATGGAGGACATGGATATGACTTAAGGGTACCAGATCGACTAGGATTTCATGGCTAGCCCAACACCAATCTCACAATGCAAAATAGAAGTTGAAGACCCTTCATAGCTCACCAGTAAGGAAAGAAATAAATAGAGAAGACAGAGATTTGTGTCATATCTTGACATTTTCATATAGACTTACAGTCACAGTCAACACATGGAAACCAAGTTAAAAGCAAAAAGTGGTGCTTTCTTTGCAACTGACATTCCAGGAAGAAAGAAGTGCAGCAATTTGCTTTTAAGGTAGGATATATTTCACTCTGATTTATTAATTTACTGACAAATTTGAAGTTAATATAGATGGACACCAAGGGCTGCATCCACAATGAACAGTACGAATTGTCTACAGGAGGTGGTATGCACACAGAATCTATGCTCAGCCTCGGAGCCCTCTACTCAGACAGACTGCACTTTAAGCATTCCCTGGCCCTGTTCTTAAGTCAAGAGCTAAATGCAGGTAGCATCATTTGTCCTGACAACTTTACATGCTTACTGTGTGGATCCAATTAGATATTGTATATATTGTTTCGAGAACTAATTCAACGTGAACTGATACAGGGGACACTCAGTAACACTCAGCACTAAATACCATGAGATTTTATGTAAGTTCAATAATACACGACAGTATTATAATAGTTTACTAAGTGTTCTTATTAAGCAGCAAACTTCATTTTGCTTTCATTCCTGTAAAAGGCTCCCCTGATAGACATTAAGATACTTTTCTATCAAGTAAGTAAATTTCTGTTAATATTTCCTTTAGTCGTTACCTAGTTGTTAGAAGTATTTATGCAGTTTTAATATAATCATGACTACCAATGGAAGCTTTATTTTTTAAAATTGAATGCATAAAATATTAAAAGAGACTATATAAAGCAAATTAAAAAATAAAACAAAACAGGATACCATCTAATTTTATAAGTTAGAAAAGTTTTCATTTATGTTCAAATCATTAACTTTTTAACTTATTGATTAGAGATCATATTCAGCAATTTAAAACTAAAAACAAAATATTAGAGAAAATAAAGTAAGATGAGACATGAGACATCAAACTAGACATTTCATTTTAACACTTAAGCCAACAAATTGGAAAAGAACAATAAGCCACAGAAGGACAACAAGGCCTTGTATTGTTTCTCGAAGGAGTCACATAGGAAGTCATTTCAGAGGTATGATTAAGTTATCCTAATTAGAGGAAGGGGGGGGGGGACGGACTGCCAATGTATTAGCCAGTTGGCTGTATTAGTAGATACAATGGCATGAAGTCCAGATTACAGAAAATGGTAGTAAGAAGATAGCTGAAATAATGCAGGCGTTGCAATGAGGAAGACAGCAGAACTTTCTCTACACTATCTGTAACATGAATGTGTTGGAGGAAAACTAGAAATGCTAAAAAAAAAAGGTTGAAGATTACAGGTGAGCCTGTCATTATCTGTCATTATAAATTGCTTTTTTAAATGGTGATGACAGTAGCTGACATACAGAATGCTGGTATCAATTTTTATTAGTGCCATAAATAATATACACTATATTGAAATTAACTTCATTTGTTTTAGTACTTTTTGTAAGTAATCATTCTGAAAATAGTAACATACCCAGTTCATTTCAAAGAGAGCTATATGAAGTTACCAGAATTATCTACAATCGTAACTTCTAGGCTGGGGAGAGCACTACACATTTCTTAGAGACACTTAATAATTCAGACACATGGCTGTGATGCTCAATTGCAGAAAAACCTGTGGAGCCAGTTAGAAGTGAGTGTAGGAAGCCAAACAGAAAAACTAAAAGAACACCAACAATACACGTTTTAACATAAATCACTACATTTTACTTTCCTCCATAAGATAAATGTAAAATGGCAGGTAGGGTCTGTATCTGGGTCAAGTTAAACTGTAAGAAACAGCTTGGGATCACGAACGCCCAAGCATGGTCATTGTGCTGAGCATAAAATCTACAAAATTTAAAGAAGTTCTTTTTAGAGCTGCTTCTCATTTAGAAGGTCTGAAAATGGGGATTCCCCATTCACAGTTATCTCCTTTCTGAATTATTAGCAGATTAGGTAAAATGGATTATTTGATATGAATACTTTTTTATAGAATTAAAAGATAAGGAATTCTTTGTTCAGAATTAGACTGTGTCCAAGGCTGACTGCAGCACTCTGAGATCTAGCCTCTGGAGGTCCCAGGTGATGGTACCTCTGTGATTTCCACCCTTTGCTGAATTGATTGTAGGTGAGAGAAAGCACAGCCAAGAAAGCACAGCCAAGAACAGGAAGAGACCTGTGGCCAGGAGTTTGGATGATTTACTAGCTGTGTTCCCAAGGGGTATCTGCATAAGCTATTGGTTTTCATGTATTTTTCTGAACACTGCAGTCATAATATTTTGTATCTTACAGGGTTACTAGGAAGAGTAAATGAAGTATTTGAATGGTGTAATTAGCAGTAGCTGGTATATGAGATCTCAACAAATATTATTTTTGACATAGTCATTAATGCTGATAGTATACCTGAAAAGTACTTTTTCCACAAAAGTTACATAACACATTTCCCACACTTAGCTTCCTTCTTAAATCCCAGCTGCATCTTCATTTGAGGTTCATCCCCCATCCAGGCCAGTGCACGCATATTATTCCTTCAAATGTCATTTGAAAGCCATTTTTAAGACCTATTACTTAAAAGTTCCCTTTCTTTTGTGTAAATGACTTGGCTCCCTAAAAATATTGTGGTTACTGCCAGAAGTGAGCCATCCATGTGGTCCCAGAAGTTGGTACCACAAACATCGCATGCTTTCTCCTCCCTTGATCATCTCAAGGTCAGCCTCCTAACACAAGAATTTTAAAAGAACCAGGCACTTTCTTGCTTTACATGTGATCAGTTCCATGCTGTAATCTGGTCTGGGTATATGTGCATGCACTCTGCTTTTATTGCTCCAGTTTAAAATTTTAACCCAGGGAAACCTATAGATTTCCTGCTAGCAATTTTTCATAAAGAAGCACATCAGAAATCTAAACAAGCAAATGAATTGATGCTGGGATAAATTCAATCCCTTAAAAGAGGAAGACCAGGCTGGGGGAACCCACACAAACATCTGACCTAAGCAAGGGGGAGCTCAAGGACCCCAGACTGATAGCTGGGATCCAGTATAGGACTGACCTAGACCTGAATATGGGTCTCAGTTAGGAGAACTGGGCAATGTAAGGGACCTCTGACAATGGAACCAGGATGTATCCCTGATGCATAAAAGGACTTTGGAAGCCCATTCCCCATGGAGAAACTCCCTTAACCTAGAGACCAGTTGGGGAGGGCTTAGGCCCTACCCCAAATGACTTGACATCCCTGGGGAGTGGGTAGGGAATGGGATGGAGGGGTCGGTGGGGGACATGGGAGGATGGGAGAGGGAACTGGGATTGATAAGTAAAATAAGAAAAAAATTAAATAATAACAATAATAAAAAAGAGGAAGAAGTAACTAAGAGCCTGTGTTTCAGTGAGTCACCATGCAGTGCCTGGAATAAGCTGTGCAACCTGTTAGTCTGCCCCTCTGCAGTGCAAGTAGGTCAGACACTGTCACACTCCTTCTTTGTCAAGCATTGTCCTGAGAATACAGGACTCTGAGTTCAGAGCTTACTGTGTTCCTCACAGCAGGTATACTCAGGCTATGCCCCACCCAAAGTCCTTTCTTTCCTATTTGTACTTTACTTTTAAAGTTTATATTTTGATAATGATTCTGTGAATGAAACCCAGTGAAGTTCTACATCACCCAGTAAGGTGGCATTTTCCAAACACTGTCCAAGGTACAATGCCTAAAACAGAAATAGAAGGACCTGCTCAAAAATGTGTCACATTATTTTCTACTGTATAGGTTAAAAATTGGAAGAATTTGCAATTTAAAACAAAAATTGGATAACTTAGTGTCTAGGCAATTGTTTCATCAGGCTCATGGATGATCAGTGTAAAATCCAGCCACAGATGGTATACAGGTGTATGGAAAAGAGGTGGCCAGTGAAGGAAGGCAGGTAATTACTGACATCACACAAAAAGTTTTTAATAGACAAAACATTATTTAGTTAAAATATTATCACCACGGCTGTTGCTTCTCTTCTTCCCCGAGGGTTAGAAAGAGCTGAAGTGAAGTTACTCTTTGCTTAGTCCTCATTCTAAAGCAAGGAGCCTGGAGAAAGACAATTCATTCTACACCAATCTAAAGCGACCAATATTTGAAAGAGTCATGAAGGGGAGATCTTACCTGAGTTCTTGGATCAGAGAATCCATTGGTACTGTTCACAAAAAAAAAAAAAAAAAGTGAGAGAGAAAAGAAAAGAAAGAAGGCAGGAAGGAATAAAGAATGGAAGGAAGAAAGATAGGAAAAGAGAAGAAAAGAAGAGAGTCTCAATTGAGTTTATTCTTAAAACTGTATGACTGAAACATTCCCCCGAACTAGAGATAACACTAGTGACTGGCTAGGACAGACACCACCTGGCTTCTCACTGAATGGAAGGAGTGTCTTTTTCACTCTGGTTGTTTTGGAAATAAGAGGGCAGGCAACAAGGCCCCCAAACAGATTCATTCTATATGTGGTACACTGAGTGTCCTTGGATCCTGGTTGCTTAGACTTTCCAATGACCTGTAGTTAGAGGTACTTGGAAAAAAGTCAGAACAAGGAACACTTGATTTTATTTTTAATTAGAAACTATTCAAAAGATTTCCAAGACTACTGCTTTTAGTTATATATTTTTGTGGTTCTGGGTCATAGATTCTATACATGCATCTACCTGTGTGCTACACCATGGCCCTGTGCATATTTATTTCATGTCAGTAAGCAAGTTTTCAGAGAAAACTGCAAGCTTCATTAATAAGTGCCTCAAGTTGATCCCGAACAGTTCCTACATACGGGAGACAGGAACAAGTTTTCACACTGTTAGAATCAACAGCCTTTCAAAATAAGGAACTTATTCAAAGAGTGTTGAATCTCTGCCTGTGATGCTGGGAACTAGAGGAATCCATGTTGGTAAATACCTGCCTACACAAGGGTAAGCAGCATATGGAGGGAGACAACAGGTGGTTTTCAAAATTACTCACACTCCACAAGAAACAGTAGTTCACTTCTAAAAGAACATGTTGGCTCTATTTTAAGGCTGTGTGTGCATTGCCAAAATAAAAACCAAATATAACTGCAAATTAAAAGACCCACATTTTGAAAGTGTGGTAGAGTGGCATGCTTTGAAAGAACAGAATAACGGACACACAGTCTAATCTCTAGAATTGTGCTATTTAGAGCAAGCATGAGCTTATTCTAGTTAATGAAGTAGACTATTTTTCATAAACATTTATCCTATTGAGAACTTTGCTGCATAAAAATCGAAAGCCCTAGAAACACATTATGTAAAATTTAAAGATACAGGATACGATTACTTTAAAAGTCATTTAAAGTAAAATTAAGTAATAATACAGAGTAAAAGCTCTGTTTCAGGAGATAAAATCCATACTATATTCAGGGTTACTTTGCATTTGTGATGCACTGGCCAGTGACAACAACTGTACACATTTTAACTAAGAATTTCATCCTTACTAAATGAAAGGTATTGGTGCTCTGGATTTTAGTTAAACAGGAATTGACTATATTGACTACATATATAAACATATAGCTGGCAAATGCATTGCATCTGAGTAGTCACTCTCAACTATAAAACCCAAATCTTCCCAGAAAGGCAGGGTTACAGTGCTCAGCTCTCTCCATCAGTGTGAACACTAGAGTGGAATGTGAAGGATGGCTCTCCTGAATGTTTTCAAAGCCACGGTGAAACTAGTTTTCCACTTAGAATTCAGGGTCACAAAAATATAGCTAATTATAATAAAAGTTATTTTCCTTGAGGGGTGTAATCGCCAGTCAATCCTGTTTTCCAGCTGTTTAGATCATCAAGGGCCTGTTTATATTTCAATATTACACTACCATCTGTTGGTTACAAAAAAAGAGGGGTAGCCAACAAGTTGAACCTTCCAAACACTTCTTTCTGGAGCTGCCTGGAACTCCCAGCAGGAACAGTCAAAAAACAAATGTTATCATTTCACTTGAACCAAGTAGAGACTGGGGCTACTAAGCCAGACAGCATAAAGAGAAAAAGCAGCTACGGCAATAAGCTGCCAATCCTTTCTCTTTGTTCCAGTCACTAGAGAGCATCACTCTTGCTACCCAAAGGTTTTTGTGAAGCATTCCTCACTTACTCTTACTGCGCACAAGGGACAAGTATAGTGTGGCAGGTACAGGGTCAGGGAAGCTGCTCACCAACTCACCTTCAGTTCCTTTGGAGAAAGTATGCAATGTTTTGTCTTCAACTTCTGCATCCATCTGTAACATGAACACAAAGTACTGAGATCATTACTTTGCCATTGACAGGACTGTGAAAACATGTAATTAGAAATTCTGGAGGTCATTGTGGAGAGCAGCATATAGCCGTCTATGTTCCTGGATTTCCTTCTGGCTCTATGGGATCTGGCTGACTATTATTGAGCACCGCTGATTTTAGAGACATGTCTACAGATGTTGGAAACCAGAGATGGTGACAGCAAGAGGGCAGATGGTCTTGGCCACAAGTGTTTGCTAACGATTTGCATGCTTACAGAATTCCAAAGGCTGAAAAAGGGTTGTGTCATCAGCAGTGCTTGTGAAGTGAGAAGAACTCTAAACATGAAGACAAAGATCCAGATTGATTTACTGATTTCAAATGCCTTCAGCCTTCTAGATGCTTTCCGATTATACAGCTTCTAAGTTAGGAAAAGCAATTGCCAATGTAAAAATGCAACCCAAAGGCAAACCCTTGTAGTGCCCCTCCAAAATACAATTGGGAGTTATAACTATCAAGAGTGAACTATATTTACTTTCTGAATTCCAGAAAAACTGCAGCCTTGAGATCACTCAAATGTAGAAGAAATGTAAAATCTGAGTGAGGTGCATTGAACTATGAAATTCCCGTCGTTACTGGCTGTTTTAAATGTAGTCAAATAAATGATCAAAGGGATTCAAGGGCTTACAAAGCCTTCTGTTTTCATGTACTCTGACCCAGGATATCTATCCATTTTGCTAGAATCCACTAATAAACTCTTAGTTTAATTCACTTCTGCGTGGTTTTAGAACTCTTAAATAGAAATAAGGTATTTTGCTTGTGGAAAACAAGAGACAGGCAGCAGAAATGCTCTGTGGCTCCCATCCGCAAGTCCTGCCGTGAGCAGCGGCAATGTGACTGCCATGGTAATGGGAGTGAGGCTCCACTCTCTGAGTCTAGGTTGTGATTGAAGGCACTGACCTGCCATGGACTTATAATAGGGGAGCAGGTGTGGCAATGATGGACTTTAATTTCCTTTAATAAACCTTTTATGTGCCACACTTTTACTGCCATTCGACGCTCTCCAAGGTCCTGCACATAATAGGTTCATTACTTTTGATTACTATAGTCTATTGAGACAAACAACTCCAGAACACACTATATATTATGTTCAGTTAAACCAATATAGACTATTTATCCATTGTGCATTTTTTTCACCTGCAACACTACAGATGAAATTAACAACAGCTCTTGTAAGCTAAAACTATTAAACCCACCAGAACTCTTTTGTCATTGCTTCATAATAATAAACCAATCATTGAACCGCTTTTTAAATTAGCAAACAAAAAGTGTTCACGGCTTTGGCTGAACAGCAGCCGCTTTAGTCTAAATAAAATGTTTCATTGTTATAAATATTTTAAAAGTACACAATAAGAGAAAACAACAATAAAACAGAGGTGGTTTTTTCCTGTTGATTTTCTTTCTTATGAAACCATATGAGTTTATGACAGATGCCTAGGATTAAAAGGGCTTGGTTTACTCAGGACGGCACGTACCGCATTGTGAAATCCCCCTCCTCCCTAGAGGATCTCTGCTGCATATAAAGTGGCTCAGCTCATGCAAACGTAGCTCTGTGTGCTACACAAATAACTAGATTAAGAGAGATCAGTAGCATGTGAGGGTTACCATGATGAAACGCATCACATATTTCTGAGGAAGCTATTCTCATGGGCAAGCATGCACATAATGCAAGTCTATTATTCAGCAACACAGGTACTATTAACCTTCCCTAGCCACTCTAAAAAAAAAAATGCCCCAACATGAGGGATAGTTGAATTCCATGAAGTTCTTTACCAAAACCAGAACACAGACAGCCAAGAGTTCTCGAAGACACACACAAAAGTTTCAGAAACAAACTAAAATGCAGTCTTTTTTCTAGGAACTCTGAGGAGCCAGCCCTGGCTCTGGGTCTTGTAGCTACCCTACACATCCATCTCTTCACTACTGCCACTGGGGGAAATGCATCAACACTCCTTAACTGGTCTTAAAATCTCATCTAATATCTATTTTGTTAAGCAACATTTTTCTTCTTTCTCTCTCCCTCCCTCCCTCCCTCCCTCCCTCCCTCCCTCCCTCCCTTCCTTCTTTCTTTTTTTGGTGTAACATATATAGCCTATATAAGTGTTAGTAAGTTTTGAAGTTGAACTTGTGGGCCAGATATGGGCATGCAACAGAACAAGGCTATAATTTATAGGCTATCTATCTCAATGTCCTCGCCTTCACCCTCAAGAGCAGTGGTAAGTTCAGGGTCTGTTATGTGGGGAGTAGTAATATCAGAAACTTAAAGTACATAAGCATTTCCTTTGGTGGGGAGTTCTAACATCTGTGAAATAGCCTTCTTCTCCCATCCTAATTCAAAGTCAGATGTTACTGGACCATGGCAGAGCTCAACAGCATAAAACAGCGTGAAACACACACACAGACAGACAGACAGACACACACACACACACACACACACACACACACACACACACACACACACAAACACACCCCTAGTCTTTGCTGTCTAGAACTTTTAAATGTTTTTCATTTGGATTATTTGCAGAGCTCTTGAAACCCGGCAAAGGAACACAGGTAGTCTCCCTAGAGTGAAAACTCTTACTAGGGTGTAAGGTGGTTGACTTGCTCCAGTCATACCATTTAGGGCGCAGAGACCACTCTGCTGTGCATGGCTGAAAACTTGGGGTGGAAGAGGTTACCATCCTATCCATTTGTTCCTAGATTATAAAGGAGGCATTCGATTGCTACATAGTCAGGAAAAAATGGCCTAAATAATATGTCATACAATCTTGAAAATTATAGTTCTTAGAGACTGTTTTCCCCTTACTGAAAAGTGATATTTGGTTATCTTTTTGTTCAGGTACCAAATGGTATTGAAACGATTTTAGTTAACATTGTAAAACTTATGAAAGTTTTTTCAAAACACAAAATTTATTGTGAAAACCTGTCCTGTGGATTATATACAGCTTTTGTATATCCCACTTTATTATTTATGCAGAAAAAATAGAAGATATGTCTGAGATGCCTACAAGGAATTCTAATTTACCATAGGTATTATTCTTAATCTGAAACTATATTAACATGAATTTGCTAGATATGATGGCACACACCTTTAATTCCAGTACATGAGAGGCAGAGACAGGGATCTAGTGAGTTTGAGGCCAGCTAGTATGGTTTACATAGCAGGTTCCAGGTTGGCATGGATACACAGTGAAACATTGTTTCAACAAACAAACCAGGAAGAGTTAAGTGTAATGTGTTCACATGTAGTATGCACAGTATTAGAGCAAAAAGAAGAAGGTAGTTCTTGTTAAAAGTCTAACATAATAAAGCAACATGGGAAATTATTTGCAAAAGGCTTACTGGTGTAATCTGGGTAGTCAAATAAATATAACAACAATCTGAAAGTGGAAAAAACATTAATAAAATAAAGTCAATAAACATTTCATAAAGGATAAAAACGAAGTAGAATTAACTGATATACAATTCAGAATAAAAATAACCACAGAAGGAAAGCTATTTAGGTGACTATTGAGAGATTACAGATCTATACAGAGATGTATGAACAATTTCCTAGTTACTGTACCTGACCATCTATCTCTTCTAACTGGAGCTTATTATATCAAAGGTAAAAACCATATTTCTACCTCAACACTCCAGTGCAAACATCTGAAACCAACTTTGGGGATGAAAGAAAGTCCCAGAGTGTCTTCTGAGAGACAAACACAACTCAACCTCACTTGTATTTTGTTTTATCCTCAACAAAGATCTATGCAGTAATGGTAAGGCAGATTCATAGTGTCTTGTTCTTAGGGGAAGGGCAGGTTCGCAACGCACAGGAAGGTCAATATAATAATTCTGTTTTAGGGTAATTTCTGAAAACTCGTACACAGTTAACATTGTATTGATATCGACTTCAAATGGTGACTTTTAATTTGAGGAATCCTTCTAATGTGTTCAATCATTTCCCTTCTTTTAAAGTTGTCATTTTTATTTGTGTGCTTTGTTTGTGGGGGAGAAGTTCTGGCACGTGGAGAGTGTAGCTGGGTGTGTGGATGGGCGTGCATGTGAGTCCAAAGTCAACCTTCAGAGTCATTCCTCGGGAGGGATCCATCTAATTTTTTGAGACAGTGATCTGGGGCTCCCAGATACACACAGACTGGAAGACTAATGAGTTCCAGGAGCCCTCCTGTTTTCATCTGTCCCGTCCTGGGTTTATGAGTGCACACCACTATCCCTGGCTTTTTACATGGATATTGGGAATTGAACTCACATACTCATATTTGTACAAAAAGAATTTTTATCAATCAAATTGTGCTTTAATTTCTTTTTACTTCTTAACCAAAGTTCACTGTGTTTCTATCCTGGCATGTTTGAAATGGCAATATTTTATTTTATTACATTATGTAATATTATATCATTCTTGTGAGATCTATCTATCTATCTATCTATCTATCTATCTATCTATCTATCTATCATGGTGGTAGTACGGTTTGAACTTGGGGCCTTGCATTTGCTAGGCAGGTGCCTTTGTTATGACCTATAGCCCCAGCCTATAGTATGTTCTTTCAACCCTGAGAAACTCATGGCAAAATGGAGATGCACAGAGGCTGTACAGGGAGGCCTTGGATTCCTCACCTTGAGATCCTGTGTTTCCCTAAAGGATAGCTCCTTATCAGAAGTGAGATTTAGAAAAATAATGAAGGGAAATCTAAGAAACTGGAAAAGGCCTGAAAGTCAAGTAAATGAAATGACTAGATGACACTAGTCTATCAGAATGAAATGTGTCCAGCTTGAGGACAAAGAGCCCAATATTAAGTGTCCTTTCCTTTAGTGATACTGGCCTGTTCTAAACATAGCTGTGGGTCAGTCCAAAGTGGCGGGCTAGGCATCTACTTTAAATATAGAGAATTTTGAAGAAATTAGCTGTGTAAAGGAGAATGCTGACTTGTGGTGAGAAATACTGGGCTAGAATATTTCTCTGTTCTCTCTACTATTACCCTTCTCCTTTTCATGTATTTTCCGATTGTTCAGGAAGAAAAGAAGCATGTTTAGTGTCAACCTTCTTAATGTAAAGTTTAACAAAATGCTTTCTTAAAGCTCCCACCAATGGCGACACATTTATGTTTTTCTAATTCTCACTTGCTTAAGGCACCCTATTCTTGATTCTACTTCTCCATATCTATGTGCCTTATTTCTGTATGGTTTTTGATTCTGTATAGAAAGCTGACAGGTTCAATGGCATGTCTAGTTCAGATTTATGATTCCTCTTGTCTCTCTTAGTCCTTTTTAATAACCCTACAAACAGAAAACCTGAAGGAGGTAGCAGACTCACACTAAGAATAGTTTTCTGGGCCACAGCTCTATCCAAGGACTATACTTGAGCATGTTACTCAAATTCCAAATGGAATTTTCTAGGGTCCCTGAGAAATGCAGCAGCAAGAGGAAATAGTTTAGATCTGAGACATGCTTGGAAAACACTATAGTGGAGACTTTATTTACATTGTCTTTCTGACTTCGAGTTGCTGCCACTGTTGTGAGTCTATCCAGAAACTTTATACAACTGGCAATCCTGAATGTAAACCAAAGCCATATGTTTGCATCCTTTTGCCAAATGTCTGCAGCAAATAGTTCTATTATTCCCACAGGTAACAGATGTATGCCAAAGATTTCTATTAGTTGCTTCATCATGGCCTCTCTTAGAGTCACAGCTTTGTGACATGGGAGGAGGAGCAAGAGCATTGCCAGTTTTATGTTTTTGGAGTTTTGGGTATTTAAAAAGTATGCCCTATTTAAACAAAACTTAAGGCAGCAACACATAAAAGGCCTTTCACGTTTTTCCTGGCTCATATTTTGAGAATTATCTGCTGCAAAATATGCAAATTTTAGAAAATAATTCCTTCAGAAGACATATTGTTTCAAATAGACCTTTTCCCAAGGAAAACCAAATCTTCACTTTTCAGTGTTTGTAGGAACTAGCCCTCAAAGTCATCCTGAATATTTTAAGATCATATTTGTAAAGTACCTTTAAGCTAACTAATTTTTAATACAAATGAACTCACACTAGATCCATAAATTTATTTTAGCCATGAACCTTTCTGTAAGGGCAGACACAATTAACTAGATACGCAAAGGTTTATAACCTCAGTTGCTTAGCAATTTAAGACAGTTGACTGTTGTACTCAAAACAGTCCCAATTCCAAACTCAAAGACAACAATGAATTTCAATACAAATCCACATAGGTGACCACTGACAGGAGAGCCTTTATACAAATTCTTTAATCAAGTTGCTTTTCTTTCAATATATTCTATTGTTTAATAATAAAATTGAGCTCATACCATCCTTTCTTCAGGTAACCTGTCTGCCAATATTTTGGTTCAATTTACTGGAAAATCTTGAAATTCATCCTAGTGAGAGAAAAAGTAAAAGAAAGAAAGCATATCAGACTGGACAAGAAAAACACTTATTTAAATGAACTTTCGTGAACAACAGAGGGCACATTGGCACCTTTTGCCTATAATTTGGTTGGTCACATTACAATGAAACTGTTATACTACAAATATTATTACTAATAATTCTAATTCTTCTTATGGCATTAAGGGTTGAAGCGAGGAGCTTATGCATGACAGACAAGCATTTTACCAGAGCTCTATCCCCATTCCTATTATTACTATCATCATCATCATCATCATCATCCATCTTAAACATCAGAAAGAAAAAGTTAGGGAACTATTTGCAACGAGCTCTAGTGATGATGTTGCAAAAGACACAACGAAGCCTGTGTTACTTAGATCTGTTCTGAAAGAGGCCAGCAGAAGATGCAATTAATCCCATGGCCAGTGTTGGAACTTGCTTTTCAAGGAAGTAATTTGCTTTTGGTTTATTTTACCATCAAGTCACCACGCACAATGCTGCATCCCCTCTATTTGGTTTCAGGATGGGGGAAAACAAACCAAAAACCAACCAAACAAACAAACAGAAACCACAAACAAAACAACACTGGAAGCCAATGTAATGCACTCAGCATCCTAGAGAGGGCCCTGCTGTACTAACATCACGGGCACATGTCCATGGTTACATGTTTACTTCTAGCAGTTCTGAGACACAAGCTCCCAACCTTCCTTACAGGGGACTTCTAAGGCTGGCTTTTCACCTCTCATGTGTACTGAAGCAGTGGCCTCTGAGTCACAGCTGCCTCCTTGCAGGCTTTGACCTGACACCAATCATGCTTTTGCAACTCAAGTCACAACTGTGGCTGTGCAGAAGCAGGCAGCAAATTCTCACACAGGGCAGACTATTGCCCACGTAGGAGAATGGAAAGGGAGCGCTGCAGCTTGGGAAGTCTTACTTTCTATTTGATCACAACTTACCAAATAAAAAAATGCTTTTGGCTCATTCTGCTGCACTCTTGGTTCAGCAAGAGTTCTGGAGCTTTCCACCTGCCTAGTTCCCTTTGTTTGCCACACACCAACCTAAAACAAAAGACCCTGGAAGCAGTCATACTGGTGAACAAAGCTCTTTCTAAATCCTGAAAGTAATGGCTTTCTGTCTAATGCCCTATCGTGTTATGTATTTATTAGCAATACATTTTCCATTTATTTTCTCAAAGATTGCCAATAAAGAACTGAATCACATAAGGGAGTAGCTGTAAAGCCTCTGAGTTCCCTAATGTCAAACTCATTAGCATCCGAATAAGCACACAGCAGCACGTCATCTGCACAATTGCAATTTTTTACTACTTTTAATAGCGTTTCTCAAAGGGCTCATTTTCAACTTTCTTCAGTGGTTAGTTGGGTCTCCTGGGAGAAGGAGCTTCCTGATGCTCACAGCTTCGACTCAGCGGCATAGCCGTTTGCTGTCAGATGCGTCAGCCCTCTGCCCTAACCCCATCTGCTGTGGCTTCCCTCCCTGGAGACTAGAATGGAGGTAGCACAGCTGAGATCTGCCTGAGAAGTGTGCAGAGGGTGCTGAGAAAGATAAGTTTAGGAATATGATCTGACATGCAAAGGCCCAGGGTGTGGGGGCAGTGAGACACAAATGGGAAGCAGGGCCTCTCAGGGTGCCACCCCTGAGCTGGTCACTACAGTTCCTCCCAGCTCCTCTTGGGATGTCCATCATAATCAAACAGGAGCCTCCCACTGCAATCTGGGTTCGTCTCTTCCCACATAGGCACTATGACAAGAAGATACCTTTAAAACCCCATTTTTATTAAATGCCACTTTTTTGTTTTAACAATTATTATTTGCCATTCTTTAGCTGTTTTGCATGTTCTTTAAGAGAAAAAAAAAATCACCTTTTCCCAACTTAAATGCATAATAGCCCATGGGGAATATACACTGTTAAGACAGTCACCCTCAGGCCTGGATGCTTCACCAAGCACCACTTACTTTCACAGAAGCCCCTACGTTCCTGAAACAGCAACCCCAAAAGGTGAAACTACATGGCAACCAAGGTATGGCAGGCAATGGGCTACAGGATATCTTTTTAATTAATGACTCAGGTGCTCAGATGTCTTAGCTCTGTGGAGTCAACATCAAGTACTCCATTTGCTGTCTTTCTGAAAATAGATGTCAGTCCTTAACACTGCTTCACGGATGAGTACCTGCTTTTGAAAAGACAGTTCTGCTCAAATCTATGATGCAATATGACAAATCTGATATATTATTTCAAAGAAAAGGATCCTGCAACATTTGAGACTGTGCTTTGTTCTTTTAGAGGAATGTACAAAGTGAATTGATCAATATATCATCTGTGACCCCCCCCAGGCCAAGAACTGTAGGTTTATTTATAGTTCCAATGGAATATTTATTAAATCTTCCAAAACTAAATGTAAGGTGAAAAGTTTGGTGAAGGAGCAAATGAATTTGTCATTCAATGTGTGTACCATGCACAACTTGTAACATGAACTCACCACTATTTGCCAATCTGATATAACAAACATGATGTCACCATCACCATCACCGTGGTCTAACATTAATTTACTACCACCATGAATGTATTCTAACTATCATGACCTCACCACCGCCATCTATGTGTTCTAAGTCACATAATCTCACCACCACCCTCAATGTGTTTTAACATGATCTCATCTCCACCCTCAATGTGTTTTTATCATGATCTCAACACCATCATCAATGTGTTCTATCAAGATATTACCACCATCATCAATGTGTTCTAACATGATCTATCACCTTCAATTTGTTTTAACATGACCTCACCACCATCATCAACATGTTCTCACATGATCTCACCACCATCATCAATATGTGCTATCATGACCTCAAGAACATCATCAATGTGTTCTAACTATCATGATATCACTACCTAATCAATGTGTTCGAACATGATCTCACTACCACCATCGGTGCCATGTAATTAACAGAAGCTCATCAATACTGCCAATATTCTTGTAGGGTTTGCCCACCAGTGAAACCATTCTGCTTGGTCTAGTCAAGAAGGGCAAAACCAACAGTCCTCTCAGAGGCCTGCAAAGTTCAAATAGTCTCCAAAGACCACTTGAATTTATTTCCTTAGCAAGTCCACATAACAATACCAGAATATTTTCTTGTGTGTCACTACTTCTTGAGGTCCTGCTTCTATAACTTCTAACAGTTTTACTCTCTCACCCACTGTTTAACCTTTAACAGCTTCACAGATTATTCACCTTCTGGAATGAAAAAAGTGATGAACTTTAACTTGTACATTCTTGGGAATTATAATACAAGTTCTTTGCGGTTCTAAACTTTAAGACTTATTTTATATAATGATTTAAGTTATAGCCAAATTTTGTAAATAATTCTCTACTATATCATGTACATATAAATACATGTTTAGTGTCTCATACTATCATAACTATATACATATATATATTGGCTAACAGCAAGCACAATGGAATTCTTCAGTTTCCATTTGTCATTTTACTTCTGATAATTCCTTTTGAGATTTATTTCTGTTCATGTCTCATTTGTTTGTTTGGTTTAGATTTTTTTTTTTTGGAAGTTCTAGTCAAGGAGTCTTAGAGTAGCTTTTGTCCATTAAAGCATGAAATTCTCTATTAGGAAATGATGCATTAAATTTTGTGAGTATGTTGTTGCCTTGTAATATTTTTGTTGTTAAAAATATATTTCTTCTGCTGAGCTCTCCAGGTTGGTAGTAGAGAATATGCTTCGTTTTCTGGAATAAATGGATGCAAGTATGACTTTTATTTAAGTTCTTTAGGCAAATACAAGCACTTCTTGTTCATAAGCTTTTTTTCTTTTCTTTTTTTTTTTTTTTTTTTTTTTTTTTTTTTTTTTTTGTCACAACCAGACTACAGTCAGATGTATGATCCCAGTGGGAGCAGGACAAGGAGATTCTGTAAGCTTGGCTTATTCAGCAGGAAAAACAGGTCCTACTGCAAAGTGAGAAAGTAGGATCATTTAGGTTTCTGAAGGATGTTTCCAATTGTAATTATTGGATATTCAATCAGGTGAATTATTTTGTACTATGTATCAAATTGCCTTTCCTCATCAACTTTTAATACTTTATGCTTCCCCGACTTATCACTAAAGCTCAATTATAAACCAAACTTCAATACAATTACTCATTTTTAAAGAATAAAGTAAAACTTATCAACCAATGTATTAATGACCATCAAAGGATTTAGTTGACATTCAAGTGATTTGTTCAGCCTTTGAATCTTGTCCTACAGAATATTTCAAAAATCTTAAGTGCAAGGAATTCTACAGCAACTCTGATTTGCTTTCGGAATAGGTCATTTTTGCTTAGAGGCTGAAGTAATGGAGAGGACTGAAATAACTGTGACTTCCACTGTCACACAGGCAAAACAATTACATTTACACAAGTACGCATTCTAGTATTGATATTTGTCCTTCCAATCGCTTAAAAATATCACAGTATCTTCTCCATAAAGTCTGAAGCAATTCCAACACTTTATATAAGACTTCTTTTTCTCCCTTAAGATGATTTAACTTTTACCTGATTTAAGTAACAAAATAGCCCTCAAAGATACTTAAAGCCATGTGGTAATTAACATAACTGCATTTAGATGCCATTCATGACTGATAATTCCAACACCTTGTGGGAAAAAAAGTTGCATGCTGTAAACATTATAAACATATTCAAATAAGCTTAACACAATCTGCCATGCTTATTTCTGCCTAGATCATGGACCAGAGAAATGGTTAATGCAAATGGATTTATAATTTGCTTTGGGGGGCCAGTTTCTTCTCCTTATTTATTAGCCCAGCTGATGGGGCAGATTTGATGAGGCACTTCTGGAATAATTGAGTCATCACACAAAGAAGGCTGCTAGCATTCAGAGTGGTTTTATCAGCAGCAAGCAGGCCTGATTACTGACAATTACACTCTGATCCGGTGATGGAGGAGAAAGAGCCAACGAGTGGGAAATGTCCGTGTTTCTATCCAGGAATAATTTCTACATTCATTTTACATGCTAAGTGTTTCCTATCTCTGCATAATAAACTGTAAACAGGAATAGATGGCACAATGTCCCTTAATATTTCCTGGTAATGAAGACACAAATGTACAGTGAATGCTGATAAATATAGATGAAACATAAGCTATTCTCCCAGTCTGTATTGTTACCTTTAAAACAAATGCATTTTTGTGGTAAAAGCATAATCATAGCTAATGCAAAAAAATGACAGAAGATTGAAATTGTCCTTGTAACTACATAGAAACTTTGCAAAAGTCCTGTTAATCACAACTGCTTTAAAGACTGGTGAGCTGAAGTTTGAGTCTAGAAATCATGTCATTCTGTGTCTCAAGTGGCAACTGTGCAAATGTCCTTGGGTTAGATGCAGCAGAGGACAGTGTGACAGAGCTCCACCAACACTCTGAAAGAACATATCTAAACTCTAACAATGATGCTAGCACTGAAGATATCTTTACTAATATGGATTTTAAGTTCCCTTCCATACATATTCCAACAGGATACATCTGATAGTGAACAATAAAGTTGCCTGTGGCCCCTGATCAGCCATGCAATGAGTTACTATGCTCAGCAGGCATTCACCAACACCAACATGGCTTATCAACAAAGTACTGTGGATAAAAATGTATCTGACAGTTGTCTGCTAAGCAATCTTTCCTCTGACTCATTGTTGAGTTTACAATGCCCAGAGAACAGGAAGGCTGATATTTCTTAATGTACCACCTTAGATTTTAGTGGAAACACTCTAATTTCTTATATTATCAAGAGTTTCTTTATTTAAAAAACCCAATCAGATGTGAAGGCATGAATAATAAACCCTCCCAGGTCTGTTTGCATAATCTTTTCTTTAAAGCCCCTTCCTGGCTTCCAAAGAAATAAAAGTTACTCTCTGTTCTCCTGTGGTAACTATGGAAACCATGTTTTATTACACTAACCACTTAACTTCAAAGCTTCTGTTACAACTAAATGTGTTATTTTGAGTAAATCTATACTGAACATCCTTATAATGTCAAAACACTTTTAATGGAGTTCATAGAACACTTGTTGATTAAAAAAAATAAGGCTTTTCACTATGCAGAGGGAATTTTCTCTCTTTAGGCCATTTTATTAGATTGATGGTCACACAATATTTTTGATATCCTTGGACATTTGCCACTTTCCTTACTACTGTCAAGAGGTTCTTTAGAATATTTTCAACCAGGCTGCTAGTTTTCTCAACAATAACTGTTTGGTTTTAATTAACATCTTCACAATATTCTTTAAATATGAATTAAAATAAAAACTATAGCTGTTTGTCTTCATTATCTGATGATGAAAATGGAATGGGAGAATCTACTAAGTTTAAAAAGGAAATGGCATGACTCTCAGTTGTTGAGGCCAATGAGTGAATGGATTTTGGAAAAAATAATCCTTAGACTTTAATTATATATAAACAAGAATCTAATATAATTTTCAAATGAGTATCTTCTAAAATATACTATTAATGGTTCAAAAAACAGTTACTGGGCAACAAAATATACATATTGCTCCATGGAAAATAATGGGTATAAAAATATTTAAGGCACAACTCTTGCCCTCGACAGAACAAACAGGCAAGTCAAAGATCCCAATATAATGTAGAACATTCTTAGATAGAAGAGGCCAGAGGAGCCCAGCGGACATGAGTGGGGCCTAGACAACTTCTAGATGACTGTGACTCTGTAGATGTTTAGAGAACCCTGAATAAAATAGGAAAGGGGTCTAAAAAACAAATTGAAAGGATGCCAATGGTCAAACTGGCATGGTCAATACATTAAAACTACATTTTTTATGCAGTTATGAAAGGGTCAAAGACAGCAGATGGTTAAATTAACTAGCTGAAATTAAATGCCTTTAATTTGCTCATTTAATATGTAACTTTCCAAGAAGCACCCCCCTTCAGGATGAGAAAAGCAAAATCTGCCTCCACTCACAGTAGACACCATTCCCCAGAATCCTGTACTCCAAGAGAATTTTGATGACAATTAGGTTGCCTTGCACTCCATTAACTCATGTTTTTCTGTTTTTACCTAGGCTCTGGTAGGACCATGGATGGAGAGATGTGCCCCTAGAAACCACCTTATGGCTATGGATGTGCTCAATACATTACTGTTGAGCTGAAATAAGCCCAACATAATCATTTTCAGATTTTTGAGATTATAGCTTATTAACTGATTTAAATAAATCCCAGACACTCCGCATACGGGATATTACAGGTTTAGTCAGTTGGGTTCTGTTCTACCAGCTTAAAAAAATAAAATTGACAGGGTTTGCTTGTTTGTTGAGATAATGTCTTGCTGTACATTCCAGATATTCTAGATGACCTCAGATTCACAAATACTGGGGTTAGAGTTCTGAGTCTCCCTACCCAACACAATGTATAAATTGTGATTGATCTATGCCTGATTTTTACCCAATGTTGACTTTTACTTCATTAAAATGAAAAATTACACAATTTTAAATTGGCTTTTCTTGAGAAATAAATGCCAAATATGAAATGAAATACAGTTAGCCAGATCTGGGGAAATGACTGGACTAGGAAGACTGCTGATCCATTTAAGATCTATGAAAACCTCATTCCTTTAGAGTATCCTTTTTCTCATTCAAAATTTACCACAAAGTCCTGACCATGGGATGGGCCACCTACATTTTACTTTAAGTGGCATATACTACATATTCAAAACTGATGAGTTTGATATTGCAAAGGAAAATGGAACTAACCATTTCCAGAAGGAAAGACAAATGTGTCTATCAACAGTGAAGGGAGATAGAATTTACTAAGCAAATATCTCTTATCTTTACTGGAGTTTTATCAGGAAACACGAGTTTCATAGGCACGGCACTGCTCAAAGTTCCTTTATCATCATCATGACATGCCTACAGGAATTCCATATTACCACCAATTTACACACAAAGGTAGGACGGTCAAGATTACTACCAGCTTCTGTGTCATACAGGTGACAAGTAGAATAAATGGCAACCTCTGCTTTCGTGTATAAATTGAACTTCTGCAGCAGAGACCTGGGCTTTTGTTCCCTCTGATATTCCATTACTCTGACCCAAACTCATGTTAACTCATGTTCATTGAAGGAGTAAATAAAACATGCATTCCTTTGCTTTTTCAGTAACACAACTACTGCATTTACAAAAACATGATACGTAGCATTTTTGGAAGGGAGGAGTGTTACAAAATGGGAGATATAAACACTAAGTATCAATAATTATAATTTACATACCCAAATAAATAATTTTAGACAATTAATTTTGGCCTTTCAAGATTTTGTTTAATTCAGAAACAGAATAGTCTTTCTAGGATTTATATTATTACCTGTAAAATATATCCTACCTAGTGGTTGGCTTATTCTTTTATTTCTCTTTTATTTCTTTGACAAATATTCATAAACAGTAGCTTTAATAAACCAGACTTACTTTTATTTTATAGTTGTGGAGGTCTGGGGTCTTCTTATGGTCTCATCAGTGTGAACCGAAGTCAGGTTACACTATAAGGGACTATTTATTTTCTCACTCAGCTTGCTTAATAGAGTCCAGTTCCATATCCTTGACAACATGGAGCTGCTGGATGACTCTGCAAGTCACTCTTGCCTCGCAGTCAGTGCTGACACTTTCCTTGACTAAGTCCCCTCCTCTTCAGAGCTAGAGAGGGTGATCTGATTGAGTCATTATCCAGCTTTAGCTCCCTCATTTTTTATACTGTCCTTTTCGTAAGAACCACAGATAGTTGGCTCTTCCTCCATAGTCTGGGAAATTCTTCCCACCTCACAGTCCCTAACTGACTCTTATACCTTTCGTTATGCAAGGTAACACATTCACCAACTTCAGATACATCTTTGGGAGGGAGACAATCTCTAGTCACCTATGTGAATTCTTAAAATTTTAGTACTAGAGCCCCTCATTATCACATATGTGATGCCACAAATCTTAGTACTGATATTAACAAATACCAACATCTTTATTGATTCTCTAAAATCAAGTTTCTTAAGTTCTTATGTATATTTGAAGGACACTGACATTTGAAAGATATTTTGGAGGGAATTTTAATTTTAAATAGGCACTACTTACCTTCCCTAGAAGCTACTGTATTTGAACCAGAGAGTTGCCATTGCTACGATTGAAGCATCATCAGAGAAAACATGGAAAGAAGAAAAGAGAACAGTTAATTAAATATAAATTATCTACAGTTTATTAACTGCATAAAACACTATTTTAGAACAGTGGCTCTCAACCTATGGGTTGTGACTCCCCTGAAAACCTCTATCTCCAGAAATTTTTTATTATAATTTTATATTACAATTAATTAAAATTACAGTTATGGGTAGCAAAGAAAGTAATGTTATGGTTAAAGTGTCACAGCATTAGGAAGGTTGAGGACAACTGCATTAGAGTGATAGGTAAACAGTATCAGAATACAAGTCTGGGCAGTACCACATTCAATAGTCAGAAATGTTATTTTAAAGACTATCCTACAACAAGGAAAACAGGTGTCTACTAGTAAGAGAAAACATTATTTGTATCTGAGACCTTTACACATAAGTACTTTGGAGAACCTTTTCTAGGGACACACCTGAGAGAGAAAATGAATTCTCAATGACAGTCTTTTAAAAAAGAATCAGTGGTTTAACACTAATTTCTAATCAGATCCTACAAAAAGGAACAGCCCGCATGGCAGCTGTACTTTTCCCAGGGTTAATTACCTTTCACTGCTCTCTACTAATGAGTCAGCTGTTCCTGCCACCACACACTACCCTGGTTCATCTGGAGCTGGAGCTGTGGACAAACACAGGAGTGACAGACCTATTTACATATGGGGGTGTGGCAAAGATTTCCAAAGGATGTTTTAATCCTTTCCTGTTCATATGTTTCCATGATAAAATTATTTTTGACAAATAAGGTTTCATTTGATCAATGACTTCTTTTGACTGGAAACAGGGTTTATCACTGACAAACATACAACAGGAAAAGCCTTGGAAGGAGATGAACTTCACTGCACCCTCAAAAGCTTTGTGTCATTTCTTCTTTAGTACCACAGCATGGCAAAAGCCCCTACTGTAATAAAAAGCAAATAGCCTCTAATTTGTGCAGTTTCCTTCACTCATAAAAATATTTCCTTAAAATAGTTATGACACTGAAAATTAAATTCATCAGCAGAAAAAGAAATTAGGAGAAAAAGACACCTGGTATAGCTTTATAACTACAAAGCCAATTCAAAAATTCAGAGACTTGAAAATCCTGGCTTTGTCTCTGTCTAGATCATCATTCTATACTACAGCATTGCTACACAGAACACACACACACACACACACACACACACACACACACACTATGCACATACATATATGTGTCTATGTATACATATGTGTACAGGCTATAACAGATTTACCACTTATATTATAGCTCTTTTAACTATAGTTTAAATTATAGTTCTCTCCATCACATGATGTAGGAACAGTGTGCCCTTATATAATTTGAACAGTTTAGAGAAGAAGTTTATAAATCTCTTCTGCCTTTTAACTCGGGGGTAACTAAGGGGCTAGACAAACAGTAAAGGAGCATAGAGATTTACTTAAACACATTCCAAATGCCTCTGAATGAAAGATCCTCTCTTACTGGAAAGTTCAAGATTATAAATAGTGACCCTTGGGCTTTCATATGTATGGAGACCACCTAGGTATCTTGCTCATAGGCCGGACCTTGTGTCGACACACATGTGACACATATGTGACATCATATAGCACTTACACAGCAGCAGGTGCTGCTGTTGGTCCACAGGCTATACTGATAACAAAGGAATGGGGCAGTGGTCCTCAAGCATTGGCCTGCATCAGAGTTATGGATAGGCTTGATGCAGCCCAAAGGACCACAGTCCGAGAGGGGACCTGACCTGAGAATGTGTGCTGCTAATGCTGGTCCCTGGCGACTGCACTTTGTGAACCACAGCCTTAACTATTCATTACTAAACACACCAAAGAGCACCTAAACCCAAAGACTAACAATGCCCATATGGAACAGATAGTTACCTCCTCTTTTTTTCAGAGCCATTTGTTTGCTCTAGCATTAATACCTCATGATGGGAAGGAATGGATACAAACTGAATGTTCTGTCCCAACATTAAAGCACATCCTGAAAGACTCTTTATAGACTATTGAACTTGTCCTTCCCTTCAGATAAAGTCACTCATATCAAGAAACAAACAATAACTATGTGTTTCATTACAGGTGGGACTATCAAACATAAACTTGCAAATTATAAATCAAAAACTGCACAATATTTAAACTTTTAAAAAAGCAAATAAAACATGGGAATAAGTTAATTACAAATTATAAAATTAAGACAGATTAAAATACCAAGCAATGATACAAATTCCTTGAGACATCCAAGGAATTAACAACCTAGTAAATTCTTCTCAATGGCATAGTACATGTCTGATACACACTCACGTGAGATGTGTTCTGTATTGATTATCACCATTTTGAAGTATATATTATACTAGAGATCTCTTGGATTTTGCAAACACCTGTTTTTCATTTACTGAAAAATATATTTGAATTGCCTTTCATGTAGATAGCTCAGTGTCAGAGCCCTGGCCAGGACATTTTGCAACACTGTTAGAAAGAGAGGAGTAATAAGAGAAATTAGAGTGAGACATCTTCTTGGTGTGTGTTCGTAAGGAAATAGAAATTGGCTCTCAAAACAGCAGGCTACCACTAAGCAGAAAGCAAGTGCTTCAGCATTGATCTCTCCAGGACTGGGAAGATTGTCCTGGACATGAACAAACGCACCAGAACTCCAATAAAGCTCAGAGAGTAGGGCTCCATGCATGTGGGTTTGGTAAATACATGAGAAAGATTTCAAAGATATCAATGTTCCTTCTGAGTTATTTGGTTCTGCTGTCCTACTGAAAGGATGGAAACTATCAATCTCATGTATATATAAGAGGATAATAATATCACAAATAGTGAATTCACTTAATATCTGTGTAACAGATGCTCCACGTACAGAATTCCATTATGTGGTAGCCACCAACTTATACCTTCTGGAGAAGAAAACCCTGGCAGACTCGTCTTCTGAAAATGGCAGGATGCACATTCTGCCACTCTGATAGGGAAGATGACTATGTCATTCAAATCAAAGGGATAGTCAAATAAAGATCTTTGAGATGCAGGTTTTAATCTCATTTATTGATGACTGAGGAGAACAATCTGCCTGGTTTGATGAAAACTGGGCCCCTGAAGTGCAAACATCAAGTTATATAGTTTGAGAGAATATGCAAATGAACAGATTTTGGCCATGTTATTATTTTAAAGAAGGTGCAAGAATAAAAGACTTTAAAATGATGGAAACTCTGTTCCTTAAAATATAATTTATTCAATGGGTTGTCATAATGCTACAAATTTTGAATGAAGATAAACAATGGCATGAGCCGAAGGTGCAAAGGGACACTAACTGATGCCCTCTTGATGTGGCTTTAGGAATTATAACGAGGTGAATGTACAAATGTGGATGTTTCAACAATGTGATGGCCCAGATGTCAGTCCAGCACAAGTTATGCTGGTTGTGTTATTTATCCAATTGCTTCATCAACCAATGGACCTTTGCTGAATCAGCATGGTGAGTGTTGGTAGATACTGAGGGATTCTAACTTTCTTCATTTAAAAAAATATTTTATTAATATTGACAAATTAGAACTATCTACATTTATGGGTATAAAATGGATTACTGAATTAAGCTATTTAACATACCTACGCTACCCCAAATATATATATCAATTTTTCATCTATTCTAACAGAAATTGGACCTTTAACCAACTCCTCTTCTATCCCATCTCCAACATAACCACTATTCATTCAGCTGTATGATTCTATGTGTTTAATTCTTCTTGGTTTTCTATCATATGACAGTTTTCTGAAAATAAGTGTGCAGAAATAAAATTCGCCAAATATGGAATCCCTAGCCTTTCTGTTGTTGTTATTGTTTTGTTTGTTGAGATAGGGTTTCTCTGTATTGCTTTGGAGCCTGTCCTGGAACTAGCTCTATAGACCAGGCTGGCCTCGAACTCACAGAGATCAGCCTGTATCTGCCTCCTGAGTGCTGGGATTAAAGGCATGTGCCACCAATGCCCAGCTGGAATCCCTGGTGTTAAAGATCTAATTTATATGACATGTTTTTCCAAGCTTACAAGAATGCTCAAAACATAGCACCTTGCTGAAGTAATCTAGAACTCACAGCTCTGTGTCCCTGTGAGAAGCTCACCTGCCCTCTCCCAGCCCCACCTGCTCTTCACAGACTGGGAAGCTCCACCTCCCCTCCAGGAGCAGGTGTCTAGCCAGACTGAAGTCATTTGAATGAGGACTAGTCTGCTATTTAATAAGATAAGAAGACTCCAGCAATAAGGCCACTTTCTCAGCAGTGTGTATGTTAGGAAAATAATATATTAAATCAATGCATTAAGTATGTACAGATAAAACATGCAAGCTCCCACAGCATGTGCAAAAGTGGTGAAAATAAAGGTATACATTCAGTACCTAACATAAAAAACACCAATGACAGCTTATGCTAGAGAGGATGTGGAGAAGGGGGAACACTACTCCACTGCTGGTGGGAGTGCAAACTCATACAGCAACTTTGGAGATCAGATTGGTGGTTCCTCAGGAAAATGGGAATCACTCTATCTCAAGACTCAGAAATTCCTCTCTTAGGAATATACTCAAAGGGTGTACATTCATACAACAAGGACATCTGTTCAACTATGTTCATAGCAGCATTATTTGTAATAGCTAGAACCTGGAAGCAACCTAGATGCCGCTCAACTGAAGAATGGATGGAGAGAATGTGGTACATTTACACAATGGAGTACTACTCAAAGGAAAAAGAATAAATGGAATCTTGAAATCCGCAGGCAAATGGGTGGAACTAGAAGAAACCATCCTGAGTGAGGTAACCCAGTCACAAAAAGAGGAACATGGAACATACTCACTCATATATGGATTTTAGACATAGAGCAAAGGATCACCAGCCTACAATCCACACCGCCAGAGAAGCTAGGAAACAAGTAGGACCCTAAGAAAGACATACATGGTCCCCTACAGAAGAGGAAAGGGACAAGATCTCCTAAGCAAATTGGGAGCATGGGGGAGGGGAGAGGGAGTTAAGAGAAAGAGCAGGAGAAGAGGAGCGGGAGGAAGGCATGAGGGCAGGGAGACTGAGTCAGGGGAGGAATACAGCAGAGCAAGAAATGAGATACCATAATAGAGGGGGTCATTATAGGTCTAAAGAGAAACCTGGCACTAGCGAAATGTGCAGATATCTACAAGGATGACCCCAACTAACAATGTAAGCAATCGTGGAGAGGCTACCCTAAATGCCCTTCCCCTATAATGAGATTGATGACTACCTCATGTACCATCCTAGAGCCTTCCTTCATCCAGTAACTGACAGAAGCAGAAACAGACACCCACAGCTGAACACTGAGACAAATTCCTGGAATCAGGTTTCAGACAGCAAAATGGTCAAGACTAGGCTGGAGAAACCCACAGAAACAGCTGACCTGTACAAGGGGGAGCTCATGGACCCCAGTCTGATAGCTGGGAAACCAGCATAAGACCAACTCAGACCCCCTGAATGTGGGTGTCAAGAGGACTGGGCAGTCTACGGGGCCTCTGGTAGTGGGTCAGTATTTATCCCTAGTATAAGAATCGACTTTAGGAGCCCATTCCACGTAGAGGGATACTCCCTCAGCCTAGACACATGAGGGAGGGCCTAGGCCCTGCTCCAAATGTGACAGACTTTGAAGATCCTCCATGGAAGGCCTCACCCTCCCTGGGGAGCAGAAAAAGGGTGGGATAGGGGGAGAGTGGGGAGCAGGGGAGGAGGGAAGGGAGAGGGAACTGGGATTGACATGCAAAACAAGATTGTTTTTAATTTAAATAAAAATTTAAAAAAGTAACTCAGAGCCACCACAGAACCCAGTAATTCCATTTTTGAGAGAATACCCTGAGAATTAAAATCAAAGATTTGAACACCCACAATCATAATAGCAGTATTCACAAATGTCAAAAGTGGGGGCTGATGATGAATGGATGAACAAAATTTGGGGAAAAAAAAAGGTATACATTCAGACTAGATAATTTGATGAACAAATGCATAGTTCAAGTTAGTTATCTTGTTCTGTTGATGCTATACTGGAAAGGGAAAGAGGATCTTTTTAGTTTTTCTTTGCCTTGAGACATTTCACTGTTTAACCCAAACTGCCCTGGGACACACTAGTCTAGACTGGCCTCAAACTCATAACAATGTTTGTCTTAGATTCTTGAGGACGAATTAGAGACAAGGAGGCACTATACCTAGTTAGGAAAGAATATTATGGACAATCTACTAATAAACTAATATCCACTTCTCAACAAAAGCAGGGTCTGGTAAGATGTTGTGATAGCACACACATGTGAATTGTTGTACAGTGACATGTGCCTGCCATCCTAGACTTGTAGAGGCAGAGACAGGCAGGTCTTGGAGGCTCACTTGTTAGTCTACACAAACAGTGAGCTCCAGGTTCAGTTGAGACACTGTCTCAAACAACAAAATGGAGAGGGACAGAGGAAGACATCCAATCTCAACCTCAGGACTTAAAAATGTGTGTGCATAGTGAATGCTCCTCACCACACATCATGTACACACATGCATCTCTCTCTCACACACACTAAGATGAAAACAAACAGATAAACATATGCATCACACCACTACACTTTGCACCTCACAAAACTGGAAGAGTGACTATGTGTTAGAATGCTTCAGAGAACTAAATTGGGCATTTCCAGAAAAACAGGGGATTAAAACAAATGGACAATAGAAAAAGACTTTTTTTTTTTTACACAAACACACAAATGTATTTATTTCAGTACACTGATTCCAAATGAGATAATGATGATTTCCAGTCTTATACATGAACAATGTCTCAGGCACTGAACCAAACTTCTCAGGAATAGACACTGTTCATAATTTATGGTGAATTAATTCACTGTACTGTTAGAGTCCCCATACACCACCCCCCTGCATTACCATCCTTCATGCTGGATTTCTCTGGCTAAGAGGCAGTTGGAATCTATCACTTATATGTCTTTTACCAAATCCCAGACCCCAGGATAGAGTCACTTAGGGAAGATGAACTTTTCTGGTTCAATGAGAACAACTATAGATTGGATGGGACATAAGAAAACAAGTAGAACACTGGAATGTAGCAGTTGTCACAAAACCAGTAAGCTAGAGAAGACTTGGCAAGTGATCTGGGGGTTGCATCATTATGACTAGAGACTGTGAACCCTGGCCTGAGGCAGCAAAGTTAGAATGAGGAATTCTTTGGCCGTAACAATAGCCTGACATGGAATCTAATTCTGGAACGTGTACTCTATGGTCTCAGAGATGCACTTAATGTCTGTATCTTTCACATGTCCTGGGGTACTATAACATAACTTTATTTTAGAATAGTGAGTACTGCACGAGCTGTGTGGCACACACAGTCGTGGTGCACTGCACTGCAAACACTCAGCAGACTCCAGGACCATGGAGTCCAGTTCAGTTGAGAACTCCAGAGTCCAGTGGTGTGTGCTCCACTCACAGCAGCTCCAGGCTGGAGATGTTCTTCAAGAGAATGGAAGACAGAAAAAGGACACCGAAGAACAAAAAAGGAGGAGGAGGGATAGTGAAGGTAAAAGGGGACGAATCTGATCAAGGTACAGTATTATGCATGTGCAGAAATGTCATGACCACACATCTCACTTCAGAAAGTAATGTAGATTAATTAAACAGAAAGAGGAAAAGTGGGTATGAACATAGAGGGAATATTCATTAATATGCAACCAAGGATATTTACTAATTGTCCTTATTCTGTTCTACAGACTGATAGAATGCTACATACGCAGCTATAGCAATCAGAAATTATCCATTTTTCACCATTAAAATGGAATTGTAACACAAAAATCCTACAAATTTCCTAGTTAATCAATCAGAACTCCTGGAGACTGACCCTTGCTCCGAGGTCCAGACTCTCCAGTCTGGCAGTCTAGCATCGTGGGATGGGTGATAGACACGCAGAAATGGACAGCACTGTATCTATGTCCCCACTGAGAAGCCAGATTCAAATCCATAGTAAACACACACACACACACACACACACACACACACACACACTCACACACGCGCACACACAGCACAGATTAACGTAAGAGATAAGTGTTATGGGAAAATAATGTCAGCTAGAACATAGGAGCCACTTACATCGAGGGATCAAATCACGCTTTGTTGATTTGACACAGGAAAGAGCAATATGTGTCAAGGCTGGCGAGATGGCTTAGTCAGTAAATGCTTGCCATTCAAGCATGACATTAGGAAATAAAACCCTAGAATCCATTTTAAAATAAACAAACAAACAAACATACAGGGTATGACAGTGTGCTTGTTATCCAACTTCTGGTTACGTTGAAGAAGGCAGGATATCTATGGTAGCCTGCTTGATGAGCACCATGTTTCAAAATAATCAGGTGAATGGTGTCTGAGGAATGGCACCCAAGTTTTCCTGTGGACTCCTCAGGCATGTGTGCACATGTTCACACACACTTCACACTACATACACACAGAGAGAGAGACCCTTGTGTCAGTGTACAGACATCTAAAGTCTATGTGCCTATAATATATTGTACATGATTATAATCCAATAACAAAAAGCAGTCCAATTAGAAATGGTCAAAGGAGGGCAAGAATGGGTAGAAGAAAGTACAAATTATCAAGTGGATGTATGCCTGGAAATGTTGTGATACACAATTAAGAAATAAAAGTTATAATTGAAATTTTAAATGTGTCTAATTTTTTTTTAAGTTGGAGAAAATATTTGACCACTTTCCCAAAGACGATGTACAAGTTACACGATAAGCACAAGTGACACTTAGCATCATTAGCCACAGAGGGACACAACTGAAACCAAAGTGAGATGTCATTTTACACCCACATGGATTAAAAAAAAATCAAAGAGAAGGTAACAAATCCTGGCAAGCCCTGAAGAAGCTTGTACATTGCTAGTAAGGACCAAAATGGTTCAAGCACATCAGAAAACACCCAGTATTCACTCAAATAGTAAAACCTCTAATCCTGCAATAATACAAGCTACACATATGACAATAAAAACATATTCACACAAACTATACTAGAGTGTTCTTCTCAGCATAATTCACAATTACCAACACATAGACACAACCCAAAATTCTATCAATTAATGAATGAAAATAGTAGCATATTTAATCAATCGGATATTATTTGCCAATAAAAGTAAGTGAAATACTGATATATGCTAAAATTAGGACAAGACTGAAAAACACTGTTAAGTGAAAGAAGTCAGGCACAAAACCCACAAACTGTGTGATTTCACTTACTGAAAATGTTCGAAAGATGCGCCTCTACAGACATACAAAGTAGATGGCTGGCTGTCTAGAACTGGAAGAAATGGTCTGAAAGGATCCTAAGTGAGAAGGACAGAAGGTTTGTGGAAAAATAAAAATATTCTAAAATTATCATCAGTGATGGATGCACAGACTAAACACTACCAAACACCCTGGAAATGAGTAAAATATGTAGTATGTGAAGTAGGTCTCATCTGTTTACCAGCTGGTAAAGCCATACAGATCATTCAGAAGTTTGCATGTTATTTTAAGCATGATAGGAAGATGTTAAACAGCTTCAACAGAGGCATGAAGCAGACAAGAAGTAAGCAGGGAAAAGGAGATGGCCTGGAAGGGATGTTAGCCATGAAGAGAAAACTAGCAAAATTTTTGTTTTGTCTCCAATGCAAAACAAAAGTACGAGACAGAATGCGTTGAAGAACTACCAGATATCTGCTGGCTGCTAAGCTCCAGCTCATCTCTGACCACTTCCCTCCACAGACGTGAGCTCTGGAGAGAAGCTAGTTCCATCATTCTGCTACTCCTCCCTGCAGGTAGCTGTAGCTTAAAGAACAGTATCCACTTTGCTTTAACCCATCTAACTGCCTGCATCTTTTATGATGGCTTACTTTTCAAAGGATACCCCGAAGCTCTTCTGGGTCTCTAGGTCTCTCTTGTTAAGTAGAAGCCTTAATTTTTAATCTCAACATATAAATGTAGTAAGTAATAAAATCTGACATGATAACGGGACTCACAGTTGAAGACTTACATTTCACAATGGGCCAACAAAACTGCAGGGAGTTTTGTGTTGGTCAACACTGAATGTTGCTGTGTATCCTGGACTTACTGCACATCTCTCGGAATGCTGGCTGGGTGTAGAGGAGGAGGCCTCTTCCTTCTTTCCACGGGTGGGTTCTCAAGATGCTCTTCTTGCATTTCTGCTTCCTTCCTCCACTTCTTTTCTTTCAAATTCTTATTCCACTGTATTTCCACATACACTCCCATCTCCTATACTGCTGTCTCTGCTCCCGAGTCAAACTTACTGATCTATCCAAAAACTTTCTTTTTCTTACCTATCTTTTCGCATACTCAGACATCTGACTCCCAACCTAATGCCATTGATGCTTCTCTGGATGTTGTTACCAGTGACTTACTCTCTGACAGAGCTAACGGTGGGTTATTAGTCTCTTTCTGTTAACATCGTTGTCCAGCTGATGAAAACATGTCTATATCTCCTTCTAACATCCCAGTTTTCTGCAGCCTTTTCTAAATTTGTCCGTTGTTAAGCCCCCTTTCTCCATCTTACCATTCAGAGCTGGTCCTCCAGTTCCAGTTTTGGTTCATTTCTCACTGTCAATATTCTCCTTAAGAACCACATTCAAATGTCCATTTTCCATCTTGACCTTCATCCATTCACCATCAGCACCAGTTGTCAAAAACATAGTACTCCCCAAAGAACCCAAATTGTTCCCTCTGATCAACTCTTTATTCTGAATGTCTTATCTTGATTCATCATTTACAAGGTTGTCCAAGACAGATGGCTGTCATTTTTATTTTGTGTGTGGTTCTTGGGATCAAATCTTTAGTGTCCAGATGCTAGGCACATGGTGTACATTGACCAATGACTGTAGTACTCACTTATTAATCTTTTCTAGTTCTCAAATCCTGGGCTTGCCGTCCTGCAGTATTCTACTCTCTGTCATTCCTCCTGCCTGGCTGTGAGCACTATGAATCCTCACGTGCTTAACAAACTTAGTGGATCATAATAGGTTCTCAGCAAGTCTGTTGAATGTATAGATTCAATGTTGTTTAAGAGCTTCCTCTGCAAGAACTTCCATGATGCCATCTCCGAGCAAGAGCATAGCCTCTGCTCAGAGCCACTCTGTTCTTTAGGCTGCAGCATCATCTTTTAAAGTATGCTGGGCCCTACACTTTAAGGCTGAGAGTCTGAGAAGAACTCCACCTGGTCAAAACTTGTTTCAATAAACTTGCTGTCATGTGAACACTGATCTATTTGTATCACTTTGCCCTACTCTGACTCATTAGTACCCCAGGCCATGGGCCTTGGCTTGTGTTCATTCTCTACACTTTACAAACCTAGGCACACAAATATTTCTAAGTCAACCAATGACATAAGACCCAAGCAACCTTTTACCATTTATCTTTGATATTTACATTGCTATTTCTCTTCCTGGGCATTATAGTAAATAATACAAACAAATTACTTAAAATCATATCCAGTTGAAATAATATATTAAAATTCTGGGGCACTTGACAGGTATCTACCTAAGATTTTCAATGTCATCATTGAAACAATTCCTTCTTAAATTATTTCTTCTGTGAACAAACATTTTAGTAATTCTTAGTAATGTTCCGAGTTACTCTGTTAGGCAATAAGAAGAACAAATACTTTTAAAGATAGTTCATCTTTCTAAAGGATTTTTGTCAAAAACCTTATTGTCTTTTTATTTGTTATTATACTTTCAGCATGGCATTTGTAAAAGATTAAAAAGTATCCTAAGACTAATTCTGTAATAATTTAAGGAAACTATACAGTTATTTTAACAGTCACAGGCTAATTAAGATTAGCACAAAACTAAAGCCTATGATGTGTATGCTGTAGCCTATAGTCTAGGGTTTCAAACATTTGTCTAGAGTAGTGAAGCTTTCTTTCAAGTGAAACTTGACAATTCCATAGGAAAAAAAACTTGAAAGCAAAGCACGCAATCAGGGCCCATCTCTTCACCATGTCATGGTGCCTGGCTGCAGAAGCACACAGTCAGGGACACATCTCTTCACCATGCCATAGTGCCTAGCCTCAGCTGGGTTCTGCACTTGCAGCCATGCAGGGCTGCTTACCAATGTTGTTTTCCCATGTCCAGGTAGGTGACCTGGTGTGTTAGCTGTGAGAACTTATAGACATAAAATACTTTGGTTGGTAGTTAGCTATATGTCAGTGCGATAATATTATCAAAATGTACAGAGTTGGAATTCAATTATCCGATGCTTCTGAGCATTTGTGTTTATCTCACACAGCTGAGAGTTTCCACTGTGAAACCAAATGTTAAACTCTTGTTCTAATATTTAGGTTAGACCTGACGTTCATGTGGTTCTTAGGCTATTTCTGCTATCAGGGTTAATTGGCGTGGAAAATATCTATCTGAGAGGTATCATCAGTGCTTATGTTGTCTTAAATTATTCTTCAAATTCACGTTTTAATTATAAAATGTTTACAGTTACAGAGTTTGGGGGACTAAAAGGACACCAGAGATCACCCTTAAAGTGACAGATATTAATGATAAGGGAAATAAAGCAGCTTGTCAGGTCACATCATCTAATTCATTCAATGTCTTAGTGATATTTAATTATAATATATCCCATATGTATCTGGGACCCAGCATTATTTGACAAGTACATTGGTGATACTTACTTCATAGACTGTGATACATGGGGAATTTTTAAGAGTATGGGCTCAAGTTTTCATCCATTTGGTGACATGAGAAACACCTCATGCTTCAGTCTCCATTGCCTTCTCTGAGTCTCCATGATTATTCTGAGCGATAAATGAAACCATCTAGTAAAGAACTCAGCACAGAAGCTGGCTTAAAGTAAATGTAAGGTGGGTGTGGAAGGTTATTATTTTTAAGTACAGCCATATACTTCACTACTGGAATGAAAAACTTCACCTGCACAATACTAGTATTAGAAATTCTCTTCCTTATTTTCAAAGTTCAAAAATTAATTCTCTGAATGATTTCACGAATTATGGTGAAGAAGGAAGAGACCAAGAAACACACTGGCTGTGTATTACCTACTTCTGTTATCTGATGAAGCCAAGTCCTGGACTCCTGTGGCGTTTCCAAGTTCCCTCACACTGACTCACACTCTGCTGGGATTCATCTGTGTATATAGCCAGGCCATTGGGGTATCAAGGCTGATAACATCAGATTATGGAAGAAATAGTCTCACAGAAGTAAGTTATTCAGGCATGGGAGCCCACCAAGCTTCAAATGTTTATAGTTTCAAAAAAGGGCCCCTTAAGAGTCCTGCCATAGGAAATATGACCAGTGCCTGATTTCACACCAAAACAATATAGTCAAAATGCTTAGAAATGTGGTTTTTCCAAGATTGACATAAAAAGGTGCAAGTTATTTTATAACCCAAAATCTTTGGCTGTAAGGCTATTTAACTGAATATTTTCAGAAAAATAAACAGAAATATTCCATACTTCAGAAAGACTAGGTAAAATGTACTGAATTTATCTGTTAAGACCAACATAAGAAAGATCTGAAAGGTTTTTTGGCATGCCCTTTTTTGGTTAGGCTTGAAAACTGCCTTTTGGGAGGGTAATGACACAGCTTTAATCCCTAGGAAAAATTTTCCAAAATTCATCACAGTAACTAGGATCATCTTTTGTGAAGTCAGAAATAAGGGGGGGGGGAATAACTTCCCCTACTGTTGAACACAACCGCCATAGCAGCTCAACCTCTATTCTTTCATTTGCCCAGGTCTGACATTCTGCAGATGACCGCCCTTATTTGTCCCTACATGTTTTCCAAAATATAAAAGTGAAATAGAGTCCCAAGGGCACTGTACTTGAAAGGTTATGAGAGTTAGAGAATTTTAACCATGCCTGCCAAATCAGCAGATGGCTTGTGATTATAATTATATGCATCAATAAAACGAATAATCTTTACAAAATTTGAATTTCTGCTAAAGGAAGGGATTTAGTAAGCAGATGCAACAGAATGCATTTCCTTAACCCTTTTGGGAGACACTGGTATCTTTTACCCACACAAAAGCACCAAGGGCTCTGTGTACTGCAGGTTGTATGCTCAAAATCCTGTCACCTTTCTGAAGCAGTCACAATGTGAGTCTCAATCTTTTCTTGATTTCATTTTCTTCAGAGCATATTTTATCCTCCCTCTTTTTCACCCCACAGAATAGAAATATTAAGACAAATTCTTCACAACTGCTTGATATGTGGAGGAGGAAAAGGTAAATACTTTCCATTCTAACTCATACAAAATCTACCACAGAAACAAGAGAACAGTATGTCTTTCCAACATTTACAAATCAGGTTTTCGTTAGGAAAATTCTTCTTTCTCTGTTTTTATATTCTTTTAAATTTATATTCCAGGAAAGAAAATGCTGTTTGTTCCTTTTAAACAATTAACCATTTCAGTTTCATCTGGTTCTGCATAACAGTGTAAGCCATGGTTGCTAAGTTTTGTTGAGGACAGGCATGAATTCACTCACATAGATACTGAACATGTACATTACATACATACATACATACATACATACATACATATCAAAAGAAGGTAGGTTTTACCAGCATTTTAGCCATGCTGCCTGCAAGAGGAAAACCTCATAACTTAGGAAATTAAACTATGTGACTTAAAGGATCTGCAAAAATACATCACAAAAATTGATACTTTGTGTTTATGAAATTGTAGTATCAATGTTTCTCATGGAATTGCCAAGAGCAGCCCCTCATTAGACTAGTATCAATTAACATAGTTATCATCAGCAAACTAGAAATATATTAAAGAGCTTTCAGTAAAAATGGGTAGCTATCTCTAGCAACTTTCTATTTATACACTATAAAGCAAACAGATTAAAATATCTAATTTGAAAACTTACTCTATTATTAAATTTAATTATATATAAAGCATAAATAATAATTTAAAAACAGAACACACTAGCATTTTTGTGAGTCAACAGTATTCTCTCATAGGCATAGGACATATGGAATCAGAAAATTCTCCCATAGAAATAGGTTATTTGGAATTGGAAATTGTTTCCTTACCAATAACATTCTCCCCAAAACAGAAACCTATTTTTTCTGAAAAACACATAGATTTGCTGCAATATTTGACAAAACAATATTCGAATATTGTAATACAATCTCGGTATCTCTTAGAGGTCATGAGTATGGAATTTTATCTTTTATTATAAAACACTCAGCAATAAATGAGGCTCAAGTATCGTTACAGAGGTTAAAAAGTAAATAAAGTACTTTCCACTAATTATAGCTTTGAAAAAAGAATGTTTTTTCATTCAAGCGTTAAGTGAAAAGAAATAATGCAAGCTAAATATGAAATTAATCCCAATGGGGGAAGAAATTAAATTATTAATAAGAAATTAAGAATGAGATTAAACTGTAAATTCAATAGAAACTTTGCTGTAATTACTTAAACTATAGACGTTTCACTCTAAATTTAACTGTTAGTGAAGATTTCTTATGGAAAGTTTATGTTGGAATCCAACACAATCCTAATATGCTGTTCTGAAAGTTACTACAACTATATAAAAAGTCAGCTCAGCTGTATGTACTTAACATACACTTGGCGGTCTGAGCACATTACCTTAGATTGGTATGACCACACGGACACACAACACGGAACTGGTACAGTCCTTCAAGGAATCTCACAGAAAGGGGCCCTCTGAAAGCGAAGAGAGGACAAGACTCTGTACTGTGGGAGAGAAGAGTAGGAGCTGGGAAGTGGCCCAGTGAGGCATCCACTTGCTGTGTGACTCTCAAGCATAAGTTCAAAACTGCAAGCGCGATGCCCCAGGGCGCCACACACCTTACCTCATTAAGTTTTCACACAGCACTTATTTCCTACTATTGTGCTGGTCCCCATTAAACAGACTAGGAGACTGAGGCTTCAAAAGTTAAACCAGTCACCATCACACACTGAATCAGAGAAGCAGGTTTCAAAATGTGCGATTCTCCGTGATGCTTCGGAACAGCAGCCCTTTCTCTGGGAAATGTTGGTTATGGGTCTGGAGCACTCCTGATTGTAGCAAAGATCCCTACATTGCTCATAGCACATACTAAAAATTTTGACCAAACACATTTGTTAACTAAGTAACTGATGCAAAGTTCATTAAAACAAGTTTCTTTCTCTCAACACAAACTCTTTACATTTCTTTAAAGAAAGGAGTTATCCAACACTAATACTAGTTCCTTGGCTATATTTTTGAAAATCTTTCAAATAAAGTACTGGGGGAAGTAAATTCACATAAGATAGAAGTAATGACCTATGCCCTCTGGTCTTAATTACAGCACAGTCCTAATTTGCTTTGAATAATGAAATGACATTCTATAAAGTGACTCTATGTAGTTTCATCTGCAGAGAAGCAACTCAGAAACTTTGGGCGAGTCTGTCATGTTCTACTGTGCCAGCGTGAGTGCAATAGCCATGTCAGCCAAAGGACTGTGTGCTTTCTGAAGCCTTCTCTCTTGCATCAACAGGGTAAGCCTTAGCAGCTATGGAAAAAGAAAGTACAACACAGGTGATTCAGATGAAAAAATAATAAAAGATATGGGAAGATAATGAGGAGTACTTGCAGAAAACTATTTGCATACCTAAACTAAAATCGATAGGAAGCAAGTGTGGCCATTTTCAGATGGCTCTCTGTTTTCCATGATTCCCACCACATGAAAGGCGGGTTGAGGGATGGCATTCAGAATTTTCTCAAGTCCACTAAATCAAAGCACATCTTTCCTGTACATATTTCACTCAAAACCAATAGGACAGCATTAATATTTGCCATGAAATTTTACTTCCTTCTAATTCTGGTTGCTTTGAAAAAAAAAACAGAATTAAACATAAAATATACCATGTGCAGATATGTAATAGGCTTACATCACATAAATAAAACGAAAGCTGGGAACACATTTGTAACAAGAAAAGTTCTTCAAGACAAAAATAAAGGAAATATGTAACCTTTCATCACTTAGACCATATCATGAACATATGTTATTAATCTCTCATGATTATTAATAGACTATTATGTATCAAAACATTTCTATATCCCCACACAAATAACAAAATTTCATCTAACTGTAAGTTAGCAAACTGATCACCACAGGATGTTGTTTTAATTCATGAGCAGATGACTATGAGATGTCAGTTTAATATTAAATGCAATGCCTTTAAAACTGAATCCTGACACTGATATTATGAATACATCTATTTACAAACACAACGCTACGTTAACAATACTTTAAAAATGTTTTCTGTGAGATCATCAAGAGTTCATTATGCCACTGGTAACCATTCAGCTGACAGTTATTAGAATAAAATATTTAATTTACCTGAATGCCTTGTAATAAAATCATCCTTTCTTGAACTAAACATCCTCAGAAAATCCACATCTAAGCCAGACAGACATTTCAGCAAGGCAAATCAGACTTTCTGGCAACTCCCTGCTGCCATATTTCTCTAAGCGGATCCTGCAATGTTACACTTCAATACAGCAAGTGCATTTTTTTTTCCCAAGGAAAGAGTAAGCCAGTACGGCTTCAGTGTCACATAGCTTTGATTTCTCTTTCCCTCCAACTACAGCAGCAAATGACTACTGATCCCATTCAATAGCACACACTACAGGGCTTTTCACTTTAAGATTTGAGAAGATGGAAATGTCTGAGCAAAAGAGGAGCTTTTATTTTCTTGTTTTGCTGTGTTTGATTGATCAACTGATTTTTTTTTTTAAGACACTGACTATCCCACACCTGATATTAAATACACAGTAAGGGCTGGAGCAATCTTACCACATTAAGAATGAAGTTCACCAGTTACATTCATGCCCTGGGTTCCCTTTATGTTTTACCAGCAGTAGGACAAACTAAAATTAAAGTTGCCTCATACATTTGAAAGTTTTCAAATCTACACACATACCTGAACAGTAGTTATCTGTCAATGCCCCCTCATCTCCAACAAACACCCACCTCTCAAATTTATGTTCACTTGCCATGTGGGAAGCACTGGACTTCTGAGATTCACAAACTTTTATGAAACAACAAAACAATACAACAATAACGACAGAATCAGAACACTGGTCACTGAGGCAATATTGCTAGAAGGAATAGCAAAATCCCTTCATCGGGACCCACTTGTCCAGAAACAGACTTTCAGCCCCACAGTTAGGTTGAGATTGTCCCACTTTGTCCCTAGGGTTTCATTGCCAGCCTGACTTACCGCTGCCTCCTAGCCTTTGTTCTGCTTCTCACGCTGACATCAGGGAAGCAGTGATGTAGAATAAAGCAGGGTGGGCTAGGTTAGTCCAGTTTTTGTGTCGTTGTGTGGTGTGCGGGGACACTCTGTGATACTCTAGTGAGCTGTAAGCTTTTTTTGTAGGCTTTGTGTCATTTACTTAACGACCAATCTCATTAGCTGCCAGGGTACAATGGGCTGATGCATTTTCTATGTACATACTCTACACAGTGACCCTCAAGGTTGCCGAAGGTCTATTTAATCAGTCAAATGCTGAATATATTTGCAGTAAATCACTAAAAAAATAAAAAGTATGGGACTACCGAGGAATCTCAGAGACTTAATATTTACCCGTGCTTATTCACAGGCAATAAAATGCATGCATATTTAGGCAAAATGAAAGGGACCAGGTGGATACAAATTGTCTACTGTGCACTGATGACCTTAATTTCAAGAAACTTTCAGAATCAAAGGTATTTTCTCCTAATAAGGAACCCAGAGTTGAAATTTAATTTCTGTCCTAGCTTAATCATATTAAGCACAACAGAAAGAATCCGTTCCCTGGGCAGACTCTTTTTTGATCACAGCTCACCCCTGCCTCAGTCAGACCCCTTGCCCAAACGCCCCAAAACTGGCAAAGTTGGGCTTCTGCCCCTTTCACTTCCAAGGTAAAAACCCTTTTAACTCCTATGATAAATGAAATGCTGAGAGCACCCTGAATGACGACAGCTGTCCATGAGTACCGGGGAGAGCTCTATTGTCCGTGTGTCCCTGGGTAAAATGAATACTTTACAGCAGAGGCTGTTCAGCTTGGCTGAAGAGTGTGGGGAGAAGGGGAGGAGGTCACTGGAGACTTCGCACACTAATTTAATCTGGGAAAAGGACGGGCTCGGCATCTCCCCTGAACAGACTGGCAGCAATCTGGGCCCCACAGAACTATCTCCTTTTGCTTGTGCTCTATTTATTCCTTATCTCTGTTTACCAACCGCTAGGTCCCTTTCATTCACACCACGAGGCAGTTTTCCTACTATCAGTCAGCAGCTGACACTGTGGAAGAGCCTCAAAGGCAAAAAGAAAAAAAAAAAAAAAGATCAAAACTAAACCAAAGCTGTCTAAACAATGCAACAGTACAAGTAAATGCATAAACCCTGATTCTTAACCCAGCCCAGAGGGTACACAGAAAACCTTTATAGTAAACCCAGCATACACACCACAGTGAGCTGTGGGCCATGTTGGAAAGCTAAACACCATTCCCCAAATCATCAGCCAGAAAAAAAAAATGGCTAAAATGTACACTGGTTGCTGAAGCAGCCTGGTCTGGAGATACTTTTATCTATATCACAGATCAATTAACTGGCATCCAGAAAGTATTTACCTTGTCAGAAAAGGTGAGCCGTATGGTTCCAAGGGAAACCTGGCTCATGTTAAAATGCTTGCAGTTAAGAAAATTCATCAAAGTGACTGCAGTTTAAACATAAACAATGTGAACTTTCTAATACCTGTTCATGACATGATTGAATATGATTTGAGAAACCTGGCATCAGAACTTCAATGCATTTATAGCAAGATACCAAAGTATCCTGTATAATCCATCCAATTAAAATGTACACCCATATCTTAAAGATTATTAACACTAATGCCAAAATGATTAATGTCACAGAGGAAACAGGAAAAGACTTCAGGTACAACTTTCTCACCTTCTAAATCAGGCTGCTGAGGATGAATGGAAAGAGAGACTAGACCAGGAATGGTAAGAGGATGCAGGTGAAGAAAACTAGTGTTGTTTGACCTTCCAACCTTTTTGTAGATACAAATTTTGAATCTAGGATATGATCTACTTATGTTAATGTTAAATAGTACACATTTTTGATATTTCTGCAAATAACATAGGATGGCTGAAGGGAGGTATTTACTTCATTGACATATTCATGTGTAAACATAAA